>NC_071530.1:40383299-40988314 GCF_026979565.1 Vidua chalybeata
AGGCTAGGGGAAAATTAGAAGAGGACTAGACAGCACAATAATGCTGAAATATAAACTGCTGTATTGAAAACAATTAAGTCCAAGTGGTCTTAGGGAGTTTTCTCTATTTATGGTTGTTTGTACTCTCCAAAATTCCTGCAACAAACAAGGTTAAAAGAAAAAGTCAAGAAATGCAGTAGTAACATTTCCATTCTTGGAGAGCTGAAATGAAGGAAATTTTAACTGTAGTTCATTAGGGAATAGAATGGATTTTTCCTTCTATTATTGAATAGAAGAAAAATTGTATTTGTATGTTAATTAAGTTACAGTAGAACTTGCTTTAGGAATAAGTTACATGCTATGCAACTTATTTCATCTCTCAGTTCAGAGTATATTGCTAAAAGGCTAAACTCTATTCCAGATTGCAGCATTGATAAATGTTTCTGTGCCACTTCATTATGTTTTAGAGAATTTTTTCTTTTTCTGATGTCAGCACTTAAGCATTTAGGAGGCCGTGGGGTAGGTAGAGCAAGGAATTCCTGACTGGTTTCTTTTGCCTTTTACCTTGCTGTATGAACTGAAGAAAAACTCACTGTTTTGTCTTCCTTTTCTGATCTGAGGTTGGCAAGAAGGCCTATAGAATCTTATGAAAGATGTTCAGAGATACAGTTGGTATCTTTTTTTTTTTTTCTTTTTTTAATATTCTCAGGTGGTGGGAGCTATATAAATGCAAACTACCCATATTATTTCCTATCATATAAGATTTTCAATCGTGCTTCTCCTCCAGAATCCCTGTGTTCTCTTGAATGATGAAATTGCAAATGTTCCATGAATGTCAGTGCAATTTATTATCATCTTTCATTCAGAGCATTACAAAATGATTTGCAGATGCAGGTGTTGCTAATGATTTTCAGCCACCCTCCTTAAAGATTGGAGAACATAATTGTCCCTGTTTCTATAACAAGGATGAAACTCCCTAACTAAAATGAAAAGGCCAGTTTGGAAGGTGAGTTTGTGTTGCCTACTACATCTTCTTGGGGCTCTTTTATTCTTTCTTCTACTTTCTCTGTTATTTTTGCTTAGTGGAAACCATTGGCTACATGGGAAGCAGAATTTTTTTTTTTTTTTTTTTTTTATGTACAGAAGGGTGCTTTAGATGAAAAGGAGGGGGTAAGTAGGAAAAAGGAATGCTGCTTGACAGGCCTAAATAAGTATCATGCAATATTTAACTGTGGACATCATGACTCTTTCTTCGTTATCTATAGACCCTTAAACCTCTGTTTTATTCCTAAAATGTACTTCAGTGGCTTCACTTGCAGTGTCATACAGATTATTTCTGATTTTAGTTCCCAAAAGTCCTTTCTTAATAGAAGGCATTATATGACTTTTATCATGGAAGTTTTGAAGGGGATGTGTGGGGAAACATTTCTGGCTGTATCTCAAAACAGTCCTTTGTTAAGCTTCCTGGTGAGGAAATCACTGAGAAAGGGAGGCATACTAGAAGTACTAAATGTTTTAGAATGCACAAGTCTATAGACTTGACCTCTTGATGAGGGCATTGGATCCAAGATCCTGGTGATAGAAATGACTCTATCAGTAGAAAAAGGACAATATTCCTTCTCTCTGAAGGACTGAGCAGATGTAGTTGGTCCTAGTTGCATAGAGATGCAGAGATTCAGCCTTCTTTCCCTGCAGCCTCAAATGGAGAAAATACTGTAAAGCTGCAAATTAAAGCTTTTTTTCCATAGGGAAGAACCCTTGGGTGAAGGCTTATGCAGTCATGACAGCTCTCTCTTGAGGCAAATCCTCTTAGGCATTTCTGTATAAAGGGATGCAATTTGAAGCTACATGCCAGTGGGAATAAGTCGACTGGGATGGCTCATGTGGCCAATGTCAAAGGTATTTTAGCACAGATGAGGCTATGCTATTTTTGTTGTTATTGTCTTTTAAAGTGAAGTTGTGCATACTTTGCTTGTGGCAGCTCTCTGAAGGTTCAGTGGCTCACTTTTTATTTGATTTTGATTAAAATTGATGTTTCTGCCAGCCTTAGTGATCTGTCAGTGAGGTACCTGAGTTTGATTCCTGGATTTGATTTTTCACTGTTGTATGGTGAAGGGAATCCCTGCCTCCCTCTAGAAGGAAGGCAGAGATTCAGATCTCTGTGCAGCAACTCTGGTAGGGGTGGGGTGGCTTTGATGGACTCTACTAATTACCTGTGGATACACACCATGTAGGCATTCTCAGCAACCTAAGCTTCCCAAACACAGAACAGGCAGGGTTGGTGAAAGTCTCCTCTCTCTCCCTGATAATCCTATTTAATGTTAACAGGGGAAAATCACATCTTGTGGAGAATTGAGTACTCTGCCCTAGGTTTACATAGACCTTTGTGTTTCTCCAAGGGCTGAGAACAAAGGCTAGTTCTTTTTTGGCTCAGCAGAGATGAAGATGGCAGGTTGTAAAGTTCTTGTGAAATTAGCCTGGGCTCTGTACAGTACTTTGTTGCTTAAGTGTCTTGTCTATTAAGAAAGCTGAGCCAGGCTTACTGGCTTAGATAAACTATCCAAGAGTTAGTGAAGTAATTAGTAAATGTGCACTGTCAGACCAACTAATTTGTTTAATTTTGAACAGGCAGTGTTTATAGATATTTAAATAATCTTAAGAAGTGGCTGTCCAGAGCCATGGCAGAATCATGATCTATGCAGTGCTGCAGACAAGCAGACCTGTTCCCTCCCTTTGCTGCAACACTGCTGAGCTCTGTAGAGGACAAGTACAGCCCTGCCACACTGCTGTTTCACGGTTATTTAATTCAGTTCTAGTGGTAGGAGGTAGTTCTGTCCTTGTTGGAAGCTGCTCCTTCCCTGGTGCAGACATTTGTGTTTGTGTGGCTACCAGGTGAATCAGGCTAGGGAGCAGATATGGTTGAAAACTAAGGCATTCTGGTTTCTGTCACTTTTTTTTTCTTTCTTTCTTTTATTTTTTTTTCCTTTGTCCTTGGGCTCTCTGAGCCAGCTCAGCACATGGCGAAACAAGCACTCGAACTGGCATCCAAGAAGGAGTACAAATACCCGGCCAAGGGAGGTAGCGAGGGCAGAGACAACTTGCATTTTGGGCAACTAAATTGGTAACAAAACTGCAACCTGAGTTTACATGCCTGTTTGTGTAAATTGAATAGTTTACTGACTTCTGGCTTGAGTTGTGTTTGGATTCTCCAGGGCCCAGGCACAAAAATGTCAGAAGCTTCACTATAGTGACTGAGTCTTTCAGCTTCCTGTGTGGTTCTTTGCCAAATTAAATAGAGCCAGAAATCTCAGCACCAGCAGCTGTAGGGAGTTAATCCCACCCAGATCCAGATTAGCCATGGCACATTCTTGTAACCATAGGCACGACAGTTTAGTGTAGACAGCTGTTCTGATAAACCGATCTGGGAATCCTGCCCTCATAGGAATGTTTGATGTGTACTGGTCACAGAAGTTGTTTCAAAGTTATGGTAAGACAAACTGTTAGCCTGGATAACAGTTGCATGTTTTAGTTGTTGTTGTGATGGCAATACTGCATGGGTATCAAAAATGACATGAATGGTTTAACTTTTGAAGTATAGTGAATTTATCTCTCTACCTGAAATTATATAGGTGCAATGCCACCACCCATCTCCTGTGTTCTGAGGACGATGCCTATTTGCTTATCCAGTAGAGACTTGATACAGAGAGACACCAGGTGTAGAGATGGACAGCCTGCTTCCCACCCTGAGCAATATCCTATTTTCAAAGAGGATTTTCTTCCCTGCTGGTTTTTGCTCTTGTGGCCTGTGTTGGCATCATTGTTGATGGTACTGGCTAAATATTTTGTGGAACAGAAGGACAGGGATGCTTGAAAAATAGAGTAATGTGATGATTGTAAAAAAGGATGACTTTTGACTGGGTGAAAGGGGGTAAAACTTTGCAAATTGTTTGGAGCCATAATGATGGGTCACCATGGGTAGTTGCATGGCTTGGGCACCACTTTGAATCTGAGAACTGGGGATTTGATCACAGTTTAAGAGAAAAAGAACATAGAGTAATGGCATGGTAAAAGCTCACCTGAGTTCCAAATGAGAATTGATAATTTCATTTCATAGAAACCACTGAGGAATCACCTCCGAAAGACTGTGCATGCAATGCCAAACAGTCAAATTGTTAAAGGATGGGAGTATGGTCAAGGGTAGTTATCTGTATGTTTCCTCTGCTCCTGTCCTCTCCTTTTGCCATCTACTTCTGATTATTATTGAAGACAAGATTTGGGGCTAGATGGAAAAATGCTGCGAACTGACATAGCTGTTTTTGCAATTTGAAGGGAGAATATTTTTACAAGTATCAGAGTAAGCAGAGTACTGTAACCATAGGCACAAGAGTTTAATTCAGACAGCTGTTCTGGTAACTCAGTCTGAGGATGCTGCCCTCAGAGGGGTGTTTGTGAACTGGTCACAGAAGCTCCCAAGGTCAGGTGAGCAGGTTTGATAGCTACCCTCATATCTATAGTCTGGAAGGGAACCCATTATCTGCTCAGCTGTGCCATTAGTGTGCCGTTCAGTTCAGGACAAGTGATTTCATCTGTTTGACTCAACTCTCCTGTTTTCCTGATACACACCCTTTTTCTGTGTTGTCATTTCAGTTGTCATCTCTGTCAGCTGAGGACTTTCTTAGACCATGCTTGCAGAGTCACAAGTAAGGCAAAGCATTTCAAAGATTTGGCTCTGCACTGCTGGAAGTTCTGCTTCTCAGCAGAATTTCATTGTGGCTGCACATTAAAGCAGGTTAAATTAAACTATCCTGAATCACTGCCATTGAAATAGATTACACTAACTTTGAAATTGTAATAGTTGAGGAACACACATGTGTCAAGTAAGATGGGGTAGTGTCCCAAGGTGTCCTACCTCACCAAATTCTCATTGTGCCAGTGGGGTCCCCATGTTCTGCTTGGTGCTTTGCCCAAAGGAGGTTCCAGTCTGTTTTTTTTTGTTGCTACTCACTACTCTAGTAATAATAATAATGATAAATCTGAACATCTGAGCAGAATCATTTTGCTATTCAACCTCTGCTGCTCCTTTGATTAAGGAAAGATTTAATGCTTTAATTTGAGACATGTTTTGTTAAAGAATAGAGGGCCTTTGATTCACATGTTTATAAAGGGGTGCACTTCCTCAGCAGAATGGAAAACATTCTTTGGTAGTAAAGGATGTTGAAAGTACAGGCACTCCCTGCAGCTGATGGATTTGTTCTGGGCTTGTATTTATCAGTACATGTTAACAGAAAAGAAAAGTATTGAAGTATTGTTCCACAAACAAGGTAAATTATATTCTTTCCCACATTTTTGCTGAGATTGATGCAAAACCTTAAGCTCCATCTGAGTAACTTCTTGATGTCAGGACACCTTAGTGGTAAGATTTCTTTATTTCTTTTTTGTTTGGTTGGTTTTGTTTTTTAAATTTTTGTTACTTTGTGTTCATTCCTTTCCTTCTCAAGTGACTGTATTTAATGTCAGCAATTATTTTAGAATGATGTTTGCAAATAATATGCAACTTATATAAAATTAAATTTTACTGTGTTAGATAATTTGAATTGCAAATATAAAACTCCCAAAACAAACACCAGCAAACCCTCTTGATGATTTGCCTTCCTAGTCTTTTTGAAAGACTGGTGACTGTTTCTGATAGCAAAGATAGATATTTTTCTCCATTTTTTTTTCTGAGGGAAAAAAAGTTAAGTGCCTATTCTAGAGTAGAGAAAGAACGTTTATTAGGTAAACTATTGGTCTTCTAGCTACAGTTTAGCATTATGATTTTATCAGTACTCTACAATGTCACTAATATTACCCAGAGCTTAAACTTGCTCCTGTCACTGTAACATGTTTCTTCTAAAACTCTTACTGTCAGCCAGCTCCTGCAAGTCCAATACCACATTCTAGCATCCTCTCTGAGAACAGCTAGGCTTAGCTTATCATCCTCCTGGTGCAGAAAGAGATGTGGTTTTGGGCTCTGTGGGGTGCAATCAGAGCTGAGAAGTGCTGTTCTCCAGGAGCAGCACATAATAAGTACTGAGTTTTAATCTGCTTTCTCTTTAAAACCTACATGAGCATCTCTGGCTTGGCCAGAACTCAAAGATAAGAATTTTCAGGGTTCTTTAAAGCAGGGTTGAGATTAGTACAATTTGAAAGACCTGAAGAACATTATGGCTTGAGCAAAAGGAAAACTTGCAGTTCTTCTCTAAAAGTCTGGCTGTTATTGCCCCTTTTGAGAAGGTGCACCATGTCTGTCCTTTTTTTCTTGTGCAAGACAAGTCAATTGCTGCAGGCAGAACCCTCCTCGAGTGCTTTTGAGAGTCTAGCACTGGCCTCTGCTCCATAAATTGGAAGACTGTGAATCCTGGCTTGCCCTGCAGAAAATATATTGTGTATTGTAGGCTCTTTGTGATCTTATCCCCTTTGCACACCTTCACAGAGCCAGGCACAATCCAGGCCATTATCTCTATGTGAGAGTTTTCACTATTACAGACTTATAAAAGTTTCTATTAGCAATTCTGATTTGGAAAGGACAATTGGAGGCTGAAAGAATGGCAAATGCAACCTGGATATAACTTTTTGATCCCAGAACCCAATTAAACTTGTGGTTTTAAAGTGCATGTGACTCCTGAGTTCAGCTGTAATACTAGATTTATATTATTTCCTGGAATGAAAGTCACTGCAGACAATATCCAGAAGACCATAATAATGATCCAGTGAAAAATGAATCCAGCTTTTGACTTTTTTTCCCCCAACAGAAATAAGATAGGGAACCAATTTAGTTTTATATATGCTATTCTTTTAATGCTCAGTAACTTTCCTACCATCAGTGACTTTCTTTCCAAAGATATCTACTTCATTAGTGCTGCTGTTTCTACACAGTGCTAGTGTGCATTTGTCTTGACATGGCTAGTGCTGTAGTACTACCACGGATTTGGGAATAAAACCCACAGAATATTGGTTGAAATATATTATCTAATATGCTATTCATAAGCTCACTTATAATGAATAATTAGCATTCTGTGAGCCATGTGTTTCTTTCTAAATCCTGTCAAGGTCCTCTGCCTAAAATGGTGCTTCAGCCTGATGAGTTTAGGTGAGGGGGAACTTTAGGCAGCAGTAATCATGAATACTCTGTACTTAGCTTCTGACTGGCTCAAAACAGCCTTTGTGCTTCTGAATTATTATTAGAGACACTTAAATTTTGGACTAGCAGTACTCTCTCTGTGTCTCATTTTCAGTTGTATCACAGGACAGCTTTTGTCTCATAAGGAGACTAATCTTAATTCTGCTGCTTCTTGGAGTTTCTGGCCCCTTTTGCTTTTACAGATCTCTAGGAAGGAGACCTGAGTTATGTCAAAGATGAAAGCAAGTGTCCTTGCCTTCCTTTTCACTCTCTTTTCTGATCTCTTTACTATGGAGCTTGGCAGGTTCTGCATGTAGTATGAGGTTTTTTTGTTCTGAAAAGTGAGAGCTTTGGGGCAAACCATAAATTATTCTTAGGGAGAAAGAAGCTACAAATGCTCTTTTCTGTGGAAGTAAATGAAGGTGTGTGAGAAGTCTTCTAGTCTTCTATGGAGTTGAGCTTTTTTTAAATTTTTTTCCCCTACCTTTGCTGCCTGGCTGTTAATTTTGGGGGTACTAGCTACATTTATCATAATGACATTTTTGTCCAGCAAGGCTGTGCTCTGGAAATAAACAAGAATCAGAAGTGCAAATGTGCTTTCCTGTTGTTATCAATGGACTTGCACAGACATGAACAAAGCTGTTTTTTTCAGCTTCCTGAGGTTGGAACAGTGCAACCCATTTGACATCCTCCTCTTACTTCAAGTGATTGAGGAACAAATTGAGCAAACCTCTGTCTGGTGTATCTGACACCTGGTATCTAGGTAGATTCCAAAAATAGGTGCATCTTCATATTCTTTCTTTAGTTTGAATATGAATGGCAGCCTTTGTTTTCAGCCTTTGGTTGCTACTGTTCAAATGCTTTCCCAGATAAGGCCAACCTATCTATGAAGTAGAAGCATATTCATTTTTACTTCTCAGAATTTTTCTTCTACCTGATCGGAGTTCTGTCCAGAGAGAGAGTAGAGGGAAACATACATGATAATTTAGTTCCTGGATTACCCTGGATTTGCTCTAACCACAAACACAAGGGGATAAATGCTGTCAAGAATGAGTTTCAGCTCAGATGAATGTTAACTGAAGATGAAAATCACTATGAAAAAATAGAGCTGTTGCTGCTAAATCAAAACAATACATCCTTTTTGAACCCTCTGGGAAAGCTCTTCTTCCACAAAAGATTGTCTGTGAATCAAAAGGATATAGATTAATTCCTGTTATCTCTTCCCTGTTTCACATTAGAAGATACCTTGGCTATGACGATCATAATCTTTTATTCTTTCTCTGCTGTCTTGACTGAATACAGAATATGACTCTGTGGTCAGTTTAATCCTCATTTCAGATGCTGAGAGGAGAGATGCTTATTTATGTCCAAAACGAAAAAGCAAAAACATCCATCCAGCTGAACTTGGTGATTCACTAAGATCTTGGAGCAATGCTTTTTCTGTGAGCAGCTAACTTACTCAAACTGATGTTGATTTACTGAGTAAACCTTTCTTGGATGATACAGAGCTTATTATATCTCTCAGCGTTGCCTAATAGAGGGAAAATTCAATAAAATGTAGACTTTACCCCTATACCACCTTTTTTTTCCTTTCTTTCTCTTTTCCCTTAATTTCACTCTAAGACAATTTGGTAGTTGATCACGTTGCATCCTGAAAGACAAGCACTGTACCTTGAGCTATCTCCATTTGGCGCAGCATGATTCATGAAACTGGGCTGTGTCTCTTAATCTATTTTTTTTTTTCAGACTCTGGAGAACAACATTGTGCTGTTGGTACTGGTTTTGAGCTGAAGTTCCTATCTGGATAATGTATCCCTGGATGTGGCATACTGAGCTTGCAGAGCTGGTCTGCAATGCAGTCTGGGACCAGATGAGGAAATGGATACTTGAATGAAATCATTATTACTCTCACAGATGCAGAAAAGTAGACATACAGTAATGGCTTAGACAAAATGTATTGTTTAAAGACCATGTTAAATGGATTCCTTCAGGAGGGCTTGTGTTTTTATGGAGAATGCTGTCCAAGCAAGAAGGATCTGTTCTTCCTTAGCCCAGCAGAGTAATTGAAAATTATTTGGAAACTTCAGTCTGCTTCATATATTTCTCTCCAGGCCAAATACCTGCAAAAATAAACATTATACTACTTTTTCCATCAAGATAGACATGTTTAGAGGCCCTGTTTCTAATCAGACAATTTTTGAAGCCTAGTAGTGTACTCTGAAATCAGAGCAGTAGTCTTCTCAACTTTTTTTCAAACGTTTTTCCAAAGTAAATGTAGGAGATTTTCCTTCTTCTGATGAACTTCAAAATGCAGTCCTGAGAAACTTTCAGAATTTCAAGGCAGGGAAATTACTTTGCCTGGCATGACACAGGCCAAATGGCCTCAGGGTTAGTAATATAGAAATTCACCCACTGTGCCTCTTTGTCACCAGTCCTTTAAGTGTGTGTCCCCAGGTCTGCTCTGTGCATTGGTGTGTATTGAGAGAAAACCTTATACAACTTGTCTCATTCTCTGTATTTATATTCTAAGGAATGCATCTGGGAGGAAGAGGTGGAAGTTCTTTTTACAAAAGATCTTTGATCCCTAGGATCATGATTGATAGGATGAAATGTGTCTGTATTTACTTTAAAATCCTTTCTTTGTACAAGATGATCCATAAGCACAACTTTGCTAGAAATAAACAGATCAGGGAGGAAGAAGTCAGAAAGTGACTTGGTTGCTGTTACTGGGAACATGCTCTGCAGTTCATATCTTTAGAATATATATTATAATAATTTTAGAAGTTGCTTATTAGCTTTTTCCCTAGCTTGTACTTGGGAACCAGTGTGTATTTCTGTGTATAGGAAATGACCAAGAGATAATGTATCATGTCTAAATTTTTAGTAAGCAAATAATTAGCTGGTTTCATACAAGATGCTGAATATTTCACTCATTTGCATGTGCACAGACACAGGCAGGCACACACATACACATTGCTTGTCAGGTTATCCATTTGTAGAGATGAAAACTGTGTTTGCAGTCTCTGATATGCCTTTAACCTCTTCATTACCATGATGTAGTTATAAATAAAGTATCAGATTTTCTCTTATCCGTATTATTTCTCAATATGTGAGCAAGTCTATGCACTAGTTCTGATTTGTAGGTTTTCTTACACATAGAAGTGATTTTTGGCATGAGTGTTTATCTGAAGGGGTCCAATGTAATAATAGAATGCTTTGCATTATTCAGAAGTGTTTGTTTTCAATGTCTGCTTTTGTTGCTCAGAAAATGGTAAGTATTTGGTACACTATGTTTGCCTGAGAAGAGTGGGCTCAATGCACTACTGAAAGGTTTAGCTGCATTTGAGAGATTGCTTGATACTGAAGAAGTGCCTGGTGTAAACCTCAGTTTTCCTCTCAAGTGTGTGATGCTGTTGCATAAGCAGAGTAGCACACAAGCACAACTGCCTCTTGCTATGCTAGAGTAGTATTCCAATTTTAGCTTAGCCTGAACTGATCTGAAGTCTTTATCCTGTCTTTGGTGCAAAGAATCTATATCAATAGGCACAGCTGAACAGTGTGAGAAAGCTTGGGTTCCTGTCGCCAGCACAGTTGAATCTCATTATAATGGGTAAGAATTGTCACAAGAGTGAAAAAAGCTTGAAGCTCAGAAGGCAATGTTTGTAGTCTTGCTAAAAAATGATGAGTCATCACTGACTTGGCATCTTGTTATGAACATCTCATCATGCTGGTGAGGAAAACCTTCATATCATTCATTAGCCATCTCCTAAACAATTTTCTCTTCCTTCCCCTCACCCATTGGCTGTGATCCTTATGAAAAGATACAAGGCTGGACTGTGGGGGTTTTTGTTTTCTTCTTTTCCCTGTGAGATCCTTAAAGATGCTGGTAACCAACTCATATCTGAGCCTCAGTAGAGATTGGCTCTCTGATTTTAATTCCAACATAGAATATCATGAATATTAAAACTCCTAAAATATGCAGCTGTGTGTGCATTTCTGCAAGTGCTACAACCCTTGCAAAAGCGAAGCAGAAATTCGCTGAGCTCTAAACAAAATGTTTTCTTCCTTAGGAGATATTTCACAGTACAGGTATCAGGTGGGGACAAGGGTTCAGACAAGGGTCCACTAGTTTGATATTGCTGATGGTAATGCTGGTACTGGGGTGTGATGCTGGCACTGGGAGCAGCATTCAAACTTGCACAAGAGGAGATGTTTGGGCAGGAATTCCATGCTGCTCTGCAGAATGGGTGGAACAGTTAGGAAAAGTCTTGATTCCTTTTTGAGCAAAGGCACGGTGGTTACAAATATCCATCCAGGCATTTGCTAAGGGCCTCTGTGCTCGGTTTGGGTGGTAAATTGCATTTCAGCCAAACATAGAAACCCAGCAGTTTCTGTAGAGCTGCCTGTGGAGTGGGATGCCACACAAGTAGCCTCAGCAAGTTCTAGCCTTCCTTGCAAAGAATAGAACCAGGAACAAATGTTCAATTTTTAGTTTTCTACATGCATCTGCTCCTATTAGTAAACACAAATGTAGTAATGGAAGTCTGTATGTCTTCCATGTGAAATCTCTGCTTTTATAGACATTTCCTCAAAATGTAGAACAACGCTAACAAAAAAAAAAAAAAAAGGTTTTATGATGCAAACAATGTTTTTCCTATTTGGCTTTCTGAAAGCAAACCTGAAATAAATAGTTGTGCAGTCAGAGTACAATTTGCAAGCAGTATTTGAATAAAGATAATAAAGAAGAATTACAGTTCACTGTAAGAACTCACTTTAGTTGCATCAGTTTTAATGCAGTATTACATATTCTGCATTTATAAAAGTAAAAGAAATAAAATGATAGTGGCCCTAAAACCTCAATACAGCAATGTAGACAGCTGCCAGTAGAATCCAGTTTTTATTAAGAAAACAACTTTTAGTATTGCAATAGATTTTTTTTTTAAAATTAAGACATCTCTGTATCTTTATCCTTCTTGGTCCCAAGGACTTAATAAGTTAGTGGTTCTGAAATTCAGGACATATGAATGCTGCAGTTTTACAAATGAGGTATATGTGCAAGAAAAATCATTCCACTGTCAGTATGTTAATATATCCACATAGACATTGTGCTATCCATTTGTTTTGCATTCGTAGTGTTTTCATTTGTAAACCTTTTGGAGCAGAAACATCTGACTTTTGGTTGTGCAGGGAGCAGGGTTTTGGCTTGGACTTGTCAGTGTAGCCAGGAAAGAAACCTTAAAAATATGTTTCTAGAGGGAGGGGGAATATCTAAAAGTATGAGAAGTAATGTAAAGTAGAAGTGTAAACTTGCACATGCCACATTTCAATTCTGTTTGGACTTTGTTGTATACATATCAAATGGTAGGTGGACACTCTAGTGAATAACAGCTAAGAAGAACTTTTATGTACTTTATCTAAGTGTGTTACAAATGCACAAATACATAGAATACAGCAAAATAAGACAACATGATTTCACATATGTTTGTAAGAAATAATCAAATGGGATTACTCCAAGCTGTTATTAGACAATTGTTAATATCATTCTTAACTGCCTATCAGTGTGATTTGATCAAAAATTTCTTAGTGAATGTGCTCATTTGATTAATAAAGTATATAATATCAAAATGCTTGTAATTTATTCCGAGAGTAATTATTTTTATTGGGAAGAAAAGATAAAATCCTATTGATTTGCTAAAGTAAGCTTTGATGTTCAGTCATATATATTGTTTCTCATGTTTTAGGGCCAGGTTTTCCTTTCCTGAGAATTCCTTGTAGAAATAAAATAATTAACAGAGGATGGCATGTCCTTCTGTGCTTTCTCACAGCAGGAACAGAATTCCTGCCTTACCCTGTTGCAGTCTTTACACTGCCCTCAAAGGGATTTAGATCAGACCCATAAATCTCAGCTCAAGTCCGTAGGCTATTTGAAGGCATTTCTATAGAGTCAGGTTTCTTCCATTCCTATTCTATTCACATGATTCATGGTATTTGACTGAGGAAAATGTTCAGGGATACCTTCTGGCAAAATCACTCATCAGGGGGTTGGGTTCTACTTCTCATAATTAGAGAGAACAGGGGAGGAGAAGTTGTGAGCATCAGTGGTGGTACCCAGAGCGAATCTGTTTATACCTTTTCTATGGCTGTGGGGCGTGGTGTTGATTCCAGACACCCTGTCCCAAAGCAAGATCCTTCAGGCCTGTAAAAGGCAGGAATGTTTCTCTCCATCACTGCTGCATCCTTGAAGCTTTGCTTCTGCAAAAGCTTTCAGCTCCATATTAGGCATGATTAAGCTCATCTGGTCAAAGGGCAGTATTACCAAGCGTGTGGCTCTTTTTACATATTTTGGAAGTTCTTTCCTTAACAGTACCTTGTTTTCCCTTCATGTCTTTCCTCGGTAATAGGGAAGTTGTGGTTTGAAAACAAAGGAGTCTGACTATTCATGCCAGGTACTTTGTTCTGTCTTTTTCAAGGCAAGTGAGAGAGAAGGATGAATTTGCCATCATATGCATAGGTTTGGAATGACTCAATAAACATGTTTCTCAATTCTGAAGGTATATTGCTGACTCCATGTAATATACTGTCTTTAATGAAGAGCCAGATTTTCAAAATTGGAGGTGCCTGACTGCTGCTCCTCACACTGGCCAGTACCTGATCACAAGTGATACCCTGAGCAACAGGCCTGTTGATACAGTTGGCCAAAGATACAAAGGAAGTTGGAAGTGTATAAATATACGATTTAAGAAATATATTGGTTCATGGTCCAGTTGTCAGCATCTGGCTTCAATTCTCCTGTAGGAAGTGTTCTGCTGTCCTTGTAAAGGGGAGCTAAAGAGAGAATGAAGCTAGTATTTAAAAACTAACTCAAAGTTGGCTCAAATGAAAGAAATAGCCATGTGTTTTTAATAAAATTTAAGGGAAATATTATCAAAGATTTTAAGGATGACTGCTCATCTTCTTCTTCTCTAGCCCTATCAAACAGTAGTTTGGAGAGATTTTGTTTGGAGTGAATACTCCATGAGAATTGGTGGTGTGGTGTAGTGCTTTTCTCTCCCATAATGCTTCTCCTCTTATTATCTTCAATTATTCTTTTTGTATCTCTACAACAGTGGGAAAAGATTTTCCTTACACTCAAGTAGGGCTCTTCCTTTATTCACTTTATTCCTTTAATTCCTTTAATTTATTCCTTTAATTCACTTTCACTGATACTTCACCACTGATACTTTTATTTCTAACCATCAGTGATGAGGTATTGATGCTTTGAGAGCATGTTGTAAGACCTGCCTTAAAACACAAGTTGGTGCTGTTCAGAAATGCTGTGGACACATGTTTGGGGTTATGCATCACATAACTGAAGTTATAATGAAGTTTTATCATGGCTAAATGATGACTTCTGTGGTATCGTGTAATCTCTGAATTTGTCTAATCGATGTTACAAACATCTTACTTGTGATGGGTCTACAGCACAGTTGATTGAAATATTAATAACTCTAGAAAAAAAAATCATCTCTTCTTCCAAATATCAATCATTTTTTATGCCTTCTGATTAGGATATTTTTTTTCGTTTGTTTTGTGTGGGTTGTTTTTTTTTTAATGTGAAACTATACAAGTGCAGGGAACTCTGTTCTCAGCCTTAATATAAAAGCAGTTTTATTGGATAAGAATGTTAAATTTGCCACTGTAGTCAGTTTGGGGAAAAGTTTCAAGATAGCATGTGGATGGTGAGTGTGCAAATCCTGTTTGCAGGATTATAGAACTTGAATGAGAATCTAATTCAGTATGGCATGTTGCTTTTTCATTTGTGAGTCTTGAAAAGTCAGACAGCACCAAAATCAGCATTCTTAAACTAGTTCTGAAATTCTTTAGATTTGCAGGGAAATAGGCACAGAAAATGTATATGTAGCAACCCACTGGAAGGGGTAGGAGCCTTAGTCCTCCAAATTTAAATTTGTTTTGCAGTTGTGGGCAATACAAAAGGTAGAGGGACTGGAAGCCTTTTTTCTTTTTTCTTTTGTTTTTCTTTGACACCTTTTGATTGGAAATGTGAAGTGCCACAATATCTGTTACTTTCCTATAATTGCTCCTTTTACACATTTATCAGGTTTGTCCCATCAGATTTGATTTTTTGTTTACATACTGTATCCTCTCTTGTAAAATCCCTTTGAATTTAGGTGTGTTACTAGGACTGCACCAAGCTGTAGGGGAGGAGAACAAAGCCAAAAGTGTCCCTGACTGGTATATCTGAGTTGAAGTCGCTTTGCATGTGGTGATTTCTCTCTTTCCTGGCAAACTCTTCTATTGTTTGAGCTGCCATTCTTCTTAAAATCCCATGATGATGAATATACTGAATGCTGAACTGAAGCTCCAGTTTCCTTTGGGGATGTTTTCCTTCCTGGCTGCTCTGTTACCAGAGACTTAAGCAAAGTCTATCTGTGTGCAGGTTGCTTGTCGTGCAGCATCAAATGGCAGCTGGATGGAAGCTGTCAGCACAAGAGCGACGATGCTGTTCAGCCAGTGCCACACAAATAACTGATGACTGACTTTCCCCCCACATCCAGCCCAGCTAGTTCTTCTCATCTTTCTGGGGTCTCTTCTGGGAGGATGAGGGCTTTCTAACCCTTAGGGAGTCTGAGCATGTTGCAACCCACAGTAAATGGGATGGAGGTGGGTGGAGGTAGCTTTGCATTTCTTCATCTCAGGCCTCAGGCTAATTGCAGAAAAGTTACTAAACCCCCCTGCTGTGTAGGATTAGCTGGGTCCTCCCTGCAAGTGAGTGTGAGAGTTGGGCTTGGAAGTCTACAGTAACACACGGATGTCCTTAAATAGCACCACAGAGCCTTGTAAATTTAGGATTTGTTTAGTCTTTCATTGTTCTAAGGAATCTTCAATTATAGCATTGGTTTATGCATGAATGTATATTATTAACCAGTTTGTAAAATGCATAATGCTGGGAGAGTGGTGTTTTTCAAAGTTGAATCTTGGCATTATAAAGTCATTATTTTGCATTTGAGTGAAATATGAGGAAAGAGTGCAAGTTGGTCAGAAATTAACTCCTTGTGGTCCTTGTTTTGGCTAAGCAATGGGGTGCCCTCCATTCTTTCTCTGATAACTTAAAGTATTTTCTTGCCTTAAAGATTTTTATTAAAATCCTCAGGACATCCCTTCCAACCAATCAGTCCATCCCTGAGTCCCTGTACAGGTTCAAGTAAAAACGCCAAACAAATCCACTTTACACTGAAGTATTCAGGCACCTCATAAATGCTAAGCCAGAGCCAATATGAATTCCTCCATCCCTTGGGGTTAATGAGCAGCCAGCAAGACCAAGGGAAGGGGTGGGAAGAGAAAGAGAAGAAAAAAGCTCAAACTACTCTTTGTTCAAACTTGTTTAGTACGCCTGTGCCTTTTAAACAGTTCTTATTGTAAGCAAATTTTTCTTTGAAATTCAAGGTAAATTTTCTAGCTAGTCACATTGGCTTTCAGGAAAAAAAATCCTAATCTTAGTGGAAAGCAGTCTGATACCTGAAAATGATGGTATGTAAGTACACATTGTACTTATATATTTCATTTTGCTTTGAATTTTTGAGACATCAAGGTACATTTGGTTCCTGTTCCCAGGCTTTTATGTACAACATGAGGGCTGAAAGTATGCTTTGGGAAATGAAAGCTGACATTCCTAGAGGATCATTTGTTTGGAGCAGCTGTGGTTTTAAATAAAACATCAAATATGAGAAAATCAGAAGAACTGTCAATGTTGTCGTTACCTGAATGCAGTTCAGATCAGCAGTGCTGAAAAGTTGTCATCTGATGGTTGCAAGATGGCCTGTGACACAGAGCAGTTTGCTGAGAGGCAGGTGTGTATTAGGCTGATGTAACAAAATTGCTACCTGCAGAAAGATAGGCAGAGCTGCACTTCCATTCCTCACATTAACTTCATCTGCAGTGAGGGCTGGGAGATCATGCTAATTGGGAGGGCAAGAAATACTGTGCAATTACTCTGGGGAGAAAAGAGTCTGTGTGAACTGAGAACAAACCAAGTTTATAATTGTCCTGGATTCTAGCATTGTTATAAATTAAGAACACATTTAAGTATGGTTTTGCTAGAGTTTCCTTCTGAGGCTTCATTCCCCTTTCAGTCTGTTACATCAGTTCCATCAGAAAATGTAATTCTAGCTTTTTCTTTATTTTTTATTTTTTGTATGTGTGTGTGCCTCGATTGTAAAACACAAATTTGACCTGCCAGTGTGAGTGCAAAGAAGTTTTGACGTAAGCTTAGGCAGAAGGGTGTCTAGCACTTGCCTGAAAGTGACTTGACAGAAGAGCTTTTAATTCCTTTGTAAGTATGTGGAGACCTGGCACCCACTTCTGAGGGCAGCTGGGGTCAGTGTTACCACACACATGCTCTCACAGATTGTTCCTTTCCTTGTAGCATAAGGATATTTGCAGTCTGTTCAAAACTTACTGATTTCTGGTTTTAATTGTAGAATGTGCTCAGGGTGCACGTGCTCCTAAACTCCACTCCTTTTGTAGGTGAAGGCCTCATGTAAGTCTTACAAATAATCCCCTTTGGAAATTACAGGCAAAGAGGGTGAAATTTCTCAAATCCCACAGTCAGCCTGGCAGAATCCTGAATTTGAACTCAAAATTCATGAGATGCATTCTGGAGCTTCTATCAGAGAATGGTCCTTTTTGTCTCTTGCAGTCATTTTTTTTTCAAAGATGTTCCTGTTTAAATGTCTTGGCTGTGTACAGATGACCTGTAAGGAGCAGGCAATAATCAGAAAGCCTTGAGATGCTTAGTTCTGCTTTATTTCAAAGCCCTGACCTGTGCAGGATACCTTCTCAATGTGTCTGACCATTTCCTCTGATTTCTAAGCCTTCTATGGCAGATATTTGTCATGAGTTCCCATGAGTTAGAGCAGAGAGACCATTGGCAAATGTAATGCCCTTTCAATATCTGCTTGAAAACATCTAAAGCAAATCAGGGAAACAATGTTTACATAGCATGGTCATGAAATCATTAGCTGGCTGGCTGGAAATTAGAATTTTTTGAAAAGGGAAAATTTAATTAAGTAATGACATAGTTGTAGTGCAGTTTCATGTCCTCCTCCTAGACAAGCATTCATTATGAGCTTGAGTAAATATTAGATATTTATCACATAAGATGTTAAATATTTAAATTTTCCTGTAACAGATATATATTCCTACCTGGTAGGCTGCTGCTCAGTATTGAATTAGAAGGACAAGTTTCTCTTAGGTTTCTTTCTTGTTTAGGTGCACGAGCATTGAACTGTGAGTAAAATGAAAGTAAGATTTTTCTATAGTCATTTTGTGCTGAAGTGCCTACTCCAGGCATTAAGGCTTTTATTTCCAAAGAATGTCATTGCAGCCTGGTCCAGAAGAGTTTTGTCAGTGGCAACCAGCACCTGCAGCTGGTACTGTAGGGTAAAGGCATGGAAATTGTTCTGTTGGCTTTCATGGGATATCTCCCATACTGGCATTTGTCATAAGGGCTTTGGTGGTGTTTTGTTTTGTTGTGTTTTTTTTTTTTTTTTTTTTTTTTAAGCATGTTGTTATTCAAGCATGCTGTGAGCTCTCTTTGGCCAAACCTGCCATGATCTTTTCTCTGAGTATTTGTGCATCCCAGCCACCACAACATTACATGGCAAGCTTATGTAATACATGAGTACTTGCGTGCCTGGTACTCCAATCTGGAAACAAATTTTTCTTGGGTAAGCTTTCTAAGGCTCCAATGTGTTGTTTTTTCCTCTGTTTATATTCCATTATTCCTCTCATCATTTTCTAGTCTCTTGGAAAGAAGCTGCAAATGATTCTTATAGTTTAGTTCTGAAGAAGTTGGTCCAGCAAAGCTGGAGTCATTGCCTTCTTCCTTGATCAGCAGATCTTCATAGAATTTTAAATCTAGATCTGGAGTTTGTGACTCCAAGTATGCTTGAAACAGCAAAATACTGTGGAGCTAGAAGGAAATGTATTCTTACACTTTGTGTCTGGTTTGTCACTGTGCCACCAGCTGAAAGGGAGTTTGAGGTATGTAGCATAAGGAGCAGCTTATGCTGAAACCATACTGGCAAAGTGGAATCAGTTGTGTTGCATGTGATGTCTTCAGCAAAGGTATTCTCGTGTTATTGCTTGGTTATTAATTTTTTTTTAATTTTGGAAAAGATACGTCAGCTATTTGTAATTTTGAATGCATTAGGAAGCAGTCAAAACAGTGACAGCTAGGTCAGAAAAACAGATACATTCCTTTGTCATAATTGCATATGATTACCCTAACCATTGTTGTTATTTTAGAGGAAATTATACTGATTTTAAATTAGTCTTTGATTTGAGTTCTGTGCAAGAACAACAGCAGAGTTATCTTTGCTTTGGAATTGACAAAACTGCACCATTTGTCATTCAGTCATTTAATAGCAACCCAGCAAATGCAAAGCTTTATAACTATAAATCAAAAATGAATATTTGCTATCGCCTTTAAAAAAAGTTGCTGACATATTAGAGAGAGGCTAAATGAGCCTTATTGATGTTTCATTCTAATTAAATACAAGGTAAATGTTCAGTAATTGCACCTTTCATTAAAATGTGGATGTGTGATTTGCAAGCTTCCCAGCACTGCCCTTTAAAAATCATCAGAAAATATTTCAGCCTGGTGGCATTAAGTCACTATAGCTTAGCAATGTATTGGTAACTTAATAAGCTGTTGGCATTTGTTTTGGAGAAATTGTCCTTCATAGGCAAAGTTGTCAGTCTGCTTGACTATACAGTCTTTCTTGATGTGAAATAATATGATAAAGTTCTTGGTATTGAATTGAATGCTTTACTGTGACCTGTGCTTGGGATCTTTGTGCATGGACTGAAATTGCTTGACAGCAGTAGGATCATTTGGTGACAAACATGCTGATTTCATTACATCCGTCTATCTCATCTACATGCTAGATCACCTCCTGCTGCTGTGTGCTTAGGCCTGACTAGCTCCATGTTACAAAATGGAGCTGTCACCTTTGTTTTTTGTGTCGTTGGAATTAATAAATGTTGTACTTGGCCATCAGTACTGCAGGTGAGTTTGTGCTTCCCATGAAAGCCTGCCATGTGTTGTTCTGTGAAAGAAGATAGAGAAAATTTACATTTTTGCCTGCTTTAAATTAGGATCTGTATTAACGATTTAGGCTATTGTGTTATGAGAACATCGATTTCATCTTTTCCAATGATTCCTTTTAATGAAATTGTTCAAGGCTCAGTTCACCACAGAGGAGAGGCTGCTCTCTGCATTATTGGAGCCAAGTTTAGGTCACAGATCTTGGCTCTTCTATCATGAGACTCGTTCAATAGAAAACACGGACAGGCCAGAGAACAATTTTCAGCTAATTCTGTGATTGCTTTGAAAGCAGTGGTGAAAAGCACAGGAGTTAATGAGTCTCTCCATTACCCATTCCAACTAACTCAGAAAGCCAAATAGAAAAGGCCTCTGATTTTCAACTGAAGCTATTTTTTTGTAACTGTCTCCAAAATAGACTTGTTTCATCTGAGAAGACCTCTCTCTAGTAAAAGATCGAATGTTTGAAAGGCTGATTCTGCTTCTTTCTGTTCTCCTGTCTGTCACTGGCCTTGGAAAAGTCACTTCATTTTGATTTCTGTCTTCACATTTGAAAAGATAATATTTTCCTACTTCATTAGGATTTGCGGTGTTTGAGCTGCTTAAGAAAACACAACTGCAATTAACTACAAAGTATCCTTAAGTACAATTAAAATACAGTGTTTCCTTTATCTTACCATGTACTTGCTATATGTTTAAAAATACCAACAAACCCCCTATAAAACCAACCCATAAAGAGCCAGTCGAGATCTTTTCTTTTTCTTTATATAATGTATCTGGTATAGTGTCCTTTAAAAAGAAAGATAGGCAGTCAGAGAAGAGTACACAAGCACAGGAATTATATTGATAAACCAGCACCTCAATTCTTAAGGAAATAATTTTCATCACATTATGCATATGTGGGTATTGAATTGGAAATGTTTTTGCATAAAATATAATTATATATGTAATTTATACAAATATAAATATTTTAAATTAAATATAATCAGTACTTATAACAAATATAATAATATGTAATCATGTCTGCTTGAATACTAATATATAGATAACATTTAGTAGATAGACTAATAATTGGATTGGTACAATAATATATTTCATATTTAGGATGCCTTTGAGTGGCAGTTCCCACTTCAAAGGTGTTTTCATAGGTTCCCACCCTGAAGTATCTTTATTGTGGCAAACTCTGAAAGCCTTTCTTCTAGGGCATCCTTTTTGCATTCCCTAGATAGCACTAGGGAAATAGAAAGCTAACTTCCTTGTTTTCATGTAAACAAGGAAAGCTGCAATTCAGACTGCTTTGTCTGGCACAGAAGAGACAAATTATAGTAATAATACCTATCTCTTATATAGCACATTTCAGACCATTTGGTCTAACTAGGGGTCAGGTGCTATCAGGGAATACCAATTCCTGGTGTGTAATCTGTGGTCTGATTCCTGAATGCTCCCTGGATCCTGGAGTACTGCTACATTGTGTCCAGTGTTGAAAATGGAAACATGCAAAATTTAGGGCTTTCATAAAGTGGACAAGGCAAGAAAATAATCCAGGTTTACAGGTTTTGAGGGATGTGCTTTCAGCAGATGCAATGCATGTTAGAATGCACCTGAGTTGTGATGATACCACAGATGGGGGGTAGAGTGTAAGGAGTTTAAATATCCCTTTCTGTATAGCACAGTGGGACTGTTATCCAGACTTATATTTCCAGGCACAGTGCTGTCAGGAAAAGGGGCAGCAGTAGCTGCTTCAGATCATGGCTCTGAGGCACAGGAGCTCAGGGGCTCATCCAGTGGTCCTGTCTTCCCTTCTCTGAGTGTTTTTGCAGTAGCTTAGTGCTTCCTTGTGGTTTGTCTGTCTCTTGATCTATTTGCATTTAAAAAGGGTCTCTCACAAAATTCCTCTAGGAGATACACCAAATTGTTGGGAAAGCCCCCAGAAGAAGTGTGCTTCACTTTCAAGAATGTGCAACTTCTACAGTTGAGTAGGAATGACGAGGAGGAAAAAATGCCAGGAAGGAGGGATAGAACTCCTGGACTTGATTTTTTTATTGTAAGTGCAGCATCACTGATGTGAATGTGATTTCGAGTCTGTCTGGTCTTTGTAAGTGATGTATGACTTCTGCTGAAGCTGCTCTGCATTTTTTCTCCTGATGCTTCCAGGCTCTGACTTGCAAAGAGATCAGCTCTGAAAGGAGAATCTGACATGATGAGATGGAATTCTTGAAAATCCTTTCTAGTGATAGTAGGTAGGGGGAGAAAAAAACCCCTTTAGTCAGGGTCAAGGTAAAACACTAGGACTACAGTATATGGGGGTTCATGATTACATAAGTGCCTCTTAAAAATAACTTAAACACAGTATTGCAGGGAAAAAAAGCTTTTCTTATCTGGATGACCAATCAGCTATCTACCTTAAACTAGGTTTATTGAAATAGGGCAAAAAAGACCACCTAAACTTTGCGCATGATCATACAGTGCCTGGTTATGTAGTCTGGCTTTTGAGTCAGCCTAAAATGTTAGTGAATGAGCCAGGCAAATATAAAGTATTTTCCAGAATTTGCAGGCAAATGATGCTTAAAGAGGAGTTGAATGCCATATACGTGTTTTAATCAGACCTGCTGAACTGTAAGAAGTGTTTTACTGCTCTTCAGTTTTTGGAGGAAATTACTCTAGGTAATAGTAGTTTTCCTTATAACAAAGCATGTCAACCAACAGTACCCACACATCAAAATATTCTCAAGATAACAGTGGACATAGAATAGAGATAACAATAAAAGTCTGTGAGTGTCTGCATAGGAATTTCTGTATTAATTACATAATGAATAGTTTGTTTAAGATTGATGAAAATTAAGATAGGATTCATACTTTCCCTCCCTGTTGGTAATTTAATAGTGGTAACAAGACTTGCTCCTAACAGGGTATATCATAAATAAATTGAATAACCTCGGTCTGTACTGCAGAGATTGCTGCATTTACGTATATGTATATATATACATATATATAATTTTAAATTTGTGATTTCCATGGCATAAATCCAAAAGTTTCATAATGCTAAATTATCTGAGAAAAAAAAAATCATTAAGGACAAAGTATCTGGAAACTGGGAGGCAAGGGGAGCCCCAAACAGTGGAGATAAAGGAGCAAGCAAAGTGTGCTTGATAATTGGGAAGTAATCTGTCTCAGTAAAAGTTTGCACCATGGAAATAGAGTTGTCTTGTTATAAGCCAGTAACTGTAACTCATTCAATTAAACTCTTACCTGTACACAGAGGTGTGGATATGATGGGGGGCATGAAGTGCAAGAGTCTACAGTGTGAACTGCACATGTGCAGACTCAGGACAGAACAAGCATGGCTGGGCAGAAACCAATTTCAGAGACTTTTTTCTTCAGTGAACTGAATTGGTTTTTAGGATCTGATTTCTCAAGTCCAATTTTTAGCTAAAAACTACTTCCAGGTGGTAGTATGAGGCTGCTTGGGTTTTGCACATGTTAGTTTTGTTTCTGTTGTTTTGGTTTTTTTAAAAAATATTTACATAAAGATTGTGACATGCAGAGAGACTTGGAGAAAGGTTTTTGAGGTGAAAATGCATTTCTAATAAAATCTGCTCTATGTTAATTTCTTTGCTTGGAAATACAAAGTTTTGAATTTGTCCTCTGTATCTGGTGCTGCCAGAGCTGGAAGGGAAACACCTTCATTTAAGTATGTAGATCTTTGTTATTGTGCATTGCCTTGCTGAGACCCAAATTTTAACTAGAAATATATATTTTTTTTGCTATTATTACAGCCTTGTAAAATAGCCAAATATTTCAGCTTTTTTTCAGTGGGCAAATATTTAATTCTTCCTAAGACATGAAGAGGTAATATATGGGGGAATGAAATGATATTAACATGACTTACATCATCATCAAAGACAAACTTTTTTTGTTCAAATGCTAATTTATTTAAACTACCTTGCACTGAACAAACTGTTAATTGATACATACATTAGTTCCCTTTTCAATCTCTTATTTATTGGCTTTCCTTTGCTAGCCTGTGTTACGTTCTCAGCCGCCCTGCTTGCTTATTGTACTTTTTTGATGTTCTTCCACCAGCTCAAAAAGCATATAGTTCATCCAAAACAGTAATTAGGAAAGAAAAGTCTGTGATCAGCATTACTTGAACATGAAATGGTAAAATTAGAAACAGCATGAAAGTCTTCTGATTCATCATAGAAGTTAGCTTTTTCTTCCTCTAGTTGTTGAGAGGGAAGAGGTGCCCAGCCTGGCTAACTCCAGTATTTGCATGTGAAGGACATTTCAAAGAAGAAAGCAATCCTGGCAATTACAGCAGGGGAAAAGGAGGAGGAAATAGAGGCTAGTGAAACCTTGATATGTCAAAATTGAAATGGAAGAGGTATGTAAGCTCTTGCTGTAATTCATCTTCCATAAAAGAGTGTTGCAATGGAAATTCATGGCGGGAAAAGTGGTTTGATGACATAAAAGCAAGAATTGTTTTCTTTGAGGGAGATGATCAGTTGAGCAAAATAGATTTACTCAGAGCTGCCTGATTTAAACCAGGACAGGACCTGTCCTTTGAGCTTGTATCTCTGATATTAAGGGAAAAATTATTTTCCATCACTGAAAAAGCCCCACAAGAGAAATCTAACTACATTATGGGAAAAGTGAAAAAACTTCAGTATTTTGCTGGCAAATAGTTTAGCAATATTTGTAAACTATATTTAGATTCTTGAGTCATATTTCTTAAATAATTGCTACGCACAATTTCAGTCTACAAGAATTTATTCAAGATATTATGAAATTGGAGTAGGGATGAATTCCGTACACATCAAGTTGCCAAAATAATGCTTAGACCATTTTACGGTTTGCATTTAAATGAAAGTTTACCTCAGAACCTTGCCATAAAGCAGAACATACCATCCTTCATAAAACATTTGTTTGATAATAAGCTTTTAAGAATACATCTTATAAATCTGTTGGATTACACTATTAATGTTTATGTTGAAAATATGTTCCAATACAGCTCAGACTTTTAGGAGATAGAATTTGTCTGTGCGTTGTTCTTTGCCTGGGTAATGTTTTGACTTCATTATTAGCTGGCTGATGATACTGGTGTTCTCAAACTGCTAAATAGATTCAGTGCATTATAAAATGCCTTCCTGTGGGATATTTAAAAAACTTAGATCCAGCCTTGATAATTGTTTCCATTTTTTGCTCTATGAATGAAAGTAGTTATTGCAAATGTGTGTAAAAGTTGTAGAAATCCCTAGAATTTGACCATAGGTATAATTGTTTTCCCCCTTTTAGTTGCCCAATGCTATTCAGGTGCCGTCTAATTTTACATATCAGCATTGTCAAGCATCAGACATAGCTGGTTATGTAAGTCATCAGAAATTTGGTGACAAATATGAGCTGCCTTTTGCTTTACAAACCCCAAATTCTTGGTATTTTCACAAGAGAGCTGCTTTCTTGGTGTCAGGCTGTCCTTTCCTCTGTGTGTTATTTCCAGTTCTGAAGCAGTTGTAATACATACAGAGCAGCACAATGTACAAGGGCAACTGGAAGCTGTTTTTGAAGCTCGAGGTGGGGCTTCTCGTGGGACTGCAATACCATGCTCAGTAGCATGGAAGACTTTTCCAGTGCCTTGAGACCCTTTAAGCTTACCTGTTCCTTGGCAGCACAGGCAGGGCACAGCAGCACCACGATCTGTCAGGAGTGCTATCACATGGTTCCAGTTGTTACTGATAGCCAAACAGCAGGAATTACATTGAGGAATGCTGTGCTGGAGGGTATTGTATACTGGGGCTAAGATTTTAGTTAAGACCCTTGGGAAGCAGCATTTTTATAATACAACTTTCTTATGATCCAGCATAGAGCCTAAGCAATAGTGCTATAGCTCTAATTTATGTCTTCCTGTAAGATGGATACATATTTGTCATTTCCACATAGCTAATTCATGATGGTTCTACTTCTAATTCATGATGGTTTCCTGTTCTTTTTTTTTCTGGCACCTGCCATGCAGCAGCAGTTCTGCGGAGTAGCAGTTCTGCATTCACCTCTTCCACTGCCCATGCAGTTTTTGTAAACTTTGCTTTTAGTACTGCCCATCCTCCTCTCCATATTCAAATGTGTCAGCCTTTTTTAGCCTCTCATGGTAAGGGGCAGGCTGCTTGGCCAAAGTTTAGGCAAAAAGCCTGGCTTAAGGCTGCTGTGTTTAAAAATGACTGTGTAAAATTAGGCATCCTCTGGTCCTAAGGGACTCAAATAAGTGGCCTGTTTTTCAAACACCCCATTAGTTCCCGTGCAATGATTAGAAACTGCTGAATCTTCAGCAATTTTGAAAATTAGGCCAAGGATTTAGTTGCCCGAGGGTGGTATTTTCAAAAGAGTGTGGGTTAGGCCAACACAAAGTGCTTATAAGCACCTTGCTTCAGTGGCAGCTTTAAGCGTGTGACTTTACAAAAGCTAATACTTTTCTTAAAAGGATAGTTATTTAGCCTCCGAGAGGGGCAGATGGGATTTATGGAAGCTCTAGCCAGGAAAGAAAATGCGAGGTATGCATACTTTCAGGTGCTGTGCTGTTAGAAATGTTAGCTTTTGAGAAATATTCTGAGAAGACGCGGAGAGTGGCCAGTCTGTGAGTTTAATAACATGTTTTTGATCTGTAAATGCTACTGTGCCATGGTTAAAAGGTAACTATATTTTTCTTGTCCAGTAATCACTACTGGTTTAACTGCAGTGTATTTCCTTTCAGAACTGTGTGGTTATAGCAGAAATGAGCTATTGACTGGAATCTTATCATTTATCTAGACTTCTTTTGGTTATTTGAAATGTGCCTGAGAGGTAATAGGTGGCAATTTGCATTCTTTTGTTCTGTGAATTTTACCTGACAATCCTGTCTACAGGCTCTTTTGTAAGGTTTAAAGGAACACCAGGGAGGGGAGGAAAAAAGCTAAGCAAAATCCCGACCTTGCCAGTACATATTTTTGTTGCATTAAAATTCTGCCAATTTAGGAAGGCTTCACTGAAGCAAATGCAGAAACAGGAAGGATCACAGCTCATCACAAAGCAAAAAGGAAAGGATTATTATCTTCCTTCTCTGCTACACTTCCATTTAAACCGATTTTCCCTCTGTTACTTTTATGAGCATTCGAATGAAGGATAAAAATTCCTGTGTTCCTGAGACAAGACTTCCAGGAGGTTGTGTTTTTTTTTTAATATGTGCATATGAAAATTCAGAATGTGTTCTTTAAATTATTTGAAGTGGTTGTCTATATGAAGACCTGCCTATAATGGAATATCCTAACATGTAGTTTAGCAATTTAAAAGAGTATTGGGTAAAAAGCGTAGGGCAACAGGATCTCATTAAGGAAACAGATTTGATTTGATGCCCTGATGCAGCTGTTGACAGCATAATTAAAATGATTAATTTGGAGTAGAAGAAGTACTTTGAACTAATTTGAAAAAATGGTTATGATCTTGACCATACATCTGACCAGTGTTAGGCAGGTACATAGAAATGCTTAAAGGGGAAAAAAAAAAAAACTTGAAGTGTTTTAGCTGAAGGAGAGAAGGCTTTGTCTCAGATCCCTGTTTTTTCAGACATCAGATATTTCCTAATGAAGAAATGAAGGTAAAAAAGTGAAACAAAACCTGACCTGAACACATGAATAAAAGCAGTAACATAGATTTTCTTTCCTAAATATCTTGGGACTTCTCCATGTGCCACTTTGTCATGGAGAATCATATTTAACATCATAATTAGGAGTATACATATTCCTAATGACTAATTCCATCTATTTCCTCATCTGAAATAAAATTGACTACATCTTGTTACATACTGTTTGCATATATATAATTTTGCTTTATATATATATGTATTCGTGTATGTATACATATACACTTAAAAAAATATGTGGTTTCTTTTCCTCTTTCTCTGTCTTGATCATGGTGGGAATTTCAGTTAATGCCTGGGGCAAAGTACCCTGCAAGGATGTTTGGAATTCCTTTGCTCCCCATAAAGGAGATCTTTGGAATCTGTAAGAGGGATAGAAAATACATGGTTGTTCTGTAACAATTGGCTTAACTTCTGCAGGTTTCTTTTGTTTTCTTGATATAATAAATAAATATGTTTTATATGCTTCAGTTCCATCCTAAAAGAAGAGCTGGGCTATGTTTTCTAATTTTTAAAGAAGATGATTTAGAATGTCCCCTTCTTAATGTCAGCTATGTCACATGCTGTATTTTTATAGACGTTGTAATATATGTGCATTACATATGTAAGCTTTCTTTTTGATTGGACATCTTGTATCTCAGCATTTAATTACTCAAATCTTTAACATTTGAATTGATTCAAATGATATAAACTGTTCCCCCAAACTGGGGTTTGCAGTTTGTGATATTAACTTGTTCAAGCATCTCTTTTCATACTACTTCACTCATTTGTGTAGATAGGGCTACAGGGCTGTGAGGTGTAGAGAGAAATCTGGGCAGAAGTTCTAGCTAGAGTAAGTATTCAATTTCATAGTGTCTTAGTGTTTGTTTATTAAAAGTGCATGTATATTAAAAGTAGATGCTCAATGTTAGAATGACAGTTTTGTCTGAAATGTGGAGCTTAAGGACTATTTTATTTCTCTCCTCTGGGCTTCTAGATTCATAATTGCTTTTCCTTACTTCTTATTATCGTAAAGATTAAACATTTTTATTGTAGGGGAACCAAATGGTTTGCTTTTTAAACACAAAGCCACACACACACTCTTCCTGCAAAAGTATTTTTGTTACCGACACTCACCCCATTTGCCTGGGCGTCAAGGCAGGTCTGGATCAAATATGTGACATCCTTTTCTTTTACAATGGGCAAAGGAATTGCCAAAGTGAGTGTGCAATGCTGTGGTGCATGCTCCCACTTTTCCTAGTTTTTCTGCCTGAAATTGAGACCTGATTTACCACACATGCAAGCAGTTCTCTCTGCTAAAGATTCTGCATCCTAAATCTTCACTGTCATACTGCTTTAGCGACGGTAACACGTGTTGTCCAAAAGGCTGAGTGCCTGCTTAAGACATGTAAGGTTTTTTTCTTTATGCGTTTAATACCCCTACCCCCACTTCCAAAACCCCAACCCCAACCAAAATTTAAAAAATCAAGAAACAGCCAACAACCCCAAACCACCCAGATTTCTTGAATAAATGGTCTGCTTTTTTTTTTAATCTTGGACTGACCTTTGGAGTTAAGCCACTCTGTGGTGTATAAATAAGTGGTGACCAATTACTCTTGGGAAGAAGGAAGTTTGATGAATCACAGGAAATAGTAAATTATGTGGATTCCACATGATTCCCAAGGTTGAAACAACTTTTTTTTTTCCTTCTTCCTCCTTGCACAGGGGCCTTAAAATGTCACTGATTTGATGGGATGGTAGGCTCGGGTTACTTCTGGAGGGCACTGTGGGGGGAGTGAGGAACGGAAAGCAGAAGATTTCACAGTTGTTATCACACCGAGTAGGTTAAATTTGCTCTCCTTTGTTTCCTCCCTGGAGGGTGGAGGGAAATAATTGTGGTGTGCTAAAACTGTTCAAAAGCATACCAGCTATTTGGGGACAACAAATGATGAAAGTGGGGCTTTTAAAGGAAAAAAAAAAAAAAAAAAGGTGTGTGAGGCATGGCTATGGTGCCGATAACCTATTAAGTTTTACTCTTACATGGTCTCCCATGATTTAAAGTTTCAACATATCCATGAAGAGATAGTAATATAAATAGTTAGGGTGGGGAAGGCTGCAAGTACGAATAGCAAATAGACTCCAGGATGTGAGAGCAAATGGGGAAGCAGAGCCTTTCCTGGTCTACTCTGTCTCTGTCTCTTCGCTGCTATTCTCTTGGCTTCCTTGTCAATTAAAATAATTGGTGCTGAAGATATTTCCCTGAAGGAGATCTCATACTAGGGCTTTTCAGGCAAAATCATTTGCAAGACTTTTAATCTAGTCAGGATATATTAAGAGTATGCAGGGGTTTTTATGCGTGAAGGGAATGCTTTGAAATTGTTACATTGTTCATGATCCCATATAGCTAGACAAAACACTCCTTACTTACTTTCTCCAGAAAACTGAAGTTAATTTATACAGTGTAGAAACATACTATCTTGTGGAGCCACATTAATAGAATATAGTTTGAGTCACAAGAATTTTTACTATTTGATTTAGTCTTTTCATAACAAAAGTAACTTTTCAATGCGAAAGGAAGATTTTCCTTCCAATTTCTTTCCCATCTTTTTTTCAGTTTGCTGTCTTCACATTTACATCAGGAGGTCTGAAACATGTATTTTACTTGAATGCCACAAATCTGCATTGTGCCACTAAATGTTTTCATCCTCTCTACAATCTCTCTTTCATTCACTCTACAATAGAATTTATTTGTAGTGTGCATTAATAAAATGCATTGAAAAGAGCATGCAAGAATGGTACTGAAAAGTGGTGTATCTATCTGGAATTTAGCACAGCTTTGGGAGAATTAATTAAAAATAAAACGACCCAAACTCAAACCTTTAAGTTACAAGCAGGTGATTTTTTAGATAAGCTTTTGTGAGTTCTCATTTGGTCACAGAACTTCATTGTTTGTGTATCCTCAAAGGTGTAAATCCGTATTTTCTAGGAAGAGCATTAGCTTGCAAATGACTGTGCTTGCCAGAGGTAAACTCTGCTCTGAAAGGCCCCTGTGCGTAGTAGAGTGCCTCACTGTGATCAGAAAGCTGTAGGATGAATACTATTTCTTCGTTTTAAATTCTTCTTGCTGTTAGTGTGTATTCCTTAGTCCCAAAGATGTGTGTGATGCTTTGTGAAGCGGCGAGATGGAGTCCCTCTTCTGTGGAGCGTAGGGTGGCTGTGCTCATGCAAAGCTGTCACACATTTGCTGTCACATTTACCCATGTGTAGAGCTCCAGAAAAGGCTTTTAGCATCGACCACGTGGTTTGAACCTGGGTAAGTGGTCTGTAGTCACTGCATGAGTGGTGTTGTGAGAGTACTGCAGCTTTCCACAAGGTAAATGCTGGGGATAAGTGTGGTATTTACAGTAGCCTTAAAACTGTTCTGAGTTCAGGCATCTTTGGTGCATCTTCTGCAGGTCAGCTGCAAGGCTTTCATACTGCCACACCTCTGGGATGTGGCAGAAAGGAGCTGATGTGGAGATTGGTGTCTTGGTCTAAAATGTGAAAAACATCACAGCTGTAACTTGATCTCACAGCACCTTGATTTCAGAGTGTTTGGATGTGGCTCTTGGGGGAAGACTGCAATTTCCATCTGGATGACTTCCCAAGAGCACTGAAGTGTTGACCTGACAAAAGAGTACTTTTATTTTTAGATGTGGCACTTAGGTTCCTCCTGGTTGGGGCACTCAGTCCTGGGCACTCATCCATTTCAAGTTACCTTCCAGAAACTTGAGCAGTTGAATTCCAAGAAGTAAGAGAGATGTAGGATTGCCATAATTACCCACTGGCTTTTCAGCAGCTCATTTGTACTTGAGTGCTACCACTTTTTGGGGACATCCATCTCAAGCCATGTAGGAAGTGATCCAAAAGAGAGCAGGAGGACCAGAGCAAGGTGGGAGATACATTACTCGTGGAGCTGTATGTATAAATGGTTTTCAAGTCTGACAATTAATTGGAAAGTTGGCTGAAATGTTGATTTGCATCGAACCAAATAAATCTAAAATTTTCCATCTTAGTTAATGATACTATGTCCTTTAAGGTAAGAGTGTTTAGATCAAAACAGCTCATCTTTTTCTGCTTGGAACATCCTGTGTGTTGCTCACTTCTGGGTTTGTTTGGCGTTTTAATATTTAAACAATGTCAGTTTCAAGTGATTTAGTGAAAAAATGTGGAGAAAAACCTTACTGTTTTTATAGATCAAATTTCTCAGTTAATATAGGAGCTGAAACCTTCCTTTCACTGAAACTATTATCTGAGTTTTAACCATGGATAGGTTCTGTTTGTATCTCAAAATACAAAATTTGTGGTGTATTTAGTATTGATTTCTTCCTTTTCCCCTGATCTAGCTGAAAGTGTTATGTGCTTATTTTTATTTGGACTTGCAGGTGCCTGATTAGCTTTCTATAAAATGTGGCTCAGTCCAAGGTCAGTTCAGTTTTCAGGCTTGCTGGGGCTCTCAGTGAACATTTAAACCAATTTTCACTGGGCAGGAAGTTACAGAATACCACTTCTTCCAGACTTATTTACCGCTCAAGTACCTACCAATTTCAACAAGATTCTAGGTAAATGTTTCTGAGGTGTATGGTGAGTTTTCAGTTGAGAGAGAGGAAAAGTGTCCAGTGTAGTTGCTAACACATTTTTTTGGGGATAGTCACATGCAAAGAATATGATCACAGTGCAGTTTCCAGCTGTTTTCTAAGTTGTATGTGAGCCCCGGTTTCTCGGTTTCCCATACCCAAACCAACATTTTCCTTCTCTTAGATTGGTTCAATTTTGTAGAATTAAATATAAATTCATTCAAGAAGGGCTGGCTCTCTAGCTGCATGGATCAGGCACTTAGTATGGCACACATATCAGAACAACTTCTTTTGAATCCTTCCATCTGTTCGAGGTGTCTGGAAAAGAGCTTTATTCCAGGGGCGAATGTCTAGTTGATGACTGAGAGCAAAAGGATCTGGTGGAGGAAAGCCATGAATTATATTTTCATATAAAATGCCCCCAAGTACAGCTGTGTACTGGCAATGCCTCTTTTCTTCAAATGTGAATAGAAGAAATATCTGTAAAATGGTGAGGCAAGAGAGAAGATCTGGAGACAGAGAAGCTGAGAGCTGAGCACAGATGCCTCCAAACATCTGCCTTGTGATGGGGTCAGTGACTGAGGTGCAGAGCTGGCAGTGCATGCAGGGAGCTTTGAACTGGGCTGGGCTTCAGTTTTTAATGCTGTTGGGTACAAACAGCTCTCAAATACTCTCCATACTCATCTGCTCCTTGTGAAGACCAGTTTTGCTGGCTGTGAATGAGCAGCGCCATTGGTACTATTGATGGACTTTCATGCCAGGCAACATAGTTTTACTGAAGAGTGTTCTTAATAGTCTGGAGTTTTTTGAAATGCAAGATTTTTACCCTGTAAAGAAACCAGATCAATTGTAGGAAGGGAAGTACACGTGTATATATAAGTAAGGAAACTTTTCTTTTTGTTCCCCAGAAAAGCACTAGCTGAAAATACTTTCCTTTGTTTCTTCATCTCTAGAGGCTGTTGTCTCATGAAATTTGAGGTTTCAGAAACCTTCCAGTTGAATGAGAGTTGGCAAAGAAATTCCCTTTTATTATATCATGTTCTTGTAATAGGAAAAAGTGTGGTTGCCAGCAGACAATTTCTTGGTGTCATTTATTCTAATCAAAATGTTCTATCATTGGGCTGCTTTCACAAGTAGTCTCATTTGGCTCTCTTTCTCCTCTTGGAGTAATGACAGCATCTTTTCATTCCCAAATGACACCCAGAAGTCCCCTGCTATTGAGAGTCAGACAGCAGTGTGATGCCTGTGACTTTCACACAATCTGATAAGTATTCATAACTCTCAGGTAGTTTCTGCTTAGCTGGTGCGTATGAAAAGTGGCCACTTACAGCAGTGAACTGACAAAATGTCTTTGTAACTAGAATCTCACAGTCAGTTTCTGGGAGGGGGGAGGAAATAGTGAATGTTCTTGTCAAATGGTTTAACATGATCTCTACTTCTGGGCATGCCTCGTAAAACAGAAGTCATGCGGTGAAGGGGAAGAGAGCTCTTTTGATGTATGTATTAGCTACTCTTCTGCCATGGGGTGAGCCAGCCTGTCTGTTTATCCAGCTAAAAAGCAAATCAAGGTTACCCATAATTAGAGATGGTTGAAGAAGAGGGTGTTCAGATCTGAGTCTGGATTACAGGCAGGCTGCAGTTCGTGTTTGAGGCTGAATGATCTTGTCTGGCTTCAAGGGCACTGACACTGGAGATGGGCAATTTTCAGGCCTTGAATCTTTCCTTTGAATAGCAGAAACACACTGTGTGTTGTTTATAACTTCCTTGTGAGGAGAAGATAAATTTTTGACTTAGAGTTATGCCCTGGTAGAAACGCTAGGGAATTTCATGCTCTTGCCCTCCCTGTGCAACTTGTATTTAATATTCAGTGCCATGATATGTGAATTCCAAGAAGGCAATGAAGTGCCCTTTATGAAAAGGAACAGAGAGCTGTGGCACCAACCCTGGTGTTTTGTTACCTGTGGGATGATCTTGCGGGAAAAAAATTCTATGGCTTAATTGGAACTCTATTTTGTGCCATTGGCTCTCTTCATTCTCTGCTACTGGAAGATTTATGGGAAGTGTGGGAATGTTTCTTCTCAATTCTCACATCCCAAAAGAACTAGGATTTCATCAGTAAGGAAAGGAGATACAACAATCTTTTTTTTATACATTTGTGTATCAAATCTCTGCCAGATTTCCAAAAATCTAATGCTGGGATCATTAGTTATGTTTGTGAGTTACCAACATCATAGTAAGAGGACAGCATATTTGTCATGAACGTGCTGTTTAGGTCTCAAGAGAAAAGGAGAAGAACATGAAGACTTCCTTCCTCTCTCCCTGCCTCCCTCCCTTCCCTGCCCCCCTGCTGCAGTTATTTGAATGATTACATCTTCACATCTAAATATGTGAGCATGGTCTTGGAATGCTAAAAGTGGATTCTTTTCAGGTTTATAGATTAATCTAACAAAGAGGGGTTAACAGTCAAATAGATTTGATGGTATCTATCTAATTGCCTTTTTACATAATTTATACTTTGCCAGCTATAAAAAGATGCTTTGGAAATGATTCCGAAAGTCCTTCAGGAATAGTCCCAATCTCTGCAGCCTTATTAAATGCATACAGGCATGTCTCCCAGTGAGAATCTCAAGCTGTGAAAGTCATTAGAATAATAAATTAAACTTCTATGTATACAGGCATTTTAAACTTCAGGTGAAAATTCCTTATATGCCGTGTTCTAATTTTCAATTCAAGGGCTAAAGAAACAGGACTTTGGAAAAGATTGGTGATCTTCTGCAATATTTCACAAGCATAACAAGTCACTGGGCTGTGCTGGCTCCTGAAACATGCTGCAGGACTTGAGATGTTAAGGCTTTGAAAGGTTCTTTTCCTTTCTTGACTTCTAGGGCTGCTAAAATCCAATTAAGCTTTTTTAAACTATTTAATGGTGGAAACTACACTGCTAATAACAGAGTGTATGTTGCTATTTTGGATTGGTTCCTGTCAACACTTCCTATTAATATTTTAGTCAATATAATATTGTAAAATGGACTCATTGACTACATTGTGTAATCAGGATGACAAATGAACTTCTTCAGGTTTTGCAACTGGTGCAGCATAGCTTAGAAGAATAACTCTTAAGAATCCAAAAGTCAAGGGGCCAGTGGAAAAACAATTCTTTCATGGAACGGTCTGTAAGAGTAGTGCCTGTACAAATCTGCAGAGTCAACTGTGTTGAATCAATTTTTTGTTTCCCAAAGCCATCTTGCTTGCATTAAATTGCTTCATTTGATGAGTGTGTTTGCTTGGATGTTTCAAGGTACTTATCAGCCAGTTAGTGAAGTGGGCCAGAGCCAAAGAGTATACTTCATGTTCTGTCAAAAACTGTCTCTTGAACCACTAGAATTGCCTACTTGACTTGGAACATTTTACCTTGAGCTGTTTTGCGCTACTTAACGCATGATAGAGCACTCACCCATAGCATGCATGTGAGCAAGGGGGAGGAGCACAGTATGTGTCAAGGAAGACAAATACATGAAGAAAATAGTAGAAGAGTTGGAGACAGATTTGCAAGGGGGCATAATCTTTATCTTCCAATTAAGAATTTGGCACCTACCTTGATTAATTGATGTGAAATGCTCCTTCATAAGTTTCACTAAAGTTACTTTGACTTCACTAGAGAGAAAAAAGATACTTGTATTTAGACAAAAGTTGTAATTTCTTCCATTACCAAAATTCTGAATTTTTTCAGAGTGTGAGAATTCAATTAATGAAATGGATTGTTGTGAATTGAAAGCTGCTGCCTAAAAGCTAGGGAGTGGAAACACCAGTCTTGCTTGATTGTGTGGGGCTTTTCTTAAATGTCTGGAGGTTATGATCATGGAGGATGCGGGATCCTCTGATTAGAATTTTAGTTCTTAGTTGATACCTTAGGCTGTGATTGCCTAATGGAGTAGTTTAGTCAGAAAGTCTAAGAAATATTTTTAACAGGAATTAAATTTGTCTTATTGGCTTCAACCACAGCCAGAATTATGATTTCATGTTTTGTGGCCTCTCACTATGCTTGAGTTGGGGAGCCTAATCAAGAATATTTTCTTTTCTCTTAGAGGAACTGCAGAAACCATTAGAAACAAATCTATATGCAGGACAGTTTTAAGAGGAAAAAAAATTCAAATACTTTCCAAATAATAACATTGAATTAAACTCTTGCTCATGCTGCCACAAAGTAGTCTGTGGCAACAACTGCTGCTCAAACAGCTAAAAACACTGAAGCATCTACAAATAAAAATAGACCTAAAAATGTTTAGTCTGAACCTAGTTCAGAAACTAATCCAAAATAATTGTATTCTGGGAATTGGCTGTATTCAACAACTGGTCATTTTTAGCATTTCATCAGGCAATAGTGTGAAAGAAATATCTACTATAAAAGTACTAAAAATCCTAGTCAATCATAGGCCAGAATTGGACAGAACAAATGGTAACAAGTGGTAGTGTTTCCATTTACTTTGGTGGACTCTCGATTCATCATATGGTGACTGTTTGCCCAGATTTCTGGGCTCATTTTGGCCTGGGTGCAATAATGTCCTTATCCTGCATTTGTTTTCCCTGACATACATCTTTTGGGATTTATATGTGTAGCTCTTTTTCACATCTTCCTCAAATCTGGATGAAAACCAGCCTCTGTGACACTCTATTTTTCTTCCACAAAGTCCTAGGGAAACATCCCTCTTTTAAGATACCTTCCAAGAAATATAGGGACCACTTTACATTGCCTGAATTCCAGTGTACAAATCCAGCTCCTCAGGCTTTTCAAGGTGTAAGGGAAAATTCTTCCTCCTTTTTTTCCCTGTTCCTGTGAAGAGGACATGACATCATTTATTAAAGAATGTTTATTGAGTCTCCAATTAAGAATATACTCAAACGTTTCCCATAATGGAAGTAATGTCTGTAATTGTTATGGCAGAAGAGAAACATCATCTCATCTCACATTGCTGCCGTGATTGTATCATGGTGGCCTGACATAGAGGCAAAGGAAATATTTTTCCCAGACATGCATTTCTTGAAAGACCTGCTTTCACTCTCCTCCTCTGAGCCAGCAGAGTTACGTGGATTGCTGGTCCTGAGACTGCCCATTCAGTCTGATATTCAAACTCAGATGGACAGTTGTGAAGCCAAGGGATGATGCCCATGTTGGTACCTGGCCCAAACCAAGCCCTGGACAGGAGGAAGGTGTCTGCAGCAGCACTACAGTGGTTTTAAAGGCTGCACTCAGATGCTGTACTAATTGCCACTCCTCTCTTTGGGTGCATGTCTTCCCTCCCTGCTTGTCAGCTGCTCTGTTTGCAAGAAAGACAGAGAAGAGAATTTTCCTAAAGCTGTTTAACAGGATGAAATAATGTTTTCTCAAAATTACTGGAACCACTCCTTAAGCAAGAGAGAACCTGCAGGCAGAGGAAGTGCCCCTGCATTCCTTCTATATTTCAACAAGAGGACAGGCACAGGCTTTTGACAGGTAGTAAGCAAAGTTTGATTAATTGACTTATCTATGGGAGATAGAAAGAACTGTAGCAGTCAGCACTGCTGGCTTACACCTCCCTAATACAGTTCTTTGCAGAACAGAGCAGTCAAATAATGACCACATTTCCCTCCTCCCCCCCCACCCCCCCTGCCCCAACCCTGCACACACACACTTTCTAATGAGTTTTTGCTGAGCTTGTAGTTCTACTAGGGACATCCTCTTGGTTTTATAATTGATGCACAGAGCCTAACCTTCCCTGGGACAGGTTTGCAAAAAAAAAAAAAAAAAAAAAAAGTAGTTTATGAGCAGGCTTAGTGTTTTCATCATACATAGCATCCCTTCTGAATTGTAGACTCTTTATTGCTACTATTATGGTTAGGAGCTCTTCCCATATTTCTTTAGTGCAGAATATGTGAATTTTTGAATCCAAGTTTTACATCTGAGTGGCCTGAAAACTTAACTGTGCTGTTGTGTCGTGAGATAAACCTAGCTCCTCTTCTTGTGGGGCTAACAGATGGATGCATCCACTATGCCACGTTAAAGGAATAATTAAAAGCTTCATTTTCATGCAATATGAAATGTCCAGAAATAACTGCACTCTGCTTTGAGATGTGCTGTGATATGTACTGTAACTTTGGATTGCTTTGGTTTCCTAAAAATAATAAATGACCCTCCAAATAGTGGTTGGCCGGAGGCATGCAAGAAGCAATCCATAGTATATGGATTTGCTCAATGGCATTTAAAGGACCCTGATTAAAATTCAGCCCAGGCTGGAGTGATGAGAAGACTGTTTACTGAGGGCTGTTTGAAGTCGTACACTGCGCTGCAGCCAGACCAGAGGGATGCACAGATTGAAACGTTTTACCTTGCCTGTCTGCATCTGGCTGTCAGGAGCCGAAGACACTCTGAAAGAGAGGTATCAACATTCTTGAGAGGTCTGACTGCTGCTGCTTATGAGTCTTAATTTTCATTGTTTTCAGGCGGCACAAGCTCAGCATTGGAGATCACGGCAATAACAACAACCTGGTCAGCTGGATCTGTGGGGTTTTTTGACTGCTACAGATGCTACATTTAGATATTTGATTTTAATGTAGTACGCATTTGAAAGTTTGCACTGTAAAAAAGACATCACTTCTATTCCTTTTTTCCCTCAGTCTCGTCCAAGTACATCTTCACGTGACTCTGAAGAAAGATGAATATATTATACTTTCCTATTTTTTGTCTCCTGCTCTGACTAGAGTATATAAGTACTGTAGGGAAAAAAACCCAAAGAACCCACCAGGCACTGTGTCTAAACTCTGTATTATTTTATATTGTGGGTTGTTTTGTTTTGATTGGGCTTTTTTTTTTTTTTTTTTGTTCTTTTCAAATACAGGAATTGTTTTAAAAAGAAAAGCAAAAGCAATAAAAAAAGCGCAAAAAAAGGGAGTTGAACATGCAATTAAAAGTATAGATTATTGAATTTTATTTTTTCTTGGGTCTGGCATTTGACTAGGTTTCAGGCTAATAACTGTGAAAGGACTTCTCTTACTCTACTTCCATACATATACTTTGCCACAAGCTGTGTAACCTTGGGAAGGAGAGATGCAGGTTTAAAGGGTTTAAAAACCAGTTTAAAAAGTTTGAAGAGTAGGGTTTTCCTTCTAGAAATGAATCTTAAAGAAAAGGAATGTAAGCAAGGTACATTATTCACTCTTAACATGTGGAACATTTGCACTATTTTTACATTACTTCCTGGAGTACCTATTCACTACTTTCTTTAAATCCATGGAAATATCTACTTGGTATATAGAACTGGTTAACAGAAATTATGAGTCAAACCATCGTTAATTAATGAATAAAGTAGAATGCAAAGTGCCATGCTCTTCAGGGTTAAAAGGATAGAGGTGAAAAAAAATCTAGATAACAAAGGAAATATCTTTAAAGGGTGTTGATAAAGACTTTGAAACTCTTGACATTGTATTTTATCACTCAGGGTAATTCTGCTGGTCTCTGGTGCTGAGAGCTCTGTGGCTTCTGCTCGCTGTTGCTGTATGTGAAATGAGTCTTGCTGCCGTGATCAGCTCAGATGCCTCTGCTGGAAGTTTTCTGTTTTCCTTTTTGCAGGCTGTCAGACATTTGGATGTTTTGTCAACATCCAGAGTGTGTTATCAGGCTTTGGTTTGGCTAATCAGTTTCTGAGTGTGCTGGGACAGATCCTGTTTCATTTGGGGTGTTTTGTGTTGTTTCCTGTCTTGGATGGGTGTGTGTACAGCTAATAGCTGAGTGTAGGAGCAGGGAAGCTGCAAAAGAATGGTCAAGGGAATGTGCAATAGACAGTTAATTAACACATGATAAATCATTATGTGATACTGATTTCTTCCAGTATCTCCTAGAATTATGTTGGCACGCTAAGCTCAATTATAGAGAAGGGGTAGAAGTTGGTTTCAGAAAAGGTGGGGCTGAGAGTTTATTCAGCCTGGTTTGTCTGCTGTACTTGGATATAAGCAGATATTCTGAACTAACATGGTCTCATCCAAAGTTAATCACCATTCTTGGATCTATGCTATAGAGAAAAATTCATCTGATATATCAATACTTTCAGTTTCCCTGTTACCAGGGATTTTCAATGAACATCTAGGTGTATGTTGTGAAAAACAGTGATTCAGTAAAGTATGTGCGAAACAGATTACACTGAGATAATTATCTAGGAAATTGGAAAACATAAGTAAAGCTTGGTCCCAGTTTTGAGAGAAGTCATTGGTATCAGTTTAAAACTCTTAATTGCTGCTTGTAAATGGTTATCTGTGGTTATTACCCATTTAGAAGAGTAGGGCTGCTAACATCTGAAATGGAGCAAAAAGTGGCAAGTAATTGAGCCTTGAGGGACTCCCTTACTTAGGGAATCACAGATGACATTCATATTGCAGTTTATGGGTGTGTGCCTGTAATGAATACTCTTAGGGTTAATTACTTTTTGTTTAACATTGGCTGAGCGATAATCAAAACTCATCCAGAAGTATAAATGATCACAAAATGCAAGGGAGGAGCTGAAAGAGTTCATGATGCTGCTCAGCTAGTGGTGCGTTTCTGAGTTGCACTCTTGTTTGAGCTATTCCTTTAATGGATAATGCAGGAAGCTCCTAGGCAGAGGCTCATTTTTCAATGACCTACTGGTGCAGCTAAGTTTTGATAAATTTAATCCAAGAAATTGGCACAAATGTGAGCAGAACATGTTTAATGCTTTTTAAAGAAGTTGAAGCATCAGTTTCAAACAATAGCTTAGAACTAAGTAAAGTAGCAAAAAAAGACTAGGGGTATTACCCTGATGACTGGAGGGAAGCAGAAACACAGTGTTTTGATTTTTTTCCCCCTCAAGGAAACAAAATTTGATGTGAATATAGTAATTTCCTCGATGTCCTCCCTAACATTTGAAGTATATGCTGATAAAATATTTTCCTGTATCAGTGGCAAGCTTTAAAATTTTAGTAAATTCAGTGGAACATCTGCAAAATGACAGTGGAGAACTATTGGACAAACAGTTGAACAAATGCTTTTGCCAATCTAGATTATGAGTTCAAAAGAAAAAGTTATTTGTCCTGGAGGTAAAGTGGGGAACAGACCAACAAGGAATGAGATGTGAAGGAAATTAAGAGTAGCTGGCAAACAAGAGAAGAATAAGTAGGCTGGCTGAAATCTAAAGCACCTTCACATCTTGTGGTAGTAACTGTGCATTTAGCTTTGCATGGGTTGTGTGACCTAATGCACTGAGGAACCATTTCCCAAAATTCTGTTGCAGACAATAAAAAGAACTCTGTCACTTCACAGCTAATTAGGAAGCAGAAAAATCTCCTCCCCCTTGACGCTCTACTAAGTCCTCAGGTGTACAATGGAAGCACTTATGAATGGTACAGAGTCACAATAGCTTTGCATTGCAGTGTTCATGGTAGTGTCAGCTGCTTCATGCTAATAAGATAAATACAGATAGAACATCTTCAGACTGTCTTACAAAATGTGAATTTGTTTTCTCTAAGGTCTTTGTTTGTCTTTTCAGCCAGATGTGATTTGTAAGGTGTTTGCTAATACCCTATGTCATCGAAACCTTTAAGAACTCTGTGCTTCATTTTTAAACATGTGCTGTCTAAACTTCTTTTTTCTACACAGAAGGAATAAAACAAAAAGAAATAATAAAAAAAAAATTGTGAAATGTGAGATTAGCATCATTGCATTTTTAAGTGCCTTAAGAGTGAAGGCCAGTGAAGATTCAGTCATTCTTCCTTGCCCAGTGTGTTTCCTAGACCAGATGCCCAACACAGGTTTTTTTGGTGGAAAATCTTCCCCTTTTTGTTCCCTTGGCTTTCCATCCCCATCTCTTACATGAGAATCGACTGCAATGTCTTTCTGTAGGTAGTGAATGCAGCAGTGTCTTTGGACAGGTATCTCTTCCCTGTTTTTGTGATTAATCCTTGCTTAAGGTAATGATGTAGTTTTGACTGATCCTAAGATTGCATGCTGGGTACACAGCAGTGAATAGTTCCCAACAAAGCTCCAGAAGGGGGGTACTTGCAAGGCAGCTGCTACTTCCTGTGATGTGGGACTGCCTTTCCTTTCTGTGGATCAGTCTACCCACCAGTGATGACAATGGGAATCAAACAGCACCTAAAATCTGTGTGAAATACAGCTTAACTCTTGTTTCACAAGGTAGAAAAAAAAGAAAAAAAATATTTTCAGGCACAGTCTGCGTAGAGGACATGTACAAGTATGCTCGTCGCATTCCCCTAGAAGGCTGGTAGTTAATCATGCATGCAACATCTGGCCTGCTAGGACACAATCTGTGTGTTGGATGTGGGCTGCAATTCCACTTCGTAGGATCTAATGCAACATGACTTACATCTCTGTGTGGGTGCTGCTAAGGTCTAGCTTTGTGTGTGGCTTTCAGGGGTGTTTAGATCTCATGTTTGGCTTGAAGCAAGCAAAAATTTTCATAGCCCTTTGTTAGACCAATGTATGCTAATCCTGTAAAAATTGTCCTGTACTGAAGCAAGTAATTAATCCAGGCACAATATAGGAATTCTCTTACAATATATAATTTTAGGCACAGGGATACGTTATCTTCTGCTCTAGTTTTCATACCTGTATAGATGTTAATATTTGTCTCTGAGATCTTGTAAACTTTATAGGGAGTAGTTGTGTAGAGAATGATTTGGCATTGAAGCTGTGCTTGGCGAGTACATGATCTGTGATACTAGAGAGCAGCTGGATGAAGCTGATTGGTGTTTGACTAAATTGTCATCTACAGTATGGCTGACCCTTAACAAAGATACATTTAATTTTTTTTAAACAAGTGTTGTCTGAGAAATAGAAGAGTGAATGTTTGAATGTTCATCTGTTCCATGTGTGATTTTGAAATGTAGTTTTTGAGTCTCAGATCATCCAAAGCAGGGTCCTGTGTGTTTCCAATGGCAAAGCTGATTTCACTGGGAGAGCTCCTTCAGGTCCTACAGGGTAACTGCGTGGTAGAAGATTGTCTGTGACCTTAGTGCCATGATGGTTGTGTAAGTTGATCTGTAGAGGAGGATTCCTCTTTCTCTGTGGGCAGGTTTTAAAAATCAGTGCAAGTTAGAACTTAAATGCTCTCTGGTTCAGCACTTCAAATGCGATGTGGAGTGTTGGGACAGAGACTAACAGAGGCAGAAATGGGTAACAGCTTTTACAAAATGTCATATGGTCCTTAGTGAAACTACTGCATCTAAGTTGTATTGAAAGTATGAGGGTAGAAAAAAACTATCTCTGCTTACCCTTCAGAAAAACCATCAGCTTTTCACAGCACTAGGATTTACAAAAGCCAGAGTTTTTTTCAGGCACAGTTTGATCTGGTATGATTTGGGGCACAGGGCAAAGCCCACACCTTTCAGGTGTCTTGCCCAGAATTATTCACCTACCAGTTGCTGTCTGTTTTTATTGTGGAGAAGCTGTATTCCATTACAAGTTACGATAGTGTTGGTGCTATGACTGAGAGCCTGTCAAGGGTGGCTCCTGCCCCAGCCACACAAAGCTCTGAAACAGGTACCAAGTATTTCTTGCTGCACCCAAGGCCACTTTGAATGAGGCTTGTGCTCACATGTGTTGTCAGGAGTCTTCAGCACTATTAGCAAGAAAATAAAAGAATGGCTTTCTAGTTAGATCAAATTACCTTGTGCAGAGTAAGTGAAGATTAAAAAAAAAAAAAAAGAAAAAGAAAAGAAAAAAACATCTGTTTCCTCCTTGTTGTGACAGGTCTGGCTGTCAAAGCCTGTACTGTTGCAGTGTTGCCCTTCAAAGCAGTTGCAAAGTCACCTGAGCTGTTTGGCTGCTTTGCTAACAAAATAAGTGTGGCCGGAGTGTTGCAACACTTGCTCAGGTAAGTAATGTTTCAAACACACCACCAGCCAGAGTAAGCTCAGCAGCTCAGCAGCCCCAGTTAACTACACTAAAACCCCTACTCCTTTCATTCTGTTTTTCAGCTGTAGTGCTGGAGGGGTGAAGGCAAGGGTGAGGAAATACAACTCTGTGCATATATAATGCACAGTTGCACTTGTTGTTACATCTGGGGACGTTAGGGAGGTGACTGGCAGGGCTGGATTTGCTTCCCAGGTGAGCCCCTGAGTGTTTGGGCCATGAGAGCTGTGTTAGCATTTCTGTGCTGGGTGGTGAGGGATGGTGTCTGTGTGCCTGTGGAAAGGGAGTGGGTCAGTAAGTGGAAGCACATGGTGTGGCTGGCATTGCTGCTCCCTGTGTTTGCAGTAGGATAGAGTTTCTAAAGGATTAGATAACACGCCTGAGCTCCATGGCGTGCAGTTTTTAAACTGTGTTTACAGTTCAGGAGGTACTGTGAGTAGAGATGATTATGTCCTTTAAGTGCTGTTTTTGTTGCAGCTTCTGTGATAAAAGGAGGCTCTGATGAAGACATTTTTTGCTGGCAGATATGTATTCTCAGAGTTGTTGCTGTGCAAACTTTTGGGGGATGGGAGCAACCTGCAGAGATACCTCAGCACTTCCCTCTAATAAAGGCACATCATTAAGCCATTTCCTGCACATCTGAGAGGCTGTTGGAAGAACAAGATGGTATTGAAATGAAATTAAAGAACAGCTTGATTTTTTTTTTTTTTAGACTATTATTTAATTTAATCTTTTTGTATTATTATGGGTTCTGGGGAAAATAATGTAATGAAGACAGCAGAATTACATTGATTCTGTGGTCTGAGTAACTAGAGGGAGAAATTCTAGTCTCTTCTTTCCTTTCCCCTTCTGAAAATATAAAATATGGGAGAGAGTACAAATTGTAAAATTGTCAGCTATTAGATTGACTGAAGCAATCCCTACAATAGAGGCCTGTTGCTGATGTATGTTCCCTACAATGTGTACGTATATATATATTGTATACATTATGTAGGCATAAATATACATGATCTATATAAAGTATACATTCTATTCATATATAAAGTGCCATCAGATAACATAATAGAAATAAAACACAGTAGAGGGAAACCTCCTTGAGTCCCAGGCTAGTGATGGGTGCTGGATACTGGGCCAGGCAGGTGCTGGGTGGCTGTCAGGACCTGTCAGACGGGCAGGGCTCTTTCTGTACATCTGTCCATGCAGGGCTCTTTCTGTATGTCTGGCCACCACCACCAACTGCTGTGGTGAGGATGGGTGGGTAGAGATGTTTCTGATAATCAGCACACTCCCTGGAGAAGAGCAGTATCCTCTTGTTTCAGGGCAAGAATGGCACCTCTGTCTCTCTGCTGTGTGGTAGGGATCGTGAAAAGCTCTTCAAGCTATTTTGAGGCAAACAGCTAACACGGTTTTGATGGTAAAAATGAAACAAATAATTTAGGTTTTTGGTAATGTTTGGAATTGGAAGATCTTATTCATCAACACAGAATTTCTGTTGGTATGTGAAGAGCCCAAAATTCATGGTGGAAAGATGCATAAAAATTATAATTTGGAAGATGCAGACATAGCAATGCAGCTCAGAGTATTCAACAGAGTCCTTGCATGACCCTTATTCAGCAAGGAGGTGGTCTTGCAGCACTTTACTGCAATAGCTCTTTGCAGCATATTGCTCAATATCATAATGGCTGCAGAAGAGCCAAAACATCATACTCTTTCTGTCATCTTTAATATTTTTCCAGAGTTGTGAGCCAGCTGCATTTAGCTGACTTTTTTTTTTTTTTTTTTTTTTTTTTTTTTTTTTTTTTTTTGGTAAAGAAGCTGACAATCCCACTGACTTCCATAACAATGAGTTGTCCTCAATTAGTTTGTATATAAAAACTACAGAGCAAAGGCAAGTCATGTCTTTGTAAGTCAATACTGAGACATGGATGAAATGATTATTTAGCATCCTAAGGATATGAGAGGGATTTTTTTATTGCTGGTCTTTGAATTGAAAGGTTGAAAATATCTTTTTATATGTGAATATGGACATGGTATGTGCTGGATTTTTATCTGTCACACTGCATTTTGATACTTTCCTCAGAGAAGATCAACCTTTAAACATGTTTCAGCTAAGAAAAGGTATTGTTTTTTTCACATAAAAGCCTTACACTTTGAATAAATATTAATGCTTCATGTTAAAAGCCCTGTGTTGAGTCTATGCTGTGCTCTGTTTACAGTTTATATATGTTTAACCTCCAAAATGTGGTTATTTAAAATGCATGGCTGAGGTATATTTCTGGAAGTATAAAGTCAGACGTAACGACTTTGTGCTCAATCCTCCAGTTCTTTGTCTCCCAAATACTTGTTTGGATTACAAATCAGAGCAAACAGCTTTTTAAGTTATTGATCCTAAAGCGGCTCTATGCTTTTGCTGGTATTGAGCTGAAAGGATGGGTCAGATTTAGCTTGACACCAATGACAGCTTTCCATCAGAGGACTGGTTTTGTTTCAGGTGCCAGCTGGAGCAGACTAAAAGTTGCTGCAATTTATACCTCACTGGTGTCAGCCTGCTGCTGAAGCTCAGGGTTTGCTGTGAGGCACCTATACTGTCTGGCTGTGGGGAATGTAACCAAGGGGACGTGTCTTAGCAATAAATGCTGCTTGGGAAAAGTGAGGTTGGAACAATTTTCAAAAATAATAAGGAACGAGCTGAATACATTCAGTAGTGAGAGGGTTTGTCTTAACTTCCTTACATTACAAATGTCTCAGTGAAGTCTGTATGAGAAAAATGGCCCAACCCACAATCACATTAGATTGTGTCTGCACTTATAGAGGGAAGACTATTGTTACAGCACCCCATCCCATGAGGAATGTAAACAATTCATCAAAACCAAATCCATGTTCTTTACTGGCGGGTACTGAATCATCTGAATTAATATCTAGAATTTCAAGTAGTATGTATTTTAATCGAAAATTAATTCCTTGGTAAACACCAACTTGCTGGTAGATATCTTCTAATGGAGGTTTTCAGCCCTCAGTGTGTTTTCTCATGGTGTAATGATTTAGTGTGTCAGGACCACCATTCAGTAAAAGGGTGAAGTAAATTTTGAGAAGTTTCTCATATCTGTAATCTTTCTTGGTCAAAAAAAGAGGTTTATTTTTGTTGCTCTCCAATTTAAATAATGTCAGCCAGATTAGACAAGCGGCACCAGTAAAACCCTGTGCTGAAAAGCAAACATCAAAGATATGGAAATCTTGTTTACAATTGTTCAATGGTTTGTAATTATTGCTGATTTTTAAAAATAGATTTATTGATGGGCTATCCTACAACTTCACCATTAAAAGTTATGGCAAACTTTTTTTTACTTTTACATTGCCTTCAGTCACAGAAGTAATATTGCTTATGATGACATACATGGTGAGAAAAACCTTGCTGCTTTTTTGTTTTCTGGAATGGAAGAAAATTGTGTTTTCTTAACTTTGAGTGAAGCATTATTTTTACAGACTCCACAAATTCAAAATAATCAACTAATGAGGCAGGTTCCATTTTTCCCTAATCCCTTTTCCTGTTGGCCAAAAGAAGAGTATGGGATATGTGTAATTGTGGTTAATATGTTCTAAAAGCAGTTCCAGTATCTGAAGTTAAAAAAATGGTTGAAAAGCATAAAAGCACACTTGCCTATACGTGCAAGATTTACACATACAAAAGATTACTTGGGAGGGGAATCTCGAGAAACAGAAGTTACGTAAAAGCAGAAAAAGTTTTTGATTTTAGGTAGACTGATCCAAAGATGACTGTTTATGAATTTTAGTAAAACGCCTATTATATGTTTCCCAAGTTTTGTGCATTTTATCTTTTATGTGCTATAACTAGAATAAATATAATGGAACATATGTTTGTGATGACACTTAACGTTTATTATTTTGTATCCCCCCCACTATATGATCTCTTTATAAAAAAAGTTTTGTAGTAATTTTCTTTCTACTGGAATTAGGTATTAAAAAAAGAAGACAAGAAAGTGAAGATATACTCAATGGTTCAGATATGTCATAAGAAAGGACCGATCTTGTTCTTTCTTTCAATTGCCTGTTGCTGTTGATGAATGCTGATAAAACAAATGTGATGGGACCAAAAATGGATTTTAAGTCTTTTTAAAAGTAGTGAGTTTTTATGGCCTCTGCCTCAAAGAAAACTCCAACACCTGAACTCCCTTCCCTCCTTGCTAAAAGTATGTTCTCTTCCTTTTTCCCCTTCTCCTATTCTTTGCTTAGGGCTATGGTTACCGTAATTAATTTTTAAAACAGGGAAATAGAGATTTAAATAGAAATAGAGAAAGATGCCTTTGTTCTAGGTACTGTACAGTATAGTGTTTTAAAAGTCAGAAAATATATTAGCAGAAAATGGCTAGACTGTAATTTAGATAAGAACCCAGACAATGAGCTAGCTTGTTAATTGTAAAGGCTGGTGGAGACGTGCCAGTTAGAGAACTTGTCTTTTTGTATGCCACTGCTCCTCACAGCTCTCCTAGATGATGAATGACAGGACATGAACTTTTCTGGTTTAGGCTTTATTTCTTTTAACATTATTATTTTCCCTCCCTTTATTTCTAAAAAATAATAAGAAAAGTCAAAAAAGCAAACCCAAACCATCCCAACCCCCCCCCCCCCCGCTCCAAAACCAAACCCAAACTAAACCCAAAAAAGTCCTTGTATCAGAAGCACCATTAGCTGAAGTTTTACAAGAATAAATAATAATCAGCACTGTGAGGAAGCAGGCAGATTGGGTGGTCTAAAACACAGGGTAAACAGAGATCTGTGGCCTGAACATTGGTGCTGTAGACATCACTCTAAGTGCTCTTTAGACCAAGTATGCAGTTTGCAAACAGTGAATCTTGCCAAATTACTCATCTGAAAACTGTTTCTGAAATAGCAGCCATGAGGTATGCAAAATTACATGCTAACAGCCTTCATACTTTTTTTTTTTCCTTTTTTTTTTTTTCTTTCCAGCTGCCTTAGAGTAACTGCAGTGATGGAGAGGCAATCTGGGAATGTCTCTTCAGTCAGTCAGGCTGTTCAGCAGCTCTTGAGGGCAGTTTTCTGGGGGGAGCTGAGCCAGGTAGCACTCCAGCCCTCCCCATTGCATTTTTTAGAGGGCACTGGATGATGGGGAAGATGACATAGCAGGCTGGTCCCCAACCCACCGATCCTCACTAAAGCTTTAGTGCTCTTCAGTGGCAGCTTTTGAAGAGCAGAGATACTGTACCTTTTGCAGAGGTGACCAAAACAGTAATTTCTGAGGTCCCAGCAAAGAATTGAGCACAACTTGTCCCTAAACACCTGAGTAATTCTGCTGCTCCTCTGCAAAACACTAAGCATGTGGTTGAAGTATTCTGTTATGCAAGGGGTGGTAAGAAAACAGCTCTGGTGGAGATGTGAGCTGCCCCCTTCGTCTCTGAAGGGTTTCGGTGTGATTGCTTCCTGCTCACAGTTTAGGCTAGGATTTCCTAAGGAATTTTAGGGAATTAAGCACAAGAATGTCACAGCATTTCAATGAGGTTTAAGTGTCTGATGCTGCAAGGGCTAAGCTTATGCAGAATACTACTAGTCCAATTTATGGTGTAATTTCAAACTGATGTAATTAAACTGATGCTAAAGACTGTGTGCATAAGCCTAAGTCCACATTCTGTTGGCTCTATAACAGTTTGGTTTAAATTAATTAGGACAAAGATTTAAACTAAGGTAAAGTAAGTCACTCTGAAACTGAACTGTGAGTATATTTGATAAAATAGCTATGTAGGTAGGAATACTGAAGGTGTGTAGATATGGATATGCATTTCCTGGTCAAACTATCCTAAATTGCCTCATTTTTCTTTGCCAGAACAATAGCTCCACAAAAATCCTCTCTTTGGGTGTTCACATAGGCTGTTAAATTATTTTGTAGTTTCCTTTAAAGATTGATAGAAGTAAATTTTCTCTTTCACCTACTCTTCAACTTAAGATGTCCAACCACTGTGCCTCTACAGAATGGAAGATAATAGGACAGCCACTCTTGTCTTTAGAGAAAACTCAACCATCAGAAGCACTGGAGCTTTGTGTGATTATATTTTACTCTATTTTTGACTCTTTCTATTAACTCATCCTAAAGTTTGGTAACACTTTAAAATTTATGCTTGTGATTTTGGAAGGTAAGTGGAAAAGTCAGGATGAGTATGGCCCCACTGCAGCACCGATTTTGGTGGAGGGTGGGGGAAGATGTGTGAGAGAGCTAGTGCCAGGCTGCCTACTTGTGGAATGAATTTATTTGAGAAGGGATTTCTACAGCAGCTGGTGGTTTCCTCTTTTGACCTGTGCCACTTCCAAAGAGGGCTCAAGATGGTTTAGTGGTGATGAATTGGCAGACTTGTCACTAAGCTGTAAATTTTGAATCTGCCTTGCTGGGTTGAGGTGTGAACCCAAGATCTAGAGGAGGTTGGCATTTCAGACTGCTGCTGTGTATGTAAAACTCTTAAACCTTCTTTAGTGAAGGAAGTACTGTTAATAATAATAATTTTTTTTTCATTTTTACATTCTCTGCTATTCAAAAATTATTTGATGGATCTGTCTTATCAATTAAATGCAGTTGAGTTAAGAACGAACAGAACCCTCCAAAACCAAACTATCCAACCCCCTCCCTCCCACCCTGAAACCAAGAAAAGACTATCAAAGTTAAGCCCCAAATAATTTTTTTTTCTGCTATGACTTTATTTTTTCTTAGTTCCAGGACAAGTATAGAAGAAAGAAAAAATCTCCCTTGTTTAAATGTCCCTTATGATACTGCTATTTTTGTGTGCTATTCTGATGTTTCCATTAGGAAGATAGGTTTCTACACAGGCTCTAGATTTTTAGACATTGGGTATTGTGGGGCTGCATATTGTTGCTGCATATTTGGTTTTTTTATATTCTATTCTTTTTTAAATTGTGTAAGGAACTGTCTACCTGGCATAACGCAACCTTAATTCAGCTCACTGTGAATGAGCTGCTGGGTCTATGCTTGCTACTGCAGAGCAACCAACTCAGGTGCAAAATGCAGTTTACCTCTACTATTAGGCTTAGACTTATTTTGACTAAGCTTTAGCCTTACTTCTGGTTCTGTTATACTGACCTTTTTGCTGCTGGTCATCCAGTCTCTGTCTATAAAAGGTGAAATGAGAAAGGGATGAAATGCTGTATTGTATCGGTTAATATGTTAAAAATTTTGAACTTACCATATTTCTAGTAACACTGAAATTCTTAAAATCAAGTGATGTGACAGTATTTACAACTCCCTATCATTAGCTACTGGGTAGATACATGCATGCTCCTATGTAATTGAACTGAATGAGGAGCTTAAATTGAAATGCTTATTTGTCACACCAAGAGTGAACCCTCTCTTCACAATAAAAGTCCAGCAGTGAGAAAGGGTTGGTCTCTGCAAGAGAGATTAGAGAGAGCATCAACAGAATTTCACCACAGAAGGCTTTGCTCACATGAAATCCCGTCATTTCAAGTACAATCTACTCCATCTAAAATTAGCATATATAATTGAATAGTGCCAAAGGCTCAAATAATTTACACTTAAGCTCATAGCATTTTTTGTAATGCTAAACAAACACATTACCCAAGCAGAAACACCCTCTGGGCTTTATTCCTCTCCATCCACCCTAATTAAATGGACTTGAGAACTGAGCTTGAGATATTATGATGACTGAAGATGCTCATCTGGAAATCCTGCAGCTTTTTAACACATAAAGTGGTGACCTATGTCATAACCTAGATTTGCAGATAACTGTTAGATAGCTCTTTTGTGCACTACTGTTGGTTTTGGTTTTGAATAACCATGGAAGTGGTAGAACAGTATTGCTGACAGTAATAATGTTCATTTATAGAGCTTTTCTATCCTATGACCTCAGAAATGCCTAAAATAAAGTTAGTGCTCCCATTTCGCTTAGAAGCAATGGGAGTCCCTAGTGACAGTTTAGTCAAAATCATGCAGCCAGCTAATGACAAAATCAAAAATAGCACTGAGGTAGCTACACTCAAAACCAGGACCTACCTTCTTGGTCCCTCCTGTGTTCTCAGGATGGATAATCGCCCACCATGAGCAGGAGGATCATAAACAGATGTCAAATCTGCAGACAGCTCTCCTTTGCTGAAGATCTCTAGTTTTTCATAGCATCACATATGGGTGTATTCACTCAGTGTTGATGTATTATAGCTCAGCTGGGTTAAATCCTAAGCCTTTTTGGTGTGGGTTTTGTTTCTGTCAAAAATACTGTTTGACATTTTCTGTGGTATGTTTTATGCTATGTGCAGCGTTTAGTTGCCAGAGCTGAATCTTTCCTCAGGGAAGCCTCTGTTTGTGTGCTTAATTTTTAATCTGATCTCTACTAAATGGTAAAGAATTAGTTTAAGCACTGGCAGACCCTCCATTGTGCATTATAGCAATCTGTAAGGAGCAAGTCTGAAGAAGAAGGCAAGGCAACAAAATTCAGTGATTCCATACAGGGGCTCTTTTTGCACAAGTTGCAGCCCAGCCCCACATTTCAATCACAGCTTATTGTCTGGTAGCTGAATTATTCTAATGTGGCTGAGAGCAGAATCTAGCCAGGAGGTTGTGGTGATTGCCGAACAAATATAAAGTACACGTGCTTTTCCCTGGAGTGTGCGAGGGCTGCAGCAACTCAGCAGGTAATTCAGCCACCCTCAGGGCTTGACCTTCTATTTCACATCAAGCTATAAATTTTTGTTGTGAGTCCAATTTGAATTTTTTCATTCTTCTTCCTCATTTGTTAAGAAGCAGCCGTGTGTGAGGTGCTAGGAGATATGAAAGAAGATCTGGACTTAGACCTGAGAAAACTTAGCCTTAGGTTTAGCTCTTGTATAGAGCTGCAGCAGCTGGGCTCTTGTACCTGCATGGGACTCTAGAAATTATATTTTGGACTCTGTTTCAGGGGCAGGAATCAGCTTCACATGCTTCTATTTGAGGGTTTGGGATCAAAATAGATCACTAATATAGACAGGTTTTGGGAGACTCCAACAATGTTTTGCTTTAAAAAAAGAAAAGAAACTAGCTAGTAATTGTCTGCACAGTGCTTTTGTTCTTCCATTTTGCAAGAAAAGTGTCTTGTTTCTTCAGCCCATTCCCCAAAGCAGGAACTTGCTGCCTCACAACTGGCTTTCAGCGAGGCTTCCTTTTCTCTTCTTTTCTTTTTTCCTCCCCCTGGGGGTTATAAATAGCAAGCAGTAAGAAGTGATATTGTACACAAGGCTATTACACTTTTGTCTTGGCCTGCTTAATGTCCTTGACACGTACCCATTTCACCCAGGGACAGCCACTATGCAAATTGGCTAAAAGCTCCATTAGGTTGTTCAAGGCTGGGGAAACCCATCTGTCAGTGTCTGTGACACAGCCGGGCTGGAGTCTCACATGGGAATCTGTCCTTGAGATACCCAGGCAGCTGAGTTTCTTTTAGCCTCTAGTGTTCCCAGAATCAAAGGAGATTGTTGTACGCTCTCCTTCTTGCTGCTGTCTGTGTTTTTATCGTTCCTTTTCTACCTTGATCCCCTTTTCAGAAAAGCACAGGCATAGACTGAGAATTAGCAGGGAAAGATGTGTTTTACTTCTTTCTTCTGTTGCTTTGCCGTAAGTGAACGATTATGCATATTACTTGTGGAAAATAGAACAGTAGCTATTTGTTGTCCCAAAAGAAGAACAGCTTTATAACCCTTTTCCATATTTTCCTGTGTGATCTGCTGATGACACACGTGAGGTGGATATTTAAAAAAGTGTTGCTGGGGCTCAGCTGCAGTTGATATGTTCTCTGTGAGAGGACCAGAAGTGCATGATAAGCTAACAAAATACCAGAGTGCACTCGTGAAAGGTTTTCATTGAGAGGATTCGAATGTGGTGCCTGGGACTGGGAGTTGCCTCTGCAGAGAGAGAAAAGCCTAGCTCCTGCACATAGGTTTGGGAGCAGGCTCGAGCCTTTTCTGCTTGGCATCCCCAGGGAATAGCTCCTGCAACAACACTTACTGTACATCTGTTGAGGAAAACCACTTGCTTTTTCTGCTGGGTGGAGGTAAGGTGGCAGAGTGGCAATTTTGCTATTTTTTTGCTTTCTTTCTGCCGAGGACTCCATTAAAATGCCTAACCAGTGAAGCACACCACGATGGATGGTACAGAAGTAGTTGTTAAACTGCGAGTGATACAGTTAACAATGTTAGAGTGTTTTGTAATATGAGACAGTGGCAGCAAAATAGTTCAGATTTTCATCCCCTTAGAGCAACAAGACTCAGCATCCGACATCAAAAGTAGTGCCCTTCGAAGTGTGTAAGGTCTATATTGACAGGCCTCTCAAGCTCTTGATTATTTCCAGCTGGTGTCAAGTAGGAACCCTGAACACAGAGTATCTGGCAAAACAGCTCGAGTAACTTCAATGCCCAGTGGTGTTCAGATGTATGAGATAATTATAGCTTTCTCTAGAACAGATGTTCTGTTCTTCAGTTTGGCACTTCCTTTCTTCGGCATGCAAAGAATTTTTTCTGCCTAAGCTGATGGCCATTTTGATGATACAGATACAGTTTTTTCCACCTAAAAGTAAGCAGTGTGGTTTTCTTGGAAACACTTACATAGCTACAAGAGTAGGATTTCCTTTTATCATCCTGTTGAGGAAGAAGAAAAGCACTTTTGATAGTACTATGTGGAGACTGATGACATGAAGAGTTAATGTGTTGGTATAGCCAGAATCAGTATAAACTTCATCTTTCCAGAAATAGAAGTCAGTGATTCAGCAGTTCTCCTTCATATTGCCAAGTGCAACTTATTCAAATCATGTCATATTCTGCTTTCTGTGTTCTAAACACAGTCACGTAGTAAGGAGGCTTTAAGATTAGCATTAGTTTAAATTTTAGACATGCCATTTTGGTTCTCTCTCTTAGGCTCCCAGTGCTTTTTTTTTTTTTTTTTTCTTTCTTTGTCTCTGGAGGTAACATAGACCTTGCATGTAACTCCCACTAAAAAAAAAAAAAAAAAAAAAAAAAAAAAAAAAAGAAATCGTGGTAAGAGTGATGGTACGTGCATTTTTCTAGAAGTTAGTTGTGGCTGGTTTTACACAACCTTTGTTCTCACATTTGAGCATATTTTTATACTGCCCCAATTCTTTCAGTGCCTGTGTGAGTATTGCAAATTTGCCAAGGGGAGTAGAGGGCTTGCAATCTTGCTCAAAGCCATTTCTGCGTTTATGTTTTTCTGGCTGTCTGGTCAGACGGCCACATCCTAAAGGGAGCCAAAACACAATTAAACGTTGGTGAGTTGTGAAAAAGCATAAATGTTTGGCTTTCCTTGTGCAAGGGATTCCAGTGCATAGGCAAAGTAGAAGATGAAGCAGAATTTTTACACACATGTTAAGAAATTGGATGCGCAAAGCTGTTAGGAACAAAGCTGCTTTGTCCTCACAAAAATTTTGGATTTAATACTGAAGTCCTGTTTGAGAAATGAATACTCCTTAGGGCAAACTCTTGCTGCAACTGTCCCTATGTGCAAGAGAGATGAGGGTGTGCCATAAGGAATATCTTCTTTGGCAGAGGAGGAGGGAAGTGCAGAGCCTTTCTCACAGCAGGTCCAGGGCACAAGGGCCATTCCAAAGCATAAGCTGAAACACTTTCTAAATGAATGTAGAAAATTATGGGACTACATGAAAACAACAACAACAACAACAACAACAAACCACAAAAAAACCCCAAAAACCAAAAAAAACCACCACTGAGACGTGTTAAATTTTCGTGGCCTATTTACAAATGTCTGAGAAACAGATTTTAATTTTAGTTGATACTCACAAGCCCATCAGTGGAGCAGCACAGGGGGACACCATTCTAAAATAGCTCTAGCAGATGCCACAATAATACAAGTTTTGCCCGCATCTCTCATTTATTTCTTGCTGTGTGTAGTTTCTTACTAAATCTGTTCCCTTGATAAATGCAAAGATGTTCTTGCCATTGGATAGAATGATTAAGTGCAATTGTCACAAACACTAACTGGCTTAACCTTCTTGTTGCATAGCTACTGCTGCTGTTAAATATTTCCTGGGCTAACAGAGATCTTTGAAATGAGTTTTAATGGGTTCCCTTTTCATATACACAGACCATGGCTGCTAAACAATAGCAGCTTGAAGAAAAGCTATTCTAATGATAACAGCAATAGTATCAGTTATTTGGATAAACTGTCAGAGGGAGGCTGGCCATCAATGGATCACTGCAAGGGAGCTTAGAAAATTGAGAAAATTAACCTGCTAATATAACCAATACTCCAGATTTTCAGATAGGGTAATTGTCCTACTACCTCGCTTAGTGTGCAAGTGTTAATATTGGTACTAGATATCAAGAAACCTTCTATCCTGCCAGTTTTACCTTCCTAAAAAAAGGCTCTCCTTTCACAGCCTTGATTGCTTTAAATTCAAAATATGGCAAGTTGATGCAGATTTATGAGGCATCTTGGTAATCATTTCCCAGCCTTGTCACACAGTTGGTATTATTTATTTTAAAATGTATTAATTGATACAAAGTGCCAGCAGCAGTGTCTACATTCATTTCTGAGAGCTTCCGCTCCATCGCAGAGTGACGAATGTGAAGAAGGGGTTAAGTGCTGCAGCGAGGCAGTGGCCTTCTGCTGAGTGCTGCTGCCCTGAGATCCTGAGGGTTTGCATCCTCTTCTTGGTGGGACTTCCATGCTCCTCTGCCCAGCATCTCACCCCTGCTTAAGAAACCTGTCTGCCCTGGGGGACTGTGGTGGTCCTTGAGTGTTAATGTTGTCTCTCCGTGGTGATGACAAGAGCACGACCAAGCCCTTGGACCATAACCTTCTGGCAGAGGTGTCTGTCTCAGCCTACGTGGGATGGCAAAGGAAGCTGATCTTCTGATGCACCTCGTAGCTAATAAATGCAGCTAAGGCACTTCTAAGCCTCTGGTTGCAGAATACAAAAATTGCAGCCTTACATTGGACTAAGTGTTGAGACTTCTTTCTAGGTGGTGGTTTTTCTTTTTGGTAGGACTTTGTTTTTCTTTTGTTTTTCAAAAAAGCTGAGCTCGTTTTATAAATCTGTAAATATGAATGATAGTCTGGGAAGACAGGCAGCAAGAATAAGCTAATTTGGGTGTTTGTTTGAGTAAGACTGGCTAGTGCTTATGAAGATGAAAGTGATTTGTCCTGTCTTGATTTCATTAATGAATGTTGTATGTGTATTTTAAAAAGCTCTGATCAATAATGAAATATTTCAAAAACGAATTGAAATTCAAAGTCATGAAACATAACCAGAAACAGCGACATAATTTTGTTAGTACTTTTGTTGATAATTCTTAAGTGCAGTGTAAAAAACCTAGTGCCTGGACTATTGACAAAAAATATATTGTAAAAAATAATTCTTAAACTCGTCTATTGTCTGTGAGCATTTCTTCCTTTATATTCAACCTTTTTTTTTTTTTTTTAATTTTTCTCTTTGTAATGAAGCTGGGCCTTATTTTTTCTTGCCAGTAGTTTGATAAATGGCTTGAGAGGAATCGATGGTGATGGCCTTGTTTGCTCCTTAGCAATTGTGTCAGGGGAGGGGATTTTGTGTTTGTTTTTAATTCCCTTTTATTGGCATGAATGATTTTATTAAACATCAAGGTCAGTTCACAAACGTGGGATGTTGGGTGAGAACTGCTAATCAAGAGGTCTGTTTTTTTTTTAAATGTCTTTAAATTTGAACTCAAGTGTAAACTGACAGAAATATGATTGTGATCAAGTGAGTAGATGATAAATACTATTTTAGCAAGCAGGCTGCTAGCCTGTGCAACTGCCCTCTGCCAGGGCATCTTCAAGTAAAATGCTGCAGCTAATTTTATAAAAGCTCAAAATATTTTAGGACCAAAATAACCATATTTGCGATTAGGAATGCTAAAATAGAAGCAGTCAGATCCCTGAGGATTTAAAACCAAAAAAAACCCTCAAAAATCTCAGTCTCTCCCTACCTCAGGTCTGCTGACATGGCTGTGGCTCCAGCACATCCTGGGTGCTGCCTTGGGAATTTGTGGCCACGCCAGAACCTTGCTTCAGGGAGAAGCTACTTTTCCTCAGCCACAGGCACAGTGCACAAGAAGAGGAGTACATGGGGCAGTTGATTGAGCTGTGCTAGAACTGAGCCAGCAAGGTGATGATAAGCTTTAGAAGCAGGTGGTCAGAGTCTGTGTAAGTAGAATCACATTAGCTCTATGCCCTCCTGCTGTATGCTGTGTCATCTTATGTAACACTGTGATATATGTCTGGGTTTTGTATGCGTGCAAAGGACTATTTATGCTTCCCTTATGCAGGAGATATAAAGGTCCTAAATGTGTTAATAATTTGGCTACACTTTCTTTTTGGGTGCAGACTGTGATGCAACTTCAGCAGATTCAATTCTGCCCTTTGTTACGTTTGAATCTGCAAATTTACTTCAATACACCTAATTTTTTGTGAGTGCTCTGGACAAGGTTTTGAAATAAAAGAGCTGTGGCTGCTTTGCATGGCTGTTAAGACCTGCAGGGCACTGTTTAGGAAAATATGACCTGGACCTTTATCTTTCAAGTCTGTCATGCAGCCTTCAATTAGCTGCACCTCAGTAGTGCAGGAGGCAGGGATGTGGCCTGCAGAGGAGTTGATAGTCCAGGGTGAAATGTGCAACAGCTGCCAATGAGATGAATCCACTGAAAGGTCGGAGTTTATCCATGCAGAAGGATGCAAGAATAAATAGGCATCTGATCACACAGTGGTGCTTAATAAAACAGTTTGTATGTAGCAAAGATATTAAGTAGTTTGATTGAGGCCAGAAATGGTTCTGAAAGAGTACATTTAGAGGTAGTTGTTGTTAGTGCTACGCAGAAAGCAAATGACAGTGCAAGTAACAGATGACACATTATGAGAAGCTGCTTGTATAAGTGTCCTTTACTAAACTATTATGGAGATGAAAGTGTTTTGACTCCACCTTTAGGAACATATTGTATTTCCCTATTTATGTTTGTTTCCTATCATGTGATGAGGTGCAAGGGAAGGTGCTGCTTGCTAATTTTAGCCTTGCAGACTGTGGCTGCAGAAACCTGGCAGTTAATGCTCTGGGAGGGTGGCAGTGCTTTGAGGGAAACCAGGGCTACATTGTTCTCGATGGCACCCCTAGCAGGGAGCCACAGGGGGAGTATTTCAAAGTCTTGTTTTCCTGGTTAGTGGTGATGTACTAACAGCCTCCTACAGAAAAATTACTGAAGACTGTAAAAAGCTTTAATGAGAAAAGAAGAGCTGTTACTTTGGTGAATAAATGTAAGATACGGGCACTGAGAAATGCAGGGAATGCATATCTACAACTTCACAGCCTTTGCTGGTTTTTTTCAGAGCTATGGTATTGAATTGCAGGAATCACTCTGCAGACTGACTCTCACCTATACTTGCCCATTTTGCCATCAGAGCCTGAACAAACCCTGTCTTTCCAAATGTTCTGAGTCATCTTTATGCAGCTGATGATGTTTAGAAGGGGGAAAGGATAGAAAGGTTAGAAGAGGTCAGGAGACCACTTGCGGCTCAGAAGCCCTCAGTATACAGCCTGCAAAGGAACTTTTAAATTGTGTCCTCCTTGCCAGACCAGTGGATCATCGAAGGTCTGCTGGCTACAGGGGCTGTTCCAGATGTGTTTGGAGCAGGGTAAGGTCTCAAGATCTGAGCAGGGAAACCTGGGCTCTGGCAGCCAAAAGCTGCGGCATGGTCCTTCCCAGAGGTGCATTGATGCTTTATCTATTTCTTCCTCTGCAGCAGCATTTTGTCTGTTGGGTGTTATAGATTGGGGGAATTATAATGGTAAATGGACCTCAGTGAAACATATTTATAAATAGGCTGATAACAGGTTGTTTCTATCATTGAAAGACTTCTTGCCTGGCAAGAACTCATTAGCCCAGGGTTCACAAAAGGAAATGTGGTGGCAAGCCATTGCAAACAAAATATTAGGCCTATGAGGAATAACACAGATATTTAACACCAGCAGAATTAAGAGTATCAATATACATTTTGCCTAGGATACCCTGTTTTTTTCTTTTAAGAGAAATCCCTGTGAAAAAAACATTTTTAAATATAGACATTTGTTTTTAAAAGTGTGTTAAAAACATCCAGTGCTTTTAATAGCCTGTCTCTGTATTTTGTCAAATGCATTGCCACGTTAACAGTGTTTCTATTTACTTGCAAAAGATGTGATAGCAATCCCCCTGCCTGTGTGGCTGCCACCTCCTCATGTTTTTGGGGATTGTCCACATAAGACATGAGATAAAATGCTTCACATAAAATGTTCTGAATGGTAGGAAGAAGGGGGAAAAAGAACCACTGCAAAATTTTTCTTGTAAAACAAGAATGAGGACAAGCAGCCTCTATTACACTTTTTTGGTGGCAGATTTAAACCACACATATTCTTTTTTTCTTTAATATAAAATCTAATTCTAAAACTGATTCCCACTAGGAGGTTTTTAGAGTACTAAAGTCTGATGGATCAAATCACAGAAGATGTAGGATGATGATCTGTGTACAACATCTGGTTGCAAAGTGAAAAGTGTTCTGGGGATATTTACTCTCTGTTTGCATTTCTTATGCCATTTCCTAAGATGTTCCCACCTGTTATTAGCAACACCCAAATGTAAGTATTTTTGCTGCGTAGGTTTTTTGTTTTCCCAAATGGGTTGTTTCTTACAGAAACTAAGTCTCAGCTCCTTTTATCATGCTTAGCTAATTCTGTCAGGGGAAGTTAAGACTATATAGTCAGAGAGTCAGAATTTAGGAAATACTGGAATTCTTCATGAGCCTGAATTTGGATCCTGTGTGAGCAGTCATTGGCACATGGTCATTTAAACACTTGATTGGATATGTTGTGCTTTCCACAAGACCTCAGGCTTTGCTGTTTTTAGTGATAGTTTGGTTCATTATAGCTAGGACTCAATCCTGCAGTTGTCCTCAGACCCACCTGGAAGACCTGCAGCATTTTGGTGCTGACTTTCAGTGTCCCATTGCAGATGTTTTTCAAGTTTTATTGGATCAAATTCCCCAAACCTAGGCTTAAGTTGAAGTTAGCCCTTTAGTTCTATTGTGTGTGACACATTGTGTCTGACATTGAGCCTAGATATTCTGAGTACCTGGACTGAGTATGCTGAGGGAGTCAGATTCTGTTCACCATTTTAAGAAGATGATTAAAAAAAAAAAAAAAAAAAAAGGCAATTCGTTATAACTATGGATACGTGTAATTTAAAATCTTACCCAGCCTGAACTTTGATTATCTGATGGCAACTGGTGGTGGCATTAATTGTGTAACTTTTAGTCTCAGAGCTTTTTAAAGACTTTTCAGTTTATTTAATTTCAAATTATTGAGAACCAGACTGCCCTTAAATTAGTGCTGCTTTTTCTTAGAGAGTGTTTCCTTAGTCTACACTGTAGATCTTCAAAGAAGCTGAGGAATAGGATATTCAGTATTTCTAATTCCTTTAATCCAGGGATATGGCATTAATGTAAATACTACTGCTGTTGGAATCTGTGTGGAACATTGTTGTTTAAAAATGACTTTAGCAAATGAACTAAATTTGAGGTCAAAGCATAGCAAAGGAATAAAGTTCAGATGTCTCAGTTTTAGTAAATCCTTTTTGTGCAGATGAATTTGATTATAGGATGTACCTGCACAAATCACTTAGTAGTCATTTGTTCTGTAAGTAAACTTGGAGAGCTTTTAGCATACATAATACGTGAGGTGAAGGAGTTTTGTGCTGAGTAGTTCTTTCTTATAACATTGGATATACTGACAATAATATTTTCAGACAGCCTTTATCTCTAGTTGTCCAACCACTCCCCCCACCTTGGTGTTACTTGCAGTGTTGGTGAGGGTGCACTCCCTCCTGTCCTCCAGCTTGTTGTGACAGTGCCACATTGTAAACCTTGCTAAGGTCAGCATCTACCACTTTCCCCTGATCTGTGGAGCTGCTTGTCCCAATGCAGAAGTTGAGCAAGGTGGCCAATTCTTGATTGCCCTTGCTCATACCTACACATACTCTTGCCCCTCACATGCTTAGGCACAGCACCTATGAGGCTTTTTTCCTTAGTTATGCTAGGCTGTGGCCAGCCTGCTGATGCCCCAATCCACCCTCTTCTGAAGAGTTGCTATGGCCTTTCAGAGAAAAGAGAGAGCAGCCTCTGGGTGACACCAGCCGGCTCCCTTACAGTTTGTGTTCAGTAAGCTCTCACTGGTTTCCTGAAGTAGTTTCTAACTTAATGCTCCTCTTCCTCAGCAGCACTTCTCACCCCAGGCCCAACTACTAGGGGAAGACAGCCAAGAGGACTGGCAGCAGACCTTGCTGGTGGAAACTGAGGCAAAGAAAGCACCAAGTGCTTTCATCTGTCCTTTGTCCTATTGAGCAGTGGGCACATCTTTTCTTTAGTCTTCCTTTTGCTGCCAACACTCCTGTAGACAAGCTGGTATTCCTAACAAATTTATCTTTCTGCTCCAGCTGGTAACACTGTGTTATAATTACAAAAGTTGTAATACTTGCTAGAAGTATTGTAGTTACCACTCTTCCCCATTCTGGTTTGGTTTTTCTAATGTAAATAATTTTTCATTTTAGACTTGAACTTTTTTTTTTTTTTGCACAACATTTTGTGCATATGAGCCTATGACAGAGGCATTAAGTGGTATTAAGACTTAGAGTATTTATATGTATCTGATTTGAAATATAAACCTTATTATTACATGCCATAATTCTTCAAGCTTCTATTCTAAAGCATGGTACAACATTTATTAAGAAAATGTATTAAGGAGATTTTCTTTCTTCCTTTGCTTATCCTGATTTAACATTTGAAATTACTTCAAATATATATTCTTTCCAGAGGAAAAAATGCCGACTTAAAAAATAAATCATGCGTGAATGAAGAATATTAAAAGGTCAAAAAGTCAGAAAGCTAGCAGAAGAGATTGGAGGCAATGTTGCAGTGCAGAAGGAAATTTAAGCTTTTGTTTATCAGGAAATATATAATTTGGATGAAAAACAGTAAATAGAGATGGTGACTTGTTTCAGGAATTTAACATATGTACTCTCTTACTCTAAATTCCTATTGCTTGCAACAGGAGTACCTCATTATCCCAATTAGTGGCACGTTGGATTTTACACCGATGCATAACGAAGCAGCTGCATCCCCACATTGCAAAGCTCTTCACCTCCGAGCGCAGAAGTTGAGGTTCTTCGTATTGTTCCTTCGTGTGGTATGGAAAAAGCACATGGCACAGAGCCCATAATGGTTTAGGCAGAGCATCTTCAGCTGAGTTTGTGTCTGTTAGTGAGACACTTGGCTCATCGTGCCACAACATTTAGCACAAAATAGTGATGATTTTGGGGAACTGAGAAAAAGCAAGTTGTTGCGTTGAAATTGTATTTCTGCACTATGAGACATCCTAAGCATATCAGAAAAAAAGAGAATAGGTTGCCTTTAGCAAACTGAAAGTTAGTTTTGTGTGGATATTTTAATTGAGTCAACATTTCTGAGTGCATGAGTCAAATGACATTTGAAACTTCGGACAAGTGGCACAATCTGTTGTTGAAGAAATGGGAAGAGACTTAGAACTTACACCATAGTAAATGTAGATATTTTAATTTTTTTCCTCCCCTGCTCTGAAAACTGCTTAAAATCAGAGATAGGGGAAACATTGAAGAAATAAGTAGGAATTAGATGGGAAAGGACTTACTGAATAATACTGGATTGCAATTTTAAAAGTGATGGGTCTTTTGCATATCTAAGCGGCAGGTCAGGTTTATCTATATTCAGATTCACTGTTTTTGAAGCCAAATTGGCATTCTAAAGTTATTTTACCTTTCAAAAAAACCTTCATAGTTTTTATTTGCCTTGTAGGAAAAACATGCCAGAATCTCACTAGTTAAAAAAAAAAAATAGTTGTCATCTTTCAGTGACTCTGAGTATTACAAAATTTCCATCATTCAGTAGTCTTGCAGTTCCAGGACCTCAAGTCATGGCAACAAAGTGCATGCTGGGCATTAACTGCCGTGGCATCTACTTAGACAGGTGGCAAAGTACCCCTGTGAGTGGGATGATCAATTAGCACCTTTGCCTCAGTCTGCATTTGGTGTGAGTATTGGGTGTATCTTGAGAGTTTAGTGCTCAGGCTTCAATTCAACCTAAGGTACATATGACTTCCTTGTAAGATTATGAGTGGAAACAAAAGTATGGTAATATTTTGCTTCATAGATCCAAAAAAGACAATAGTGTTGGGGTTTTGTACTCACTCTCAGCATGCTTAAGTTCATTCTCAAAATCAATAAAATCTACAGAAAACAAAAAAGACTGTAAATAAATTGCGTTAAATTCTGAAAATTCCTACGATAGAACAAAGTTCTCTATTTTTTGCATTAATTATTCAGTTTATTTAGTAGATTTTGCCTCAAGTGGGTTTGATTGATGTCTGGAAGATGTTTTAATTGTAAGCTATATTAGATACTTGCTAAATCAAATAAAATTAAACAGCTTTTCCCATACTCCCTCCCAAGTCTGCCACATGAAATCTAAAGAAAATGGAGATTTGATAAGGTATCGGAATCTGCAATAACAAAGTCGAGAGTGCTTATTCATCTTCTGTAGCAAATGATTTAAAGCTCATAGTTGACATCCCAGAATGTTCCTGGCATATCTTGCTCACCTTCCCATGTTCTTTATATTTTGTGTGCTCCTGGGATGCCAGTCAGGTGATGCTCAAATTGCATTTCGACCTCAAAAAGGAGGTCTGGAATTCACCTCCCCACCAAGTTAAGGCTTGCAGAGTCCCATTCCTTCAGTCGTTCCATGGGCCCAAACAGTATCTCAGGTCATGTATAATGGTGACTTCATTATGCAGTTCTCTCTCTTACGCAGTTGACTGGTTTTAAAAATGTAGAGGAGTATCTGGAATGGGACAGAGAGGTTCTTAATGTGAGGTTTCACCCCCCAGTGAGCCCTGCAGTGAGTCCTACCCCAGCTTCCCTGTCTCCCTTAGCCTTTTTTTGGTACAGCATTCAGGGCTGCCAGAAGCATGAAGGTGACTGGCACCACCTTGACCAGTTATGTCCATAGGCTGACACCTTAATTTTAACCTGGATTTAAATTCTTACCCCCACTATATCAGTTTGCTCTTGGAGGGTTTTCTAGCTCTCCTATAAATGACATTACATACATTGGTCTCACAAGGTTGGTCGTGTACTCTTCTTCCTAAGTGAGGAATTATGTATGAACTGTAATGACTTCTGTGGGCAATTTTTAAAAAGCTGTTTTCTGTGATGAATATGCTGCATGAGTTTGCACTGGAAGCAAAAATGTGGTGAGGTTTGTGATGGCTCATATCTTCTGCAGGCATCCTCTGGCACCCTGCCTGGGACCAGTGTGTTACTGTAGCTCGAGAGGTCTCAAAGAAAGCATGAACTCTGGCTATTGTGAAATGCCCCACATTCTGTGGTGATGATGCCACGCTGTTGTGGAAAGGAAAAGCCTTTACCAAACCATGCGTTCCGTGGATTCTTTTGGCCACAGGACGGGAGGCACAACTCATCTTTATATATACTGGGTGGAGGAGGCAGAGCTTCCCCATGCACATCTACAGAAGATCCTTGTGGTAACATGGGGAGTTGATGAGCAACGTTCCTGGGGAGTTCTGCCATCCCTGAATCCTCCATCCCAGCAGTGCTTATGTCAACAGTGGCAGATTTCCTGCTTAATTCTTCTATAAGAAAGATAAACTTAGGAAACTTGGTTGGATCTTGAAAAACCTTTTTGGTTGGGCTTTCTTGCTGCAGAATGAAAACACATCTGCTTCTGATCTCTGCTTGCCAAATTCTCAAGTGGAGAGGAAAGACATGATACCGACATTTAGTTTCATTCTATGCTGTAAATTCAGATTTATGTGGGGGGCTTTTATTGTAGCCAGGTTCTCACAGTCGTGTTGATGCTGGGGTATGTGTGGACTGTGTGCAGAAAAGCAATGCAATGCAGCATATGCCTGCTGCATCTCATTTCCAAGATGCTTTTAGTCTGCCACATGTAAACAAATACCCCGAGAGTAAATTTAGTTCCTCAGAACCAAATGTATGTTTGTTCTTGCAAACATTTGGAAAGTTAAGTATCAGCCTCTTGGTCTGCAATTTCGTTCTTAACCTTTAAATGGATCGACAGCTCGTTGTAGCCCCAAAACTGGCTATGTGGAAATGTAAACACAAACAATAATTTCTTCTTGAATTTGTTATTTCTCCTCTCTTTTTATTTTTTTTTACCACAGAGTTGCTGTATCACAAACGGTAATTGCAGTCATATTTTGATCTGTGCTCTAAAATATTTTTATTAGAGGAATTGCAATATTTTATTGTCCAGATTGCTCAGATTTAGTAATTTTAAGATCTCGAGTCTGTTCACATTTAGTCTCAGTGCATCAATAAAATATGAATGGATTGGATAATGAAGCAATAACAGTAATTTATGTCAAAGGATATAGGCTATTGTTTACGAGTTTGCCAAAGTGCCAAAATACTTTATCTATAGAAAGAATTCTTCTTCTCCCTTGTGGAGAAATAAATAATGCCTCAGGAATATTCTGTCATGGGAGCCTCCTGCCACGAAATAAATGGGAGGAGACAAGGCTGTGAAGGTTATTTTCCTCTCTAGAAAATATTTATTTGATGACACAGCTCTTATTGCTAGTTTTTGGCTTTTTAATGCTAGGGACTAAATTTTGCCCTCCTGGCTGGATGCAAGAAGCCCTAAATTCAGAGCAGTTACCGTATTTTAGACCCAAACTACAGGTAATCTGTGGATAAACAGAAAATTGCTTATGAGGGATGAGTAGCTCCATGTGTGGTATAACAGTATGTGGGCAGGAGAAGGTGAAGAGCTGTAGCTGGCAGCTCTGTAGCATCTATTCAGTGACCAAACCCCAGACAGGCAATGATGGCCAGGGTATTCTCCATCTGCAAATAATGTTTCTAATTTATATGCCATTCCCCTGTCTTGGACTGGTTTTTGCTGGGGCCTATTCATCCTCAGATAAGATGATCTTCAGACTCTCTTAATGAAATGTTCTCTAATCCACTTTATTATTTCGAATTCATCACACTTCAAAACAAGCTACTTTACACCCAACTGATTTGCTTTTGAAATTTCCTGTTGATAATGGTGGTAGTGCAGACTATTTCAGTCTGTCTTACTGGAAATAGGAGATACTATGATTAGTGAGAAGATTTTCAGGCTTCCAGTGAATGTCACCCTGGCTAATGACTGCTAAACTCTCAGTGATCATGAAGATAGCCAGATCAGTGAATTGCTGTTTCTTTGTCTCATTGGTTGGTTTTAATTCAGAAAACTGTATAAAATGAGACCTACTTCATGGAGTAATGTCCAATAAAGAACTTCTTCCTCTTCCGGTGGATGCCTCGATTTCTCTGTATTGTCTATCTGTAAATATTTATAAAATGCTAAAAACTTCACAGTCATGCAGATCAGAAGAGAATTATTTTGGAATAGAGAAAATTGACTCAAATTGTGCCTATGCTTTCATTCTATAGATCTTTAATGCTTTGTACCAGGTTCAAGGGAATTGTAAGCCTCAGGAGTATTTAGCCTATTGACTTCAACAGCTTTGTCTGTGAAGCAAAGGTCTCAAATTATTTTACTGATCCATCAAATCCCAATTTCAGTCTGACTGTTGAGTGACTACTGTGTCTGTTGGAGGACTAGGTTGAGGCTTTGTTCATAATTTCCATTTTCCCCAAGTGGCCTTATTTTTTTTTCCTATGTGAAATGAAAGGGTAAGCAAAACACAATTGCAGCTTTTTCCCATGTAATAAAGATATCATTTGGAATAAAGTGAGTTCAATACATATATTACAATCACAATAGCCCTGTGAACATATAATTCTAAGGTTGTTTTTAAATTAAAAAAAATATTAATGAGAAAATTAATTTAATTGGTATTTTATTATTTTAAATTATTTCATTCATTCAGTTTAGATACAGAATAGCAAAACCATTCTATGCAGAAATCATTTTTATCTGCAAAAGAATTTGGTTTAGCTCTAATTATTAAGCTAGACTTTAATAATATTTTCCTCATCTTTAAGTAATATTGCAATCCTTAGTAGTGTCTTTCATCCATTAATCACAGAGCATTATATATGCCTTAAGAAGGTAAGGAAGAATCATTATAGATTAGTAAACTGAGATGTAAGGAACTTAAATGACTTGCTTGGAGTAGCACAGTGATTTTGCAGTACAGAGAGTATAACCCAGCAGCTATCACTCACTGGGCTTCTTGCATCCGGCAAATCACTTTTGAAGGCCTTGGAAGGAATTCAGAGAAATCAAAATCCTCTTGAGGTGTGTTCTGGTTTTCTTGATTGAAAGAACTGTGAGGGAATAGACTTTGAACCTTATTGTCTGTGCTCATTTTCTGAGTTTACTCACGTTTTCACGTGCCATTCCTTTACAAATTGAAAATGCTGCCAAGAGGTGCTTCTACAGAAACAGTCTAGGAAGCTTTTTTACTGTGCAGAGGGGTTAGAAAACTCAGATTCTTTTAGATCTGTTTATTTTCTCTCATATATGTAGAGAAGAATCCAAAAGAAGCTCTATCGTCCAGGTCTTCATTGGCCAGATGAGAGATAGGCAATAGTCATGGCTGGATTCTGCAAGAGCACTGAATGCTCTACAGACTTGGGAAGAAAATTATAACTTGAGTTCCCTTGACTGCAGCCTTTCTAAAATACGTGGGGTGTCTGTGTTGCCCACTTCAATGTTCATCTTTTATTCACTTTTCTGTTCTACCTGTCTATGGATGGGAAATACAGCTTGCCTTCTGTTGCTGCTCCTCACTGAGGAAGCAAACCAATGGCAGGAGAGTTGCTGTTACTTTGACCTATGTTTCTTTTCCCCTGAATTTCCCTTACTGCTCTGTTTTCTCTTCAACTGTGATGATTGTCTTTTGCTTAAGAGGCGATTTTCTGTTCACTCAGCTCCAAAATCCCATCAACAGACTAATAGTTGGTGGCATCCTCTCATCTTCTCTATAATTGACTTGTAAGAACTCTCCAGCTCACAAAAATTATTCCTTTGTACAGTAGAGTACAGACAGAACAGGGTTTTCCTAATGTGAGCTGTAAAGTGGTATTTGCACAATTTATTTGTATTTACTTTGTCTTATTTTATTTTCTCAATTGGAAGAGAAGGGAATTGTGTTGTAATTGGGCACTTAGATGAATCTAGCAGCTGGAAAACACTCTATTCAGAGTGAAATAGATAGTGTGTGTTCACAATTGCTTAAATAACACATGTTTTAATGTAGGACTGTGTGTTGTAATCATTTTTTCGTATAAAATATGGACTATGATAGGAAAAGTCAACATATCGGTGTTAATAGGGAATCTTTCCAAGACTTCCCTTTCAAGTGGATAAAAGAATACAAATCTGGGATAGCCAAAGGTGACTAAAAACAAATTGGCTAGTCCATTAGCATAACTGTCCAGCTGTATCCTAGGCTCTGAGGCCACTCCAAAACCACAAGCCCGACCACCTCAGAAGCTTGCCAAGGAGCCAGCTGCTGCTAATAAAGCAGACTCTACAACTTGGCATCTGGGGCCTGTGATTCCCATCCAAAAGGAATTGTATGTGAAAAATATTTTAAATTTGTCTTTTTAAGTAGTATTTTGCTTTGGAAAGAAAATACTTTAGTCTAAGCTTGCAACTAGTGAAAAACTACCTAAGAGTACTTGGTTGCTATGGAAAGATAAATACTGTTCTTGTGTAAGGAGGTTGGATGTTGGAAGGAGGAGCGTTGTTCATTTGATATCCGAGAGGCTTCTGGTTCAGCATTTCTGAGTTATTTACATAGAAAGACCAAGGTGTATCTCATTATTCATGCTTAGCTGTGTGCAGTTTCACAGGACACTTTGTTTCAAAGAATTGAACTGTAGGGTTTAAGAAGAAGGGTGCGTTCCTGAGAATGGATCAGAATTAGCACATTATTTTTTTCACTTTTAAATAATGAAAAAGGAGAAATTTCATTCATTTTTCAAAGATGAAAACAAATCCTATTAGCCATCCATGCTAAATTAATAAGCTGCTTGGAATGATCTACAAACCAGTTCATTCCCCACATACTCTCCACTGAATAATGAAGCATGAGAATTGAAAAATGAGTTGGTTGCATTGGTTATGAAAAAAATTAATGGCAAAACCAGCTCTGAATTCCAGCTCTCTTTTGAAGTGAAACATTTAGATTTTTTTTTTTTCCTAGCAGTGTAGGTCCTGTACTTGGTTGTGGTGGCAAAACCTCTTTTCCAGGTTTCTACAGCTGGTGTCAGGGTGTTTCGAACTAGTCTCGACAGTGGTGCGTGCTCCTTCTGGCTCTCGAGGCAGAGAAGTTAAGTGCTTTTCCCCCAGCCATGAAGGGGCCAAAAGTCAGAACAAGGCACAGATTTCCTGCTACCACATGTACAGGTGGTTCCCCAGATAGTGCCCCACTTTGGCATCATCCAGGATCCTGTACCAAGTGGTCCATATCTGGGATCATCATTAGGTTGCCAGTCATTTCTTTCACTCCAGTTATTACTTGGAGATTACCAAACCAGATCCTTTGCTCATTTAGAGGCAAAGCTCATACTTCTGCCATCAGTCATATACTCAGCAGCTCAGGAAACAAGAACCGGGTGAAGCTTTCTTCTGACCTGAAGCTTTTAGTCTGGCAACCAGCCAGAAGATGTCATCAGCCTCAGTACAGGCAATTCTGTAATCTTTCTGCAGATGGTATTCTGGGGTATTGGATATGCATGGAAATTACTGTGGGCTGCTGTAGCTGAGATTTATTAGTTAAGAGGGTTTGGAGTGTAGCAGTGTTTGTTGGGCTGAGAAGATCAGCATCCCCTAAAGTGGAGTGTGGCTGCCTCTCTGTCCACCCTTAAAGCATCTCCAAGGATACTGCTGGGAGCTGAGGCATCCATGTGTGCCTGTTGTGTGAGCAGCTCTTACTTGAGGGACAGCCTGTCATATGGCCTCATTCTCTGTATACCGAGGACATTTTTTCTTTTTTTTTTTTTTTTAATAGCTATGGCATCAAAATTGATGTAAATGTATTTTGTGTTCACTTCTACATCCCCTTTCAGCTGGCTGATAGGGATAAAATGTCTTAAGCTTAAATTAGAATTAGGCCCCCAGTGTTTTCCTCTGTGTGAGGATAAAGATCTTATAATAGAATGAAAATTGCTCTTTGTATTTCAAAGGTAAATTTCAACTTTTTCTTTTCTTGCTTATTAAGTTGGTGTGAGAAGAGGACATATACTCATTATTCCCTGGTAAGACATATATAATAATAACAATTAATAATTAAAGTACACAACACCTCATTGGCTTATGGGAAGATCTTTCTCTGCTTTACATCATTTACGTGCGTTGAGTGTTCATGGCAATCTGGGAGGTGTAGGCTAAAGTGGTAAGAATGTAACATCGACCTCTGTTTGTCTTTTTATTTAACCTTAGCAATGCTCAAAATGTGCAAGATTAGCATGGGATATTTCCTGAGCTCTTGATATATTAAAGAACAACATGTTATACACAGTCATACCTGCTTCTTCTATGGTCCTGCAGTGCACAGAGATTTAAATATGCTTTCAGACAGGATATGATAATATAAAGATGCCTACATATTTAATATATGTTAGTGTTGCCTGTAGTGTTATCCAGCTGGGCTGTGGCCACGTCATGGAATTGATTTCCAAGATGTGTCCCCAGTGTTGGGGCTCAGTTGAGGTGGTTGCCTGTGCTGGTACTTCAGGCTGCTGCTTCAGCTCTCTATTTCTGGAAATGACATTGAAGCTTGAGTGGGTGGGGATTACCCAGTGATAAAATGTGTGTGCAGAGAAATATGATACGTATGCATTAAGTGCTTTTGATTGTCAGCAAAAGTATCTGTGCAGAGACTTGGGGAAGGGAGCTCATTGCCCTTTCTCTTTTACAGGAGATGAGAGTGAATGTCATTACTTGATAGCATGGTGATCACACTAAAACCCAGTATTTTTTCTTTTAATGGCTCCTACTTGAGTCACATTACAGCCAGGTGAGATTGCAGAGGAATTGATGAACTGACACCTGGAGCCATGTTCCCTCTCTCCTGCTTTAAATGGGAGAAACTTGGAAGAAGGAAGGAGGAGGCCAGGAGGAAAGGCATCAGTGCAAGTGTGGCGTTTCATTTCATTGAAACATCTGATCATCACCTGTCATTGATGTGCCCCTTATAGTCTCCAACTTTTTCTTTTTCCTTCTAAATAAGGGACTAAACAAAGGGACTTGTTTGAAAGAGTTTAGAGCTACTAATTTAGAAATCCATCTACTAAGACTGTGATTTAGTGTATGCATAATTTTAAGCACTAAAGTAGAGCCACTGACATTAAAGGGGCAGTTGATTAGCGTGATCAGAATTACTCACAGACTTAAATATTTTCTCTGTTCAAGTCCTAAAAGTAGAACAAGCATATTAGAAGTCACTAAAGTGTCATTGCTGCTGTAATGAAAATTGCAGATGTTTTGCTTTTATTAGTCCATTAGCATAGCATGGTTAACTTAGCATTGGTTCAACATTTACCTGCTGTTGTCACTACACATAAAGCTAGCAGAGTGTGCTGATTGCATTGTGGAAATGGGATTTTCTCCTTCTCAGCAGGCAGTTACATACTGGGAGCTCTGACTCCAGTTCCCCTGGCTGCCTATCTGGAGCTTGGTCCTCAGGATCCTGCAAGTTCTTCCCTGGATTTCAGTTTTTCTGCATAGGTCACAATGGTGTCAGGATGGTCTCCTCCTTCCAATTGCTCCTTTGTTCTCCTGGCAAGCACCCTGTGCTCTGAGTAAAAACTCCAGTGCTCAGAGAGCCAGGGATGGTTGCAGCAATTGAAATTCTTTGTTGTTGCCTCAGATCAGAGATGTTTAGGTAATTTTTCTAGCATGTGGGTGTCTTTTTTCACAGCATGTATTTACCAGTGAGTTAGGGGAGAATACTGTTTTGCCATGTGAGAATGCCTCCCTTCTTAAGCAATATGTCCCAGTTGCTGTGTGTGGTTTGTGGTTGTTCAGAAGTGGGTATGATTTTGAGAGCAGAAGGTCTTGGCCTGATCGTCTTTTCCAAACCCTGTTTCTCTATTGCGAAAGACATCCGTAACAACAGAGCGTTTTTAGGCTGCTATGGAATTTTCTTCCTCTCTCAGACTAGCCAACTCTCTGCCACCTGACTGTGTGTGTACTGGGTACTCCCCATGTTTAGAAAAGACTAACTCGGCTTCTGGCACCAGCTTTTGTACCTTTGGCTAGATACTCTTATTTGTGTTTTAGCATACTCTTAGAGCAGATTGTGTTTAATTTCTATCTTTAATGCTAGTTACTCCTTGAGTATCTGTCATTTCAGAGCTTTGTTTTGTGATCTAGCTACTTTAATTCCAAGTTAAAAAGTATAGTAGAATAATGCATTTCATAGCTATGGCTGAACCAAAAATGTTGGTTGGTCCTATTTTGCATTTGAAAGGCATTGCTGGCTGGGAGTGGGTAGAGGTGCCATAGGAGTGGGCAGCTGGAAGTGGTCAGGGAGGGCAGGACGAGCATAGCATAGTGCTGGATTTACCCAGGTAACGCACACGCTTCTGCCATGCTATTTTGCCTTTTCCTGTAACAGCCTTTTTGTTTTGCTCTGTTTCCAGCAGTCCTATGCACCAGCTCCCCACCCCATGGCTCCTCCCAGCCCCAGCACAAACAGCAGCAACAACAGCAGCAACAACAGCAGCGGAGAGCAGTTGAGTAAAACCAACCTGTACATTCGAGGCCTTCCACCCGGCACCACCGACCAGGACCTTATCAAGCTGTGCCAGCCGTAAGTGCCTGTAAAATACTCAGTGTCTTTCTGTGGGAAGATGTCAGAGCTGGCCTTCCTGCTTACACTTGTGTGGCCCCTAAAAGGCATCAGAAGCCTCCTGCACTTAAAGGTTGAGTGTTTTTCCTTTAGTTGAATGGCAAATTAATGCCTGCTAAAAACCTTCAGGTAAATGAGTTTAGGTGAAGAGAGGTGAAGGCCTTCACACTGACTTCTGTTTGCTCTAATCTGGTTGATTTCTTATGTTAAAAGGAGAATTTGCATGGCAGGAAAACCTCCCTAATGACAGATTTTATAGTCATAATGATCTGTGAATCACAACCCAGTGCACAACAATACATGGGTGTTCCTCAATCATTTATCACATTTTATGATTGCTGTGTCACATTGCTGGGCTCAAAGATTGAGAAGTATGAAACCCACTGAAGGTGGCCTTGTAGCCATATAATTAACATCTAATTAACTGTAGTGCCACTGAAAAATGATACTGTAGAAAGTGGCACCTTCTCCTTCCCTGTTTATCTTGAGAGTCATATTTGCACACTGTACTGTTGAATATGGTTTTATTGTGTTTTATTTGTGTTGAAACCAAAGAAGTGGCATAAAGGAGCTCTTCGCTCCTCATGCATCATCAAAAGACCTACTTCCTAAAACGTTGCACTCTTCTACCCTTTTTCTCTTGACTAAATGTAGTGGGCAATATGAAATGACAACCTGTTTGGAATTCCAAACTCTTGATTATTGTTGTTGACATGTGGGAGGAGAATAATCCAGTTTGAGATTCCAGCCAGAGATCACCATGGTGGAATTTAGCATAACACATTTTGTTTTGCGTCAAAATAAGCACAAGGAGAAATCTGAAAAATAAAAATCCACTCTTGTTATGATGCAGAACTGCAGTGCTTTGGCCATAGAGTCATCTATTCCAAAAGACAACATCATCTCTGTATTTTGTCATCAAAAATCAGCCTTTCAAATAGATATCAATAAAATCTGGTAAAGTAAGGAACAGTCTGAGGCTGATCTACAGACCTGGATCCAAATGACTGTTGTTTTGAAACTTGCAATAGGAGTAACAATTCAGTGTGTTTTTACAATTTTATGACACTCTGCCTTTCCTGATTTTGATTTAAAGTCCTGAAAGGTTTCTCTGAGTACTCTTTATGTGGGCATGACTGGCCAGGATTGGAGTTAGCAGCCTTACTGAAGTGATACCTGGACTTGAGTGAGCTTGAAACTCTTCCCTGTGACTTTCTGCGTTTAAAGTTCCTGTGGGTAGAATTGACTCACTGTTCACAGGAGAATAGTGTGCTGGTGACGTTTTGTGTTTCATGCAAGCTGAAATGTGAGTGTACCTGTCCAACATTTGTACAAACTACATTCACTGACACTTTCCACTCATGACAGTCACAGATAATCCCAGTTCAAGGGCCAGATCCTCAGTAGGTATAAATTGACTGTAGTCTACTGTCGTTCAAAAAGCTGTTTTGCGATACATCTTCTTGCAGTCTGATCCTTCTCCAGTTCTCATAAATCCTTTCAGCTGATCAGGACTGAACTAACTATTCCTAAAGGAGCCTCACAGCTTTGGTGCTTAAGTGCTGCTGCTGTGGTGTGATGCTGCGGTGTGAGCAGTGATACTTGAATCATGAAGTTCAGAGTGTGTCTCTACCCCTTGTCTGCGTATGGGAAGTGCAAATCAAGTATCTCAGGGCTTCCTTTTAGCACTGTGGCAACATTTTTAATGTGCTCCGCTAAACTTAATCTGATACAAGATTAGAGGGCTTTGTCTTGCTGTCATGAGGTTCCTGTGTGAACAGATGCTCTTTAAGAAAAATGCTGACACTCATTTTGCTGATTTTTCTATCCTTTGCCTGAATGTCAGTGAGGAGAAAACAGATAGTTCTTCTGACTCTTTTTTTCAGAAAATTAAAAGAATTTTTCAAGGCAGAATCGAAAGAAAATGTAGGGAAACTTAAACATATGAAAAGACAAGAATTTGTACTGGCTGCTGTGGTGGTGCATTCCCTCTCACTGCTTTCCAGGCTGCAGTATGATCTGAGAAATGCTTAAATTTGACTTTTTGCTCATACCCTTGCCAGTGATTTTTTTAAAGCAATCTCAGATACTCTTGCTCATGACAGCAATGTGCAGATTTTAAGTAATACATTGCGAGTTATTTTCTTAACCTTTGCGGGTGGTTACTCAGTAGAAGTAGATAAAGGTCCAAAGCTCCTATCTCTTCACCTGTCCCCACTCCCAAAAAGACCCTCAAACCCAAACCTTCTCCCCCAAAACCCAAACAAAAATCCAAACCCAACAGTCTGCTGCTATATGAACAAAAAGGACTTTTCTGCTCAGAAATGTTGTCCTATGTAGAGCCCTCTTCTAGCTTACATGACTGGGGCTTCACTAGGCATTAAAGTCTTAATGTAAACAGGTATTTACAAATGAGCAGAAGGTGCTGGCTCCTAGGCTTCCTGCATAGCCTAATATTAGCATCATTTGCTGCAAGATGTGAAGTGAAAACCTTAATTCCAATCCACAAACCATATTATTATTTTGTAGTACAATATTTTTGGAGAGCTGTGTAAGGGAAGTATTCACCAAAGTTGGCTTATGTCCAGCACACTGGTTCCCATAGGCTAGCTGCCAGTGCCTAAAATGAGCCCTTCTGAACCCATTTCCTCTGCTCTAGCCTGGGACAAGGCTGCTAGCAGTACAATTATCATTTCTAATGTCTCACATTTGGCAGGCTGAGGAATAATGTTCTAAACCCACAATATTTCCCTGTTAGAAGTACCAGAAATGCTGTAAACACATATGTTTATGTACATTATCATATCCCATTCCATTTTCAGGTTTAGTCCCATATGGAGGCCACCCTTCAAGTCATGTGTAAAGTTTTTCATTTAATTTCATTTTGTGAGGTGCGTTAAGGGAGCAAAACCCCTTTAATCAGAATGGTTTGATAAAGTATGGGGCTGTTTTGATGAATCCTGCCTGCTTTTCTGTCTTTTTGCTGTGTGTTTTTGTTGGTGTGCATTGCACACTAAACAGAAAACAGCAGATTGGAGTACCATTGATGCTTGAAGTGCAGAGTCCATTACACGTGATGTGAGACATTTCTGACAAATGTTCCGACACTATCAAACCTTTTATCAATTTGAGAGTAACCTTGTCACAGTAATCTGTCAAACTGTTCATATAACTAAAGGAAAACAAGTCATCATGGGCTGTACAGTAGCTGAGTAAATGAAAAAAAAAATTGCTACTGGAAGATTTTTCTTTTTGTGTGGTTCTGCTCCTCAGTAGTTGTTTTAACATGTGTCCAGCAGAATTTCATCAAATTCGCTTTTGCAGCAGGGAGCTGTTAGGTTGCACTGTATCTTTTGGGACTCTATACAATAACTCTTTCAAAAGTTACATCAAAAAAGGGTAAAAGTGTTAAAGCAAGCAAGAATCTGTTGTTCTTTAGTGTATGCATAATCTTCTGGATTTTCATAAACACTGAGTAAAGGAACTGCCAAAAATGGACCTTGGACTCTCTTAACCTTTTCTGAGATTCATAAAAAAAGAGGCTTTATACTTATCTGTGATTATATTGATCATCAGAACTTATTAGTCTAAAATTTAAATAATTACATACTTCATAATGTTAATAGTATGTATCACATAGTTATCATTTATTTCTCAGAGGTACACGCTCTCTGCTGGTGCAGTGGTACACACCATTGTATGTGTATCTATCATTGTATATATGTCCAGTAGAAATATGCTTTCCATCAAAAGGAAAGATAATCAGACTTAAAATATAACATTATAGACAGGAACATTTGCATGCTGTGTCATTTTACAAGCAAAATATAAATTATTATCTTTGAAATATTCATAATCTGCCAGTTTAATTTTCATGCACTGCCTTATATTTCACCCAGAAGAATTCTAAGATCTTCTTAAAAACATGCACAGATGAATTAGTGCCTTATTATTATATTACACTCATCCTGTTCTTCCTAACTGCATCCTGGTGAAGATAAGTTGAAAGAAATCTCACACACAGACTAAATATCTGAGCTTTATGATTTTAAAATATATTTAATTTAAAGAAGTCAGTCCGCTTCTCATGATTTTGTTATTTTTGTTTGTTCTTACATTTTTGCAACGAAGAAGATTTAGGCCCAAAAATTTTTAAAAGATAAAATAAACTTTGCAGAAGGGAAAGAAAATTTGGGAGAAGAGTTATGTTATAGTTCTTTCTCCCCCCTGCCCCAACTAATTTTGAAAATTTTGGCTTAAAGCTCCAGCATTTGACTAAAACCTAAGCCTTCTGCATTTCACAGTTAAGACATTGACATGTTTCAAAAAATAATCCCTGTTCATCTTGATTCGGTCAACTTGAGTTCTTTGTGTTCCAGGGTAAAATTAAAGGCCCTATTTAATTAATTAAAACAACAACAACAATAAAAATATCTAAACCTAAAGAGAGTAAGTCTGTATGCTGCTCAGCCTAACTCTTGAGGAAGATGGGACAGAATTCTCTGAGGTTATCCAGGTATGGGAAATTCTTGCTGCATAATTATTTTCATAAGTATTGCTTTCTTTAAAAAACGTCTAAATTGATACTTTTGAGCAGATTGGTCAGTGATTTGTGGTTGTTTTGGGTTAATGGAGTTGGTTGTTTTAATGGTTTTGGTTTTTTTTTTTTTTTTTTTTTAATTTCTCTTTTGTCTGAAGGTATCCCAACTGACTCCTTGACAATTCATTAAGTGTGAGATTTTTAGCCTCTCATTTAATTACGGATGTCCTTGGTTTTGTGTTGTGGAACGTCTGAATAAATATTCAGGCTGTCACTGTTTAGGTTCTACTAAAGAGTTAGTCCCAAGGCTAATGTAACTGAGGTTATCAATTGAAACTTAAATTCTAGACTATTTTTGAAATGAACTGTGTGTATTCCTTTTGCTCTCACAGAAAAAGGCTGAGTTCATTGAGGTTTCAGAGGAGTTCAAGGTGCCTTTCAGGATAGGTTGTCTTGTTAATAGCTGCAACAAGTACAACATTTCCATTAGACCAAGCCTTATAGCAAGTTCATAATCGTCATTCCTGCCACGTGTTAAGGCAGCAAGAGTTATACATTCCTGACTATGTTTATTTTCCTTTTAATTTGTTTAAATAACAAGACTATATTATATTATATTAATCATATATCATATCATATATCATATCATATATAATATCTGATGGAATGAAGGTGTGGGGAAAGTAAATTCTCTTCCTTTCCTGTTAAAAAGTTAAATAAAAAGAATTGAAAATACTGTGAACTATAGATAAAATAAAGATTAATCAAAGTACAATTGCCATAGTGTGCTCAGGACCAAAAAGACCAAAACAATCTCTGCAGTCAATCTGTTCCACAATGAAGTCAGAGAAAATTTGTACCCAGTGTAAACTGATGTTCTCATCCCAACCCTGATGAAAACAAAACCCAAACTATCTGAGACTTACAGACTTACAGAGCATTAGGCTGTGTCTGCTCCTCAATTTTTAAGAAGCAATCTTGGGAGTGGTAAAGGAATTTACTGCATTCTGTAACATTCTGTATGTTAAAGCAATGTGCACTCTGTCTTCAATATTAATTCAAACAGAACCACAACCTCCGTCTCTCCTGTAATTAATATCAGCTGACACCATTGCTCTGTGATATAGCAGAGACTGAGAGGGCATGAAGGTGAGAGCACTCATTCAGTGGGATTAGCTCATATAGGAACCATGTGGCATCACAGGGAATAGTTCCTGCTTAAAGTCTTGGTGGATATTTTGGTTCAGTGTATCCTGGTAATATGAGAACTGGGAATGGCTATGAAATCTACTGAAGAGATCAGTCTTCATGGGAGCTGAAGAAATGCCCACACTTGAGGGAAAAAAAAGGAAAAACACCTAAACTCCCCCTTTCCCCTCCCCTGGATTTCCTTTGTTATTCCAAGTAAAATCAGAAAAGCGAAGTCCTAAGAAAGGTGTGCTGCTGGACCAAGCACACTGCTGGACTAATGTGCTGATAGAAAGCAAGGAGGGGAACTACATGAGTATATTCCTCTCATTTATTAATGTTTGTGTCTCCAGACCAGAGAAAAACACACTGATGCATTAGATTGGAGAAATCTACATTCTTTTCAAGTTCTTTATATCATGGACTTTTCCTAAAAGTTTATTGAGGGGGGCAGGATGGGGAAAGAAGGGTAATTTTTTAATGTGAAAATGCTTTTGATCAGGAGACAAATGGTGAAGGCTAAGGATGCATAATGTAGGCATAAAAGCAGAGAAAACTGATGCTGTGGATGTGATTTGTTAATTTTTGCGTTGAAGATGTCTTTATAGTGATGATGCTTATCAGTGCTGCGAGAAACATTGTGGGGTTACTCTCTAGGTCTGAAGTGATGCAAGGCAGTGACCTTGTATTTCCTTTGAACAGCATCTTTGTTTCCAAAATCAGTTTTGGAAGTCTGCAGTTTTGCAAAGTCATTTATATGAATATTATATTTTTGCAGTGTGTAAATATGGGCATGGATGTGTACAGGTTTTTTTCTCCTTTACCTGATATAGTTGAAAAATTATTTGTACATTCATTCCCATTGAAATAATCCCCAAACGTCTTCCATTGTTAGAAACAAACATTAAAGCTGCCTCAGTAGGCAATGAACCAATCCTCTTCTTACCTTGCCTCTTTCATCAGGGAAAACAAAACTTTAGGTCAGCAAATGCCCACAGCACTACAGAGAGCTCCATCCGGGATGTGAACGTTCCCATTTTCAGGAAGAAAGGCAGAAAAATAATCTGCGTAAAGTAATAAATGAGCACCTGCACTCTCTTCTGTTTTGAATGTGCCTGTCTTTTCACTGGAGTGTGACAGTGTCAGTGAGAGTTTCTCATCTCCTTTCAAGTTGGATGAACCTGATTTAATGGAAGATATGGGAGGAGGCTGCATTTTCAGACACTGCTGCTGAAAATATTTCTTATGATGAATTTTAATTAAAGTCCTTGTGGAATAAAAAAGAAAGAAAAAGAAAAAAAAACACCCCCCAACTGAAAAGAGAACTCAGAAATACTGAATTTTCTGTAGCAGTGTAAAGGGCATGATGATAACAGCCACTTGTTTGCTTACTGTGAGGAGGGGTGTTGAGATAGGAGGGCAGCACAGTTAGTGAGCTTCTTCTAACCTGTGCTGCGATATAGGTTTCCAGTCTTTCCTTGTCCTCTTTCTTTCTTCACTTTACCAGCATATTTTTTGTGCAGCCAGTCAGCTGTGGCATCACCATCCGTTCATGTCTCCATTTGAGTCTGGAAGTGCTCATTGCCAGACACTGTCCAGAAGACAGACAGGCTCTCCACCATATAAGTCTGTGGGACATGTCTATTTTTGTAATGTGGATGTTCTTTGTGAAAAGGGCTTTTATAACCATGGATCTCTCGACAGTCTGAATTTTTCCGCCCCTTAAGGTGTCTTGTAAAACTCTGATGCTTGGTTTCTGTTTTCCAGTGAGGGGGCTGGCTGAAATGCTGTTGGTTTGATAAAGGTTACTTCATTTCTGTCCTTTAAGTCATAATGGTGTTTTGTTTTGTTTTGTTTTGTTTTGTTTTTTTTTAGCGGCATTGCAAGTTCTGGTTATCTTTATTTCTTCTGTTTTGAAGCTTTTCCATGTGTTTTAGATTTGTCTGCATTTTTGGTGTTTGTTCTCCTAAATTCCACGGTGTCAGGTTCAGTGTGTCTTTCTGATCTCATATCCTTTGAGAGCTGATGGCAGCAGTGGGAGAGCAGAGCCAGTTGCTGTCTTGCATGTGCAGAGAGTGGAGACAGAAGTTCTGTGACTGGCATGTGGTTTTTACTCCTTAGGAGCCACCAGCTTTTGAGAGGAGATGGAGACATGCTGTTCACGCTCTGACATTTGTGTAGCAGAAATGTTTCTTTAACCTTTTCCTTGAAGGTATGACGCAGATAATGTTCTACTCTGTTTGAGAACTACATTGTCCTAAAGCTTTGCTGAAAGAAAACAATACCAACTATGCTTAACAACCCCCTCCCCAAACCAAGAATAACCTGGGCACTGCTTCCAGCTAATGGCAAAAGCCTTAGTGCATGCCTGCAATTTCTATGCAAGGGGAAGTGGCAGGCCAACTTTGGTGGCAAAGCTATTGAATATTATCAGCACGAAAACAAAAATGTCATTGTGTTCAGCCGCTAGACTTTCTCATACCATTCCAAACAAGCATCGACAAGAGCTCTGTGCTATGTAGCATGCAATGTCCTTCACTCCAAGTATTTGGTAACTTCCCAGAATTATTTGTGTGACAAGTGTTGCTACTAGATTTGTGTTAAAAACTGCAAAGGCTTTAATTTTTTAAAAAATATGTTCACTGGAGAAGGAATTTCTTAGAATTGTTGCAACTATGTCAGAGGTTTTTCTATTTGCCTCGTTATAAACAGAGACAGGAACAGCGGAATGTTTTCAGCCTAATTTTTAAAAGATGTTGAACTCACAGAGATCTAAAAAGATTTTCTCTGTCTTGGGAATGTATTTTCTGTGTCCCCATCAGGACCTCTAGGGAATGTGGAGACCTCTAGATTCTGGTTCTCTTGAAAGGTATCTAATCACAGCAACCCTGAATAAAACAATAAAGGCAATAGCAATGTGGAATTATAGGACCTAGTCTGAAATAAGATTTCTGACAACAGACACCCAAGTCCATGGAAGCTTCACGGAAGCACAGCAGTCTGTTCAAATAGCAGTTATTGCAGGATCACAGGCATATTATTGTTTCAGTGTGATACAGGTAATAAGTGAAGCATTTATGGCTATTACTGCCTGGTGATCACATAAAAAAAAAGAAAACAGACGTGCTTTCCTTACTTCAGCTTCCCAATTCAGCATTTCCATATTCTCCTGGGGTTATAATCCAATTATGAAACTTCAATTATTTTCTGTAATTCATTGATTCAAGAACATTAACTTCTTAGCTTTTTTTATAGTAGGAAACTAATAATTAAAAGGGATAAAATTATTCACAAAGTCATAGAATTTAAGATCCAGAAGAGACTAAGGGACAGTCTACCATAATTTTCTGGTTGGTTAAGATTTTTAAATTTCCCTTCTTTGTTCCTGGACTAAGCATAAAAATTTATTTTGATGTAAAGAATATGTTCCAGAAAAGCACCCATGCTGGAACTGAAGATATGAAAACAACAGCAAACCTACCACTGTTGCCAAGAGTTTGTTCCTGTTAACTTGGTCAGAATCTCTAACCCACTTGCAAATCAAGTGTCTGGTCTTAATTTTTCGCTGTTTGTTCTTGGTGCAACGAGATTAAGGATCTCTCTGAATTCTCTTGCTCTGTTCTTCTCCGAGACGCACTTCTGCAGTCACTTCTCAGATTTTTTTTCTTTAAGAATCCAAATAGGTGGAGCAGTTTAAGTATCTGATTGTAAGACAGTTTTCTCCAGCTTTTGGATAATTTCATCAAGGACTACAGGCATCATTTAAATGTTTTAAAAACGAATTATTTCATGTTTATGGACATTTGTTATTATATTTAGTTTATGTATGTTTGTATGTGTCCTTAAATAGATGAAATATATTACTGGAACATCTGTGTTCCTAAGCAAGAGAAAAGATACTCAAAAGCTGCTGTAGTGTCTTCATAAGAGTGTCAGGAGGTGCCACATATGCTCTGTGAGATCACAGAACACTGGTACTGGCATTATTTCAGAAGCAGAAGCTCATCTCTAAACCTCTGAGGTTTTGATTACCTTTAATTTTATGTCATGTGTCTGTCCATCATCAGCTGTGAGCAAAAAAACCCCATAGAATGAGAAAATTGCGGCACCCTTGAAGCTTTACTTTTAAAAGTAAGAAATTTGGATCTAAGCCATACCTAACAATTTCTCTACTTACCTTTAATGTATTGGGTCTCCTCTGCTCTACTTAAATCAACACCAAATTTAGAATTGCCAATTAAATGGACTACGGCTAGGAAGTTTTTTTAATTATAATAATTTAATACAAATATTTCAATATAAAGTTTATTAAGTGCCTTAGGAACAAATGAAGTGCATTATAAAAAATTAATTCCTATCACCTATTTGAACATACAGCCAGTTCACGGACCTGCAGGATTCATATAGGACAGTCTCTGGACTCAGAATAAAATGAAGTCAAGGCATGTGCTACTAGATGGAAAGGAAAAATTATGCCTATGGTGAAAAAAATGGAAAATGACCAAGTCCTTGGTGGGGTTTAAATGAAAGCAGGGCACTATACTCATGCTGTGATTTTGGTCATTGCCTAACATAAGAATTGAACTACAGACATAACTGTTTGCAGTTCTTATAGATGTGGGAGGCAGGTTGTAATGATACAACTGTTAAATGCTATCAGCACTTTCAGGACTTGTAGTTGTTCCATCTCTGTTTTCATGGAGTGGTAAGAAATAACTCTCTCTTTTATAATATGGGATTTGCAAGTGGTAATTCTTATTAGATTCCTGTGGTTGTTTGTTCGTTCTTACTGGACTTAGATATAGAGAAACAAGAATTTCTCTCAATAACAAGAGCACATTTCTTGTCCCTCTTGTGTCCCTGCCATGCTGTTCCCATTGTCCATTGAGAACATGGGACTGCTGTTAGTTCAGTGCTAGCAGCTGAATCTCCCACTGCTTCTGGTCAAGTGCATAGGCACCATAGAGGATTTTTTTGGTGAGGAAGAAGTGGATTAGAGAGGCAGGAAATGTAACTACAGCTCATTGCAACTGCTTGGATGATTTTGTCTGTCAGTGTGTAGTGAGCAACTATGCGTAAACTCCTCATTCTCCCTCATTCTTTTTTCCATTGCTCCTCATCTCTCCCTCTCTTCTCTAATGCAATCCTCTAAAGAGGGATGTGTCTGTGGAGTAGTCAGGCTCATATTTGCTTAGTAGGTGCTGGTTAGCAGTGCAAGGTTATTGATGAGAAACTCATGTTGAATCTCCCTTTGGAGGCTGCCATGGAGTTTTTACAATCCACGTACGTATGGCATTTTAATCTCTTCGCAATGACTTGGGAAAGGGATTTTTAAAGCACTGTGCCACTAGTTAGTAGCTGTCCCCAGTGTGTGAGGTGTGCTCTCAGTGGACAGTTTAGCAGCCCTCTGTTGCACCTGGAGCCAAAAGGTCGCCAAGTAAATACATCTCCATCTTTTCAAGCTGCCAAGTCACGGCAGCATCGTGTAGGACTAGGGATGTTGAGCTTGTGAGAGATATCTCTGCATCTCAGCAGACTTACAGGCCCGGGGACCTTTTCTGGCTGAGGGATATGCTGTGGCAGGCTGCCTGGTGGGGACATCGAGGCAAATTGGACGTGCTGAGGGCTCTTGGGATTCAGGCTATGTGCCAGCAGTAAAGTGCTTGTCCCCTCCTAACGAGGTAGCCCTCCAGTCCTGCTATCAGGAGTGTGGCAGCTGCTCTGCTTAATAGTATTTAGTAACAGTATGAGCAGTAAAGTGTGCTCTCCTGTTACACAGAAATCCACTAATGCTGACATCAGGAGTGGTAATTCAATCACACCCACAGAAATGATATTAACATAGCATTGAAGGGCTGCATAGACCAGCAAAAGACAGGAAATTATGGAGTTCAGGCTTGAAACTTTATCCTTAACTCGCCCATATTGTGTCAAGGTATTTGGAAATTTCCACAGAGTGTGTGATTTTATGGGACCTACAGTGGGGTGGATTGTCCTGTTTGTATGCAGAGGATTTCCTTGGTTAGTATCAGCCAGCATTATTGAGAGTTGCATAAAGAAATCACGGCACAATATACAAAGTGGACATAGCTGGACAATGTGAGATTTAAATATTAACGTCTTGGTTTGGACAGTTCCCCACCCCAGCTTTTCTGAGGTGCTGCATCAAGGCATTCACTATGTTGACATTTTTCAGATCAAGTTGCAGTTCAGTAGCTAAGGCTCTCTTTCAGTTTCAGAACTAATTTTGAGAGTTGGGTTTTTTTCTGATCAGTCACTAAAAAGGTTTTCTTTTGTTAAAAATTTGCCTTTTGATTTAAAGACACTGTTCCTGTTTATTTAATGTAAATTCACTGGAACCAAGCTGAATACTAAACAGAACCCACAAAAGCCAGCTCTATATCCATCTTTAAGCTTTACGAGTAATTTTCCTTGTTTTTGTTCCTGCTGAAACTAGTAATGTAGCTTGTGACTTCAAGTCCTCCATTGTACCTCCCTGTAGCAGCAGGGACAAAAGGAAGTTCTTGCAAGAACCCCATGGGTCAAGGAGGAGATAGGGAGTCAGTTTAGAGTCCATCCACAAGATGTTTATAGAGAAGGCTTAAGCAGTTTTGTGAGTACAGTCATTTTGTGTTACCCATTGGCATCAGAGACGCCAGGAGTTAAGGGGAGAATTGTCACTCCAAGGATGGGACATTGCTGCAGTCAGATGTGAGATGGCAGATCTCCCAGGAATGGTGAAGCCAGCAGGTACACTACTTGCAAAGGAGCTGAAATGGCAAATAGTGCAGCACCCAGGTATTTTCTCACATCTTCAGGGAGGCTGTGGAATCTGTGCTGAAATGCATTCTGCCCTTGGATAGCCTGATGCCAGTCCCCAAGTAAAACCTCTATGAGTCCAAGTAACATCTGATTAGGGTTTGTTCCCATGTGGGGGAAGAAGGAAACTATCTCCTCTGGGAGAGAGGAAAATGCATAGTGGTTGTTACCTGGGAGAGATTAAAAAAAATTCCATCTAATGCAGTGTAAGTAAAGAGTGACAGAAACCAGCAAGAATCATTTTATTCTTGTAATAGCTCATTTGGGGATTTTGTATGGTGTTTTCTGGGGATGATGAACTCTTGGTATGGTTGAGCTCTGAGGCTGTTACCATTTTCCCCCGTGTGCTTTCTGTGCTAAGGTGCAGGGGAGGAGTGCCACCGTGCCTGTCTGTCTCTGTGGTGAACAGGATGGTCATTAATGACCATGCATAGAACAGTAGGATGGCTGTATCCTAGGGGAAATCAATTTTCTGCAGAGAGACAGGCTTGTAAAGAGTAGAAAATTTCCACTGAAGGGGAGGAGGGAAAAGGGAGATGAAATTGGCAGAGCAGGGATTAAAAAATATAAAGGCTTCAAAAGTAAGGGAAGACTCAAAAGGCTTTCTGTTCAAGGTGGCCATTTTTTTCCTGTCAAAATTGAGCAGATCTCGAACATACTAATCTTAGAGGTGGGCGAGAAATCAGCCTTTGGGAGAAGGTTGGGGATGGGGGGGACATGGGAAGGTTGGCGAGAACCCTGACTGGGGTTTAAACAAATGATGATTCTTTTTTTTCTTTTTTGAAGTGCTTTCTTTTAGATGGGGAAAAGCATGCAGAACTGAGTCAGTAGTGTGCATTTCACATTCACAGCATGCAGTTCCTGAAGGAGCCTCTATTGAAGATGCTTCTGGGTTTTAGAGCCATGCAGTGAAACCTGGGACCAGGTCAAAGCCAGCTGAGGTAGCTCTGTGTTCTCCTGCAAAACTGGCATGGCTGTGGTGTGGACAGGTCCTTTTGTTCCTCACAATGGGCAGGTGCAATTTGGCATTCAGACGAGGGCCTGAATTTTTCTGCCATTCTCCACTCTTATGCTTTTATGTCTTTTCTCTGAATCAGTTTCACTGTGACACTGTGTCTCTCAACTTTGGGTGGCCTCGAGGCTATGAAATTCTCCTGCCCTCTCCCACCACTGTAATAGTTTGCTTCACTCTCACTTCTGTGAATTTCCTTCTAATCCAACCTTGCTGTTCCCTTTGCAGAGCTGGAGAAAGTTTTTCAGACTCTGATATGAGACTAACATGACAGCATCCTAGAGAAAAAAAAGCTATTTCACAAGGGAGATAAAGGAACTAAACTGCAACTGGGGTTAAATATCATCGTTCAGATAATAGCATTAATAAGAATATATTTTCTTAGGCATTTTAAAGTATGTTTGTGTATCTTAAAAATGTAAGCAGACATAAAACTTTGCATCACAAACAAGAGGATGATTCTTTTCTGACTCTGCTCAATATTAAAGGCTAAACCAGAGATAAGATAACATACCATAAACATGGAAGCTTGAACAAAGAAACTGTTGTCCTGAGAATGTGGGAATCACAAAGAAACTGAAGTCTGAACATAGGAAATTGTCTTACAAAATGGAATGCTGCATGTAGAGTAACATTTAATGGCTCTCAGAAATTGCAAAACAGGGCAAATCCACAGGTTTTTCTCTTGATCTCTGTGGTCTCTGGAACAAGCCCAAATAAAGCGGAGGGCAAAGGCATATGGGAAATGAATAGCTAGAGTAGACCTTTGCTTTTGCCTTGGCTTCTTATTCAAGATGTTGGTCTTTTGAGAACTTCCTTTTTTGAACAGCAGAAAGGGAAAGAATCAGAAACTCCCAAGGTCTGAGTAAGTGGGAGGAAAGAGTGCAAATGCTGTGGATGAATAAGATGTTTCAGGAATGCATAAATACATGGTCTGATACTGCAAGTGCTAGGTTGATGAAGGCTGGCCATTGGGTGCATTCAAGACTGTCCAGAATATTAATTCAGTCATTCACAGTTGTAAATATTTGCAGAATATTTACCTGTTTCTTGCAGAATGTGTGTTTGACTCCTTGAAGAATGACTGTGACCTTTTTACATAGGTTTTGTGCTTTCACTGCTTCTGATGGGGTGTTCAAAAAGCAGGCAGCTTGCTGCTATAGGTGATCATTGTAAATTTTGTGTACTAATTTTTAAACCCAGCACCTTTGGGAGATCATACTTGGCACAATAGATATGCTGGAAAATAATTTATCTGTATAAGATATACCTTTTATTTATGTGTGTGATAGCAGTAAGTGAGGGGTGTCAGTACTGCGTTTTTGATCTATCTTTAACTCCATCTCGTTTTATAAATTGGGGAATAGATCACCGGCTGGATTTATTCCTTGCTATATTTTTTTTTCCTTGGGATTGTTTTCTGGGACCCAAACCACCCAAGCAATGTTCTTATCCTAGCTGAAGTTGTTCACTAATATTTGATGAAGATGTAGCCCTTGGTGTTGCCATGCCTCAAAATTTTATTGCTAGGTTCACAGTATTTGTTTCTTAAACCCTTAGTTCCTTAGGCATGTGATAAGGTAGAGAACTCAGCTTTCCATTCTTATAAAAATGTAGGTTTTTTCCCTCATGTCTCTAAAGAGAAGCATGAAAATACAGCCTGCGTCTATAACAGGGGCTTGAAATATATAAGCAAAAGAAAAGGATGTCTCATATTTATTTGTAATTATTTAATATCAAAATTAACTTCATAACCTTTTCTTGTGCATTAAAGAGCAATTGTGCTTTGCTCCTTGCAGACAGTGCTATGTTCCTTGACCAGTTTCAGGAAGATGTGGATTTATCCCAGTGAATCACAATTCTCTCTCTCTCTCTCGAAGTATGCCCCATACTCAGAATGAGGTCTCAGATTTTCCATGTGTATCTTTATATGGTTTGAGGATTGTATCTTATTTAATTAGTTTATTTGAAGATGCCTGAAGCCAGTAATATACAAAAGTCTTTTCTTGAGGACTCCCAAGCAATTGAAGCTAAATTGCTTCCAAATTCAGCATTACTGGTCAGATTTCAAAATGGGCTTGCTGTGTTTTTTCAGTGTGTCTTATTTTCCTGGGGTAAAAATTTTCAGCAGAAACATAAAGTATGCAAATTCTTGTGCCTTTCTGTAGATCTGCCCGTGGATATTTCAGAAAGGATGGGCTACAATGCATCTCTGTATTGCTTTCCTTCTAGGGTTCTGCCTAGCAGGACCAACTACATGTCCTTTTAAGGACAGAAGACTCTATGGATATAAAGAGTTTATTTCTTTAATGAATCCCATGGCTTGTCTCATCCCTTCCTGGTCCCTGTTAGCTGTTTTTGGGCACAAACCGAACCACAGCAGAGCACAGCAATTGCCAGTGTTGGCTTTTCTTTTGTAGAAGACTCATGGCCAAGCTGTCCAGTGGGAGTAGCTGGCACAAGATTTTGGGTTAACTAAAATTTTGTTTTTCTTAGGCTCAGAAGTGTTCACTGATGAGCAGGGAGCTACAGGATGTGCTAGTTATGCTGCACAACCTACCCCTTGATGTTTTATAAAAGCAGATCTTTAACACTTCAAGACATGGAGCAATTGCCCCAACAGTGTAAATTAGGGCCACCCTTGGAGCCAGCACATGGGTACCACATTTCTGGAAAGCAAGAGTCAGATCCAAAGTGAAGTTTTCAATAAGCTTTCCCCCTCCAAAGATATTTATCCACCTGACATAGTGAGGCTAATATGTTCAAATATGTCCATCTGTCTTTGGATAATAAAGAGTGAGTAATTATTTATACAATAGACAAAGACTCTAAACTAATTATCTTTTTAAACCTGTAAATGTGGTTTTGTATCAGGTGACTCTTCATTTAATGCTGCATTTACTTGCAAGTTTTTAGTGGATTTGAAAACATAAAAAGTATTATTACATGATTCATAAATTGTGTATCTATATTGCATGTGGGGCAGCTTTGCCTAGTTTGAATCTAATTGTTGGCATAACTATCACTCAAGAGAAGATTTTGGTGAATACCTGGGAGTTGTGGTGAGTTACCAGCCAGAGCAGATTTGTCTTCTTGAAACTAATTACTGTGGTGGTTATAGGCCTTGCACTGAGGAAAGCAAAGCCCTGGCTGAGTGGGAACATGCACTTATATGTCCTTATATGTCCCATGTACATCTGTTTGCTGTGTGGAGGCTGTAGGGAGGACTTTCCACACCAAACAAGCACATTAATTTATGAGCCTACAAACATAATTTAACCTTGAGAAATGTCGTTCATCCTGTTTAAGTTCAACATGCCTGAAATTGTACATGTGCATGAGTATTCAAAAGTATCACGAACAAATAGCTTATCGAATCTGCTTTCACACACTCTCCCGAGCCTGACATTATGTTAGAGTTGTAAAAATAAATGGACTAAAAAATCTTTGCTTTTATAAATATACTAGATGGAATTAAACTTCAAAGGAACTCAAACCCAGAGGTGTTCTGTCCCAGTTCTGGGTGAGCAGTGTGAACTTTTGCCCGCATAATTGTAAAAATCCAAATCTTGTTGTTTCTTCCTGAAAATTTCAGGCAGAAAAATATATGTGCCTCTGTGCCACCTTTTTCAAAGTTCAGCCTTTGGAAAGTGAATACAACTGTGATATTCCAGCCCTGGAAATAAAAGGATTAAACTAAAAATATTGAAGAAAAAGAATATTTTCTGTGATGTAGCTCTCAAATGATGTATTTTACAATGTAAAATACTGAAGAAACAGTTCCTCTCAAATCTATATTGTTTCTAAAGACAACCCATGTACCTGGATTTTTCTAACTTGTAAATAATGAAATGGGAGCTGTGTGAACTCAAGAAGTCTCACTCACACATTTGACTCAAGTGGCCTCTGTGTGAACCCTATAAAATGCTTTAGCTTTAAATTATCTGTTTGAGTTCACAGTCCCTGATGGTAGCTGCAGTTCTTGCTTTTATCTGTATTTCTTTTTCTTTTCAATTCCTCTTCTTTTTTTTTTTGTCTTATTAGAGAAGAACCATCTGATTGAGGCATGTATATATACATATATATTATAATATAATATAATATTATAATATATTGCAGTCATTGAATTCTTTTAAGTGTAAATTGTTTTAGTGAAATGTCAGAAAATCTTCACAAACTGAATTCTCAGAGTTGCCTTGAATAATGAGGCTATTGTTAAATGATTGAACACTTCAGAGATTAATATCATGGTATGCTGGCATGCTGGTTCATACCAACTGTAATTTAACAATGAATCTTCCGTAAGTAAGCAAAACTGTGAATGAGATATCGGATTCAAGACAGCACAGCATGCTATAACATACAAAGCAAATAAATTCTACATTTTGGAATGATATGTTAGGGAGGAGAGGGGATATTTCCACAGTGTCTAAAATAATTTAATTGTTGGATAGAGGAAATTCTTCAAGTTTGAAGAGCTGCTTCTTTTTTTTTATTTCAAATGCTTCATTTTTTTTTTTATTTCCAAAGCAATGTCTTTATCATAGAAAAGATCTGGAGTTTTAATAAATCCACTGCCTTTTGAAAATTAGGGTGTGCCTGGCATTATCCTTTGTGAAAGGCTACAGTAAACCACATGTCATTCTGTGAAGGGTTTCAGATCCCTAAACTGTCTTCCCAATAGTGCCTGCTATCATACAGAAAATTTAGAGGCACTGCTAAATGTCTGTAAACAAAAGTTGCATTTTATTCTTTAAGACATCTGAATTCTTGAAAATGTGGAATAATTAGTAATTGAAGATTTAATGATGGCCCAGAAAAGGAACTGAACTGTACTGCATGAAATCATAGTTATTAATTTGTGCATGAATTTAGTTTTCCATACTTAATTTAGCAACTGTAGAATATTTTGCTAATTAATTATTAACACTGGTTATTTGTCATGGCAGAGCTGTGAGGGAAAAACATAGTTTTCTGTCAAAGTAAAAACATAAATGTAATAATTTTAATATGATATACAATAATGTAATTAATTTTTAAATAGTCTTAAATAGCTTCAATATTTAAGTACACAGATTTAATATGAATATAATACATAGCACTAATTAAGAATAAACAGCATTTAGAATAGAAACTGCAGCTAATAGCCAAGTGTCTTACTTGCAACAAGCTGAGGAAAAACTGTAAAATGTCAGGCTATTGTGGGGAGTGCCACATTAGTAAGTGGCGTTTTATTCTGTCCTGAGTAACAAGGGTGTGATAGCCTTATTGTAAACTCTGTCAGTAGGATTTGAGGTTGACCCCACAGAAGGCAATGAAAAAACTATCTTTGGTGTCTGAAAGTGTTAGATTAAACCACTTAATGTCATTTACATGCTGAAAAAAAAATATTATTCTGATTTTGGCAAAGAAAGGGACAAGGTTACAGGAAGAGTTACCTGTAAACTACTAAAGTGATATATGTCTTGCAGGTCTGAAAATTCAAGGTCTTACTATTTCAACAAATGTTGTGTCTGTTTAAATTTCATTTACTTTAACTTCTGTTTTACCTGATTTAATTTCTCAAATACTTAAAACAATTTCAATAAGCCTTCAAGCCTGTACAATCTCATATGAAATTGTTTTTCCAGAGTTGAAGGTTCAAATATAGATATATATAAATGCAGATTAGTTTGAATATGAAGCATGACCTTCTCTTTCTTGGTAAATATGTGTTGTCTTGTAAATATATTTCTAACTTTAATGTGAGACAAGTCTTTCAATTTAGTGAGGGTGAAGGTGAGACACATTCCTAGGCTTTGATAGCAGTAGATTTTCCTTTGGAAAGGAAAGCCAGAATTTTAACTGCAGAGGAATTTTTTAGTTATAGGTGTTTCTTTACATGCCTGTTTATTTACATGATTATTTTTCTGAGGTTGTTGAAATTTTACATGAAGCAAACGTCACTAAAACTACTAAGTTTTCCCCATTCTTCAATAAAAGAGCACCAAAGGACCTACCAGAGCCTTCCAGGGCTATATTAGAGCCCTGTGATTTGAGATAAAGAGTGCTTGCATCTTCTGAAAAGTAGGATTTCTGGATATGATTTGTAAATGGCATGATCCATAATCTGAAATAGCTTTTTAGGTTCTTTCTTCCTAACGTGAAACCATTCTTCAGTAGAATGGTAAGATCTTGGATTTTATTTGTCTAAAGCAATAATAGTATTTATAGACATGGTTTATAATATAGTTATTTTATGGATTTTGTATCTTTTTCTCTCTCCTAGTTCCGAAAAACATATTTTCAGTGGATGTGGGATAATGGTGACTAATTGGCCCATCTATGAGTGAAATCATTACACCCTTAGTAGTAAATATCTGTACCAGAAGATTCTATTGAATATGTATATGTTGTTTTTAGTGATTCATCAGCTTGCATTCTCTTGAAAATTCACTCTTTCCACATGCTACAGTGTTCATTACTGTTTGCTTAAAACTAGGCTTCTAATTGTGCTGTTAGGAACAGAAATAGAAGGTCTCAGTTTCAAAAATTGCTGAGCTGCCCTTTCAGAATTTGGTGCTAATGACTTAGGATGGCTTCTGAAAGTCCAGGGCTGGTTTAGATGTACAAACAAAAGATTTAAGAGGCCACTCTCCTTTTTCTTGTGATGTTTCTGAAACTCTTGGACAAGTTGTTTGTCTAAATTGCTTACTAACTTCACACAATATTCTGTGCAGAACTGGGAGAGACCCACTGGGATCATCAAAGTCACCCTCTGGGTGAAGAACCTTTACTTAAACCTCCCCTGACACAACTTCAGGCCATTCCCTTGTGTCCTGTCACTGGTCACCATAGGGAAGAGATCAGTGCCTGCCCCTCTTCTTCCTCATGAGGAAGTTGCAGGCTGCAGTGAGGTCGCCTGTCAGTCTCCTCCAGGCTGAACAGACCAAGTGACCTCAGCCACTCCTCATATGGCTTCCCTTCTAGACCCCTCACCATCTTCACAGCCCTCTGGATACTCTCTGCTAGCTTTATACCTTTCTTAGATTGTGGCACCCAAAACTGCCCCCAGCACTCGTGGTGGGGCTGCCCCAGTGAGGAGCAGAGCAGGACAATCCCCTCCTTTGCCCAGGTGGTGATGCTGCCCCTGCTGCCCCCCAGGACAGGGCTGGCCCTCCTGGCTGCCAGGGCACTGCTGGCTCTCATTCAGCTTTCTGTCAACCAGGACACCCAGGTCCCTTTCTGCAGTGCTGCTCTCCAGCCTCTTGTTCCCCAGTCTGTCCATACATCCAGGGTTACTCTGTCCCAAGCACAGAATCTGTCACTTTCCCTTGTTGAACTTCATACTGTTGGTGATTGCACAGTCCTGTGATTTGTTGAGGTCTCTCTGCCCTTGAGAGACACAACAGCTCCTCCCACTTTTTATTCTCTGCAAAATTAGTGTCCCTTCCAGTCCTGTGTCCAAGCCATTTATGAAGATTTTGAGCACTGGGCTGAGGCTGGAGCCCTGTGGAACCCCACTAGTGACCATGCCCAGCCGCATGTCCCTTCATTCACTGTAACCCTTTGTGCCCAACCCATGAACCAGTTGCTCACCCATTGCAAGATGTGTTTATCCAGCTGTGTGCTGGACATTTTGTCCAGCGGCATACTGTGAGAGGCTGTGACAAAAGCTTGTATTTAACTGAGTGAATGAATGATTTTTGTAAACATGACAGCCAGAGTAAAGTAATTAGAGAAGACAGAGCTTCCAAATGTTAAGCTCTTACAGAAGCATGGTCTTGTCAGTCCAGTACACCATCAGTTCCCTACAAGTAGCTCCTTCTGTTTGTTCTCCAAGCCATGCACTGGTCTGTGTGAGGGGCTCTGAGTGGCATGTATTTTGTTGTTGTATTTTTGTGTGAATATAAGAATTTTGTCTTACATTTTCAGGTTTTTGGGTTTTTTTACAATTAAAATAATATACAGAGAAAGGGCAACAAAGCAAGTCAGTCTTTGTTAAGGGACAGAATAACTTATATTTTAGGGAAAAAAATATAAGCATATAAAATGCCATGCAGTAGATGAAATGCCCAGAAATTATCATGCAAATATTAAAAGGTTTTTTTGGAGTGAATTTCCCCTTTGTGTGTATTTGGATGTTGTAAGTTTATGTCACAGTGTATTACAGGAAAAATATCTCTCCAAGAAATTCAACAGCAGTTCTTTCCCTACTTTAGGTCTTCATAATGTGGGCTTTATTTTCTCCCAAAACCCATGAATTGCCTAATAGAGTCTGCTTTAAACAAAATAAACCTGGTTATGCTATTTAGATATTAATTCAAAAGAATGAAAGAGCCTCAGAGTTGCTTATCTAAATCCAATTACTGCTGGTCAAATTCATCCCAGTACAAAAGTTCCCAAGATAAAAGCATACATTACCTAAATGCCCAGAAACGCAGACAGTTTCAGTGGGGTGGATTGTGCTCAGAGTAATGCTTGCGGCCTTGAGTGAATGCTGGGGATATAATTATTAAGCTCTGAACTCAGAAATTACTTGATAACTCCATTGGTTTTTACTAAGCAAGGAAGAGTTCTCTACACCGGTAACTTGAGTTTCAGTTCCAAGCTTCACTTTTATTTGAAGCATACAAGCAGTGGTTGGGATTGGGTAAAAGCTGTACTTTGTACCTGCTTGTGCACCCGCTGCCTTGTGGATGAGGATGGCAGCACACGTGCAGCAGAGAGCTGGGTGAGTGGTCAGAGATTTATCCTGTCTGCTCCTACAGACATCTTGTGTTACAGGACTAGCTATGGCCAGCCTCAAGGTTGGCTTAAAAGATGGAATATGCCTATCCCAGAGGTTTTGTTGCCCATAATGACATGGAAAAGTTGAAAAGCCTGTGTAGCCCCCACCAGCCTGGTCTCCTAGGAAATCCATCCTTTGATGCAGCAACTCTTGGTCACAGCTGTCACTCAGCCAGCTTCTTATGGTATGTTGCCTGCCAGCAGTGGGATGGGTGGCATCTGTCTCCTCTGCCTTGAGCTAGTCCTTAGCTGAATCTCACTTGTCTCCTAACCCTAGCTGTCCACTTACCTTCCCTGCACCCTAGCTTCCCACAGGCAGGAGGAGAAATGCCTCAAATTCTCTGTGTGTTTTGAGACAGCAAATTCTCCTCTCATTGGGGTTCGCTCTGGTTAAGGTTCATGCATCTTATGAGAGTTATCACCCACAGCTGAATGGTTTCCTTCAGGAACCATCTCCATTTTAACAGCAGTTATCAAGTAACTTCCTGGAAATGAGTGTGTTGAGCTTTGTCTGCAGTGTAAGTGCTGATCGACCGCCTGCGTGAAAGCTCTCAAAGTGATCTGCTTTGATGTACATACATTAAGGGCTCGTTTTGCATTGCTTGCATCTTTCCTGAGTCTGCTGAGTAGTCTGAAAACGTGGGGTGCAATGGGATGAGGCTCTCAAGAGTGATTTTTGACATAGTTCTATAGCCGGGACTGAACAGAAAGATTGTTTCTCTGTGCAGAGCTCTTCCCTTGGTTCTCCCTTTTGTGTGCCATGGTGTCAGTTAGTGCTGTTGGTAAGTGAAGAGTTTTTAAGTGACCTTTGTAATTTTAATAGTGTATGTCAGATGACTTCAACAGTTTCACTGATATATACAAGATAAAGTAGAATTGGTTATGTTTCTAAGAAGGTATTTTCACCCTCAACGGAATGTTTTCTTGGAATGTAAGCATGGCTGGGCTGGGCCAGATAGGAATTTGTTTCAGCAGCTGGGGAGGTGCCTGATGTTAAAACAGGGACAACGTGTGATGATGCTGCTCTGGTATCCTCTCACAGTTTCTGGTGGTATGTGACTTCCAGGGCACAAATGTGTCTTTGCTTTTAATTTCATGACAGATTTTCCCTCCTAGAAGCTGTCCAATAGCTTTTTGTAGTGATGTCTCTGTTGGGACATCAGTGTGGGCTGTGGCAATGAGTTCCCCAAGTAGCTCTCTAATCTAGAACCTGCAGATTTTAAACTTTGTAATTTTCTGGGCAGTCGATATATATTATGAGAAACAGTGAAGACAACTAGTCGCTATTTCACTGCATGGGTTCTTCATTAATGTGGTGAAGCCCTAATCTGTGCAGTTGTTCTTGACATGGAAGCGCTTTCAAAATCTGATCACCTGGTTTTCCAGGCTAATTATTACATAAAAAAGAATCAAAAGCAAAATTGAATAAAAATAATTGCAAGGATTTTAAAAAGCACTTGAACAAACTTTTTAGTGGTTACTGTGCATTTAGATAACACTTCAGGAAGAGTGCCTGGAAACTTTTTGGACAGCAATTTCAACTCAGATGCTCAATAGACACATTCTTGAGGTAGTCATCTCAGGTTCATTACATCTGTTTCCGTGTGATGCAGTAGGTTATCATTAATAATACAGCCATTGTTTTGAAGGGTTGGTAATATGGCATTGAGGTGAACTCAATTTTACAGTCATCCTTTTATGACCAGAATTTTTGATTCAATATCTTTGAAAGAGTGTATGAACTGTACCCAAGAGAAAATTAAATAGTGCTCACATTTTCTCACAAAAAGGAGACCATACCTGTTATTTCTTTACATTAATGTTGTCAGTAGTTTGTAGAACACAGGTGTGCAGGCTGTTGAATTTTGTAGTAATTTCTATTTAAATATAAGAAAACAAGAGGTAAACTCTTGTAATGTACTTTATCCTTGTTTTTGTGAACATTCCCATTGAATACATTTTTTTTTTTTTACTTCTGGGTGAATCAAATTATGATTAAAGGTAAAACAAGCAGAAAGCCAAACAACTTTGGAGATAAGCTATAGCTTAATACCACACTTCACACATGAGAGAAAGAAATATGACTGCTTTTGTAGGAACAAAATACCTTCCTGATTTCATGCAGCACACAAACTAACATTCTTCATCAGAACTGATGTTCTGATTACTGTAGAATAATTACTTGAAATATTTAGTAAAACAGTGTCCAAATTAATTCCAATTACTTTCTTGTGGTAGCACTCAGGGTTTATAGCAGTAGATTAAATCGCCAACATATGGCTAATTGCCTATAACAGTGTTTGTTATTGTGGTGCCTCTTTACCACTCTGATGTCTGTTTTTGCAAACCTGAAGGTGTGCACATAACTTTGAATGTGGGGAGAAGCATTTCCTGACCGGAACAGAATTCTGTGAGTAAAATCTCTCATGTAATGAAGTGTTTGCAGGATGGCAGTATGCAGCAAATAACTCTGTGAAATCTGTAATAAAAGCAGTGGAACCACAAATGCCTGTCTCTACTGGCAAGAAATGCAAACTTCTAGCTCTCTCGTGACTTGGATGGACCAACATATCAATTCATTAGGAGTGGCTGGACTGAAATGGAGGCGGGGTGTTGGTTTTTATAGGCGGAAGTTTAAGTAGGAGTTGTGTTTTATTTGAGGTTGTTGTGGGTTAGCCACTGATTTTTGTTGGATTCTTTTCCCATTTATCTGTCAGAGGTGTATTACTGTAGAAGATAGGCGTGTTTTTGCATGTTTTTCATGTACTTGATATTAAATCTAAGTAAATCAAATAAATGAAGAGGCACTGCATGGGCCAGATTTCCTGCTGGGTAGGTTGACCCACTGAACAGCCATAAATCACTGAACTGAATTTTTCTTTGCCTTCTGAAGACATGTGCTCTGATATCTTAGAGGCCAAGGTCAACTTCAGGTACTACCATGAAGAATTATAAAATTAAGTGGAACATGAGTGAGTATGAAGGTCCTGAGGGTAGAAAAGCATGTGATCTCATGGTTAACATTAAATCTATTATGTCTTTGGTTGGAGTGGAGCCAGCTATGGCAAAACAGATTCTCAACTACTTGCTCATGTACCCATCGTAGTGCAGTGAACAACAGATTGCTTCTGCCTTCAGAGACCAAAATCCTTCTGACCTACAGAGTCAGCAAAAAAAAGGAGGTGGAGAGAGGTGAAGGGAAGGAAGTCTTGTTTGACTTTTTTGGTTGCTAAAAGATATCTGAATTGGGGCTTGACTTAGTTTACACAAATTGTTAATACTCTTAGATCAGTTTTTCCTCCTCCTCCTGACTGGTTTCAGACTGAAACAAAATGAAGCTAAACATGCTTTTCCTCCTCAAATGAAAGTCAAATGGAAACAAATGCTTTTGTGTATTCTTAGGCAAAGGAAAAACAGTGAAATGGAAAGTCTCACTTTTCATCTCTCCTTACTCTGCTTTTGTGAGTGATTCAGTGCACTTTATCTTAAGCTGAGTGTCTACATGTCACTTGCAGTATGGAAACTTCAGCTGAGAACTTTGTCGCAAATTTTTGCTGATATCAAACTGTATGTTTGGATAGGCCATTCCCATTCTGTCCTGTAGGTGCTACTCCCCTTCATGAGGTATTTAAGTGTTTTCTTAATTTCAGACTGAAACCCAAGAGTCACTTTTACACTCTGAGTTATGGTACCATCCCCTCTTTGTCTCCCTGTTTTTTTTTTTTTTTTTGTTGGGTTTTTTTTTTGGGCTGGTTTTCTCAGTATGTTTACAGACCCATAGGACAAAGAAGACAAAGAAGAGTGTGTCCTTGAATACAGTATTCTAGCTGCCCTTAGACTTCTTGAATTCTTTTCTGTATAGTGGGAGACATGGATTTCCTCCTGAGGCAGAGAAGGGAATAGCAGGTTTTCCACATTCTTGTTTCTGGATTGCAAGTAGAAGCCACTAACTCCAAATTTATATTGCTGTTAATCAAGATTAACCAAATAAGCATTTGTATACCATACATTTCAATAGCTTATAATTGATGTTGATTGTTTTCCATGGATGTTGCTTTGGCATTAGAAGACATAATTTTCTTAAATCTTTCATAGTATTATGTCCTTTGTGGATGTAGAAACTTGTGTTTCATGGAACAGTCCTCCAAATGAAAGCCCAATATATCAGAGTATCAATAATGCTTTTTAAAAAAATGTGGGAAAGGGCATTTTAAGGGAAGTTCTCTTCAACAAAGAACAAAATGTATCTGTGATTTGAGAAATAGAATTATTTTGCTTATTCTTCTGATGTCTTATGCTCATCCATAAATGCCATCTTCTGTGATCTTTTACCAAGATTTTGTGATACTTACTATTAAGTCTGCATTTTTAGTCTTAATCTCTGTGAGGTAAACACAGATACCTATTTTATGGTCTAGTTGCTTTATATAACAAATTGTAGCTGCCTGAATTCCCTCTTCACTGTACCAAGTCTATCGAATTGCAGTTCAGTGCCATGTTATCTATGGGAGGTGATATAAATTCAAATGAATATTAACATTCATCTTGGCAAGAGCTGGGAGATGCACACAAACCTCAAAGGTTCTGTTTATCCAAACTAGATAGAGTGTATATACATAGGCATGGATGCACACATGAGCACAGCTGTGCGTGCCTGTGTATAAAAAGTGACCATAATTCCTGCATTTTCATTAATCCTGAAGGAATGTGGTCTGTCTGTATTTAAACTAAACAAACTTAAAATAACTTAGGCTCTTTACTAGTGTCCTAAAATCCTTCCTGTGATTGGCATTTGTGTTGGCAGTGCATGGACCAGAGATGGACAGGCAAGTGCTCTTGGGGAACTCTAAACATGTTTGAGCTAGTGGCATAAGGGATCTCTCCAGAATATCAGATGAACATTTTTCAGGAGCTCTAGACCTCTTCCTAGGATATGTGTTATATATGCATGCAAAAATCACTATGTACTTTACTAAAACATAGTAACTTGTACCTCTGATTTTTGTTTTCTCCATAGGTATGGGAAAATTGTATCCACAAAGGCAATTCTTGACAAAAACACAAATCAGTGCAAAGGTACGTGCAAAGTGTCCACCCTGTGAGTTCATTACCAGTTTAAATGATTGACTGGTGGCTTGACTGCCAAAGCTCTGGCTCCAACTGTGCAATCAACATAATGCACAGTATATTACAAACATATTTAATAATGCCAAAGCTTTGAGTTGTGCTTCCAGTAACATTGCTCATTAATTTTTTTCATTAACAAACAAAATGAAAATCACAAATCAGAACAAGTATCAAATTGCTTCGGCAGAAGAGTAAATTGCCTTCTAAGCACATAGTGCTGTCTGATTTGAATGATATCATCAGTGATGCAAATTGATTTCCTGTATAAAACTGAGAAACCTTTGGGAAAAGTTTTCCAAGGAAAACCTGATCTAATTTTTATATTTTTCTGAAGTCTTGGCATATGCTAATAGAAGAAGAAATTATTTTTTATGACACAATTAGATCTACAAGTTGCAATACCAAGATATACAAATAATTCCTCTTCCAGTTTTATGTTCCTAATTTTTCTGCTAATGTATGAAAATATTTTTAAATGAAATATAGCATGTTTTGTGTGTGTGTGTAGCTATACTTGCTGAGGAAAATATTGACTAACGTTTGTAGTACTATCTCAGGACTAGAATTGTTACTCATTTATGAGTCTGCAGTGTCACTCAGTCTATGGGGGAGAAAATGTGCCTTAAAATGATTCTGTAGCTTTCCACTAGTGGTGTACAGAATACTTTTGGAGTAATAAGATTTGCTAGAGTGGGTTCTCCTGAAAAGAAACACATCCTGGAGAGCATTTCTATATGTGTTAGTAAAAAGAAAAGGCATTGCAGTTTAGGACTGTCTTGTGAGTGACCAGATACAGGGTGAAGAGAAGCAGCAGAGAAGCATTCTGGGGAAATTATGAGATGGGAGAAAAATCCTGCCACCCGTGCCAGAGATGCTTTTGAGATTTGTAGGACTGTGTGACCTTATCTGTTGCCTGCCAGAAACAGCATTTATTAGCTGCTCAGGAGAAAAGTAAGTTGGAAGACTGTAGTTCTAGACTTAGAAAACTCTACCAACCCAGTTGGTCAGGGCCATTGTCATAAGTTGCACTGCTGTGCATTTGCTTTTGCCTGAACGTGCGTTTGGTTTCCTTGAGGCACTCTTCTGGCGGAATTCTGATAATATCACTCAGTATTTCTTTGAATATCACACCAGGAACAAGACCTCATTGTGTTTGGGGTTTGGTGTTGTTTTTTCTTTTTTTTTTTAGGATTACATTATAAAGGAATACCCTTGTGAGCAGAACTTCCTTTGCTCCCATTGCCAGTGGTAAACAAGGAAAGGAGTGTATCTGTTTGTGAAACACAAAATGTGAAGTGAAAAAACTATAAAGAATATTAATGGTAGAATTTTGAGAAAGAAAAATGTCTGGGTTTAGTGTTCTTTATGTTATAGTTAGCTTTAAGATCATTTTAATAGGAGCCATATAACAATGAGTTTGTATTTTCTGTTAGTTTGCTTTCATGCTGTTGTATTACACTGTAGGGCAGAGATATCTATTTCTATTTTCAAAGATTGATCTTTATGACATAAGCAGTGCCATTAAAAGATCATAAACATAATTGGATTTATTAACAGTATGCTTTATGGCATAAAAATAATAGATGTTTTACTGCTTTAAATGCTGGGTGCAATTTTCTTTCTCTTTAGTAAGGCTGCCAAAAAAACCAGAAAACCTTCCCAGGAATCAGAAGTGGAAGCGACCTGAAGAGGTCTGGACCTGCCTTGGGGCAGGATCAGCTCTAACCCACTGTGGAGGGGTATTTCTGTAACCTTTGCTCAAAGGCCTCCAGTGGTGGAGATTCCTCGAGCTTCTCAGGCATTCTGTGATAACACTCCCTGTCCTCACTACAATGAAGCATTTCCTAATGGCTAACCCAAATCTTTCTTGATGTAATTTAAGTCTATTGCTTCTTTTCTTACCCCCAGTGGACATGTAGAGCAGTTTATTCCTTTCCTTTTTGCATCAAGCATATTTGAAGACTGATCTGCATCTGCCTTATCTTTTCCTTAGACTAAACACTAGTCATTTAACTTTTTCCTTAAAGGCAATTTGTTTTAAATTTCTCAATATGATGCACTTTTCTGGTTACTCTAAGTTCTCCAAGTTCTTCTTACCTGAAGAACTTGGAGCTGGGCATAGTTTTTTAGATGCCCTAAATTTGATCATTTTAAATAGTATAGAGGGGTTTCATTTGCCTTCTCTGTGATCACATGATTCTCCTCTTTGTTGATGTATACATATATATAATTTTATATATATTTAAAATATAGATCCATCTCTGAGGCACAGGGTGTTGCATGAGAAAAATGGTGCTGGTTTTTGCTGAGAGATTCTGTGCAGCCCTTGGTTTTGTCACTCTCTTCCAGTGCTACTGCTAGCCAGGCATTCATTATTGCATGCTCTGCTTTGGGTTGTTGATTATTCCCTCCTAGAGCTAGAACTTTTCATTTGTCTGTATTGAATTTTATCCTATTTTTTTCCTGTGGTCTCCTTAATTTACTAAGATTTGAGTATAATCTTAAGCCTCCAGAGTGCTTGCAGCACTTACCTCTTTAGTATCCTCTTCACAGTTAATAAATGGTTTCTCTAATCCACTGGACAAGATAATGTGGAAAAGAGTGAATAATAACAGACCTGGGGAAGACTTTTGAGGAAACCCTCTCAGTACACCAGGTAGTGCAATACTAAGCCATTGAGAACTTATTTTTTAAACTGGATATGCTAATCAATTTGGCACCTACTTCACAGCATTTTCAGCTAGACCTTTTTTTTCCTATCTGCTGAAAGTTGAAGTTGAAACTGTCTCTAAAACAGTGGAGTCTACATCTATTCCCTAGAAAAACCTAACAAAAATCAACAACCAACCACCAACTGCCCGCCCCCCCCCCGCCACAACACAATCCCCCTTTCCCTCCAAACCCAGAAAACCTCCAAACAAAACCCAGTACTCAAACATCAAAAAAAAAGGAAAAAAAAACACACTATTTGTTTGCTCCTTTCCAGTCTTTTGGGTCTCACTCACTTTCTGCCAAGTAAGAGATTATCTTGTTAAATGAGCACATCATCCTGTGATGTGTATCCAATGAAGTAGGGTGGATTAAATTTGATGATAGAAATTGTCACATGATTAGTGATTTCAGAATTTATTTCAGTGTCATTTATGTGTTGACCAAGGTATAGAGTAAAGCTGAAAGTAGAAAGATTTAATTTAGCAAGGAAATTATTTCAAAACCTCCATGTAACAGCCAATCTGTTAAAACAGGTTACTGTTTAGCAAGTGTTAGCTTTCCTTTTGGAGAAATGAGGAAGGCATTCAGTGATGTACTTTAAGTCATTCTCCATTATTCCTCAGATTTTTAAAAAGATACCCACAGCATTCCTGTCATGATAAGGAACAGTGTTATCTCAGGATTTCTCCCTGGTCTGAATTAAGCAGTCAGATCTAAAGTAATCATATAGGCTGCAAGGGAGTTCACTAGGGACACCTTTTGACATAACCTCTCATTTTCAGATTGCTCTTTGTTGGTGGCGTAACTGCTAAGTGAGGCAGACGAGAAGTAACCATCACCCTGTAATGGAACAATATATAAAACAAAATAAGCACAGTCATGACAACATGGCCAGAATTCTCTGAACAAAGCAAAGAACAAATGCATATGGAGAATAATGAAAAACAGACACATGATTCATTCAGATGTTCAAACAAAACCCCTAATGAACAAGTTGGAGAGTTTTGGCTGCTTTTGCTTTTTCCCTTTCCCTCCCCTCTCTCCCTCTTCCCCTTGCTCATTTCCCCTTCTGGGCCTACTGTATTTGCTAATTTAAAAAGTGGGGGAAATGGAATAAAAGAAACCATTCAAGAGAAGCGTTAATCTGAAACATGTAGACTCTTCTCTTTCCAGCCCTCGCCCCCCACCCTCTTCAGCCTGGCTTGCCTTTGGTAGACCTACGTGCTCAGAGCTGAGGGAATGAGTAATGGTTGTTTCACAGTACAGTTTCCATACCTCATAGCAATGGAATACAGAACAGTTAATCTGCCAAATACACAAGCCCATTTCTTAGAGTATGAATTACTGTCATCTGCGTCTGCCCTTGCAGACACTGTAATTGCATGCATGCAGATTTGCTTCCTGGTTTAATCAGGGGCTTGCATGATTTTGAGTATTTTGCTACTACCTTAGAAGATGAGCACAGGAGAATGACTAAAAGTCTGAAATTCCACATGTGGGATTTTTTTTTTTAATAAATAAAACCTTTTAAATTTGTAATTTGTAGGAGACAAACACTTCAGTGGTATAGTCTGCATTTTATGTATCTTTTTACAAACCAGGGGTGACTTGAATAACAGTGTTTGTCTCCGGAGGGAAATGTGCCTAACATGATGAGAGGAACTACAGTGACTCTGCTTATAATTTTAGTATTTCATTATGACATTTTTCTGTTTGAGAAATGTTAGCAATGATCTATTTCTTTTTAAAATATTAAAACTGTGGATGCAGATATGCACTCATTAGGATTGGGGTAGGTTTATGGTAAAAAAAAAAAAAGCCATGAGGTCATCTGTGTTAACCCACCATATATCACATATAATTTTATTTCTCCAGTTTCCTTGCTGTTTTTAGACGAGGACGTAAAATTTGCCATGACCTATTTTATAAATTGAGAGTTTATTTGTGTAACAAAAATGGAATAACTGAAGGCTTGCTATAAGTGCTGGAGATAATTGGAATGGCATGATAAAGTGATGTTTCATATCTCCCAAAAGGAGTCTGTCCTGCCTTGTGTCAGTGTTGCTAGTCATATGCTTAAGCTCACCAGCATCCCTAAATACTCTAATGCGTTGGAGCTTAATGAGCTGGAGGCTTCTGCTCTGGTGTTCTGATAAACAAAGCTTATATTCATACTAGATAGACCTTGGTATGTGTGTTAGATAAAATATTTTCAAAGCTTCAAATTTTACAAAGTATTCTCTGGAAATATTCTATAGGGAGTGAAGGTTATTTGTGATTATATGAAATTATGCATTTTTACTTTGTATTTTTAAATTCATATTCTTAAGATGGGACAAAAATAAGGTTGTGACTAGGAATGAGAAGCAAGTCTATATAAAATAATAAGCTGGTGGGAAAGAGCTAAGCCACATAGAAAGCTATTTAGTTAATAAATTTTATTTATTGGGAATAAGCTCGAATTACAATAACTGTGCTGTGTAATTTATGATTCTCAGAATTGCCATTTTGAAAGGGAAAAAAATCCAGACAAGTAGGTCTGTGCCTGATCACAGACTGTAAACTGTTCACACTAGGAGGGCATGCACAGTGTGCTTCAAGGGGAAATGGATCTTGTAGAAAGTAAATAATTTGTAAAACAGACTTATTTAATTTTGAAACTCTAGACTTGTGTAGCTAATAAATCAGTCCTGTTTTCGATGCCAGAGTAGCAATAGATGTGCTGGTTTTTGTGCATTAATTTTGTTTGTTCACATTTCTTTCTTTTAATTTTTTCTTCCCTTTTTGATCCACTCCAAAGCATTACGTAATCAGTGGTATAATAATTCTCAAGTTATGAAAAGTGTAGCAATATGGAATATTTTAATTCAGCAGGTTTTCTGACAGTGAGGCGTTTGTGAAAGCTGGACGTGTGCTGAGTGTCCGAGTGTGGGGCAGGCGTTCAGCAAGTTTTGTCTGTGGCTCTGCTGGTCCATCTCACCACTGACCTGCAGCAGCCTCAGCTAATCTGGTCCTTCTGTTCCTGGGTTTCCTGAACAGAGTGCACAAACTATGCTGAGTTGTATCACTTTTGGTTAGCAAGCCAGCTGATAAAACCAAATCTCCAGAGACAGAAGGACAAAGTCTTCAACAGTTGAAAGGGAAAAAAGCAAACTTGCAATGCTGTGTGTTTTGAAAAAATACACAAAACAACATGAGGCTAGTTGTTTAAAATTTGTAAATATTTGGAGGTATTTTTGTCTGTTTTCTAGGAGTTTTTTTTTAAACTTCAGGGTTTTTTTTTTTACTTTGACTCCTGTGGTTTTTATAAGTAAAGGTTGAGATAATTTTTTTCAGTTTAAATTAAAAAGTGATATTACTATGGAACCACATTGGACCAAGAGTCAAGTCTTAAGAAAAAATACCTAAAGGAGGCATCTAAACACCATGATGGCAGACATATATCAAAATGAAGTGAAAGGAATTGCCAGTAAAAAAACCCATGAGGTTGTTCCCTCACAAATGAAGTCTAAATTCACACCCAAGCTTAGCAAATAAAAGCTCGTTTGATTGCTGGGCTCATGAGCTATGATACATTGTAAATCTGACCACTTTAAGAAGTTACCAGGAACTATACTGGGGGAGTGGGAAAGCTGCGTGTGTATATATATATATATATATATATATATATATATATATATATATATAATATAATATATATTATATATAAATATATATTTATATATATTTTATATATATAAATAAAATAACTACATAATTGTCTCCTTGAATTTACAGATGATGTATTCATGGGTGTTTAGGTGTCATAACAAAGCTATTTTCCTGGCACCTGTTGGGTTGGCCAGCAGGCATTATTATGTCTTGGCAAATGTGCAAGTGTTTTGCAAACTCTCATTTTAGCTTGGAGGTAAAGATTCTCCTGTCTGTATATTTTTGAATACTTTTCACATCTGCTGAATTGAAATAGGAAAGGATTCAATGAGTTGTGCCCAGCAAGTCATCATAGCTGGAGCACACCAGCACTGAGCAGTGCATCACCATGGTAAGGACTGAGACATACACACCCCAATGCCTGCAAAAATGCACCTCAGCAAACATTCTTGACTGCCTCTAAATGGTGCTCTGTCTCAAAAAAGACCTCTAAAAGTTGTTTAGCGAGTTTAAAGCCAGGTCCTCTACAGAGAAAACTCCTTCCTAATTAGTTCCCCAGACATTTTCTTAAATGGCTTCTTTGCAATTAAGGAAAAAAATTTCCTGGGTCATTATCTTTTCATAAATGAACTCATGGCCTAGCAAATATTTTATGTAGGGAGACCCAAGATGCTCAAGTATTCTGTGACATATCTAATCTGTGATTATTCTTAATTTACTGCTTCCAAAATCTGCAGACCCATATCGCTGACAGATAATTGGTTTAACTTTGTTTCCTTCCAGGGAAATAAAAAAAGTAAAATTTCCATTTGTACACAGTGATTAATGTTTTGATTCGTTGGTCTGTATAAAACTTTGCCAATAGCTTGGCATGCACTTGAAGTGCATTTTGGGACTGGGTAATGCTAGTAGGCTCTTAGTGGTCTCAACAGACTTGGAAATATCTATTTCATAGCACAGAAATGAACAGATGAGATTTTTTTTTTTAAATCTGAACAGCAGCTCATAATCAGCTTTGTTGAAAGCTTCCTTCCAATGCCTTGACTTTTTCAAATGTCTTAAAGAATCACTCTGCTTAAACTTTTTTTTTTTTGATGCAATGATACAGCATCCTATACAGCAGTATATCTGTTCAGCCTCTAGTTGCTTGAAGGCAAGTCATCTCTTTTAAAAGCGATGGTACTCTGTTCAGAAGTTACTTCCTGAAAAGTCTCAAAACCTTCAGCACAGCAGCCAACCTGCAGAAGCCCAGGGCAGAGGCAGGAGGAGGACAGTGCCCAGCTCCTTAGTTTTTCTAGGGCCTACTCCATTAGGCTCTTTCAGAATATACAACATATGCAAAACATATGCTGCCTTGATATAGTGACAATTTGATAATGAATCCAGTTGACAGGCTCTTATTGTGCGTGGGTACTCAACAGGAACTATTCTGAATCAGATCTGTGAATTACAACACAACTTCATTTCTGTGGTTTTCCAGCAGAGAGGTCACTGCTCACTTTTCCCCTATTACTGCACACCCCCTGCTTTTGTTTTGAAGAGCAGTGTTCGCTTACCCAAGTGAATTAAGTAGATGTTCTCTTTCTTGGTAGAGGGTATGAAACCGTGAAACACTAAGAGACTGGTCCATCATTTTTATTACATCTGTCTTTCTGGGTGTCTGAGGGCTGCCTGTCTGGAGATGGTGCAGCATTGCTTGAGCAGGAGTAGATGTACAATGCAGGAGAAAAATCATAACTGCTGTCAATAAAGATGTAGTTCCCTCAATGCTGATCAAAAAAACCACCCACACCACTTCTGGGAAGGGAACTGCTGGGCATTAATAATATTACTCCATCTATTTAGGCTATGGTAGCCATATACAGGTATGTGAGCACTAAAGCTCTAGGTGCTAATCAACAGTACAGAAAACAATTGTACTGTACAAAAAAATATCTAAAAGGCAACTTTGCCCTATGGGCTTTGCAGCCCAGGTCTTTGAAAAAGAGTGCAGGCTCCACAATCAGTTTAGGTACCGTAAGTAATATTAGGATTTTGAATGGAGTTAAATGACATTTCTTTAAATTACTGAATTCTCCACCAAGAAAAAAAAACTCCTAAACAAAAAACCCTAACTAAACCAGTCTTTCAGCTCTCCCGAGAATAATCGTATATTTGGATAACATTTAGTGAGTTTTTTCAACCCAGAATGTTTTGAGAAGAGCTAAATTTATAGATGAGAAAAGGAGGTGCTAGAAATGACTCTCCTACTTTATGGAATAGTTTTTGTCTGAGTGGGTCTTCCCCAGGACCAATAATTGGCTGATGTTTTCTTCCATTAGATGGCAGTGGTGTGATACGTGGTTTCTCTGGACCCCAAACTACAAGTTTTAATAAAAAATTACAAATGGTTAAATTTTTCTTAGTTTGGTTTCCAATTTCAAAGTCTCCAAGCTGTCAATTTGTTATTCACAAAGAAGTTTACAACTTATTGTCCAGTTTAAAGCAAAGGAGGGCTGGGACTTTCAACTAGAACCAAGTTAAATATTTTCAGAAAATTGGCAGTTATATAGAATTGACACTCAGTTTTCCTGCTACAAGAAATCCAGGATGGATTTAGTTTTGGTCCACCTGAAGTAACTACAGTAATTCACTAGTTGCTCCTCTATGGTGGAACCAGAGCTTGTGCTGGTTTTGGCCAGCAAGGTGTTTGGGAGGGAGGTATAGCTATGAGAGTAGAGGGTGGAAACAGTAGGGAATGCTTGGAGAGAGGGATGGGAGACATTGCAGCAAGTTGTAGCATCATACTTGGGATAGGAAATGGGCAGAGGCAAGAAAGAAGGGGCTCAAATGTGTTAAACAGGCTTGCTTTATTTCATTGCATATAGAATGTTCTGTTTTATTCTAAACAAAGGAGAAAAAGGGTTGGGTATTTTTGCATGATCTTTATAAAGATCTTTCAGGCACATTGCTGCTTGAGATATTAGTTGTGCTGTTGTTTTTTATTCACTTATTAAATACGGAGCAGTAAACACTATTTATTTTTAAATTAATTGAAATGGAGTTGTTGCCCTTCATGGCTTTTTATTAATTTAATATTTTTGCTAAGCTGTCTGCTTTCAGAGCAAAGGTTGCAGTCAGGAGATTGGGGGTCAATGGGACCTCCATTTAAATGCATGTTATCTCTATGTTAATTGCCTGCATATTTAACCAACCAAGCATGTCATTCGGTAGAACGTAAAGGTTTTTGTGGTCAGCCTTTAATCACAAAACAGCAAGAAAAAGTCTCAGTGACCTGGTTTGCCTGAGGTATCTTGGTTGCTCTCGTCAGTCACTTCAGCTCACAGTAAATTGCAGGGTAAATTCCACATTATTGATGTAAGGTATCTTTAGAAAAAGCCCCAAAACTAAGGGGAAAAAACCCCAAACATCTATGCTCAATATTTTAGTGTTTAATTTTTTGTTCATTTGTTGCACATTGTTTTAGTAATTTCCTTTTTAAATAGAAACAGGTTTTATTGCTATTATAGACAGTTATTAGAGAAGAAAGTCATGGAACAGACATTAAATATGCTTCAAGTTTTGGAGACATATACATATTTATCAAGTTGGGTGAATTTGAGTTCTTACATCAGAAAGAATTGCATAGCTCTTCCTGCCATACTCTATTTTCTTGGATTTTTACTGCAGAAGTGGTAAAATTGTTACACTTAAAAGAGGGGGTTGTATGCTGTGCAACAAATCCTTCTGCGGCTGCTGGGATTAACAAATTTCTGCTGTGTTTTCACCAGTATCTACTAATGAGATTGAGGTTTTGGAATTTAAAAGTGTTTGAGATTGCTACCTCTGAAAAATTTGCTGGAATGGGGTCAGTCAGTTCAAAAGTTACGGGAAAGGAGGGGCTGACAGGGAAATATATGTAGATATTTCTGCTGGATGTTCTTTGCCTTGCTTTCTGCTTCTTTTGTAATAATTCCTGGAATTCAATTTGCCTTTCTGAGCAAATAGGAAGCTGACACTTTTATGGACATTTCAAAGGGCATCATAACGTAAAACGAGAATTTTCTCCCATGTGCATCACTACATTTATCTCCATTTAATTTCTTCTGGTTTATTACCCAGTTGCTTAATTTAATAAGTTTCTTCTGCAGCTCTTCACAGATGCATCTCCTGTTTTGTCTCCTAAATAATCTTGTCACCTCACTGATTAGTCTCTTCTCATCATTTAGAAGTGAGAGCTGCAGTATGGGTCTTGGCAAAGTTCCTTGTGGAAGTCCACTGGTCCTGCTCCCCCCTTGTAGGAAAGATCATGCCCTCTACCCTCTGTTTTTATCTCTTAACCAGTTGTTTACCCAATAACTTTCCCTCTTAAGCTATGGCTGCTTAGTTTCCTAAGAAGTCTTTTGTGAGGGTCTTGTCAAATGTCTCTTGGAGATCTGAGCAGACTATATTAGCCAGATCACCCTTATCCACAGGCTTATTGACCTTTTCAAGGTACTCCAATAGGTCTGTGAAACAAACCTACAAAAGTCAGGTTAACTCTTTCAACATACTTTATTTCCATTGATTTTACTCTGTTTCTGTAATTTCTGGTGATATGACATCAAGTTTACAGATCTTTATGTACCTGAATCTTACCTGGGGTATTTTCAGAATGTTGGGGCCATGTGTGCCACCTCCCAGTCCTCAGGTACAAAGTCAGTTTTAGGGAAAAAAAAAACCTGCACACCACTTCTTAGTGTGTGTAGTCAGTTATTGTGTCCTGGAGCTTTTTTCAAACTGGGAGGGTGAATACCATCTGTTGTTGCAATTTGTTAGTGTTCACTTTTGTCAATTTGTCCTATAACCTTCTCTGTGGTCATTGAAAATTAAGAGTTGCATCTGTTCTGGGCTTCCTAAGCAGCTGCTCTCTGAAACAGCACCTAAAAATATGATCTTTGCCTTACATCCCATTTTGCCCAATCTGTGTAGGGATGATAAAGGTCCTCTATGAGCACTCCACTGTTGCCCTGTTCTTTTGAGAGTTTTAAAGTTCTTCTAAAAGTTCCTATACCTTCTGATATTTACATATTTCAACTGAGTTTTCTCACACATGTTCATGTAAATAATGATTGTTTTGCATTCTTCTTTGTAGGTAGAAAGAATTAATGGGCTGTTAGTTTGACCAGTGTGGTTGGAGAGGTAGCAGTTTCACCCTCCAATCCACTGTCATTTTTGCTACTGTATATATAGTGGAGTTAGAAAATAAAGTTTGCTTTTTTAACTTCTTTTTCTTTTTTCCTTTTTTTTTTTTTTTTTTTTTTTTTACCGGAAAAGGGGCAATACTCCACTTACTACTTTTCTGCATATTTCTGCATTTCAGCTCTTTCAGGTTATGTGTTGCTCTCTGGCTCTCTGCCATGCTTTGTTTAATCATTTCTACCCCACCAGCACCCCTGCTCTGTCTTTGCCATGCACATTAGATCTTGGTGTTAAGATGATCCACTCATTGCATTGCTTTCACAGTTTTTCTGTGACTGTTTTCTGACTGCATTATGTAGTTAAGTTTACCCATCTTATTTCTTAAGGCATAAGACACTTAGGGAGCCACTGATGTTTCAGTTGTGTTGTCAGCACCGCATTTGAGTGACTCCATGGTTACTTTGCAGTATGTCCACTTAGCTTCTCGGGCCTGGTGTTTTATTTGCAATAGGGATGGATCACCTTATAATTTTCTCTATTTTCTCAATTCCCCCATCTGCTTGCCTGGAGAGAGAGATTGTCATCAGTCCAACCTACTCCTTCCTTCTGGTTAGCTCCAAATTCTAGAGGGACATTTTCAAGGCAAGAAGATGCAACCCAGCAGCTCTTAGTGGGAAAGATCCAGCACTGGATTACATCCTGCTTTACCATCTGAGTCCTGCCTTGAACTGGCAACTGCCCTAATAGACCTGGACCTGCTGCCCTTGTGTGCAGCTCTCCCACGGGCAAAACATGGAAATGATAGTTGGCATATTAAATTGGCTAATTCCCACTTTAATTTCTTCTCCCAAACTATTTGATAGGGTTGTTCCTACCATTTCTTTCTATCCAGGTAATCTAACTGACTTTCCCCTCGTCTTGCTGCCCTAAAGACAAAAGCTAGAGTTTGTTCCTTCTTCCATGCAGTCAAATTCATGCTCCTATGGTCTTAGTTTTGTTCTTGGAAATGCTGAGGCTCTTCTTGCTTGAAAGAGTATAGAGAATGATTGGTGAGGAATGGAAGACATAGCATTTAAAACAACATTCACATAACTAGAACAAAATAGAAATGTCTATGAAGAAATCAGTGTCTGGTATTAGGCAAGGGAAAAAAATGTGTATACAATGCTGGCAGCTAGAATAAGTGAGAGTAAACAGGCCATGATTAAATATGGGTGAGAGTTTCTGACCAGCAGAGCAGCTGGTACGGAGGGTGGAGCAAACTCAGTTTATATGATAGCAGGAGTTGTGGCATGAGCCTGCTTGAGAGTGGAGTCAGGATTCTTTCCCCAGTGTGTGCACTTATTTTGAAGAGTTTCCCCAATATTCTAAGTCTGGAGTCTGGCAAATGTTGTAAGATACATTTTCATGCATCTGCTTTAATAGTCTCAGTAGCTGCACCCCCACAAAGAGCACTGGAGAGGGAGCTGGGAGACATGTTCCCTTTAGGACTGCTCTCCTTGGGGTCATTAGGGCTGGGTGTTGGCTCAGGGCTCTTGGGACTGTGATGCTACCACACTATCTACAGTGTGGTGTGATGCACCACACTATCTACAGCCCAGCTGAGAAAATCTTTACCTGGAAGACAGCTGCTAGGGCAACTCTTTGAAGAAAAAGCCTGGCTCTTGAGTTAAAATAGAGGGCAACTGTCTCACTCATCCTGAGCCAGCCTGACTGGCTGTGTTGGAGCACATGGGAGTGTGTGGGGGAAACTGTGATGCTTGGCTGAAATGCTTGGGAGCAGGAGCTGGAGGAGTGAAGTGTGGCTCTGTTACAGTTCATCTCCTTGCAAATTACCTGTGTGTTTGCCAGTGTGAGGCCTAGGAAATGTCTGCAGGTTTGCACATTAAAGAAAAAAAAAAAAAACCTCTAAAATGGCCTTTGTCAAATTAACCTTCAAAAGCCCAGCAAGGTGAGCTTTCAGTGTTTTGGAAGTGAGGATAAGGCAGAGGACTGGCTATGAAATGTTCTTCTATTATTGTAAATGGAAGTTCTGACTGTCACTGAGTCATTTCATATTAATAAGTCTTGTAAGAAAATAGGATTTGCAGATTACACTTTAAAGTCCCATGTTCCCACTGTGCAAGAGTAGAAGTATGTTACCCATAGGGCTAAGTGAAACCAGAAATTCTGTTTTAATTTGGTCAGTCTTTACTGACACTCAGCTCCTGTGTTTGGCATTCCTGAAAGGGAGAAGGAGAGTGGAACGTAAAAGGGGAAAAAATTTCCATTCAACATTTGGTTTGAATTTACATACAGCTTTAGAAAAGAATGGGAAAGAGGAAAAAGGTACCATTACAATTCCAGTCTAGGTCTACTTTATCCTCAGAAAAATTATCTGTAAATCTCCCCCATGCCTTTCTTTCTATATGCTTCATCAGTATCTTGGCACTGTTATTTTATCCTGGTAAATAATGATTTAAATAGAGGGAACTTTGCAAAACAGAGATGTTTGGATTGGCATATAGAAAATGGTGCTTCATTGTTTATTTTACTTTCTTAATTTATTTTATAAATTGAATAGACATCCCCCTCCCCTTCTCCCATTCCTTCAGAAAACAGAAATAAGATCTAATATTGTAGATTATCTCTTCTCTGGTAGAGATCCACAGATTGAAGGACTGAAGGTCTAGTCTGTGCTATTCAAGACATTGTAAGAAAATATCTAAGGCTAAAGAAGGCCTTCAGTTCTAAGGCCTCAGTTGCCCTTTGCAGAGCAGGGCTATAATGAAACTTGTGAGATATATGGAGATACATGTAAATATGAGTGTGTATGTGTTGAATGTGTTGTGAGGAGTTGATGTCTCAGTCCATCTCATATAACACCGTGAATTATTAAAATGCAGGAAGAAACAATTTTGAGCCTTTAAGTACATTATACAATGCTCAATTAATAAATAATAACTAAAACTATAATTTTAATCAGGTGATAAACTTTCCTAGAAAGAGCAGTTTAATTATCAAGATCGGCACTGACATTTGAAGTTGACAGTAGGGTTCAACTCATTAATGTTTCCATTTTGCATGTGTCATTTACTCCACTTTCTGAATTTTCTGAACATGAGATGGGGCCACCTCAGGATGTGTATGCCTAATATTAGATGCATGCTGAAGCACAGTACTGAAGAAGGCTTTGAGTTTCACTAAAATCAATCTTCTTGATGAAACGTGTCAGCTCCTAGGCATCCTGGTGCTTCAAAGTTCATTTTAGGACAAAGGATGCGTAAGCTTGCTATTACGGAACCCACAAATGCTGCCATTTTTACTGAGTCCTGCACCTCTATATTTTGCTTTATTGGGCTCTTAGAAATATCACGGGTCTGAGGATATATTTAAAAAGCTTCCTCTCCCTTTCATGATGATGTAAAGGTAGCATTCACAGGTCTGATGTGCTTGGAATGAATTTGATCATTACAGCTAGATTGCGTGACAAAAATTTTATCTCCATTATTTCAGTGAAACCCTGACTACCTGCTTAAGATGGTAGCAGCCTCAAGGAGTATGTATCCCACTCACTTGGAGAGGACACTGTACTCCTGGTATTTATGTTGGCTGGCCTGCATGCTTGTTTTAAACATATCCTGTTTGGACCATTTGGATCACTTTTCGGATGTGGGGCTGAATCTTCAGATGTTTGTCAGCTACTCTCAAAAGCAAGATACTGAGGCTTACAATGTGTCAAAGTCTATGATACTTTTGGGAAATACATTGCTGCACTTGGTAAGCGCTTGCTTGTTCTGCTCGCACTACTACCTCTGAAGCTGCACATGCATCAATCCCTGTGATTAAAATACATTTAGTGGATTATTTTGATGTACAGTTCTGTAAACTCATATATCTGTGTGTATGAGTGTGAATATCTCCTCTAATTATTAAATGGGGACTGCTAGATGAGTAAAAACTTCTGGAAAGCTCAGAGTTAATGTAGAAGTGAAGAAGACATTTTTCTTTGCAAACTTCTGTGAGCAAAGAAGGTATTTTACACCAACTGGCAAAGAGCTTATAGGGCACACTTCCAAACCTTCAGAAAAAGTTTCCCACAAAGACTTTTTTTCTTTTTTTTTAAAGTCATGCTGCAGGAATTAAGTTGGAGATATCACTGACCGAAAGGACATTTTTTCTGAATGAGCCGAGAACCAAAGGAAATGACTCCGGGGTTTGAAATCCTTTTATTTCCTCTGTGGAAGATATCTGTGCAGCAACGAACCATTCTGGCTGGCTCCAAGCCAAACTTTATGGGAACTGAGATTAGGAAGTTCTATGGTCAAAATAGCCATTGAACAAATTGCTTCCAGTGTAAAGCCTCAAATTTCCTGATAAAGCTGCAGTGTTTAACCCTTCTTTTTCACAGGGTGGGCAGCCTGCTTGTTATTAGGCACAAACTGTTTATCCAGTTGTGGTCCTGGCAGTGCTCTCAGAATTGCCTGCAAGGGTTTTGCTGTTTTTTATTTTTATGTGAGGTAGGCAAAGAAAACCCCAGAAAAATAAATGTTAGTACAGTTTTGGGTGATGCTTCCCACTTAAGATAGCAGGAAAAGTGCTATAAACAAGACATCCAATTACTAGCTGCAGTGTATGGCATTTTTGTCTTGCAGCCCTTTCTGAAGGGATGTTTTATTTTGTTTGGTGATGGTGTTTGCTGGTTTGCTTGGCCTTCATGAACTCAATGAAGAGGCAGGAGCGATAGCAGCTGTTCCTCTGAACTGCACTGTTGATTCCAGAAAGTGCTCAAAGGCAAAGTGCTGTGACTGGAGCACCAAGACTGGCCTCTGAATGGTGTGACATGGGCTCACTAATGTCCAAACAAAATTACCTGATGTAGAACAACAAAATGCTACAGTTTTGGTTATGGATTTCTTTTGCTGTTACCATCAAACTGGAAGGCCTGCAAGGGTGGCAAAGAGAGCTAATGCTGGGAGCAAAGACCAGGTGTGCTGATGTGTCCTTACCCCACTGTTCTTGGAACTACATTGGGCCAGGAACTCCTGCCAACCACCGACTTGTGCACATGGCCATCTCTTTTCCACGTGGGCAGTGCTTCCAAGCAGAGCTTGTGCCATGTATGTGTTTTGTGCCAGGCTGTGTTTTGGGCAGTTCTTGGAGAGGATGTTGGTAATTGCTCTGTAGCCATGGAGCTGAAACAGGATGTGGTTGCATCCGCTCGTTCTGTCCCTACCAGCACTGTCTTTTCCCCCGAAGTGTGTGTGTGTCTTTGTGCACACTTCGTGCTTCATGCATTAGCACCTTTGCGCAACCTAAATTTAAAAGTCCTAAATCTGAGACAGGTGTTTCCATCATTTCACCTGAGACACTAATTCCCGAAATAATAAAACTCATTATTAGTAAGTTTTTTTTCTTTATACTCAGCCTAAATTTTGCTTTTCCTAATTTAATCCCACTACTCTTCATTATCCTTCCTCCCCTACCTCTGGGCACCACACTAATTAATTCATCTCCCTCTTTGGTTTTTGCTTCTTACCCTTCAATATTATAGTTCAATGTTAAAATGCAATCCTCTTTTCTTGTATTTACTCAGTTCAACAGATATATTTGAGCTCCAGCAATCTTTCCTTGTAAAACTTTCTGCTGACCTCTATTCAATGTTATTGTTCATCAGTGAACAAACCCTTTGATTTGTTTACAAATTGCTGGTATGAAACTGATCAGAACAAGATGCATTACCCCAGGTAAGTGTGTCAGTGACCTTGTAAACTGGGATTTTTATGTATCAGTGCCTTTAAGCCATTTTTGTTTGCTTTTTCTTGGGCTTTTTTGTTGTTGTTTTTTGGGTTTTTATTTAAAGGCAGATTAATTGTAGTTTTTATGATCTGATATGAAATCAAACCAGTCTGACAGTTCTTAAATGTACTTAGGAAGTCCTATTTAATAAATATTTAGGGTATAGGTGATTTTAATAATTTGATGATTTTTGCCATTTGATATATATGTGGATGTCCTGGCATGAACCTTTCAAATGTCTCGGCTTGCATGTCTCTCCTTTTCCATCAGTGCTATTTATGGAATGATTTCTTAACATTTTGAGGCCCCTTCTTTACTATTCTACCCTTTGTTGGTTAAATAAATAATTAGACTCTCTGTTCCTTAATGACATTCTATCTTCTATTTGTACACAGCTATCACATCTGTCCTCCCTCATTTTTTCCTCTGCTATTATCATCTGTGTCCTAGATATTACATGTCAGTTTTAGGTAAACTTTAACAACTCAGTAATGAAACAAATGCTTACTCTGTCATTAGTCATCTGAACTTTGCCAAAACCATCCTTTCTTCTCTTCCTTCCATGGGTATTAATAGACAGGCTAGGACCCTACAAATGAATCTTTTGGCCTTAAAAATGGGACTTTACACCTTAAAAATATGTCTTTGGACACTCCAAATGAGGTATTAAAAATGAAGAAAATGAGGCTTTGAACTGTGAGTGAGGAGATTTTACCCTGAAATGAGGCTTTGTCTATTCACAGGAGGCTTTTAAGGCAAGGAGCAAGGCTTTGGGCTCTAAAAATTAGGATCTTGGCTATAAGAGAGAGCCTTTGAGGCTCAGAAAGGCCCTCAAAACACTCAAAAACTACCTGAAAGGAGGTTGTAGCAGGTGGAGTCAAGTGTTTCCTCCCAAGTAACAAGCAACAGGATGAGAGAAACTGCCTCAAGTTTTGACAGGGGAGGTTTAGATTGAATGTTTGGAAAAAGATACTTCACTGAAAGAGTGTTCAGGTATTGGAACAGGCTGCCCAGGGCAATGGTTGAGTCACCATCTCTCAAGTTGTTAAAAAACCTGAGTGGATGTGGCACTTGGGGACATGATCTAGTGATGAATATTATGGTGCTGGGTTTATGATGATCTCAGAGGATTTTTTCAATCTTAATGGTTCTGTCAAAAAGGGCACTTCAGATAATTTTTACATTTAATAGTCTGCACTCCTGTTTCAAAGGGAGCGCAGTACCATCACATATTACCAATCACCTTAAAAATAAGAAAAAAGGACCCAACCAAACCCAAGTAGGAAAAAAACCCAAACAAAACTAAACCCACATCCCACCTGATGAGCAAATAAAGGCTGGAAAGAGCATGTCCTTGTCACTTGGCAAATCTGGTACATTCTGCTGCAAAAAGAAGGAACAATATAAGCTTTTCCTGAAAAGAATAAATCCTTTATTAGAGATGATGTCTGTTAGGATATGTTGGCCAACACCTTCTGCAAAAAGTCCTGTATATTATCATCTGAAAATTCTCCAAGACTTAATATTTTGATAGAATGAATAACAAAAAAATAATCTGGTTTTCTGTCACCTGACAATGAGGAGACCCTCTCTGGACCATGTTTCCATGATTGATTAGGAAGAAAGGCCAAACTGTGTAAAAGCACTGATGATAGTACTTGGCCTGAGGAAAATTGCTGTAGGCCTCTAATAAATGCTAAGCAGGAGAAGTAAGAATAAGGACTATTCTGACAGAATGCTCTGAATGCATACATTTTGAGTCTTTACCTTAGAGATTATAGAAGAGTCCTAATTGATGTAACAGGAAGATTGAATAAGCTCAAACTGGAGAACTGTCACAAATAATGGGCTACTGGTGACTTCAGAGTTAATAGACATGTGAATTGGTTTTTGCAGTCTTTCTCTTTAAATGGATCAGCAATAGGACTAAATTATAAATAGTAAGAAATTTTATTTCTTATAAGAGTTTAATGAATTTAAGATCTCCTCACAGGTGGTCTATTAGTCTATTTTGAGATCCTTTCAAGGAAACTGAAGCTACTGGAGGGAGGGAGGGTGAATTTGTCTTTTATCCACAGTCTCAGGAGGAAGTGTTGGCAAAACTAGGATTAAACCTTCTGAGTTTTCTTTGCTGTCTCACGTGCATCTCACAAAACTCTTACAACTGGCTCCAGGAGGTAAAGAATTTGTAAAACCCATTTAGATCAGAAAAAGTCAGTATTAATTGGTGTAGTTAAGAAAATGAAAACAGGGAGTCCTGGCAAGTGAAATTAAATTATTGAAGTCTGCATTTCAAAATGCTCTGTAGTAAACCTGAGTTTCAAAACGTTTTTCAAGTTGCACAGTTGTAGGGAAACATAATTATTTCTGGCCATGCAAACTATTAGAAGTGCTACAAAAATGCCAAATTTATCCACTAAAAACATGTAGCAGTAAGTACACCTCATGCAAATTACAGCTACAATGATTCATAACAATAAAAATATAGCAGTAGTGATGGATAAACAGTTGCATATATGTTTCCATGCATACACTCGTGAATTGATAATGAGTTTATTGTGGCCATACATCCTTGTGGACCTTCTCCATTACTATTTGAATGCAGTGAGTTTCACAGTTGTCATTGTTTATGAGAAGTACTTTTTTAGATTTATGGGAGACACATTGTAGTCTTGGAGGGAGGACAGTATTCCATCAGCATTTGCCATCAAAAATCAGGAGTGTGTCATGGTACTTTGCTGTTTTAGGTTTAAACTTGACTCAGCACTTTGTTTTGTTTTCTGGAGAGAATCAAGAGAACTGCTGAATGTAGTGTTACACAATGAAAGGCTTTTGATAGCTAAATAAAAATCAGACACTTGTATTTCCTTTTAAATCATTGACTGGAATGTTGATGTTGTTCCTGGAAAAGCTTAAGGACAGACATAAAATTTCATATTTAAATAATCTGCTTTCTTGCAGATTATTCCAGAATTCCATGATACAATTCCATTGTATCATGGAATTCTGAAGTAGTGTTGCCATAGCAAATTGCTATACATTCTTTGCTAATATTATAATTATGTGATTTTTATAGCTCAAATCATTCTAAAAAGATGCATTGTTTTAAACTGGACATGTCTGGAGGGCTGAGCTTGACAAAATTTGTACTAAAATATCTGGTGAAACATTGGTGCTTATTCTTTTAAAGACATGGCAGTACGTTTTTCTGATTTGTAAACACTTTTGAAAAACATTGAGTTTTCATGTGAACATTTGTTAGTAAAACAATAATTCTTTAAAGTGCTGATTTCATGGGTAGTTTAAATCACTACATATGACTGCTTTGCATATGGAAAATACAGTAGGTGTGTAACTTGTGAATGAACACATGGGAAGTAGAAACTCTCTGGACCCATTAATATCTTCTTATTAGACCTATATTTCAGAGGTGCAGGGTTTGCAGTAATTCTTATCAGTCTGTATTTAGTTTCTTACTTTTTTTTTTTTTTTTTTTTAGTAACTCTTGATCTGGTTTTCTGATCTATTGTTGCAAGCAAAGCTAGCACACAAATCCCATGGGTATCTCTGTCCCCACATTTATGGCTTCTAAATTGCTGTTCCTTATCTGATAACTCTGTTTTTTAAACCACCCAGGCAGAGGTAATGCCAGTGGAAATCAAGAGTCATTCTTCCAATGTCATTAGTTAATACATTGCCAACTTGTTTGGTAGTAGCAAGCCCTCGATGCTCAGAGGTGTAAGATCCTGCAGAAGGATTGAGGCAGAGCTGGTGCTGCCACATTTCAAACAAAAGGATTAGAAGTGACAGCCAGCTCTTCTCTTGACTGACTTAAACAATTGCTATCAAAATGATTGTAGTCATGCTGCGTTCAGTCATTTTGTGCTCTATATGCTAATACCAGTGACGGGATAGAGGAGAGGGTGTTTTATATGCACTGGGCTATGTAGTTGGGAAGCTGCTAGTCACTTGTCTCCCAAGCTGTTATTTCCAGTAATATTCTTCATCTTGAAGCTTGTTCCAAATGTCTGAAGTACTGGGGAAAGGGGATGAAATTCTCCTTGTGGCACTCTCTATGTATTTTTTTTTTTTTTTTTTTTGAGTGACAGGTTGCTTAACTTCTCTCTGCTTCAGTGTTTCCCCATATGGTATAAATGAGGATTATCTGTCTGTCTTGGATTCTTCCATAGCTTGCATCACTGAAGTATCTGAGTGCCTCCCAGTCTTGGATGCATTTGATCTCCCAGCATCCCAGGATGTGGGAGACGTACTGTTAATACCTTTTTACAGAATTTTAAAGAAAGTGTGTGGTAGAGCAGATTTTGCAGGTCAGTGGTTGTTACGAGACGTTTATCCCTCTAACCGTATATAATACCCAGAGAAGGTGGAGGATCCTGAGAGTATCATTTACTTTTTTTATTATCCTCCTGGGTGAAGGTGTCAATTGGGTAGTTGAGTTGGCTAAATAACTATTGCCTCTCTTAGCCAAGGTAGGCCCTTCTTACATTATAACCAGGACAATCTTTCAGGAAATATGCTGTGACGCCAACTATACCACTGGTATTTCTCAGTTAAATGTAGGTATTCCTGACTGGATTAGAGCTGGGTGGCCAAAACTGCTGTTCACAGAATCACAGCATCACAGAATGTCAGGTTAGGAGGGACCACAGTGGGGTCACCCGATCCAACCTCCCTGCTCAAGCAGGGCCATCCCAGAGCACATGGCACTGGATTGTGTCCAGGTGGTTCTTGAATATCTCCAGTGAGGGAAGCTCCACAACCTCTCTGGGCAACCTCTCTGGAACAGAGAGAGAAGTTCTTCCTCATGTTCAGGTGGAACTTCCTGTGCATCAGATTCTGCTCATTGTGTCTTGTCCTATTGCTTGTCACCACTGAGGAGATCCTGGCTCCGCCCTCTTGGCACAGATCTTTTAGATATTTATATACATTGGTGAGATCCTCTCTCAGTCATCTGCTCTCAAAACTGAACAGGCCCAGCTCCCTCAGACTATTTTCATAATACAGATGCTGCAGTGCCAAGTAGCTCCAGTAATGTAGCCACTGTATTTTCTGGGCTAAGTAGACCAAGACCCAGGGTATGAACATAACCTTTCTTTCTATCTGGGAAATAGTGTCCAGCGTAAGGATGGAAATATGACCAGGTTTTTGGTAAAATTTAAAACATACTGTCTTGTGTTCAACATGAATTTAATAATAACATATACCACAAATAGAATAAAGTAAGTGTCTTGAATTTCTTAAGCAATACTGATATGTTCTCCTGCACCAGAGGGTATTACAAACTTGCAGGAAAGATTGCTGTCTTTATGGTTGAAGCTGATGCCTTTCTTTCCCAAACAAATTATCTTGGGTATGTGTACATGAGAATGAGCTTGCTCTGATTTTCATAGCAAGCTGTGAAGCAGCTGGGGGGAAGAAGCCCCAAGGAAAGCAAAGAATGTCCTGAGAACTGTTGGAGATGCTCCCAGTTTTGTGGGGAAACAGGATCCAACTCGAGCTCAGTCTTGCAGCCCTATTTTTTCCCTTTAATCAGTAGATTACCAGGGCAAACACATTTGTTTCAGGGACACTGCAAGACAGGACAAAATTCCAGTGCTAGCTGAGATCAAATGGCTTCCCAAACGCTGTGTACAAAACTGTCATTGGGAAACAGAGATCTTAATTCAGTATCACCAATGCCTTTCCTTTCCTTAAATCATCAGGCAAAAGGTACTACCACTTGCTCTTTTTAGGATGCATGTGTTTTTTCAAGATACCTGTACTTTCTTTCCATGGTTCAGCTTTACCCACAAAATTGAAACTGGACACACTATTTGGCTGCTTAGGGTATGCATATGTTTGCAGGGGCTATTTACGTTGTGTTAGTGCAGAATATACATTCTGGTATATGTGTTTGCATAAACATACTTCTTTTGGTTTTTTTTTTTTTTTCTTTTTTTTTTTAAGCCTAGGAGAGATTTGGAATTGCCCAGTATATAGTACCTGAGGTTTATGTCCGTTACTGTTACACTGCCCAAAATGGATCAAATAAAAAGCTCAGGGACTGCTATTTTTGTCCTTGCTCAGTGTGACATGCACACACATCTGTGCCTCCTGTGGTGTCTGTGTGGGGTGATCCCAGGGCATGGCAGGATGAGTTTTTTTCAAGGCCCCAGTTTAGTCTGTTTTCAGTATGTGTGCTGTGAGTTGGTGCTCAGCTGTCATTTCCTCCCTCCTGCTAGAGCCAAGGACAAACTCCTATCTCTCAATACATTAAACCTGTCAATGTTTGACACAAGCAACCAAAAGATTGATGAATGGAATGTGAAACAGCTGGTTTTGAGGGTGTGTTATTTTGTTATTGATAGGCCAACAGTTTTTAACAAAGTTTCAAAGGTGTCTGTTCAGTGGTTATTTAAGGTGTTTTAAAAAAGTAAAAACAAGTTCTGTCATGAGCACCCATAGTGACTTGTCCTGCAAGTGCAAGTTCTGTGCAAACCTATAAATTCCCATCATTAATTACTTCTGATGGAGGTATTAGAAGGAGATTTGATACATGCATTTCCAGTAGTTTTATAAAAGCATTCTCTCGGCAGCAGTAGAGCATCTGAAGGTCAGGTATCCAGTGTTCTGCTCTGAAGCGTGAGAGCACACTTGTCAGTATTTACCTGGGATTATAGCCAGAGCTCTGGGCATGGAAGGATCATTCTTAGATACCATAGAGTTTTTCTGTTGATCTGGATCCTCCTCCTTACTCTGCAGAAATAAATACTCAGCCACCTTCTAGGTGTCTGCAGCTGGTTCCCCTCTTTCTAACGCTTGCCCTCATGAAATGAAATTCTGCAAAATTTCCTTTCCTTCATAAAAGTCCTTCTTAAATCACAGCCTAGGGTTGGGCTTTTTTTGTACCTGGAATGATCTTTTCAGCCATCTGCCTTTGTAAAAGCCATATATTTTATAAACATTTTATGTTCTATTTTTATGTGAAACAGTGCAAAGGGCTGAAGTTGTGGGACTACTGATGAACATATCATAGGAGGCCGTTCTTGACTATCAAGTCTCTTTAAATATCTTTTCTAACAAGCAGCAATAATTAATAATTGGGAAGGGGAAAATCTATTTTCTAATAATTAATTTGGCAGGAAGCTTTTTCTAGGAAGATAAGTAAATACCAATGGAACAGTGGGTTGAAAAATATTGTGCAAAGTTTATGTAAACAAATTATGTTAAGATAAACAAAAAAATCCAGAATGTGGGCTTTTGGCTCTTGATTAATGTGCTTTTCCGGTGTTTTGCTGGACAGGATCACTCAGTTACACCATGCTGAGTATAAAACCCTTCTAAGGCTTTGTGCATCTGTTTCTGGAACTCTCTCACCCAAGATATGTTTTTATTTAAAAATCCTGATGTGTATCAGTAAGTGCAATCGGCAAGTAGGTCTTGATGTAACCTTGAGGTCATTGGAAATATACCAGGGAAGACTTTGGTCCCAGCATCTCTTCTCTTGTAGATGGCCACCCAAGTGCAGTAGCAGTGTATTCATAAGCATGGATGTTTGTTTTCATCTGTTTTTTAGGGTAAGCTTAACACTTGCTGAACTCACATATCTATTGTGTGACACACAGACCAAAAGCTCTGTGTTCAAATGTGGTGTAGGAAATGAAGAAGGATTCCAGCCTGGTTCATAGCATAGGGCAAACCAACTCCTGCTTTCTTTAACATTTAAAGAGAAAGTGAGTTGTTGTTTTTTTAAATCTTCAGGACTATTATTTGAAACTTACACATAGTTGTAGCCCTTAGAATCATCAGACATGGAGTTCATATGGAAGGATTTCTATTTTGTTTTAACCCACAGTCTTAGTATTTTGTCTCTGGATTCTAGAGTGCAATAAGAACCCACATTGTGTCAAAAATAAACAAGATTAAACCTCAGCGAAAGAAGAGACTCCAGTGACTAAATCAGGATGCCATAATTACATATGGCAAATACATCTGTTTAGTAGGTTTTTGGTTTTAGGATCCAGAATCTGGTGGCAAGGATAACATAGTGGTTATTTATCAGCGCTAGCCTCAAATACTCTGTTAGACTTACATCCCACATTAAAGTCACTTGTGGATTTGCATTTTCAGCGTGTTTTGAGTGTTTGTTTCATTTCTTTAACAGTGCAGTGTTTCAGCTATCCTGAAATAACACATGGATAACAGCTGTAGGAAATCATGCAAAAATTTTATTAAGCACTAGACTCTGAAATTGCCTTTTTCCACTACAAATGCACCGACATCTGGGTCATATCGTCTGGTTAATTCCAATGTGCTTGACAGTGTAACACACGAACAAATGAGGGAAACAACACAGAATGCACAAAAGAAGGAAATAGCAAATCAGTGTTCCTTGTGTTTTAGATACTGTACTCCAGAATATCTTTCAGATTTTCCTAATAAATCCATCCGAAGTTCTGAGTTCTACAGAGGATGACTATAGAAAATCCCTATGACAGAGCTGGCTACCACTATAATAAAGTTCTGAGTTTATTATTTTCTACCAGTCAAGATTGCAGAAAGTTATGTCCAGAAGGTAGAAGCAGGTGTCCTCCACAGGTTTTGTTACTGAGCAGTGAAAATAAAAAAAGGGATCAGAAAACATTGTCAAGTTTTCTGCAAGCTTTACAGTGAGAGATTGTTGTAATTTCAAACAGACTGTAGCAGACAGCAACAGAAATGCCAGCTGTGTAGTAATTGACTGTTTGGATAGCTTAAAATTTATACCTATGCAGTTTTTTTTTTTTCCATTGTAAAATTGAGATTTGTATATCCACATCATACATAAGCTTTTGAACACTAGTCTATCTTTTAATTCACAGAGGTTAACATGAGAAAAATGTTGGTATCCTTAGAAGTGAAAAAATACTGCAATGAAATATGCAGTCTTCAGCTGGTAGTGTAATATATATAACTTTTCATTAGTTACAAAATATATTTATTACAGGCTTCAAATTATCAAGGACTGCTCAGTAGTATAAACCTGTTGTGAGACATATTCCTTGTAATATTAGCATAAATTCTGCAGTTCCAAATGAGATGATAATGATGCTAGATAAAAATAATACTTGTAGAAGATAGGGCTGGGAAGACTTTTATCTAGTCCATCCACCTGATCCTAAGGCAGGCTGAGTTGTTTTCTACAGTTATTCCTACATCCTATCCCCAGAAAGTTCCATGATTGGGATTCCTAAATATTATTAGGCAATGCATACTATGCTTACCCATAGGGTTTGGGGTTTTTTTTGACACCCAATCTGTTTTCCTTGCTGTGTTTTAGGCTACTGTTCCAAATGAACAAGGAAACATAGTTTTACCTTTATACATTGCAGCAACTGTTAATTTACCAGATTAGAGTCATCCTGTCTCTGCTCTGCCTTGTCCAGCAACTGGAGCCTGAGTTTTCCAGTCTTTCCTCTTAGCTCATATTATCTAACCTTGTAATTATTTTTTTGTTCTACTCTGAACTTTACCAGAAGGTAAAGTTCAGAGTAGAACAAAAAAAAGTTGAAAAAGTAAAGTCATGAAATGTGGCTTTCAGAAAAGGGCACAAACCTCCAAACTAAACAGTGGAAAGATTATTGTAGTTGGTGTTAGCACCACCTTCCTGTTCTTTCATTGCAGTAAGATCTGCTCTTCAGTGCTCTGATGGCATTAGTGACTTTGCCAGCACTATTAACTCCAGCATATATTTTTTCAAAGCTACTGCCAGACAGTCATTCTCCTCCTTAGTTAAAAGTATGTCCCTAGTATGACCTAAGCATCGTATTAGATTACTTTTGTTGCAAAATCTCTTCTTACCACTTTTTTTTTTTTTTTTTTTTGTTCTTGCTATTTATGTGGCAAAGTCAACAAAGGAAGGAGAGAGGGAGTGAATGAAGATTTGTATGTGCAGGTTACTGTGAAGCAGCAAGTTCTTGCATGCTCCTCAGGGACTGTTCAGGTCCACACACATCTCAGGACATTGGGGTAAAAGCACATTATTTACCAGAGAGATTACTTTCAGCAAAGGAGCAACAAGCTGCTTTGCATTTTTTATGGTGTGAGAACCTGCAAAGGGTGTAGCAAAACAGGTGATGGATAGTAATTTGTCCCTGTATTGCTACTTTGGTTTCATCCTGAACTATAAGAAAAAATAATTAACCACATTTTAAATATGAAGGGCTTTATAACCATAACTTATAATGTAGTGCAAAAGTCTCCTAATTGAAACTAGAAATTGTATTGTTGAATTTAAAATTATGAATTATTTTTATTCTTTCTATTTATTAGTGATACTTTTTAAGCCAACTGACATCAGAGCACTCAGAAATTTTCTGGCAGTAAGGAAATAGAATCTTTCTATTTTTAATAATTCAGTTGAAAATTTTAGTCATCCAGTTAAAATTACTTGGAGAGGAATACACAGTCCTGTTCTAGAAAGTCATATTTGAGCTAAATCTCATTTTAAGGATATTTTTTCCTTATGTGCAAAAGAAATTCAAAACCTTATTTAAAAAGGGTGAGAGGGGAGAGGAAGAAGAGACATCCACTTGATTCCCCAAAGCTGCACACAGTAAAATTGCAGGGATGGCTACGAACAGATATTCCCACACAAGGACACATTTACATGTTCTTTGTATACACAAAGGCTATTTCAAGTGAGGAAAGGGATTTGATTTTGAGTGCTTGATGTGATCTCTAAAGAGCCTTCATATCTCTGCTCAAAGTCTTACTTTGGAGATTTTTCAGTGAAAAACATCCTCTGGTACTTGCAATGCCACCAGGTTCAGCTGCCTGCAAGCTTCTCCTTCTCACAACAGTTAACTCAGAAGAGCTCATGGAACTCATCGGTTCTACTCGTACTTAGTATTTCATAGTATCAGTGCACATACAGACATTCTGGAAATGCCATTATTTTCTATCCATGTGTGGGTTTAATGGGATTTCCGAATAGTTCAAGAGCTCATTTTTCCAAGATGCTGAGAGAAACATGAACTAGTTCACACAGTTGCTCTGGATTGCTTTACCTGAGCTTTTTGCATTGGTTCATAATCTATTGATGTGCAGTATGAAGCAGTGGACAGTATCTGAGGAGAGAATAAGAATATCTTTTAATCAAGTAAAAAGTCAATCAAACACATTTTTAAAATGAGCCTGAGGGCACAAACTATTTTTCATAAACTTGGCTCTTTCTTTTTCAGTCCTCTTTTCTCTCCAGTAAGGTTTTGTTATTAAGCACTGTGGCTTTTTAATCAAAGCCCACAGTTACCCAGAGTACATTTTTATGCTGGCTCTGCCCCAAGTGCAGGCTGCCGAGGCTGCACATCGACAGAGAGCCCAGAGAAGCGTTCCTCAACTTGGACCTTTTGTCCCAGCTTACTTCCTGTTGACCGGCGAGTGGCCCTTTGCCTGGCTTCTTGTCAGGTTGTTCACACAGAAGAGAGTTCAGTGTTTCTAAGGGCAGTGAAATCTTGAAGCAGATTAAAACTTGTATGTAATTCTCTTGGAGCAGGAATACCAGCTTTTCCCTTTGTCGGTTTGCTAAAGGACAAAGGTCATAAGGACGAGATAGAGCAGTTTGGTATGCTGGGGTGTAATTACACTCCAGCTAGGGAAGAACAGCACAAGATATTTACTGGCTGACTGTTCTCCTTAATGGCAGTGTTGAATCTCTGACCATGTGTAAAGCCTCGTGAAAATGTGCTATTGCTTGTCAGAAAACAATTTTAATACAGTTGCTACAGCTCTGTTGCAGTATGTCCAGCCTAGTCAGCCTTCAGGAGCTGGAGGAAAGAACTGTATTTGGACATGTCCTTTAATGCAAAGCCTGTAGTAGGATGTGTTTGTCATATTACCTGCAATATCTCATTGTCTAGCTGCTTTCCTCTGCTGCATGCATTTATCAATACATGCTTATGTACACATATAAATACATATAATAACTTTAGTGTTTATCACAGGAATAAATATATAGCTGTAGCTACAGCAGTGCAGTGATCAAACAGGGAGCCCTGAAAAAGTCATTGGTGCCCCAAAGCTTTTTAGCTGTCTGAGCTGGACTACAGAAAGTCACTGCTACTCCTTGTGCGCATGATAGGATTTGCCTTGCATTTTTAGTGCTAGTGGCAGGGAGGAAAAGTATTGTAGCGAAAACCTCTCTGCTCAGGTAATCCTCCTGGCATACCAGCGTTTTACTGCTGTCCTGAGCTACAGGGGATATAAATAGGAGATTCCTTAACTACCTGGCCTGGAGGATGATTCAAAAGTGTAAGATAAAGGCTTACAGAATTAAATAAAGAAAGATGAGGCTGAACATCCAAACCTCATTTTCAGAGAGCAGGCTTGTGTCACTTGGCTTCCAAGGGCAGTGGCCGGGAATTGCTGTGACTGAACACGACAGGGCATGGGACACAAATGCCTGTTTATACAGGCAGGGGTGGGAAGAATGAAGCCTGCATTTTCCATGCCAAGAGCTCAGTGTGCTGAATAAGGATCAATCTAGGTCCAAAAAATGTTGAAGAGCTTTTTGTATATCTGTGTGTGTGATGTTTGAAGATGGAAAGCTTAGCTTTTTCTGTGATTTTTGAGGATACATCCAGGTTAAATTTGGTAGGAAGGAGCTTGCTTGTATGAGGTTTTAATAGGAAGCTGGCTCAGAGCAATACAGAAGTAGGTTATGAGTCCTAGTGTGTGTGTCTCTCTCTCATTCCTCATTTCTGTGTCTGCATTCCTGAGGGACTCCTTCATATCACGAAGTCCATTTGACTTATGACCTAAGACAGATTTCATTTCCCAGCTCAACAGAGGTGAAAGGCTAGGGCAGTGTCCCACAACCAACCTAGCTTCCACATTGTTTTCCAATCTGAAACATTTCAGTACTTCCAGATAATTTTTGAGTGTCAACATGCTGCTTCCAATGGCTGAAGGATAAGGGGAAATTGGGAGGCTAATTAAACATTTAAAAAAAAAAAAAAAAGTACTAATACTAAACATTTTATAAAATTAAGGGAAAAAAATCTGGCCATATTTCTAATTGTAGAATGCCATTATTTAATGCCATTATCTGTGCCTATCATTTATCAGTACATTTAATTTGTTGTTGGCATTTTTCCCTTCTATACGTTCCTGGTATTGTTGTACTCTTAATAGCATACCTTTTAAATTATCATAAAGGAAGAGAAGTAATGCTTTATACTTATGCGAACAAACACTGTTAAATGTGGAAAATTAAAATGTCTTCATTTTTTTCTTTTGTTCTTTTTAACTTTGTGTTTATTCCTAAAAAACTTTTCCCCTTTGTAAAATGTTAATAAATAGCTGAGCTTATTACACGTGGAAAATGATCCCACTCTCATATGTTAGAACTCAAGAACCATCATTTTTTGGAGCCAGACCACCTATCCATGCATTTATGTCTCTGATTTTCATGTCATCTTTATGGTTTTGGCATAGGAAGCCAGACAAATTAGCCTCCTTTAATCCATTTTTTCCCTCAGCTTCCAAGATTTTAGGGGCCTGAGAATCCCTTTGAAACCTATGTCTTGGTCTGTAAAGTTATGCAGCTAATGGATCACATATAGTAAAAAGGACCAAATTGCCCTAGAAATACACAGAGGCTAAAAAAAAAAAAAAAAAGCGGCGATTGGATTGTGAAATGAAAGACAAAAGAAGGCAATGTATGTGTTCACTGGAAACTTTTTGTGTCTTTGGGCAAGCCCAGTGGGCGCCAGTGATGGCTGCAAACGGAGAACATGGAGGGACTGTTCGGAGTTTGAGTATTAGAGGGCTTCTTTGACATTTGTCCTTGTTTGAAGGACTACAAAGGAAGCACAATGATATCATAAGTGCATGCAGCTAAGAGGCAGCCTTCAGCTTGGCCCCAGTGTCACAGCACTGAAAGGCTGGTAAGAAATGGATGAGCAAAGCATGCTCACGCTGCTGGCATCAGGGGCACCAGGAGCACAAAGCCACCGGCTCCCAAGTGGCTGAAAGGATAAACAGTCAATTTGCACACACAAAGAGAATGTTTCCTTGACAAGACAAGCTGAATTACACCCAGGGAAAATTCCACATGCCCTTAGAAAAGAAATAAAAATCAATATGCTGTTTCAAAATACATTTTTATTCCCTGCTTTCAGTGACTTCTGTAGGCTGCATGTCTGCTGCCTGGCTTCCAAGTCCAAGCAGCAATAATGATACATTAAATAGCTGTGTTTTTCTAAAAACAATCTGTTTTCTTTTTGACTTAAGTGAAATATTGAAGAATCCACTGGCAATCACGTTAAATTAGTTGGGTTTTTTTTGGATGTCATTGGTGAAAGAAGAAATATGCAGTACAGATGTGTACTTGAGTGCTCAGGGAGACAACTTTAGGTGATAGGATGTTGATCACGTTGCTTGGCCTTTTGGGCCAGTTCAAAACATCTGTGCAGCTCAGCTGAGTTGTGTTTTTTACTGTTTGGATAGCAAAGCCCATGTGTCAATACAGAGTTTGAACTAATGAAAGGACTATTTTCTTGGCTCTCATGAAAAAGCCAAGAATGTGGACCATTCCCAAGAATAAATGTTCTTGTCTGTAAATATTTTAGTTACAAATAGGTGTAGTTACACATAATCATCACAAAGATAAGATCCTCAGACTTAAGCCCCCAAATCTCTGCAACATTTTTTAAAATCCAAATAATCACTTGTTTTACCAGTTACTTTATTAGCAGGCAGTGTCAACTGGAACAACACTTCCATGATTTTTTTTTTTTTTTTAAATGTTAGAAATAAGCTTTTTGCCTAGTACTTTCCTATGTCCTTTTGGAGTGCTGTTTCAGTAGGTTTTTTCCTGTTCGAGATCCAACTTTTCTCTCAGCTGCAGTCAGCTGTGAATTAATACTCTTGAATGAAACAGGGGTTTCCCATCTGTTAAGTCTTTTTGAGGATTTCTTCACCTACTCTGGAATGGGGTGAACTCAAGATTTTAAAAAAATGGAGGCTTGGAAGAAGAGAGTGGGGGAAGAAACAGAAGCTTTTTTGAATCTGAAGGAAAGCTTATATGTGCACATATATAAGTACATATATATGTGCTTATATATTGTCTGTTGGTCTAGTAAAATGTATTTTGTCTGTACCTGCGTTTCTCCTGTTCTTAGCTTGGCACAGTTAATAGTAACCACGGAAAGGAACACCCTATCCAGACAGCTGGCTGAGAGGTGAAAAGCTCAGGCTGGAGTTCTGGGTCTGAATCAGCACCCAGCCTGACCCCTTCCACGCCCACTGAGGGTGTCCTGACCTTCAGGCTGCTCTGCCTCCCTTAGCTCTGTGACAGCTTTTAGTAGAAATTATGATGTGGAGGTGAAAGGTCTGTGGAAACCACTACATTGTTTTGTGTTAATTTGAATAGATTGGGGTATTTTTCAGAGAACTATTTCTTGGCAACACCCCAGCTCATTCTGCTGTTGGGACTACAGTATTTAGGAACAAGTTGCAGAGAAAAGTGTTAATGACTTGGAGAGTCAAAGTGTTGGGTTATGTGGCCCAGAAGAGTGAATACGCCTGTGTCCAGGACTGCTTGCAGACTGCACTTGGTCAGAGGAAAGCCTGAAGCAGCTTGCATAGTTTGTAGTGGCACTAAGGCTGTAAGACTAGGAATAATCAGAGCAGTGAGGAGTTCACTAGTCTGGCCTAGAAGCCTAGAAGTTAAATTTAACCAGAAGAAGTAAGCACCCAATTTTCGGACATTAATTTACAGCTGTGTGCTGGTGGTCACTGTGTGGGGCATTACAAGATATTAACTTGTATGTGGGAAGTAGAAGTGAAAACCTTGCAGACATCATAGTAAGATGTAGGAAAGCCTTTGATTTAGAAATTAAATAGCTACAGTAAGTAGTATAAACACTGTAAGTCATAAGGTTTATGACTGATAAGAGGATTAAAACATTGCTCTGACATTAGATGTTATGCACCTCCCATCCTCCTCCCTCAGATGAAAGTCCCTCTCTAAACTGAGACATTTTGGTGGTTACCAGATGAACATTAAGAGGAACATGCTGCCAAATGTTAACTCTAAATTAAGATGTTTGTATATTAAGTGATTATCTCTTTAGGCATATGCCCCAAAATGAATATCTATAGAGAATCTTTTATAAATAATTCTTTCAGAAAATTATAATGATAAAGTGACTTGTAAGGAAGAGAGGACAAGGACTCATTCCCTGTTGTGATGCCTTATTTATTCTGAGGCGTATAAACAAATGGTATTATAAATAATTCTCTGGCATACCAACATACAACAGACAGATTCTACCTTCAACATACAGATTTGACCAAGATTTTCTTTCTTTCTATTTTTGCTCTATATAAAAGGCCTGCTAATTCTTTCTGCTTATCTAGAAGAGTCATCACAGGATCGTAGTTAAAGCTGTATATAAATGGATCATTAACTGGGGTTTCTAGAGACTGGCTTTTAAAAATTTTATCCTAAGTTGTCTTTCACATCCTTCTGTGCAAAGAAGAATGCCGTGTTGTGATTATCAGTCTCTAAAAACCACTGCGTATTGTGCAATATCTCTGCTTTCTTTGGTTCTAAGTCATTAGGCTTTCTGAGAATACCTTGGCTGAAATGTTGAAATGAAACATTCACAAGGACTATATGAGTGCTACATGTTTTCTTGGGGTGAAGGTATAGTAGCAGTTGCTATCCATCCAGCAGTCCCCTCAAAACTGATTCAGTTCTTTTGCAGTACCTCATGGCAATGCTATCAGACACACCTCCTTTCTGATACAAAAGAACTATCAAAGGTCTCATGTCTGACTTCTAGCCTGATAGGACATAGCCACAAGGTTCTGTGATGTGCTATTGCTCCATTTTAATTTTCTATAAATAAGTGGGAACGTAAAGATATCCTTAAGATTGAGATAAAGCTACTTTTTCTAACTATATCTTAGATGTGCATTTTTAAAAGCCCTGGTTTCTAGAGTTGAGACACAACAAACCCTCAGAATTCAATTTTAGCTGCATCACTCTAAATTAGAATATCTCTCATATCATGAGTGTTCTCCAGGTATATATTAAGAGCAGAATCTGGTCAGTAGATTTCAATTTGCAATCTTTAGCCTGGTGACAATTTAATTACAAGTAGATAAGCTTTGATTACCCATCAAGTTTCAAGCAGAGATCCATAGTTTTCATCACTTTTGCTAAGATATCTGCTGACACTCTGTGTCATTGTCTAGACTCTGTGAACTGTTATAATACAAATAACATGTTAATTAATATTGTTAAAAAAAGAAGGGATGACAAATTTGATGCCTCAAATGAGAATAATTTAAAGGGCATAAGAGGACAAAACTGTCATCAAATCTAAATGCATAGATAAGTGTAACCATAGTTATGAAACCATAGTTCATAACCATAGTTATGAAATTTAAAAGTTAAACGTGGCAGGTTAATGCAATCTACTTAAATGGTAAAATAACATCATATATTACATGTATAGTTGATGCTAATGCATGAATTTTGGCAATTTCCAGAATGCTTTTTATGATCAGAAAATGTGTTTTGCCTGTCTTACTAGTTGCACAAGATGACTTTAAAGTGCTTCTAGTCTGGTGCAATAACATTAGTCCTTTGTGTAGCACAATGTCCTACAGCGAGCGTAATGACAGTGCAGTTATCATAGCTGTTAACAAATGGGCCTTAATGGTTGCTTCAGTCTTTATGACTCAGGCGAGACCCTTTAAAAATTGTACTGTAAACTCATTAGGTGTAATTTGAATTTAGAAGTTCTAGAAATAGATGCTAGCGGATAGACTTTGTTGATGGTCACAGAGCAAAACAATTAATCCCTGGTTTATTTATCCTGCTGGGTTGGTTTTTTGTTTGTTGATACCTAGCTTGTTCGAATTTCTTTCTCTGAATACTGGTTATGATGTTGTGGGTTAGTTTTGTTGTTTTGTTTGTTTGGCATTTTTTAAAGCGAGGCAGTAAAAAAATCTACTTTTTGGTGTCAGTTCAGGTTTGGGAAGTTTAAAACTTGGTTTTCAGTACTGCTCCCTACATCCCTCAGCTGTCTGATAAGTTGTGCTCTTTCACAGATGTGAGGCAGACTGGTATAAACAGCTGTCCTCCTAGTGAAAAATCGAAGCATTAGATCAGTGTTGATGTCATTTTTATTTATTTTTTTCTCTTGAACACTAGTAAATAGTGGTTGAAGTTCATGTGAACAAGGATGTTTAGAACAGTATGTCTTAACTGCCTGACTTTCAACATGAGGCAATGTGTAATTCACATAAGCCTTCTGCAGAAGTTTCTGGATCACATACCAAATGAAGTGCTGGCCTTGTAGCACAGAGACCCTGATTGAAGTCCAGCTTGCAGTTCCACACAGGCTCCTTTTTTTTTCCAGGGTAGAGCTCTTTCCAAAATCACAAGTGAGTAGTTAGATGATGTTTGGCTCATCAGCTGTTCAGTCTTATGATAGAAAAAATAGTTCCTTTCCGGCATTAGTTGTTTTTCTGAATGGAGTGGCTCAGCAGTCACCCAGCTTTGATAGCAACCAAAAACATTCCTTGGCCAAGGCCATTGAAATGTTCTTTGTGCAGTACGCAGGGTATCACTGGGATGAGCTGGGTACAGGCACTTCAGTCCAGGGCTGGGCGTGAGCTACTAACTAGGCAAAACAAAATCAAATTCAGATTTGGAGAACTGGATGGGTGAAAGCCAGCAATGTCTCCTGCTCCAGCAGTGATTTATAATGCTTCCTCAAATATAAAACATCTGGGAAGAGGGATCAATAAAGTCCCTTTGAGAAAGCGCATGCAACAGGATGGCAGAGAAAGGCAGTACATATGAAAACTTCCATATCTTGTATGAGTTCATTTCAGCTCTAAAAAAGCAAACAAATAAATAAATGTTGCTTCCTCTCTCCTTAGCCAAGCATAGGGTAATGCTCCTGATGGATAAATTCATTATTTTATTTTTCCCAGATACTGAGTCTCATTTGGGTTAATCCTATGGCAAAGCAACATGCCAAATTAGAGCCCCAGCTCCTGCCTTATTTCTAGACACCCATTGTTTTACCACATAGTACATTTTATTTGGTGTAGTGAGCCTTTCTGTTATGATACTTGCTGATCTGGAACATATGATATTGTGACTAGTCCACATTTTCTGTCACACTTCGCTAACGTAACCTTGCAAGCGGTATGAAAGGCTTTTACACCTGTCAGAAAGGCTTACTTAACTCATATGTTACAGCTACTGCAAAACCATCTTGCAGAAATGAGCTGCAAATTCAAAGCAGCATATTGAATTTTTTAATTTATTTATTCACAGGAAAGGTCAATTAATTTATTTCACAGTGATGTAATATTTAGTGTTTGGGAAAAAAGTAGATAAAACATGGGTGAGAAGCTGTTCTCTGTTCAGCTGAGCAAAACAGCAAATGTTTGTCCTGTTTGCAGCAAATACAATGCATGTCATATGCATAATGCTATCCAGTGAATAATAGGCATTCTTGCTGAAATGGTTTGGACTGTATTGTTTTTCCTGTCAACAGAAGATTCCTTAACATTCCTTATTAAAAGGCACAGTACAATTAAACAAACAAATAACTCTTTCCCAGACAGGAAAAATAAATAATCTTTCTGGACCTCCCAAGCTGAAATTGTCATGCATATTTTATCCATAGTTGATTGAGACATGAAATATATCTTCTGTTTTGCTCTACAAGGCTTTGCAATGTGAGCCCCAAGGGTAGTGCAAGCCTTTCTTCTACAATATAATACAAATAATCAATGATTATCACATATTTTTTGTCATCTTTTAAAATGGTACTCAAAGAGGTAGCATTATGTGCTTAGTCAGGTTTGTTTATTCTGTTCCTCAAGTCTCATCTTTTGCTAAACCCAAACACTGAAAAAGCAAACCACCAACAAATCAAAAGTTATCAGGAAAATAAACTCTTGAGTTTGACTTTAAGATGAGTCATCAATACCAAGACATCTCAGATCAAAGAACTACCAAGAGTAGAAACCCAGGGTTTGTTTTTATAGCAAGAAAACCCCAGAAATGCTTGTAGGTCCAGTGATATATCTTATGGAGTATAGAAAATGATGGAGTAAAGGCAATAAATGTATGTAGATGATGTCCTTTAACTGGAATACATCCTCTGATCTCAAATAATAACTCACTCTTGGACACCCCTGGCCTGGTCTCAGTGCATTTTCTCTATCAGGATCCATAGATTATCTCTTCCTGAAGAAAAGAAATGCCTAAGGAGAGATATCCTTATATGTTCCACAGCTACCTGGTGGTTAATGGTAAGGCTTTGTTCTTAGCAAATGAACTAGGTATTTTCATCATGTTTTTAAGATAAATTACAGGGACTATTACCATAAATCTATCTTTCAAGGGTATTGTTCTATGCCAATTTATTAAGGGGAAGAAGACATATATTGCAGTCTTAAGTGTTGGATTTGACAGCCAGATTTTGAGTTTGTTTGAATGAGTAAGTGCTTAACACCTTGCTGATAGGTCTTTGTGACTATCCCTCTTAACATGCAAGCCAGTGGCAATATATATATGAACTCGGCTGTGCTTTCTGCTTTAAAAATTCATTTGTGATCTGTGTTTTTTGTTAACTTATCATTTGCAGCATCTTATTTGTGTTATCATTACTGGGTGTGAAGTTTTGAGGCATGTATGTAATAGTTGAATGTGACTTTGCTACTTTGGCACTGAATGCCAAATTTTGGCCTCATGCTAAAAGGGTACACTGATTTTAGACAGTATCCATTTATCCATTCCTCCTGTCAAAATCTGTGGCAGTGTCCTGCAGAAGACAAACAACCTATTTTGCTCCCATGCCTTTATTGTTTCATTTTGAGAGCTCATGTTACGCCTTGTCATTATTTTTAAAGGAATCCATGGCATATAAAGATGCAGAGATGCTACAAGTAAGCAAATTTAACAACAGCCTGGAGGATAATAATGGTGGTCACCATGTCTGTGCTACTCCTAGCAGAGTCCTAGGAACCTACATTTTTTGGTGCTGTGACCAACAAGGTGTTGGGATGGGCTGGAAGGTGGCTACTACTGGGGTAGGGCAAAGTGTAAAGGGACTCTTTTCACATTGTCTTTCAAGACCTGAAAACCAAATTGTTTATGCTGTTCTTCTCTGGTGAAAAGAACGATCCAGCCATGGCCCCTTGTGTCTGCGACAACAAAGGTCTGTTTTGCCTCTGATCAACCTTCAGATGCCTCTGTTAGTGTTTAAGTGAGCAGTGATGGAGGCTGTCAGATGCCATCAAAAACTGATTAAGTTAATGAGCTTGTTTTGCCACTTGATGTGCTTCTCAGTAACTGTTCTGAAAGTGGAAATGCAGTAGGCACACAAAATCTTCTGGACTCTGAAATCCAGTCTGCTCTTCTCTTAGATATGCTAATATGGGTCATCTATTTTCCCTGTCACCAATAATCAGACTCATTTAGATCACCTTTGATTTACACACTATGTTTTCCTGCCTTTTCCTTTGAGGACAAATTTTGGAGAAATTAACATTTGATTTGACTTGTTTTCTTTCTCATGCTGGTATCCCCACCTATGCAGGCTTTCAGATGAGTCTCCCTGGAGCTTTTTGCAGCTGTAGCTGCTGCATTGCCTTTCAGCTGTCATACAGACAAAACTGAGATGTGTCAGTTCCTGAGGTCTGATCTAAGAACACTGAACCCTGTTCTTCTGGTCAGCCTAGATTTCTCTAGTGGTATATCAAATCTTTTGTTGGACCCTCCAGCTATCTGCTAGCTGTTGCTTTTCCTAAAAGAGTGAGACCATCAGGTTTTTCCAAGCTAGATTTTTAGTTTTACCTATCAGGAATTACATTGCTCATGATGTTAGTTTCTCTAACATCCTGGTGAGATGGTCTAATACATAGGTATGTTTCAGGACATATTGTGGCACTGATCTGGGGAAACAGCTCTCTGGTAATCAGCTTGGTTTTCTACTGAGTAGGCAAGGGTTATCAGTATCTGACTTGCCTGTAGTTTTCTCTACTCAGTTGTCAGTATCTCCATTATGATGAAGTTTCCCATTTTCCCATTCTCTTTTGTGGGAATTTACCAATAAAAACCCCTGAAGATTTAATCTTTGATCTCATCGTTTTAGTCATCTTCTAGCTAGCAACATTCTGTAAGTGTTATTTTCACATGTTTTGAAACCTACCTTGGAGCAATCAGTTGCTAATAAGTTCCTTCAAGATGAGAAATCTTCCTTTAGAAGTCCTAATTAATGATGCTTCTTGTGTGTGGTAACTATCGTCTCTCTTCGACTAAATTGTGTTTTTATTTTCATTTTTCAGTGGTTGTCTGCTTCTCATTATTAACTATTGCTTATTCCAGAAAGAGTAATTACTCCAGGAGGAGATTCTATTTGTTGACTCTTCTCATAACCTTTTTTTTTTTTTACCTTTTTGCTGATTCAGCCATGTTCCAAATGTTCCAAACTTCTATTTCAGAAGTTGTTGTACATCCTCACAGATTGCTACTTTTCAGCTTTCAAGAAGAGTCCATGCTTGCCAGTATAGAGTTTGTTACCTTGGTGTGTTCTGTGGCACACATCCATTTTCCTGTGTCCATGACCACGTAACTTTTCTTAGACATCCAGAAAGGCCCTTTCAAATTTGAATATATCCCTTAGACCTGGGTAATTCAGATATCTTGAACAAGTGTGAGTGAAAGCCTAGCAGAGTCTTACAAACTTTCTGCAACACCAAGACCCAAGCCCCAGAGAAAAGGTTTATTTAAATGAAATATGTATGATTCATGTTAAATATGTTTGTATATATATATATGTATATATATATGAATATACTCTATGCAAATGCAAGGTTTGAAGATGAGTTTTATTAAGATAAATTTTGGTCCTGGATACTCTAATATATGCCTATATTTGTGAGGAAAAAACTTCTTATTTTCTTGCATTGAGGAGGTTTTTTATTGTGAGTGTGATTAACCACAGCACCTAAATCCTGGTTTTACACTTAGCATGTGCTTTTCTGCTTCTGGGAATCCTGGATCCATGAAAAGAAGCTGATCAGACAGTATTTTGAGCCACAAGGAGCTTTCTGTGAAATAAGCTGACAACAGCTCCTTAACCAGTTGAAGACTGGAAGTACAAGTTTGCATAATCAGCAATAGTCCTGCTGCCAATAAGTGAGACTGGATATTCAATCTGCCAACTGGCATCTTTCCTTTCCCTTTGAATTTTGATTATTTTTTACAACAATAACAATAAAACTTTGTGTTACTGTAATACTTTGCTTCTGATGAGCTTGAGTTCTTTACAACTGGTTAATTGGATTAGTAAGTCTAGTTGCCAGAAGGTGAATATAAATGTATTACTCCCATTTTAGAGAAGAAGAAATTGAGGCAGCAAGAGGTTAAGTTACAGGAAGGTCTGCAGACCGTAGCCTTGGTTGTAGTAAAGGGAATAAGAAAGACAAGTTCAACGGATAAACAGAAAGGGAGATAAAGCAAAGTAACATTCTCTCTTTGGTGATCTAGGTGAATCAGTGAGCACTCTGTATTTCATTTCACCCTTTTAGTTGTAACTCTGTGAGCTGGATCAACTCATCCTTCCTTTCTGAGAGGAAAGAGTAACCCCTGCAAAGATGAAACTGAGATAGAACCATAGAATCATTTAGTTTGAAAAAGATCTTTGAGATCATTGAATCCAACCATTAACCCAGCACTTTTAAGCCCATCACTAAGCCATGCCCCCAAGTGCCACATCTACACATCTTTTAAATACCTCCAGGGATGACTCAACCACTTTCCTGCGAAGCCTGTTCTAATGCCTGACAACCCTTTCAGTGAAAAAAAAAAAATCCTAATATGCAGTCTAAACGTCCCCGGGTACAACTTGAGGCCATTTCCTCTTGTCCTATCTCTTGTTATTTGTGCTAAGACACCAACATTCACCTCCCTATAACTTCCTTTTAGCTAGTTGTAGAGAGTGGTAAATTCTTCCCCGAGCCTCCCCCTATTCTCCAGGCTAAAAAACCCCAACCTCCCCATACAGCTCCTCATAGGACCTATGACTTAAATTTTTTTTAGCATTATTATTTTTGTTAGGGAAGTGGAGATGGCCAGTAAAGCTGTGATGTGTGAGGTCAAAAGAAGTAAAAATAGTCCTACTTAAGCTGTGGAAGAAGTGAAGATATTTGTGAGGCACTTGCTGCGCTAACCTGGGTCTGCATTGACCATTTTCCCTGAGTCCTGCAGCTCTTTTGCTTCCAGCAACCAGGCTGGGTTGTTTGGAGCTCTTTCGGGGATCTCTGCACCTTTGTACCCTGGACATGTACCTCATCAGGCTCAGTTGCACTGAGGGTAGTAGTGACCTCCAGCAGCAAAACAGCAAAGCTGCTGCTGGTTTCTCTGACCATAATGCAGTCAGCTGTTATTGATCCCCTGCTAGGAAACAGGCTTTGCACAGCTGAAGTTACTGAACTCGTCCTTTTCTCACTTTACTGCCCTTGCCTGGCACGGGGAGATTTGGAAATTTATGTGTGTTGTGTATGAAGCAGCTTATTGTATTTTAGATTAAAAACAGTGGAACTGTCCTTGAAAGGTATAGCCTGGGGAAGTAACAATGAAAATGGGCTTAAATTGTTTTAGTTAAGAAGAGATTAAGAAAAATGCTTTGATCTCCCATGGTAATGATGAACTTCAGCCGATGTACCTGAAGTCTGTAATGTGTTTTTCCACTTTCAGTTAAAAAAAAACCACCACAGTGTTGGGGCTTTTTTAAATTTTTATTTCAAAGAGACTCTTACTGAGGGTGAATGAAATGCTCATTAAATTCAGGCAGCTTGGTAGATAGTTGTCTCTGCTAGCTGGCTAATCTTTTGGGCATCAGCCATAATCAGAGAATGATTATTATTGTAGTCTGTGCCTATGCAGTGAATTGTTTGTTCCTTGAGATGTCTGTATCAATCCACATTTGGATTTGAGTGATAGTGCATACGTATTATGCAGATTTAAGGGAGCAATTCAGGATTTATTAGGGTGTTGTATACTTGATGGGGGTATGTTGTCAGTCTAGTAAATCACACCAAAGTTAACCTCTTATTTTTATTTAGAAGTTATGCATACATGTAATAATATTATTTAGCTTGTATGCTCTGCCTACTTTGTAAGGAAAAAAGAATTCAAGAAGAAAGGATTAGTTGGTTTAATTTATTCAGCTCCTTAAAAATACACATAGTAGCACATTGCTTTAAAATTATATAAGAGAGCAGAACAATTCGAGGCAAAAGAAAAAAAATAATCATGCTTTCCAGCTAAAACTTGCTTTTCATTGTATCAGCTCGCTGTGGTTTGTCTGCATGACCCAGCTGCAATGAATGGAATTGAGCAAGAGCCTTTCGCTGGAGCCTTTCCTATGTGCTAACAGGAAGAAGTACTGGTGACAGTCATACCCTTCATCATCACTGGGAGAGAACAGAGAGGGGTGTGAAAGGGAGACCAAGACCAAATGAGAACAATATTTGGCCCAAATTACTTTTCCTGACCAAACACTTGGTATTTTTGTTCCAATGGCCTCTGGCTCACAATGAAAATGAGCTAATCCCTATTAGGAAGTCTTTCTGGATTTTGACTGGGAAGTGTTTGGTGTTGAATGAAAAAGCTTTGAGAGAAGCTTTTGTCCATGTTGTGTTCTCATTAGCAGTGTTCTCATTAGTGAAGCCTTGTGATAAAAATGGGTGCATTGCCCTAGTTTTTATTTATTAGAACTGAAATCCAATGTGCATGTATCCCTGGTTTTTGTTTTTTTTTTTTTGTTTCCTTATCCACCTATGCTGTGCCTTGTATGAGTGCCTCACTGCCCTGTCCCTTCCTCTGTGTGCAATCCCAGTATGACAGTCTCACTCTCCTTTCCCTTCCTTTCTTCTCGTTTTGGCACATGCCATGAGCTGGCAAGATCTTGCCCCACACTGTAAGCTTGATAAAGGCTGAATAGTGACACTTGCAGAGGGAAATGTCTGCCCTGCCCAGTTTTAGAAACAAACGCAAAACTCTCGGTTTTAAAACTCGTTTTCTTAGAATCAATATGAACCCTGCAGAGAGAAGCTCCTTCAGAGGTGGTTCAGAAAATGAATTTACCTTTGGGGCTCTGAAGTGCCCTACAAAGGAGCTGCTCTCCATTTCCTCTGACGCATAAAGAATGTAGTCTTCCTGTCTCCTAAATTAGTCAACATTACCTGAAGCTGGGCAAAACTGAGGTTCAGAAACTGAGCTATCTTCTGAGTTGTACTTTGGTGAACAAGTTTTCTCCTGTAGCAACCATACTTTGAGAAGCAAAATAATAATCTTCTTTCTAATACATGTTCCTTTGATAAAAATATAGTTATATGAAGTGTCTTCAGAAACTTTCCAAGGCCCCAAGTTTATCTTTAATGTTTTCTAGCTGTGTTTATAGGACAGAAGCAAGTGTCTGTGAAGCAAGTGGCAGCAGGGAATCCCTGCAGCAGGCAACCAAAAGCTGTGACAGCAGCAGAGTACTGGCTTTCTCAAACTGCACTAGAAATGTGCTGCAACCTCAAGCTGCAGCATCCATCAAGAGGTTTTGGGTTCTCTGTTCTATGCCCTTTGCCTTTCAGCTAAGACCAAACTGTCCTGCGTATTGCAGAGTGTGGATAACAAAGCCCCTCCTGAAGCAGCTAGACTGAATCTTAGAAAGTTGATTAACATGGCAGACTATTAAAAATGTAAGTACAGCAATTTGTGAGCCTGGTTTTGTTTGAGATACAGGGCTGCACTCCCTCATGAGAGAAATTTTCCATTTAAGTACTTAGTACTTTCTGTTTCTGATTTATCGAAAAACTCTGGCATTTTCTCTGTCTAAAAGTCTCATTACTAGTAAGACTCTCATGATATTTTGGCAAATCTACTCCCCGTTATGGATAAAATCAGTAAGTACAGAAACATACTGGACAAGAACTTTTTTTTTTAACTGAAAGAAAATCTGAATTCCAAGTGAAAACTTGGATTCATTTTTCACTTTACTTTTTTCCCTAATTGCTTCCTTTGTTGCACTATCATTTCAAAACAAACCTTTATCCTTACTTTTCACCTTTTTTCAAAGTCCAGTTTTCTTGTTTCAACTTTAAAAGCTGAGGTGTTTGGTTTATTTTTTTTTTTTTTTTTTTTTTGTTTGAGAACTACTGTTTCCATCTTAATTGCTGAAATTAGCAGACAAAGGAAATCGGAGGCTGAAGAAGCTAGAAAAACATGCTAGGAAAGAGGAGATGATGGAAGAAAATTACAGAGATACATAAAACACAGTAAAGGAAAGATAAAAACATGGAAAGTATGGAAAAAACAGAAAGTATGGGGAGTAAAAGCAAACAGAAAAGGAAAATAATTGCATTGCTAGAGAATGAGATCTTCACTCTCTCCTTGCCTGCATTGGAATGCTTATGTGTTTGCAGGAAGCATACTGGGGTTTATGGAAACATCTTCCCTGTTGTCATCCCTGCATAGAATTGATTCCTTTGAAATTACTTACAGGAGTGGAAAAGCCATTAATCAAGCCATCTTCCTAGCCTATTCCGTGAGTCTTTCTCTTTTTAAGTCACCTTAGAGGAGCAAGGAGAGGAGGAAAATGAAGAATAGGAGTGATCGTCTCAGGACTGGAAAAAAATGGACAAGGCTGTCTGGAAAAAAAAGAAACAAAAAGAGAGTCTACAACAGAGCTTCCTACTACCAACGTATCTCTAAAAAAAGGGAGAATGTGGTTGTGTGTGATTTGCTAGAGGAAGTAGAGGAAGGTCAATAAAACAAAAAAAGCTAGCAACTTCTAAAATATTATTTTCTACTTTATATATTTGATAAAAAAAAAAAAGGGAAAGCTTAAATGAAACAATTTTATTTGTGCTTGTTTGGATGGTATGATGGCCAGGAATTGTTTGTTTCAAGGGGGTCTGCTTCACCTCTTTGTTCCACTATGGGAACAAGTCTCTCATACTGTTTATGTCTCAAGACCCATGCCAGAAGTCTGCAGTTCTTGTCTTCCTGTGCAGAACCGTTTTGCTTGGCCGTGAGCATAAAAGCTCTAGGGAGGCAGTGTGTATTAAGGCTAATTCTGTTTCAGCCTTATCCAATACTTTTGTCTTTTGTGTGGCTCTCTCACACTGTGTAGTTTGGCTATAGTTATAATCTGTGTGCCTCTGGCCTATGAAATGTTGTGCTGGTTCAGTTGCTTTCCAGTTCCACACACTCTTTCTCAGAAGTTTGCAGAGCTTAAATCCACTGATCAGTCTGACCTTCTGCACAGAACCAGGTCCAGAACTCTGTGCAGCAGTCCCAGTAAATCCAGGCTGCATCTCAGCACAGCTGGTATGGCCTGGAAGATGAGACCAGTGGAGATCTCAAAACAAGTTGTTCAGGAACTGGGGTTTTTAAAAACACAGTGTTGTACTGAGTAGACCTGTCCAAACTAGTACTGAAACCAGTAACACAGTGGTTCTCTGTTAGTTCTTTTTATACTTGATGAGAAACAGTCCTAAATATTCTGGGAGGACCACACTGTTCAGGCACTGGTCTTTGCCATCTAGGCAATACTGCTTTGTTCAGTGCTGGTGCGAAGGTCTCTGATGGATGCTGGTGAGACGCACTGTGGATGTGCCTGCTGTATTTCAGGAACAAAAAATCCCACTGACCTCCAGTGGAAATTGTAGAAACACTGCTGATTTATTAGTGTTTCTGATCATCCCTCTCTAACTGGCTTTTGTGATCCACATGGTGGTTGCTGTTGCTACTGCTGCAGGTAGGTGATTAGTATTATGTGAAGTCCTGGAGAACGCAAAGAAATCTAAAGTGGTTCTGTGTGAATTTCACACACATAGCAGAGGTCTTAATGCAACATGCATGTTTTTTTGATGTCCTGCAGAGAAGCAACATATACTGGGGGAATGATCTTACTCAAATTCTTAAGAGGATACTGGGATGAAGAGCTTCAGTGCTACACGCAGCATCTGGGATAATATCCAAAAAGCCCAGATGTTTAGTCTTCGGTGGCTTCATTTTAAGCTATTAAATGTGGGGTTTATTTTTTGGTTGGAAGATGGCTTTTTCTTAATTTTCCTAGCATGCACTAAAATGTTGACTTTCCTGAGGGAAGCTTGATTCTGTTAGTTGCCCATTAAACAAGTGCAATGCACTTGTGCCACATATGTGAATTAGGATTGGAATCACGTGATTTGCTGGACTCTTTTTTTTCCTGTTTTTAAAAGATCTTAGGTTTTGTTATCTGGGACAACAAAGCCTTGATGCAATAAATACAGACTTCCTAGGTGACAAAATCCATGATAGGAAGGTGAAATGGGCATCCTAATTAGGTGTAGTGTAGACTTCGGGAGGGAAAGGCTGATTAATACCGTAGTCTGTCTTCCATCGTGTCACACCATCATGCTTTGCATGAGATCCTTCATCTGTTCCATCTGCTTGTTTCTAGATACAGGCAAGGAAAGGCTACTTCTTTTTTATGTGCAACGTTTGTCCCAACCATCTGGGAAGAAGAAAGAAAAAATAAGTAATAAAATGGCATGACAAAATTGTATGATTTCTGGAAGACTAGGGAGGTTTTCTCTTTCCAAATGTTTTCCCTGTCTGTTGCTGGAACCTTATATTGTCTTCTAGTGCAGGAGAGAGCACTAGGGAGGGTGAAGCTGTTGCACCCCATGAATAGATGAGAGTGGCAATCCCCGTTTCTGTAAAAGGTTTCAAGCCTGGCATGTGAGGGAATTTACACCTCAGCTCCATGTTACCCCCTACCCTTGCCCTTAAGCAGTGAAAAAGAAACCTGCTTTCAGGGTCATAGAAGAGAATATCACTCAGTGTAATAGAAATACCCAATGCAGGATTTTTTGATTGCATTATATATACAGAAATACGTGGACATGCCATCTTCTGATTGATACACCACCTGCCTGTGTCACCTCTGGAAGAAAGAGTTCCAGGACTGCCCCAGAAATACAAAGTGATGCCTAGGAAGGTGTAGGGGTAGAGTAGCAAGTTGTTGTAAAGGCTGCCATCTCTGTGTAATGGAAATGAGATGGGTCTCCTTTTGTGGGCACCCTTTTGGTCGTTGAGTAGCTCTGTGTTCATTTTTTTCAGCCAGCTAGTACCTCATCATCTTCCTCCATACACACCCCTCATTGCTTTCAGGGTCTCATGGTGGTGTGGGAAGGTGCTTTCCTTTGCATTTGGTCACAAAAATGGCTTTGAGAGCTACAGGCCAGTGATAAAGCAAGCACGAAATTTTGTAGAACTTTTACACTCTTACGAAAGCACAGCCGTGCCTGCCGGATATTTGTCTGGCTAATTCTTGCTGTTGACAGGAAGCAGACATTCAGGCTCAAAACATTTACATATCTCTGCATTGACAACACCAACATGAATTTGGCGTCTGCGTGAGAGAGGCGCGGCAGTGCCTGTGTCTATTCCCTGTCTCGTCTGCCACAGCAAACGAAGGCTGAGTGATTGACCAAGAGCATACACACACACAAAACTGTGGGGATATTTTGCACTTTTTCTTGAAAGAAAAATATTTGGTTGCCATTTCTTTATTTCTTTTATGTGGTATATGAGGATCCTGCTGGGCATTTCAAATGTCTTTTTCTCTTTTTGCGCATTTTGGCAAAATAACGTTTGCTGGGTTTATGTGTCCCAGCTAAACTCCTTGCTGCTTCCTCTTTCATTTTTGCTTATTTGTTGTGCTACAGTGATGTACAACCACTCTCTGCAAACTATTACAGACCTGGACATCTCAGTAATTATCTGTATAATTTATAAAAATGGTGATATTTTTAATAATAAAGTATCCCTCATTAATAACAGAATATGATTATATCTGACTTGTCCTCACTTTCATTTTTAAAAAGAATATTTTAGCATATCTGCCTTCCTCACATTTACCCTTTATTTTTAAGCCTTGAAATTCATACCTTAAACTGGCTTAATGTGGTGAAAGTTCTTTTCAGTGTATATTTGGCCTTTCACTGGCAATATATATCAATGAGTTTGCTTCTTAGTTAAATCCTTAAGGGGCTCTGGAGACCCTAAACTTAACAGCTTTATATTCAGAGGATGCCCGAGCATTTAGGAAATGCTACTGAACATAGTCCTTGCTGATATTCTTATGATCTGAATTCAGGATAGGACACAGCAGTCACTACCATCAGCAATGCCCACCCACCCCCTCTTTCTAAGGCATGTATCAGACTTCTTATTTATTTTTCCATGATATTGCTGCCAAAGCTCCCTCAATACCTGCTTGTTACACAAGGCAATTACGTGGAGACGTACTTAGATGATCCTGAAGGCTGGATTTTGAGAAAAAGAGAAAAAATCCAATAGTAAAATAATTTACTTAGGAAGTAATAGAAGAAATCCTGAATGGAAAGTTGAAAGATTATTTTTAGGGAAAGTATCAGATGATTATGTAAGTGCCCAAGCCATAAATAGCCACAATTGTTAAGACAATATATATATGGTACAAGGATGTATCAGGTGAGATCCTTCCAGTAAGTAAAGGGTAATATTAAAAGAACTGTGTAAATCACTGATGTTACCCCATGTGGTCATCTAATGTTGGGTTTTCATCATCCACATTCCAGAAAGACCCAGGATGTCTCTTCCAATCCCATATTTGCGCCTTTTTTCTCTACAAGCTCTGTGAAGGCTAGTTGAGGCCATGAATTTCAGTGTGCAAGAGGCTTCCTACATATTGGCATTTATTCACAGGGGATTGTCCTCCTGCTGGTTTGACCTCCTGATGCCTCACAGTCATCATTCAGGGGGCTTCAGCACGGGTTTCAGCAAGCACCTTCATCAGACCTTTGTGGTGTGTGACCCCCATGTTCTGTACCAGCAAGGAACGTTGTTACACGCAAGCTGACACAGAAGAGTGTTGTAGATGCTTACCACAGAAGAGCTACCTTAAATTCAAGATAGCAAGGAAGGTGTTTGCTTCAGATTCAAATGTTATATTATTCGCTTGATTCTTTTTCATGTATTAGAGATATGGGGTTTATAGTGATAGGAAACTTCTACTAGTTCAAAATTCAGATTTGATTAAAACCCTGTACTTTACCTACTCTCTCTGTGTCTTCTACTTACCTACATTGCAGAACTATCTCAAATCTGAAGAAAATGGATTAGAGATCTTGAAAAGAGATTTTCTGATGTGATTTCTTATTTTCTTCTCAATTCTTTTTTTTTCCTTTTTTTTTCCTTTTTTTTTCATTTTGTCTCAGGCTGGAAAAGTAATAGCCATTTCTGGCTACCATAATAATAGCATTTTGGAACTTCAGGCTACAGATAAATGTGGTAGATACATTAAAAAAGGCTCAGAAGGTGCAACTGGTATTTAACCACAAAAGAAAAAAGAACACCACACCCTGGTCAATATAACTATGAAACTTTAAGGAAGCTTACATTCTGATTGTCTGAAATACTGTCTATGTCCAAAATCATTGGGCAATAAATGTACATTGTGTCTTTAACACCAATTTTCTTACCTGTGTGTTGTGGCTTATCCTGCTCTGTACTGCCCTAATCTGCTCTGCTTCTCCTCCTTTGCAGTGGTGGAATGCTGGTTGTTACCACCAGTCATTTCTTGAAAGCACATTGACCTCTTGCTCAAAGGTCATCATTATTTTAGCATGATGGTGGTGGTGGTGGTACCAGGATCCTTTTCTGAGAAATATGAAATATTCAGAAAGTATTGCTCATCTCTGCCTAAAGCTCCAAGACATCATGAGTGTTGATGGGTTGGAATAGGAGTTCTTTTCATGCTATCCAAAATGTTTATCTCAGCAAAGGTTGGCATGCTAGAATTGGCCAACTGGCATGAAAAAAAACATTTCACTTTCTTGGGAAAGTGTTACCACTTTGCTGCCTTTTAGAAACTATAGTTGTTTTCTGAATTACAAGTGGTTTGCATGAAGAACATAAATTGCTGTGCTCTTTATCACTGCTTACTGTGTGACAAATATACAGTCCAATTTTTCAAGTGCAGTGTCTTGAAAATGAATGTGTATTTGAAATGAAAACCATTTCAGTACTTGAGCATCCTCCCTCTGGAACAGACTGGATAATAGCATGTTCATCACCTTAGGTTATTTTAATATTTCCTGAAGCCTGCACAAGATGCTTTCTATTTTCTTGTCAAAACATACTGAAAAGAAAATTATTTTTAATAAAGTACAGTAATCACAGTGTGATCACCAAGTGCATCTTCTCTTGTCAGATTGTTTCTTCCTACTTGCAAGGATTTGCAGTTACTTAATGTTAAGGTTGCTGGGCAATCCAATGTTGGGAAGAAGAGAATGGAATATTTCATTTCTGACAAAGATCCCTGGGTGATACACAACATCCTCCTTTGCCTCCTAGAATAGTATCACTGTTTAAAGTGAGTGTTGGTAGAGTTGGCTGCTGAGAGATTTCATTTCCCCCCTCCCAGTATTTCCCTGCTGTCTTCCATGGGTGTGGTGCACTGGAAGTAAAGCACCCATAGATCCTGTTTTGTCTGTCCATAAATGCCTGCTGGAATGCCATGCCAGATTCCAACCCTGAGAGATGCAGAACAGTATTAATGTTCATTTCTAACTAGTCCTCAGGAGCTGGAATTAGTCTCATAGTTTCTTAGGTTATGTGCCTTTTTGGTGAACAGCTGGTGGATAACTTGCTTAGCTTTGGATAAACTGAGGTCCAATATTTAGAAGAGAAAATCAGTTGCTTTACACAGGCACAGGGAGCTTTCAGAAGTAATGGCTGAATGATTTTTTCCTAAACTGTTTCTCTACACCAGGTTTTTTACTCAAGTCGCTCAGGTCTAAAATAAGTGATGGACAAATCTCAAGAGATTTGGTTTCATATCTTACCCAAACATTATCCAAGCTAAGTAAAGCTCTGGAGTCTGCATAACTGAGCATGAAACCTCAGAAGAGCAGACTTTCTCATGAGAGTGTCAGTGTTTCCTGCTGTCTGGAAATACCGAGAAAATAGTCTTTCTTGTGGTATTTTGAAACTTTAGCATCTGGACATCGCTGTAATCAGAGGAAAGTGAATATGAAAAATAGCAGTTTAAAAAGCAAACCCTTTTTCAGTCTTGGGTGTAAGGGCTCCTTTCAAGTTTTTCAGGGAAGCTATTAATTGATACTGTAACTGGATCTCAGAGCAGGTGATGTAAATCTGAAACTGCAAATTCTGGCTATTTTGTTCTGGGTATTACAAAATATTGTGAGGCACTGAGTGTTTCTCCAGTCAAGGAAAGAAACAGCTATTGTATCCTTCCTTCCCTTTTATATAAATATGTAACTAAGCACTCCTCTTGCAGTATTTCTTTGGGAGAACATTCTGCTTTCTTCAATTACTGCTTCAAGTGTGAAATTTAGCTCAGCTTCAAAGCCACAATGACGTCTCGTGCTACAGAAATCTAGTGAAAATAAACTTAATGATTACATTATAGAACTAATGTATTGTTAAAAATGTTACGGTGGTAAATAACTGTAATGTTGAATCATACATAGGTTTATATGGCAATTGTAGATGTAAGCTATCCCTGTATTTAAAAACAGAGTTACTCTTCATTTTGAATTTTGACAGTGAATCAATGGGACTTGAGGAGAGATTTACTTTGAAAGTTAAAGATGGAAAAGTGTGTTTATCTCATATTCTTCTGACACTGCAAGATTTACAATGGTTTTTCTTTAGTCAGTCCATATTTAGTAACTTGAGCAATGAATTTTCCATCATTGGTTTTGTGTGATTAATCCAAGTTAGCGCTGTTAGCAAATACCAGGAAATATTTCTCAACTTCACTCTGTTCATTTTCACCAAGATTTTTGTTCTTTGACAGATTCTCAGAAAGTCTTAGGTCTCTCTGTTTGTGCTGGACCCTAAAGTATTCATGCACGTGTGGGTTCACTTTTAAGGCCCCAAACATTTGTCATATTGTTAGGGATAAACAAATTGTGTTCTGCCACTTGCAAAATCTGGATTTTTATGGCTACGTTTGTGCTCTTTCTAGGATTTTCTGTAGTTTGCCAGTCTTTGGGGTTCTGAATTGCAAGGAATGCAGTGTAAATTGAGAGAGGGTACTCAAGTGCAATGCTGTTTTCTTGATAGGTGTACTTGCTAAATTCATAACTCCTTATGCCTCTCCCCCTCACAGTTGTTATTGTAACCATCTTTCACAAAGAGCTTTTGTCAGGTTAAGATCTGCTTTTTTTCCTTCAGAGACTAAGGTTTTGGAAGCATGAAGTTCCAGAAAAGTAGACATGAATATGCATATACATATAGTTACTTACTTGATGTATAAGTACTTCTTTCCCACAAAGCAAAATTTTGTAGGTGTCTTTGTACTGTTTCCTTTACTTACCAGAGATTGACAAAAATAATTTATAAGCAGTTTAAAATACATTTAAAGATCATAATGAGTTCCATACTTCAGTTTTGCATTAAAATATTATCATTAGTTACTCAATGCAATTAATAATAACCTGTATTCATATGCACTCTGCTTAATTCAAAGTAATTGAATGTTCAAATTAAGAATGTGTTTGCAAAGAGATCTCTAAAAATTCTGTTAGTTAATGCTGGTTTTCTGCAATTCTCTTGTTATAAAGGGGATTCAAAAAATGCAAGAAGCAAAAGAAATCACTGCAGAAACATAATCAAAGTGACAGTTTTGTGCTGTATTTCCATATCAAGCTAAAGCAAACAAAAAAATCAGCTATATATGCATACTTAACAATGTAGGTGCATCTCTGGGGAGTGATCTGAAATGAAGGGACCATCTTTTCTTTCTTGCATTTAAGAGTCTTCACTTGCAATTATTTTTCTAACTATATATTAGCTGTTTTAATTAAAAGGTGACGATTCACCACTTTCTAGCCACTGATAATATTTTTATAAAGTAGAGATTTAAAAATAGTAATGATGTAGACTATTTTACTATTACTCTGAGCATTTGGAGCTGTAGGAATATTTTAGGACAATCTGAACAATGAAAGAAAAAGCTGGTTTTGGTAATTCAACCTCTTTGCTTCCTAACTCTAATTTTCCAAGGCTTATAAAACTTTTATTTGATTCTTTATCTGAGCATAAAACAATGTCTGAAAATTGTATAGTAAATTACTACATAATCACTTACTTTGCAGACTATCTGACTGTCAGAACAAACACTGCCTGTTAAGAGACTCTAAATGACTGCTGGGCAAAAGTGAACTTTAAAACTCAAATTAACATAGGCTTTTGTGAGATTCTAGTGGTTTCTTCTAAGTGTGAAGGAGAAATATGTCTTTGATTATTATATATTTGCTTAGATATGTATTTATACTAGTGTTTGTGTCAAAACTTCATGCTTGTGTCTTCAAATGTATGCATATATAGATATGTGGAGGTGATCTCATAAAGTTAAAATCAGGTATTTGTGATAAATATATTCTATTTAATTATTTCTTAATTCACCAAGTAATTTTGACTGCTGCCTCGTCTCTAGGCTGGTATTCCTCTCCCTCATCACATTTCCTTTTGGGGGTGGTTTTTAATTTCCAGTCTCTAAGTAACATTAGCAGAAACATTGATGAAATTTTTCTTGAAATTACTTTATCCTCCTTTTTGTCCAAACAACCTCTACACTCCTTGAAGACCAAACCTGTATGATATGCTCAGTCTTCTCTGTTCTGGATTTCAGGTCTGATATATGGAATTCTAGATGGTCAGAAACAAGGACTGGGAACTTTTTTTACATTAAAAGAACATTGTATGCTGGTGGCAAGCGCAGTTCCAAATTGTCTGGTGCATCAGACCTAGGGAAAAAGTTTAGGTGTAATGGAATAGTAATTACACATAAGCAAATCTGTGTTCATCTTTTAAAAGTTTCTCCACTATTATGTAATATTATGCAAAATGTACACGTCTTATGCTGCCAAAAGGAGTCGTTGTGACCAAGTCAAGCTCTCCAATGTGGGAAAATGTCAGAGCTGGAGTTCCTGCTTTGCCAGAACTTGGTTTAAATGTCCACGTCAGCTCCTAGTACAGAGGGCCCGGCAGGAGTGGGGGCTGCTTGGGACAGTCAGCCTTTTCCATCTGTCAGGAAGGAAGCAAAGATATTAACTTACAGAAACCAATCATTAACTCTTTTGATGAAGTGAGTTTGTTGGCATCAGTGGAACCAGAAGAGCTCCTCAGTATGTGTGAGCTCCCCATCAATGCATGTATTTAGGTGCTTTCACAGTCACTGACCCAGGAACACTGGCTGAATTAGTGCCCAGACTCCATGCCAGTCTCCTGGCTGGATGGGTCAGGTCTCCATCTCTTGTCTCTGCTTGTGTGGATGTGTGGGAGCCAGAAAACAGAGAGTACTGGTTAACTTGAATTCAAGTGATTCAAAGCAGCACCTGGTCAGAGGTCAGATGTGGTGTTTGGCCTTATGTCAGGGTCAGGCTCAGAACTCACCATCCCCAGCTTATCTTCCCTCGTTTGTCACGGCTTCTCCTTTCTCAGCCTCCTGCCAGAGGTTCCTGTCTTTGCAGAGCTCCAGCTCAGCAGCGTACCAGGGTACTCCGCTCCTCACTTCTAGGAAACCACACTTCTGCTCTTCGGCTTTTTTTTTTTCATTTTGTTTTGACCCTGGGTGATCAGGTGGCTGCCGAGCTGTGGCTTGGCCGCATGCGGCCCTTTCAAACCCATTGGTGGTTGCGGGGCCGTGGGCGGGCCGGGTCTGGGGGCAGCGCCAGCAGGAAGGATGGAGCCTCTGCAGGGACCCGAGGCTGTGCAGTCAGGACAGGAAGGAGGGCAGGGCAGGCTGGTGTGGTGCAGATTAGTTCAGCAGCCGTGGCAGCTCTCTTTCCCACGGCGACAGCAATGACGACTCCCGACGGTGTGTCTTCCGTGCAAAAAAGCACCTTGGTGTGCTAGCTGTAAGCACTAACTGGGGCACCAAGCTGCTAGGACACCCCGAAACTGCTGTTCCCATGCACTCTGAGTAACTAATGCTGCTTTCAGCAGTGACTGAGGAGCTGCCTCAATGCTCCAAAAAGGCAGCAAGGCTCTCTTTCCTGTCAATATACCAGCAGAGCTCCCTGGAGGTGAAGTGTAAAGCCCATGTGTGCCAGGGGAAGCTCACCTTTGCTCTGTGCCACCATCCAGCACTTCACAAGAGTTACGGGAACCTCAAGTGGCAGGCAGTCCCTTAAATAGACATTACCCCTAAGTACCCGATCCATCAGGGCAATTCAGAGTTTGATTTCTAAGAGCCCTACACACCTGCAATTACTTAAATCCACAAAATTGCAGCCGTAGGTATTTGCAGGCACAAAAATGTTGGCATAAAATTAGAGGCCATTTCCTAAAACCTGTGCCGAAATTTTGATGATATACTATATGAGGGGTTGTTATTTTGAAATGGATTTGTGGAAAGCAATTGAAAATCTCCAGGCATCCCATCTGTGTTTAAAGTAGCAACAATAACAAAACTTTAAATTAGCATAGGAGATTTAAGACATTTCAGGAAAACATTGATTAAATCTGCCAATGAAATGAACGTGTTTGGCGAGTGACCTAATTAGTGTATGCTTGGTTCTTTTTCACTGCACTGCTTACCACTAATTGCTGTTCTGCGGGTCTTCTCCTGACAAGTAAAAAAAAACAAGGATGAGGGATTTGTTGAGGAAATAGTGACATTCAGTTTTAATTCATTTGAACCTGCTGCCAAGCTTAATTATGGAACTGAGAAACTGAGACTGGGAGGCCCCCAGCCATTTAGGTTATAGGAGACGGAGATGTTTAGTGTCTGCCAGTGTATTTGGGTAACACTGCAGCTAGCTATAAACTTGAGTTTGCTGATGCTTAGCTGTTTTCTTCCCCCCACAGGTTAAAAAAAAAAAATACTGGTTTTATTTTTTATATTTAATTATTTAGCCCTAATGGCATCAGGCCAGTACAAAATTACAGGCACTGTATTTCTTAAAGGAAAGGTTTAACAATTATTCTAGATAGTCTTGTCCTGGGTTTCTTTGTGTGCTTGCATGTAGGAACTTGTAATATGTCATTCTACAAAAAAACCTCAGGATCCTGGAGGACTTGTAGCATTGGAGTACCAAAGTCACCCTCAGTCTAAGTACACTTGAGGTGAGGGGTTCATGTTAGTGATAAGTTCAGTTCCCATCTCTCAAAGCATCAGGGGACAGCACAGCTTTCCTTATTTGTGTTTGGAGTTCTTAAAGGAAAATGTCAGGATGCTTCAGGAAAAAAGGGGAAATGGTTTTGGTTTTGGTTTCCTGTGGTAGTGATGGATTCTTGTGAGCACAGTCTGAAGGTCCTGGTTTAGAATCTGAGTTCGTTTTTCATGATGTTCTGCATAAAGACTTGGGGGGAAAAATGTATAATCCATTGACCAGAATGTTTACAAGGCGGTGAAAACACAATAAAAACGCAGGGGAAAGGGAAGAAAAAAAACTGTGGAATTTGAGTCTAGGAGAGGGACAGTCTGGTGGGGTTTGCACTTGTTTTTAAAGGAGGAAAAATAAATTTAAATGTTTTCTTAGAGGAGCGTCTAATTGGCAGACCCTGATCTGAATTTCATCCCGGGAGATGATTCCAACCATTTTCCTACCTTGTCCCAGGAGGAGCCAAGGAACAGAGCAGAAATAGATGCTGGAGCAGCCAAACCCAGCCACAGCGCACCTGCCAGGGGCAGCCACAGCAGCCCAGTTCTGCTGGCAGGGAGCACAACCCACTTCAGCCACAGCCTGGACAGGAGGGAGTGACTCTCAGCACAGGGAGTTTGGTGCTTCATTTACACTTTGGAGAACACTGGAGAGGATGTTCCAAGACCCAGTTTTAGCTTTCATGAGGGCTAAATTTCATCTACCCAGACAAGTAAATAAAAAAAAACCCAACAAAAAACCCAAACACACAAAACCCCAAAACCCAAACAGAAAAACCAAAACTATTTAGTTAGTGCCTGAGACAAAAAATGAAGTGAGGCTATAAACAAATGAAATATTTTACTGTAGGTCACTAACATAGACTATAAACATCTACGTGGAAGAACGGAAACTGTACAAAAAGGCATCATGCCTGGTTTTCTGTTATATAGCATTGCAGGGTTCTTGTAAGGATACTTGAATGCTGAAACAGCCTGGGAACTTGGCTTCCCTTGCGGCAGATTGATGTTCTTTGGACGGGTTTTCAGCCATGGAGTGATTTTGTCCTGATGTTCTGTGTGTGGTGGAGAGATGTGTCAGGAGGGGGGAGGGCTAGAAAAAGATACTTGGAATGGAAATGAGCTTGAGGGAAGGAAAAAGAACAGCTTTGCAGTGAGACTGGGAGTAGTAATACTAGAATGCATAATGGGCAGCTAAAGATGTGAGGTTTTTTTGTCTTGAGACTCCACTGGATCTCTGATATGGTCGTATTGCCCCTTGTGCCCACTGAAAAAATTCTTAGAAGATATTAGTGGTTTTAGATATTATGGACTGATATTACTCTTCAATAATTTATTATGCTAGATATACCTGATATCTGTGATACAACACTGGAATATTGTTACACATTCTGGTTTTTATTTACAAGCAAAACTAACTTAGATGTGAATAACTACTGTGCTGTCTAGAAAGTCAGATTAAAAATAATCTCCTTTCTATTCCTTCATACATGAAACCTGAACTGTACACTGATGCTAAATATAAAAATCTAACTCCATTATCTGTTTTTAACGACAATGTTAAAATTACTTTTGCACTTTTACCTCCTAATTTTTGGGCATGGAAATGGTGAGAAATAAAAACAATTTAGTTTCATGAGAAGACCATCTCTACTGTCCTAAAAAGTAATTTTCTCAGTGTTTGATCCAAGCCATCCCATCACTTCCCAAGATGTTTCACATTTCCTGTTTGACAGCTCTGGCTTCTTGTCAGGATCTCTCATATAGGAAATTGGAAGTTGCATCTAATTGTATCTCCTTCTTCCTCCCAGAAGTTTCTCTTCCAGAGGGCAAAGGCATTGGAGAAATCCAGGGAGAACTCTTGCTCTCTTGTAGCATGCTTTTTAGTTCAAAGCAGCATCAGCTTTACTGCTGCTCTGTAGTGGGAAGAGAGCTTGGATAGCACTGCAAAGGAAAATGCGCTGTACGACAACCTGATTTAAAAGTGGCTTGCAGTAAAAAAGGAAAATCAAATGAGGGAATTAGAGAAGGTCAAACACTCCTCACATCCCCAAGTTGATCAAACTCTAGTGTTTATTAGATTTGTTATCATGGTGTCCCTCAATCTGTCAGTGTCTGTATCGCAGTGTCCCTCAGTCTGTAGTAATGGCCTATCAAAAAAAAATCTCCCCAGTCTTCCCCATGACAAGAAACCCTCCACTAAACAAACCAAAATAGAAAACTGAGCAAAGAAAAGAAAAGAAAGGTACAGATCTTGACTTTGCTAGAGTCTGTTTCTTTTTTCTTACTTCTTTTAGTTTTCTTAAAACTTTATGGATGAGATTTTAGCCAAGAAACAAAAACATCCATGTACACAAAATTCTTTCATGATTGGACTAACCCCTACATTGAGTAATGTATGCATACCAAAATAATAATAGAGATGTTTGTAATTTGAGGGGCAGGGTGATAACAAGCACACAATCTTATACCTAGATTTGGTGCAGAGATGATGGCAATGAAGTCTCCTAGGAGTAGGAAGAAAGGCTGGGAAAAGAAATACAAATGGATACAGCAGGAAATCATATCTGTGGTTGCCTCCTGTAGGATGTGTATTGACCTAGTAAATGGGAGATGTCTGCAAAGAAGCTATAAATATGCTTGTGCTAATATTATTAAAGCTTTCAGGCGGTTCAGTTTCATCCATATGGCTTTCCAGGGAGAAGCCAAAGATGTGGCCCTTGGCCACAGCTTGTCTGAGCAGCACATGCCTACCTGCGCTGTAATTGCTTAATAAGATGTAGGGTTTTCCCTGGACGGATTGTGAAATATATGCAGCTGCCTAAATAGGTGCTTGGTGAGATTTTTAGATCTTCTTAATTCAGTTGAAATCTTTATGAGCAAGACATTTGAATGCTGTTGAAGGTCAGAGAGAGCTCAGTGCTTTAAAAGTTGTGAAAAGTCAATTCCTTGTCTTCTTACCCCTGCTTTATGTCTTTACGAAAGTAAAAATAACTTTCAGGGTTTTTGCTAGCCAGTAGGGATAACAGCCCTGGGCTTGCTTGAACATACTGGTGTTGCTGACTAAAGGAAGAAAAAAATGGAGAGGTAGGAAGAGAAGATAGGAAGTGACTGTCTGATTAATGTACTAAACTAATGCAAATACTGGGAGTAAGAAAGCCACTTAAAAGCAGATGATTATTCCTTGCCAATCCCTAAGATCTAACCTCTATGCTGTTGTTCAGATGATACCCCAAAGCAATTCCTGGCAGAGATCTGTCCCTTATTCCAGCAGAGAGAGCAGTGAGATGAAAGGGATGTGGTTTAACCAAAGCTGAGATTTTGCTATCTCACCATCTTCTAGAGCTATCTGGCAGTTGCCTGTAGAGCACACTTGGGATTTCTCCCTGAACTGGTCCCACCTGCTGGAAGGCTGCTCTCCTTGCCCCTGCACACATGACCCCAGCCTGCCGTACGGACTTGTTGCCCTCCTCTTCTGAAGCTTAATCTTTGTATGGCTTTAAAGGACAGGAGAAGGAGTCTTTTCTTGTGAAATCAGCCATTGCAAGCTGTAGCTTTGTATCCCAGGAAGGTCCAAAATGTTACCTCCTCTTATGGAAGAGATGGGGCAGTACTCCAGAGCACTGAGCATGTGTGCCCTTCTGCTGCCAGGGGTGTTTAGTCTGTTAGGACAGACAAAGACCTGCCTGCACTCCCCCTCTGCTGTGTATCTTCTGGCACTTTGAAGCTTCAGGTCACTGCATTCCCTCAAACCCTACTAGGTTCAGGAGAAAAGATGTGACAAATAGAGGTGTGGTGGCAGTGCTGCTGGAAGATTATGAGACAGTGTGAGAGAATGGAAAGATTTTCCTTCTTTAAAAAAATAAAATCTTTATCTGTGCTCATACACATGGATAATACTGAAAACCTATATTTATCTTTTTATTCTCCAGGTTATGGTTTTGTAGATTTTGACAGTCCTGCAGCAGCACAGAAAGCAGTAGCATCTCTCAAAGCAAATGGCGTGCAGGCGCAGATGGCAAAGGTAAGAAGAACTGTGTAATTGCAGGATTATTTCAACTGTTGGGTTAAATTTCCAGGGGTTTGTTTTGCTCCTGTTTTTCTTAAGGTTTTGGATTGCTTATTCCAAAGATTCACGAATCCTTTGGCTCCAGCACCTTGTTCATCCCATGGTTTGTCTGTGTTCTTGAGAGCTGTGTCTCCTGTAATGGGCTCTGCTCTGACTCCCCCTCTGCCCCTCTGACTGGAGAGGGTTTTAAGACAGAGCACTGAAGTGGAAGAGCATTGGAAATGCCCTTTGCTAAGTACTGGGTGAAAGAGTTGCCTTTTCTTCACCTTGAAGTTGTCTTCATTTGGTTCTTTTGCTTTGGAAAAGTTGCTCTTTTTTGATGTGCCTGGTGAGCTTCTCTGAAGGAGTGAATGACTGAGCATAAGGAAAATCTGGTTGATCTGCCTAGGTTTGGCTTCTCCTGCTTGTTGAGGTGTTTTTTTTATTTATTTTTTTTTTTTATTTTGAGGACATAAATGAAAGTGTAGAAGGTTGCTGAAAGAATAGTTGCTAAAGATTGTCTGGAGATGATTGGCATCTGTTCACAGAGGCTGCAGGAGCTGTAGCAAGAACAGTGAGCTCAGTCACTCTGGGCTTGGAATTGTCCTTCATCCCCAGGTAAAGGGGCTGATGGTGAGACAGGGGTTATAGTAATGACCACTATGTGGTCCAGCTGTTGCCTTTCTGAAGGTGGAATAATGTGTCTTTGGCCTCTAGACTGTGTCAGCCAGCAAAAATAGCTGTTGCTTTGTACTTTAAAAATGCCTTGCCTGAGAATCACAAAAAGCACTTAATATTGCCTGACTTAGTGTCTCTAGAAATGATGCTGTCCTAGAACCTAAAACAGCAAAAGCAAGCAGGTAATTACAAAAAAGAGGGAAATCAACCAATAAACAGCCCTCAGATTTGAAGATTTCTACTTAAAGGAATGTTGGTGGTTTAAACCTTTGTTTTTCAATGATGTCTTAGTAAAAGCATAGTTTTGTTTAGGTGTTTTTTTTTTTTTTTTTTTTTTTTTAACGGAGAAAAATAGTTGCTGGTAAATGAGGTTCTTTTGCCTTCTACTGAATTGCACTCACTGTGCCTGAAAGAAACTGGATGTCACAAATGTATTTCTGTTTAACAGTGTCCCACAATGCAAGCTAGGCTGTTTTATTGGTTCTTAGTGTTTATTGACACATGGTGATAAAAAACATTTGCTTCAAATTGGTAAAAGATGGCAAGCTGAAGAATGTGAACTTCTACTAAGGATTGTGCTGTTTTATTTCTCAGATATATGGCAGCTCCTTCTTAAAATATAGGCAATTTGATGCATTAGTCAAGCTGTGGGGAAAAAAAAAACAAAGACAGGAGATATATTTTGTCCTAATGATTGATATCAAATAGCCCTTTCTAGAAAGGAGTAAATCTATATATAAATCTGTAAAAAAACCTAAATCCATATAAAACTGTACAGTTATAGATTTAAAATTATAGATTTAAAGATAGGATTGAAAGATAAATCTATGCTTGGGGTTGTCAGGATTCAGAACAATGAACAATTGCAGTACTTATATTCATGGAAACACCAGAAAAGATGGTGACTTAAAATGTTACGGTTTGGATTGTCCAATGTTTAGGGACTAAAAGCAAAGCCTGATGTTTTCAGAGTGGGAAGAGCTATACCAGCCCTTGGTTGGTTTGTTTTCTGGAGAACCTGTGGCAGGAGCAGTTTTTTGCCCTGTGAGATTTTTAGGCGGCTGGTGTGTAGGGATTTGTTTGCATAAGACTGACTGTATTTTTATTATTTAGCCATGGTGCCTGGAATCTCAGATAGATTCTTTTTAGTGTGTCTGATAGCTCAAGATAAATATACAACTGACTTTTCTTATCTCTGAAAAAAATCTAAGTATTTAGAAAAATGAGGTTTCAAAGGAAATTGAGATGACTCCACGCAAAGTACCTCACATTGCCGAGAAGGCAGGGCCTGGGAAAGCAAATCTATTGGAGAAACATGTTAGTTCTTGCATATGTTGGAAGCCAAGTTACATAACAGGACTGAAAGACAGCATTACCTGCCAGTGTCAGAATTAACAGCGAGGGCTCAGAAGAGGCTTGAGGAAAGGGGCAGAACAATAATCTAACCTGCATTTCTGGAAGTTTATCGAGAGCAGTTTTATTTCAAGAGCTGCTTTAATTAGTGGTGAATGGTGGCTTTCAAATGAAATCAAAATAAAGAGAGTTAAGTCTGAAGAAATTCCCTAAACCTTCTGTGTGCCATGCTTTCATAGTATTAGTGTCCTTTACTCTGCATTGCAAAGCAGTGAAACTGCCCCGTGTAGAGGCCAGAGAGGAGACAGACTGTAACCTGTGTTCAGCAAATGTCAAAAAATCTCAGTCTAGCTGTGGATGCTTTTGAATAAAGGTGAAAGAGGCATTGGCCAACTCTTTCTATGTGCTGGCCTTCTTCAGTAGTGAGAGAAAATATGCTGAAGTGTCGGTATTGTCTGTGATGTTTTCCTGGAGAGAGCTCTTGCTCGGAAAGAGTGGTTCTTTCTCAGTTTTAACACAATATAATTTTTCTCATAGAAATCCAGGAATCTTCTTTGAAAAACAAAAAGCAGAACTGAACCCCTGTCCATGTTGGCTAGCAGAAGTATCTTGTGGATACTTGAGTAAAATATACTCATTTTATCGATGCTAAAATACAGCCACCTCCCTCTTTTTTTATAGAATTTGGACAGCATTTTGGCTGATTTTGTTTCAGAGTGCTGCCTCTGGAAGAAGGTTAAACTCTGGTGGATTGATGCTCCAAGTCCCATCAGTATTGGAAAACTTGTTCTATTGAGGCTAATACACCCCATAAACCCACAAAGGGAAAAAAAAAACCCAGCTGTTAAACGTGTCTGAATTTCTCTTTTTGTTCTGGTTTGAAGCAGGCGGGTGAGGATTGGGCTGAGGGAGAGGAACAGCAGTAGTATGCCTGCAGAGGTGGTGGTGGCAGCTGAGGAGATGAGGTCTCATGTGGCCCACTTGGTGGGACAGGCACCCACACAAGGACAGGACCCACACAACCTCCCACCCACAGGAGAGTTGTGTGAGTCTTTTGCACTCAGATGTTGTCACCTGGCTTCTTTTGCATTTCTCTCTCAGAGGTACATGAACCAGGAGTTCTAACCACTTCTGCTGTTCTATGTTCATCTAAGTTATCCATCTTTTTCAGAAGTGCTTATTAAGCATTTCATTTATTGAGAAGAATGAATGCTATGGAGCTCCTGAGGGGTATTTTCCTAGCTGGCCTGGTTTACTTTGCTGTGTGCTTCCTGTGTGCCTTTGGACATGCAGATTCATTTGTGTGTATGTAGTGCCTACTTGGTCAGGCTCGCAGAGTCCAGGTGTTTTTTTGGGTTTGTCTTCCTATGACCGACACAATTGGATAATCTCACAGGAATTATTGATTTGGTTGTCTCTTTGTGCTAGGGACCACAGAAACATGACAGAAAAAAAACATTGCTTATGTGCATGATTTATATATCAGTTTAGGTTTTTCCAGATGCTCCTTTCCTGCATTTCCTAGAAAAATATTATAGACAGAATATGGAAAATTAATAAGGAGAATCTTAGTAATATGGGTGTTGGCTCAGACAAGTAGGCAAAGAAGCCTAGTACACATGAAAAATGTATCAGTGTTCTAATAAAATCTGTAGACACATCTATTCTTGGGATTTGCAATAGTCCTTCACCTAGAATTACACATTCATGAGGACACTTCCTAATCTACTTTATATGTAAGTTTTAATGATGCCAAGGAGTCTAAATCACCTGAAAAATCAATAGAAGTCTGCTGTCTAAATAAATAAATTTGAGCTTTTGAGCTTGTGTCAGCTTGCAGTTGAACTGTGCAATCAGTTTATCCCTTCACAGACATTTGGGGTCCTCTCTACCATTTTTTATTTCCAGTTCTAGTCTGCTGTAAGATTGCATAATGTGAAAGTTCAGGTGAAGGTAGGCTCTTGCAGAGTATCTAATAGCTTCTTTAATACCTAGCAGCCCATCAAACCTGTTGAAACAAATGCATTCACAAAGGAAGGGTTTTCAGTCCTGCTTTTAAAAAGATGAAAAATGTATTTGATCTTGTGTATCTTTTCTGGGTTTTCTTTTTGTACGTATAATGCATTTAGACATCCTTAAGACCTGTGTGAAAAATGCGGATATTGAAGGAATATTTAATTAGCACTGGCAGTTGTCTAAGTCCAAGGAATCATTTCTTGACTACTCTGCTGCAGTAATTGCCATCCAGAGAGTACACTGCAGGAACTGGTTCTGAGAAAGGGCTGTGCCAGTAGGCTCTGATGTGTTTTCCTCCACAAGGGAATTGCAGAAAGTGATTTTCTTTCTTGTGTGATATTTTCCTCATCTTTCCATCATGCAGAAGCTTAAATACAGGGAGTAATCGCCATCTAGGTGAAAGAAAAAAGGGAGCTATTTCCCACAGAACAGAGCCAAGCACAAGAGCTTCTAAAGAGGAATAGAGAGCTGGTTGCTGTATAGTTAAATAGGCAGATTTTCTACAAGAACAAGGAAAAGGAAATCCCACAGAAGAAAACCTTACTTATTTTCCAGACCTTTGCGTAGGTTTTAAGCATTGCTCTGGTATGAGTCAGCTGACCAAATAAGTTAGTTCTGTCTGCTTATTTTTTAGCTTCATATTCTCTTATTTTTAAATTACTTCCCCTTTTTTCCTCTGTCAGATACCAATACTCTAAAGGGCTCATCCTTAAAATGAAAACACTCCGATGAAAACCCTTCTTTCCAATGCTTTTTTATCTTTTTAATGAAAAGTTTTGTTTGTTTTTGCAGTTTAAAAATTCATGAAAATAATAAGAATGCTGTCCATACAAAATATGAAATATGTCCTATACGCATAATACACTGGTTTCCTAACTCATGATTGAAATGGCTGCAAATTTTAGCTAACAAAACCTCAAGATACTGGTTGGTCGAATTTTTGATAATATTTTTGGTTGACTGAGCTAACCTTCCTTTTGAAACCAACGTGGGATTCTAGGAGTTTTAGAGCTCAATATTGAAATTGTCAGGCTTTGTTTTACTCCTGTGCTTTAATTATCAGCTATCCCATCCCCAGCGAACTGTTCTATGAAGTCTAATATTTGTATCGGTGATTTATAAAACACTGTTTTTTGTTGCTGGAGCAGGAGCTGGTGTCTCTGGAAACCTGGCCATGCTCAGCAGTGTAGGAGAAGCTGAGAATATGGCTGTGCTGGCCACCTTCCACATCGTTTCTGAATGAATTGCACAGCCAGGCATAGGCTGCTGCTGCTGCAACAGTTGTCAGAGACGTTTGGCACAACTCTTGTACGTGTATGGAGCACTCTCCAGTGAGCTGTCCTCTCGTCTTCCAAAAATGTGCACCCTCTCTCCCTGTGCTTTTGCACGTATATACTATATTGGTCATGCTGGCTGACCAGTACTGACCTGAATTGATAACAGTCCTGGGTTCAATGAGAATGGAAAGTTACAGCTGAAAAGAAATGACAGGTAGTTCAATTTAGGTTTGGAAATTATACATGCAAGTGTCTCTCTCCTTTGATTTCTTTTACCAAGTCAGCCATACCAAAGGTGTCCTGCAGAAGCACTAACTGGAAGTTCCAAGTTTCATGTACTGCTGCTTATCAAAGTCGTGCTGTCCTCATCCTCTCTTGCCTGCTTACCTCTGTTTTTCATAAACTATCTTTTACTCTTGGGATGGGGAATGAGGTTCCCAGATGGAGCTGGCCTTTTCAGGTTTTGTAAATCTAGGATATTTTTTCCATTACTTAAAGGATAATAATTAACAAAGCAAGAGCATTAACAAGATGCTAAATTATTTGTTTATATTAGGTTTTATCTCAAAATTTCTTAGGAAGATATGCCTTTCAAAACCTGGAAGGTTTTTTTTGTGGGTTTTTGTTTGTTTGTTTTTTTTTTTTCCCCAGATGAAACACTGTCTAAATTCAGGATTCAAATCACAGATGTGCCAGCAAAGGGCTAACTTTAAATTTCAGAAAATCTGCAGTAGCAGACGACATTGTCCCATGAGTGTCCTAGACAATCAAGACTAAAGCAATGAGCAGCTTTGCACAAACAATGATAGATTGGGGTGATAGCAAAGATACATGACATTAATGGAAGGACTTCCTAGTCTTATCTAGCCTTGTAAATTTTATGCTTCTACTTGAGAACTGTATGGTAGCCAGTGTGAAATGATCTTAAGATCCTTTTCCTGCTTTTAGATGTGCATTCACAAGCCAATATAGAATGCATTAGCTAGAGCCATTCTTGAAAGAACATCAAGTTATCCTGTGGGTACTAAAATCCAGCAGTCCTTTCACACTTGCACGTGTTTCTCCTAAAAACATGTAGATCAGCATCAAGGAGGGTATGCACATCGACAGTGTTTGAACCACACCTGCCAAAATTAGAAACAATAATTTCTTTGGGGGTTTTCAGAAGTGCTTAACTTGACATAATTCTACTCTCTGAAAGTCCATGGAACTTTACTGTTGGCCAGTTGAGAGGAATTAGATCAGTACTGTGTTCCGTTGCTCCCAAAAATTGTAGTTCAGCATCTTTCTTAACCACTAAGTTAGCTTAGAAAATCTTACAGCACACACAGTCATGTTTATTCTCTAGCTATCACCTCAGGTAGACCTGGCCGTGGTATTTTCCTTCCCTTTTCAAGTGCTGCTTTAGTTTCTAGATTTACTTGATTATTTTTTTTATATACTGTAACTTCATCTAGCATTAAAACATTCCTCTGCCTTTGAAAATTAAAATATAAACAATCAGTAAATATATCCACCTCCGTGCTATTAATGCTTTGCACCACAGAACAGATGCTGAAAGTGAAAAATGTAGCCAACTTTTAGGCTGAAGAATGGTGGAATTACTGGGTTCTTTTCGGGTTATGAACTTCAGCCAAACAAGAGTTGGCCTTTTTTCATAAATACACATTGTTCTTGACTTTCCTCTGACTTGGAACACATTTGAATTGGTAATAATACAGCTGAAATCCACAGTGCTTTGGCAATCTAAGCTGGGGAGAAGAATGGGGCTCCCTATCTTTAGCACTCACATAGCTATACATCTTGGAAGCTCTCACACACTCTTTGCAAACCCTTTATGTTTGCAGAAGAGGAAATCTGAGTCCTGCAAATGAGTTAAACACTGGAGTCAGATTAATTCTTTTTTGCCTCCATACTCAGGAAACTCCAAACGCCCCACAGAAGAGTTATCTGACCACAACTATGCAGCTTGGGAATCTGCAGCTCAGACTGAGCAGAACTATGTTCTAAATTCAGTAAGCACAGCTTTACTCACCAGGAAAAACCTAGTGAATGCTGAAATGTTCAAAAAGCTGTGGTTTTAGAAAATATTACTCTGGTAGAAAATGGACATATCCTTCCTTTCAGTGACATATCATTTAATTATGTTCTTCTGTAGATTGGCCTGAGGACAATGCTTTTGTAAGGTGAGAAGCAAAAATTCATTGTATCTAGCATGATGATTCATGTGACCACCAGCAGGAGGATATGCGCATGCTTTTTTGGGGTACTGCTTAATGTGGACTGAAACACAGCTTCAACAAAGCAATGCAATTTGTGTGAAAACCAGGCCACTTTCAGATTATTTGGTTTGATTTGGAAAGCAGGTGTGCAAACTTCAGTGGCATTTCTTCTGAGTTTATGTGAATGCCTGTATAACAGCTCATCAGCCTGGAAATTCACAGGTGCACACTCTACAAGTAAACACAAATCTACCAGTAATATGCATAGATATTCCCTGTGCAGCTATGCATCTCCCTCTGAATATCTAAATGTTACTGTATTAGTGAATACTCTGCTTGTTATTTCTTTATTAATGACTGTCTCCCATTCAACTGACATGTCTGAGTAGTTTGGCTGTAATCTAACTAAATTTTGGCTTAGATGCAGATTTGTTCACTAATGAATGATCATTTTTGTCACTATAATAGGAACCTCTATTTTTCCTTTTTATAAAAATATGAAATTAGGCTGTGCTTATGCTACATGCAACATACTGAGTCATAATGGAAGCTCACTGAATTTTTTAGTCCTTTCCCTTTATATATTTGTGCTCAAAAAGGGAGATAATGATGACATGAACAGCTGAATTCTATTTGTAGTCATGATAAATTTGCTTTCAAAATAAATGTAAGAGATATAAGAATGTAAAATCCATTCTGGCCATACCAGACCAGAATAAAGTTCCTTCTGATATCAGATTCTCTTTCTGATAATGCACGATAGCATGTGCCAGCAGAGGAGTACAAGAACCAGACAAGCATCTGAGGATACTTCCCCAGAGCCGTCTCTTAGCCTCTAGCAATTTGCAATTTGGGATTTCTTCAGCTTGTATTGAATAGTCATTTGTAGAACTGCCTCCCCATCCCCAAATAAACAATTTATGCTGCCTGTTTTGCATTTAAAATTTTGGCAGCACAATATCCAGCCATAAGAAATTCTTCAGTTTAACTTCATATTCTTCAAAGATCCATCTCCTTTGCTTGCTCTAGACCTACAATGTAGATTTCATTGATTGCTTGCTAATTCTTGTATCAGGAAAGACAGAAGGCTCTTGTTCCCTATGAATCCTTTTCATTGCACTTACGATTTTATAAAATGCAATCATAACTTCCCTTAATCCCTGTTCTGTTTCCAGTTTTAAGAAAGATGTGCCAGGATATGTGTGCGTCAATAAGGATGTGGTTCTTAGAAGCAAGGAGCAGTTGCTAAGTAATGAATGTGAAGCGTATTAAAGTGGCTTTGTAATATGAGAGCAGAGCTGACAGGAAGCTTAGAGGGTCATTTTATATCAATATGTTGGAAATGAGGCAAGTATTGCTAATGCTGTGTAGTGCTGCAGCCTGGGAAATGGGAAAATGGACACAGAGACGACACAGTACATTTGGCTGGTATCAGGTACTTTGTAAGGCAGTCCTCATTTTGCACAAGGATAAATGCACATATTTGATTAAACCTAGGAAGATCAATTTTTAAAATAAGAACTGTCAGCTTTAGAAAAATATACCCCAGAAATAATTGAAGTGTTAAAAAAATGTAACAGAGCTATTCCTTTGAAAGCAGCAAGTGAACAGAAGTATAACCCCAAGTACAAGGACATGTGTTCAGTGTGTCAAAAGGAAATATACCCAACTCCCCCCATCTCTGTATGAATAAGGCATTATAAATAACTGCCTTAAAGTCTGGAATTGTTTGGTCACAACTTTCCTTAAATATTAGATTAATTTGTATCTGTCATGTTGATGAACAATACCTCAAGCTGATGCCACCAATGGATCGATATCTGGCCAATTCTATCAGCAGGCTTGAGGACTTTCTTCTTGCCAGGGGCTACTGAAGCACCACTGTGCATTTTGTCTTGCACCCACTGCTTGGGCATGATGTGACCAGCAATGCTGCAGCACATGCCTTCATATCTAAACTGAGGAAAGGACTGCAGCAGATGTCATGCTGTGCAATGAATCCTTATTTAGGAGAGATTTATATTAATATTCTGCTTTCTCTAGAGCTCATGGAAGAAAATATTAGCCATTTTATTAGTCATAGTTCACAATGGTGGACACATACAAGAACCTAGGGGCCCTAAATTGCCAGTTCCTCCACTGTGTAGGTAGGTGGAATCTTTCAGTGATTCCCAAAGGTATCTACTGAGTACGTCAGGGAGATTTACGCCTACCAAAAACATCCCTTACACTGCCTTAATGGAGGTGCAACAGCTATTTTCTCTACTGCTCCTCACAGCTTTATGCTCTCAAAAACCAAAGAGAACAGTGTAAACTTTGATGAAAGCAGCTGTAAAGACATTTTTGTAATTGGAAAAATTGGACCTCCCCCATGTGAACACATCGTTAGAATATGGATATGGTATTTGGTAGGAGGTATATTTTTGCCTTGTTAAAATGGATACAGCTTTGTTTATCTGGATGCCAGTAAGTAACAAACTGGGCTGTGTTCAATGATTACCACTTGTCAGTCATCTTCTATCCTGGTATTCTTACCACAATTCAAAAAGGAAAATATGTGTTCGTTTCTAGCAAAAAACTTTGGAGTTGGGATAATTAGGGCTTGGTGCTAGAAAGTTGGGCTTTGAATTCCTCAGAACAAGTGAGCATACCTTTCTAGTAGTTGAGACTGAACTCTGTGTCTCAGACGTCACTTCTTGCAACTAAATTATTTTTGGTCTTTAAATTCAGTTGGTAGACAGGTAAAGAAAGAGAAGACACCTTGAAGAAAGGCTTCCCCATCTTCAAAGGTATCTTTGGCACTTTACTACCTCACTTAGTTGGTAGGTGATGCTGTTCCAGTGCAGTATCACAGTTCTGTCTCTTTGTGCATGGACATACGGGGGTTTACTTTGTGCATGACTAGTTGATAAGTGTTCAAGAAACTATATTTATATCAATGTATGCCTACATTTATAGATGATAATTTAGAAATATTAGTGAGAAAATTTTATAATATAATGAGATTCTCATGAGTAGCGAAAAGTATTGCAGTAGTATTTTCATAATATGTGCTGTTGGAGTCTGACTGTTTGCTAATAATACTTCTAAGCCCTGAAAATAAAATAGTATGTGTTTTTTTTAGACATGTGCTGTAGAAATAGGAAGGAAATTGGAGGTAAATTAAATCTTGGTCATAATCAGTCAGTATTTTTCCATCTGTCAGCAAAACCTGGCAAAAAATTCCAAAAAAAACAACAAAACTGTAAACTCTGAGACGAGATTTAGTGATTTACTGTCTGCTTTAACTGTGCCTACAGCTTGCAGTATAGCTACACAGCCTCAGGGTTTCCCAGATATTTCCATAACTTATTTGTCCATTTTGCATAAAAGGTTATGATCCCACCATTTATCTAAACATTTTCCTAGTCACCTACTCCAATTATAGCTTGTTATGGAAAGCCAGAACTATCATTTATATGTCTGTGTTGCTTTATTATTGGGATGTAGCATAAAGCAGCATGTGGAGTCAGTGAAGTGAGGGTTTTCACAGTGTCTTAGCTTCCAGAAAATCTTTTCCCTTGCTTAAAAACTGTTCATCAGTGAAAGGTCACCACTCCTAATAGCATGACCTAATTCACATCAGCCTGCCTTCCTGCTGCATGGCACATTGCACATGGTAAAGTCATGGGTTTGGTAAAGGAGCCAGAACTGATCCAAACCAGGTTGAAATCTGGCTGTAATGGGGTTGCAGTGCTCTTGCTGCCCTGCCCTCTTTACTGAGGCTGCTGAGCTTAGAGTAATGGAAATGCTTCCCTTTCAGAATAAAATTTAATTAGCTCAAATACATAATGGCTGTCTTTTGCATGATAAATCTTCTGAGTCTGCTTGAACTCAGACTTCATATGTTAAGAAGGAGTGTTGGATGCAGACTCTGCTTTGCTTTCCTTGAAGTTCAAATAAATGGTTTCATCTTGCATGATTGCATTGTTGCATGCTATTTACTTCTCTTGAGTATATAAGTAATTTCCAGATTGGCTTAGAGGGATACCTTGAAGAGACTCAACATTTTATGTCAGTGAGCAATTAGATTGGTTACAGGGGTTACATTGGTTACTCCTCTAAGTGACTGTTGTGCTGGCTGTCTTTGATCTGGGAAGCCTGGTGCAGACTTACCTCAAGGACGTGGTCTGAAAATGTAGCAACTTCGGCACTTTCCTGCTGGGAGCATCATCTAGTACTTTATCTGCTGTAGTGGGTTTTACTAAAGGTTTCTCCATTTCTTTGCTGAGAGGTCATTTGAATCAGTGTAGTAGCTGAGACCTGCAACACTCTGACGGAAACCACTCACAAAACAGAGCACTCTCAAGTCACTTGGTCTTAGCAGTCCATAGATCAGATCAGTCATGGAATAATAGCTATAGATACTATTTATTGCCTCTTTGCTGGTATTTCTTTGATAACCCATTGTGTTGGTATTTAACTTAATATTTTAGAAGTTTTTAATAGTGGTATTTGACTTGACAAATGTTTTTACTTCTGTAATGTCCCCCTTTCTTCCCACGTAAGTGAAGTCCTTTCACTTTAGTCTTTTCCACACTAGTCAATCCACATAAAACATCGGGAAAGCAGAATGATACCACATTTGCATCCTTCCTTTTGCTATTGTGAATATAACACATTCTTTTTAGATCGTTCCTTCACACTTATCACAATCCTGTTGCAGTTTTGGGTCTGAGCTGAGTGGTGCTGTTGCAACAGGCAGATAAAGTCTCTTTTCTCGGATATTCACATTTTTTCTTGTGTTATTCCACTGACTGATAGTGTTTTTCTATACATTTTCTATTTAAAATCCATCTTTCTTAAATCTTGTTGAGTGGAGCTGTATGCTATTTTTCAGAGAGTCTGTAGTGCTGTAATATTTTGTAATAATTTTGCTGCCTTTTAGTCAATTGATGGGCACTGTAGAGTTTGCATTAGACATTCTGATTTTTAGCAGGTGTATGAACTACATTGTTTTGCATATTCTATTGTTAAATTTCATTTGCTCAATTAAACTTCTGAATGCCTTAGCAGCTCTAGAGTCAAATGCAGATGTTATATTTTATAAACACAAGTTTTAAAATTATGCCACAAGTGTTTGCAAACCTTCATAGCTAAAGATCTGTTCTTCAACTTGTCTTTAGTGAGTATACCAACTGGTTGGCTGTTTAACACCATAAATGTGACACCCCAGGTTATCTTGAGTTGTGCTAGGAAAGGCTTAGTGTCCCAGAGCTTAATTTCTAGCCATGTATAATTCCAAAAATATAGTAAGCCAAATAGGAGATATAGAAAGTAAGTTATATTTATGTGTTTCTAAACTTTAAATGCTTCCCAAAATGCTGCATTTCGCAAAGAAAAGTGAATATAAGAAATTAGCAATAGGGGATAGATGGGTTTCTAGCATATTAAATCTTGGAATTTTTGCCCCATGGGAACATTTGCTTCAGTTATGATAAAATCTCACATTTTAAGAAATGAGTATTAGGTTCCATGAAATTGGCAGGTTTTTATTACCTTAAGGATTACCTTTAAAAAAAAAAAAAGCAGCCACCACAAACTCTGTTATCTAGGCAGATACTTCACAGCTAAAAGGTTTAACATGAAGATAGGATGGTGAGAAATATAGGCCTAAAGTAGAGAGCCATAAGATGCAAATGAGTTCTAGTTCTCCTTTCATGTTTTTGGTTGTTTGTGTTGTGGTCTTTTTTTTTTTTTTTTTTTTTTTTTTTTTTGTCAGAATTACTGTTCACATAAATATTATGTAGAGGAAAACCTTGAGATGTGCAAAATGTTTGTTAAGAGAATGATCTACTCTGTTCAAATTGGTACTCTTGAGAGATGCACTTTAGAGATATATGTCTCTAATATTTGTTTTAGACAACTTTGAAATCTTGGTATCCCAATATAAATATCCAGATGACAGATATATGTACAAATATTTTTCAGGGAATCAAGTTTGGTTGTTTTAAGGCAGAACTTAATTTTTGTGAGGTCAAATCTGGAAGTTTGGATGACTCAGATGACCCTCAGCCTTGTTGTACTGCCATTTCTAATTATGTTTAAAACCAAGATTGCTCAGAGTCATGTAGCAGTCTTTTGTGGTTCTGAAGTTAGTTGATTTAAAATATAGACCTATATTTTGAATGCAAAGTTAACACGTGTATTCAGCTGGCAATAATGAGTATAAAGGCTTTTGTTAGAAAGTTTTGCTGGATTGTTTCAAGATTTTGACAGTCTTGGTCCCTAGCTAATATTCCACCTGTGTAAAATACTTCACTGTGTTATCTCTGCTTATTATTTTATCTTGCAGCAGAAATGGAATGTATTGAAGACTTTTGTTCAACAAATGAACTCTGTTGATCTTTTAATTTTAATTCCATTCACACTTTTTCTTAGTTTTTGTTTTAGAAAGAATAATTCAAGGTAGTATGTATTTGGCAAAGAAACCTCAAATATTTGATTTTGTTCTTCTTGGTCATCAATAATGTAACTGACCTTCCTTAACATATTAGTAAGAACAAAAACAACCGAAAACTTTTTTCTTTGAGAACAAGCAACAAACTTTGGTTTTCACCCTTAGTGATAATGGTGCAAGATTTCATTCTGGAAGAATTTAGGAATGGGAGTCAGGTTTGCCTTTAAAACTCAAGTCTCAAAAAGAGGAAAATATCCATATTAAATGATTCCACAAAACTTTTGTGTCTCAGTGTAGGTCCTCCATGCCTGCTGTGGATAGTTTGAAGCCTGAAGGCAAAGCTGAGATAACAGAATTTTTCCCAGATGTCAGCTTGGCCCATCAAGCTGAAACCAAAATCTAAGCATCTGGCCTTCTGGGCGACTCTCTCTTTATCAGCCACAGTCAGTGATGTGCACTTTGATCTGCTGAATCCATGAACCACCTCCTCCCTCAAAAATCTGAAGAGCTGAATTGAGGTGCAACTGAGGCATGCTGGGACCTAAATCACAGCTGAGGTTCCAGCAGTTTCTTCAAGAACCCCTTCCAAAAGAGGACCACAACGGATTTGTATAAGCAGTATACATTATTTTAGCTGTTTTAAGACAGCTTAGAATTTTCAAAACCAGTCCTAACAAAGTAAAAAGGCACAATTAATGTGCTTTCTTAAAATTAGAAGTCAATAGCTTCTCACATTATGCAGAATGTAAGAAAGAAGCCATTGTAACTGAAGCTTTCCATCCAGTGCCCTGTTATACCATTACAGTTTGGCCTGTTATACCAATGCAGTTTGCTCTTGCAGTCCTGTGTTTGTTAAGATGAAGCTGTAGCATCAAAAGTGTTATTAGCTTCTGCTGTTCACTGTATGTATAAAGATTTTATTTCTAGATGCTGAATGATAGATTTGATCAAGGTCCAACTGTGTAAAACTTGCAAGGTCAAGACACATAAACAAATTGCGTCATAGTAATACATTGCTGATTTATCCTTCCTTTAGTGAATGATAAACTAAACTGAAATCGTTACATGTATTTTCAGAGAAGAATATTCATGTGGATGGATTCTGAAAGGTGGTTGATGTGTAATAACCTGGTTTTGGGTGAAAGTCCTGCAATATGCACAGGCCTGTGATGAGTAGGTCATGAACCTGGCTTAATGTTGTGAATTGGTAAATAAGTAATTTACTAAATATGTGGTTTCAGTTAAAGGTAATGCACTTATTTAACAAATGTGAGGTTTTTTTTTTTTTTATTTATTGCCTTCTTCTAATTCCATTAAATGCTCATTACCTGAGCACCAACCCTGTGCATAGCTCTGTGGAAGTTACAAATTAAAATCTAGTGTTTGAAGTGAATAAAATACTTACCATAGGAGAAACTATCAGGATGCCTTGGGCAGAAGTTGATTTCAGGCATTATGTCTGGTTTCTGCTGGTGTGCATGTGCACGCCTGCCTGCCTCACGCGTGCATTCAGGGAGAGAGCGGTGAAAAGGTCAGATGTGGGCTATGGATATGATCTCTGTTCATCTCACTGTGCTGATGAAGTTTTGTTGATTGAATGTAAATATGCCTTAACTCTTACACAGCATGTGCATCAAAGAGAACATTATTAGAGCAAAGACAGGCATTTGTTGGTACAATGAAAGTAATACTGTCTGTGAGATACTGTTTAGAGGTGGCGTGCAGTGGCATCGGGATATATTTGCATCTAAATGAGGTGAGCGTTTCTTTTCATTCGGCTTTGATTTACCTTGATCGCTACAGGTTTTTATTCCTTCTGGGATCTGGGGAACCGCATTCCCATTATGCGCTCATCTTTCCTTCACATACTGTCTGCCACCTTCAGTCAGTGCCGCCAGATAAGTATATATAATAAAGATCTTTTACATCAGATCTGGTTACCATGCTGTCAGGCCAGTTACTGTAGTCTGGGACTCAGGAGGAGCAGTGAGTGATGAGTACAGCATTTATTTAAGTACTGCTTTGTTTTTTCCCTTGTTTTTATGTTGAGTATTGACTGCATCTCAACCTGCTTCAGCATTATTAATGTTTCCGAGAATAGTTGGATGATAATGCAGAGTTCCAAATTTTTTGTTTTAAAATTGTTTTGAAATCATTGATTTTCCTTTTTTATTTATTTTTGCCTCTGAAGAGCCTCAGTAGTTCATTAACCAGCATCCTAAAGGTCTGTGTCTGACTCCCTCACTCAGTGAGTTTGTAGATTGCTGTTGGATATGTTGAGATGCTCTATTTGTTCTATGTGTCACTTAGTGTGGGTTAGATCAGCAAAAGCATTTCTTGGCCTAGCTCTACTCTTGGTTGCATCAAGTTGCATTTTAAATCAAAGTCATAGTATATCAATTTAAATCTCAGTCTAGTGCTGACATGTAGCCATAGCTATGGCACTTAAGGATAATAGTGTAGAAAAACACTTGGGAAGTAAAATTTGTAAATCAGCATACATGGGTGAGCATCTTGTGTTGCACATTATAAACCTTTGCTTTGAATTAATGCAAGATTTCAAGTCCTTCTCTGCATGATATAATCATTCACTGAAGTTTTCTTTCCTATATTCTGCAAACTCTAAAAAGATTTCAGAACTCTTTCAGCATTGGAAAAGGGGAAACTATCAATTGTTGGTCATTTTTGTTTGGATTGCAGTACCTTTCAGGGAGCACTGGACACTTAGCAAAGGCAAAGGAAGGTCCATCCCATGCCCCAAGGACTGTGTGATTTAAAAAGGCAAAGGCAATTACACAAGGTAGTGACAGAGTAGTGTGTGTAGTCTTCTAATGATAGAATTATCCCCTCATTAACAAGACTTATCCTTGCTGTCTTCACTTTTTCTGTCCCTTTTCTCATTTCAATGAGGTATTTCTGGTTTCTTACCTTTTTACCCAGGTTCTGTATGTTTGTCTTTTATGATGTTAAGTACATTTCCCTTTCAGTGGAGCATCTCCAACATTTCCCTTTTCATTCCCACTCCAAGTCACTGGGGCAGTCCGGTCCTTCTGACATACTAAATGGGATTTGTCAAGTCTTTGGTGTAGCCATGTTTTATTTCCATGAGTAATGAGATACTATGATAGGACATCTTGTCCTGCCCTAAACGAGACATGCCAAGCCAAACATGAAATGGAATGCCAAATGCTATGTCCTATATGTTTGTCAAGTGTGTGATCCATTTTTTAGAGACCCAGCTCAGTACACTGAAATATTTTACTACTTGTGAACTTTAGCTTCTGTTAATATGATTGAAGCAAGTGGAAATGGAAATTGTCAGGGCAATTTAACAAAGCGAGTCTGTAAAACTCATTACATCCCAGGTAGTAAAATCACTTTAGAAGGCACATTCTTCAAACTTGAGCTTTATTCAGTAAACTGCATTGGTGCCTGACCTTTTAAGAGCTTTTCCTTGCTTGGGAGGGAGGAGGGGGAAAGACCCTGTTGTTCAGAGCTACCTATCTTAAATTACAAACAGCAGCCAGACTTGACTCTGTGCTTTAGATCACACAGGATGACAAAGTGTGCAACTGCTCCAAACAGACAGTTAAATGGCCAGCTATTTAGATGAGTTTGATGTGTATTTCATGTAATTGTATACTTCATAAAGCAGTAAAAAACCAATGTTGTGTGCTGGCTGTATTTTAGCACAAAGTAAATCAAAGTACCAATCTCATGTTTGTAATTCAACCTAATCTTATCAAGACCTGATGTTTTAAAGAAGCTTTAGATTGATACTAGGTAGTGGGTGTGTGAGGGTTAAAGATGCTCTGGAGAAAATAATTCCTGTTAGGTCTGTATCTAATTTGCATAGCAAGATAAATTAGCTTCTTGAGAACTCTCTAAGACCATGGCTGGGTTTCTCCTGCACTGCAATGTAAACATGCCCCTAAGTATGCCTCTCTCTGCACTGTCTCTGTGCATGTCTCCAAATAGATGACAGGCTTTTCCTGCCAAAGTTATGAACGAGCTGTCAACCCACCCTAGATAACAAATTTAGGCTCTATTTTTTTTTCTATTTTTTTAAAAAATACTTTATTCTTCCAATGGTATGCCACAAATTTTTATTAGTGGCATACATTAAAAGAAAATGTGTCATGGGCTGTGTCTCTACCAGTTCATTATTTTCATTTTCCAGCATCTAAACAATTATGAGCTGTAGAGATTGCATTTTCTTGGAGCTATCCTTTGCCAGGCTCATAAGCACAAGTCAGGTTGCTCATTAGTGAGCCCACACAGAGTTTAGTCCAGTAACCTTTGAAGTAAATGGGAAGCCTCCCACATATTTATTCGGTGTCAGGTAGACATTTGGTGCACACTGTGGCATTAAAAGATTTTGTCTAATTACATAATGAGGCTTTTGCCTTATCTGTGTAGTTTGTGAAGTTATGGGGAGTATGTTAAAGCTGATTGTGGAAAACTTTGAAAAGAGAAAGTGTTATTCTTCTTTGTAATTTTCACATTGTTTTGTGGGTGTTTTTTTTTTGTTTGTTTGTTTTTTTGCCATTGGTACTAGGCAATTTTTTCCCCTACCGGATCTTTTATCATCTTATCGAGAGGTTTCCTGAATATCTTTAAAGATGGTTGGTAAAAAACATAGTGAAAATAAAAGATGGTTAAGAAAGGATTGAGAGTGGGGAATAGAAACTTTAAAAAGGGAAGTTTTTGTAAGAATTGGTATAAAACAAAAAAAAATATGTTTCTTTTTTATTTTCTATGGGCAGAAGGATTTGCAAATGCATGAATGGTACTGAGTCTTACATGCAGTGAGAATAGTCAGGTCCATAGGTGACAGATAAAAAGCTATGTAAATTCATAGCACTCCTGGTAAGACTCCTCCTTGTGTATGTAATCCAGAAAAAGTTTGCCAGCATAAAGAAATGATGTGAGATGATAGAGGTAATGGAACTCTGCAGTAGCTGTGTTTTTTTTAGCACAGAGAAGTACTGATCTTTGTGTATAAATTGTTTTACATCAAGGGGAACTTGGTGGTAAGCCAGATGTAAAGCCTAGGATAATGCATCTTTAAAAATTTGGCCTTTACCCATGCAGAAAAGAAATGCCATTTGCTTTCCAAGAGGTGAAATTTATTCCATTATTCTTGTACATTGGTAGCATTTCTTCTTCCCTGTTTAAGTTCCCTTTTCCAGTGTGTGGCACTGCCTTGGGTTTGAATCATCAAAAGGGGAGCAATTATAGAAAAAAACCATAAATGTTTCAGGAGGTGTCAGAATGTAAATGATCCACCATCCTGAGGAACAGGAATGCGGATAAGCTTTTGATTGTTGATATATGTGGCATGCTTTATGGCTTTCTTTCATAAATACTCTCCTCCTTTGCAGAAAACAAATAGGGATAGTTGGGACCATGCTCTGTTCTACTAATCAACCTGCAGACTGTGTGCTGTAATGACACTGGCATAATACCTTATTATAATGCCTAGTTTTTATGCCAAGCATTTAAAAAAACATACTTTAAATACAACACAATGTGTTTGCTATCCATAGCTGGGTAATCTATAGCTGTTGTTGAGGTAGGAAGCAGTTTTGAAGGTTTGCATTTCTGGAAGGTTGGCATTCATTGAAGGCATTTAATTTGATGGTGAAAGAAAGTGTTTGTTTAAATACTCAGTTTGCCTTCAATTATTAGAGTTGTTTATGTCACATAAAGCAGAGTTCTCCAAAAGTTTTGCTCTAGAACCAGCTACAAACTACCTGTGGTTTCTGCAGGCTCCACTCTGGGGCTCATAGAAATAATCACGAATTGCCTTGCCTTAGTCAAACATTTTTAACTATCAGTATTTTCCCTTTATTTCTGAAATTTCAGATTTTAAGGCAAACTATTATTCTTTGAATATAGCAGATAATGCAGCAATCACTCCCTTCCTGCATGCTCCTCTACTTGAAATGCAGGTTGGAGGTTGAGGAGAAAAGGAAAAAAAAGAAAGAAGAAAATATTCGATTTTGCAAACAGCATTGTAATTGATTAATAAACCTCAATATCTTGTCACTATTTTCTCTGCTTTTGCAATGCTATGGCTACATTTCAATTTTTGGCCTTTTTTTCTCCATTTACATTATTTTTACATGTGCTCCCTTTATTGTCATCATGTTTTTAAGTGCTTTATTGTTGGTAGCAACTGAATTACAAATAATTTATATTAACACATCTGCACAGCCTTAGCAAATGTGTTAATGTAAATGCCCTGTTTTTACCAAATTCTGTGAGATACTGCAACCTGGCCTTTGTTCAGAAAAGTATTTTAAAATATAGTGTAATTCTCGTATTGTAGTTGATCATTTTAGTTTTTGTTCAGAAGATGAGCTTAACTATGTTTAAAATTAAATATATGAACTGCTCAGCCAGTTTTTCTGTCCATAGCTCAGCTCTCTTCTAACCTTCAGCTCTCTGATTTTCATTTTGCTCATAACATGGGCAGAATGAGATCCTGGGGAAGTCCCTACAGAATTACCCTACAAGCACAGCCTCCTTGCTGAGGAAAAGAACTGACACTGCCCTTGGAGCACAGGGTCATTTGCAGTGAGCTTAGTGAGAGGTGTCCAATAAACTGTCTTAGCTTGAATTGTAGTTTTGGTGAGTGACTTTGATGTCACTATGTGTAAGCAAGAGATGGTCACAGCCTCACATATGTTTAGACTGACTGTGGTTCCTCCACAACTCGTGTCAGGGAAAACGTATTGGCCTGTATTTAGTTTAACTACCTGGAGTAAAAGGAAAAGATAGAATTTTAGAAAGATAATAAGAAAATCACATTTACCCAAGGCTTTTAGTATCCAACATAAAGTAGCGCTAGTCATAATTATTGGAACATTTTTCCCAGGAATATGGTAGCCATGATTGAAGGCATAAGATTCAGACCTGTTTGTCTTCTTAAAAAGTGTTTGTATTGGAAAATAGATGGAGCTGTCTGGTATATGCACCATTTTCCTGGTAATCTGAATCTATCAGTAGCAAAATGAAATTATGCATAAGTTTATTGTTGAAGTAATGAGTAGTCACAAGGAGAACACCTAGAGTGACTCCTTGTTTGTCATAATTTCCCCCCCAAAAGACAGATGTAGGCAGAAATCATGATCCCTGTTAAACAATTTGGAGTTTTTAATAAATTGTTCATATTTTTGTTAGTCACTGGAATTATTTCTTTTGTCCTAGTCTTTATTCTTACAAGTAATAGGATAATTCCAGGATACAATTAATTTCCAGCTATTCTTACCAATTTTAGTGGGTTGCAAGCTATCAGTTCTTTTCTAGATCGCAGAGTGAAAATATCTATACTGTGTATATGTATGTGTATATGGGAGGCTGGAGCTGTATTAGATAGTAACCATTATTGAGCATAATATGTACAATCTATTGAATATAAATCTGTTTTCTGCACCACAATTCCTATTTTGAATAACTATTTTTTATTTTTCTCAGTGTTGCTCATATTTTTTTTTTTTCTGTAATTAAGCAAGAAGGCAAGCAGCAGGAAAGGCACATTAAGAAAATATGATAGCTAGGTGCATTTTTTGCATTTTAAAACCTCTGTCTTTTTTCATGCTGTGATATATAAATGATTTGTGTAAATTTTAAGCTACACAAAGATGAAGAATTCAACACAGAGAAAGGACATTTAGGAGTCCTCATAGCAAACACAGTGATGCCTAGAAACAATAATAGTGCTTTCTAGGGACTTAGGTGAAAGATATTTTAACTCACTGTAATAGCAAGCCATGATCCCTTTCTTATCTCCTAGAAAAAATTGCACAATTTTTCAAAAACATTATCAGTGACAGAAAGTATGTAAAAGTCTTTTTGCTTGATTTTACAATTAATTGATTCAATAACTATTTCTGAAGAAGAAGTATTTTGAAAAAAAAATCAGATCAGTATTAAAGCAACTTAACTGGCTACATGGTGTGTCTGCACTGTGCTTGCTGCTTTCTGATGGAGGTTTCCCTGTCTAAAACATTGCTGTGTAAGGGTTTGAGTAAGCTAGAGGAGTTTCTGTCTGGTAGGGTATACTTGATACAAACAGACACTGTGCAAAGCAGGCCTTACAGTAGTGCTGGCTTAAAATATTCAACCTGTACTATTCAGGGAAAAATTTCCAGTCTGGTAACTGTGTCATATTTTCTCTCAAAACACTATTTGTTTTCTATAGGCAAAGAGCAGCTTTTGTATAGGTAGTTGAAAGTACAAAGAGATCTCTTGGCAAATCATTAATCTTGCTTATAATTGCTAGTCAGCACTGTAGCTCTTTTCCATAAATTAAAAGAGGAGGGTTAGCCAAACAGCTTGTGTTTCCTGAGGCAGGGAGCAAGAAGAACTGATTGTCAGGGGCAAGGACTCCATTTGAAACTTATATTAATGTGCTATACTATTCAGTAGGGGAGAAGGGAGGGAAGACAAAGATAGGGAAAAGAAGAATTAACTTTGTTTACATCGTTGGAAAGGTGGAAGATGGACTTAACTCATCCTTGGCTTCCATTGTTTAAATGGCTTTCCTTTTGCTCATGATTAAGTGACATAACTGCCCCCGTTTCCCTCAGGTTTTGTTTCTTGTGAGCGTGTTTACGCACTGTGTCAGTTGAGGAGTGGCCCTGGTTTCGCAGCCCAGAGTGGACATTGACACCGGGGGCTGGCAGGACAAGGACCGTGAGGAGCAATGGTTTAGCCATATCCAGAGGAGATCTTCTATAAACATCTCCCCTGAAAAGAGTTGAACTGCTCTTCCTCCTTGATGATGTTCACCTAATTATTATTTTCTCAGGGCCATGATTTCATCACCAAGGTGCAGTTCATGGTATGGGGTAAAAGCTGAGGGGCCTTCTGAGGGGTGATTCTTCTCATTCCTCCCTATGTCTGCTATTTAATTCTTTCAGGGGAGTATCCGAGTTTTCCCAGTGTGACAGTCTAGACAGGGAAGGAGTAGGCTCTCACCCTCTTTGCACTGTGTTCTGAGGGGCAGGCTGCTTGCTTTTGGGATCAGAGTAGATACAGAGTGACTGCTGGGGTCCCCACACCCTGCTGCCCTACAAAGATCATGCAGGTGGGGGGCTGGGCTTTTCATGTCCCTCTGTCTTCCCTTTTTCTGCTTCTGTCATTTCCTCCTAAATTTTCACAAGAGAAACTCTTAATTAGCCTTTTCTTAGGCGGACTCTGAGTCCAACTCAGCTGCTCGTGAAGAGCTCTTTAGGTAAGTCAAGTGTGGGGTGTTCTTCTGTTCTGTGTTAGAGTTTGTCAGCTCAGAGATTTCACACACTGGTATGGCAAATACTTTTCTTTGTATGTATCTCAGGACTGTTACTCTTACAATGTGCTTTAAATGTATCTTAAAAAAATCCCACACAAGGCAAAATGCTTGTCTGGGAGAGCTTGCACAGTGCTTGTGGATTAATATGTACAGCATACACCTATTAAATATATACAGCATGCTGCTACTGCACTAGAAGCTTTTAGTACTGAACCATTCAGCCTCCTCTGATAAAGGCTGGCATAGTGCCCACTTCCTTATGAGTTGCTGGATACAGCATAATGGTATTGAGGATGTGACCAAGAAAGCATGCAGCTCCAAATAATCATGCTGGTGCTTTGCATGCCAGGAAATATGGTGCTCTTACATGGGGTGTTTCCCTTTCCCAACATTTATCTGCCTTGTTTAGATTGAAACATATTCTGGGAGTTTCCTTATGTTTTATTTTTAATCTGCCTGTCAAATTCCAATGCTTAACTACCATAATAGAAGAAAATAAACAACATCAATTACTCTCTAAAAATAATGGATGTTATACTGAAAGTTGCACATGCAAATTTATAGTATTACTCAGACTTTTTAAAACATTATACAAAATTCCTCTTTAGCAAAAAAAGGCAAAAAGTACTGCTGCCTTCTGGGCAGTAGCACTATGACATTCCTGTACAGTAGTTTTTCCCAATCTGCCAACTGGGAGTACAAAGATGCATGCCCCAGGGGGACTGCAAAACAGTATCACAGAATGCCTAAAAGCTTGGGAGGCCACATTTTGTATAGGAGCAGAAATGCTAATCATCTTGTCCCCTTGATAACCTCTCAAGGGCCACTAAAATGGCAGTGCTCTATCTCCAGTTTGAAAAAACTGCTGCTCTCCAGGCAAGGGACTAACTCCAGTTTCCTGGTACACAAAATAAAGGTACTATTCATATTGACTTTGTAGGCAACATAGAAACCTGATTGCATAAAGATAAGTGTAAAGACAATGTTTGTTGTCAGAAAAGTTAGTTCTCTGCCAACAAACAGTTAGGAAATGAGATAATTAGAAACACAAAATGCAGAAAAACATGAGCATGAAATGGTGGAGAAGTCAGAGCTTGAAGAACAGTATTTGCATACTGCTCAGATCACTGGTGTTTTTCTTGTTCATGTAAATTCTCTTTCCTGTTTTATACTGTTCAGTTCTTTGGTTAGTTTTCTGTTTAAATTCCAATTTGAAGTATATGAAGAAGGACCAGATGGTTATACAGTCAGGATTGGTGACAGAGAGGTAGCAATTGATTTTATAATGTGAACAAACCAGGTTCTAGCTGTTTGATCTCAGTAATTTCTTCCTAGGTTAGAAACCCATCTATTAAATTTCTGTTTCCCAGATGGGCACTCATAGGCTGAGACCAAGCCACCTCTAAACCATCTCTTTGATGAGTTAAATAAATTGATCATCTTGCATCTCACACTGTGAAGCAAATGCTTTGATCCTTTCATCATTCTTGCTTTTTCCCCTGTGACTGCTCTGGTTTTCCAAGCCCTTACTGTGAAAGTGAGAACTTGGACCTCACTTTCAGTTCCTGGATTGCAAGCACTAGAGCCAGGGTGTTGTACTTACTCATCCTGTATCCCCCTTTCATCACATCATAGCCTCTTCAAGCAGTGCTACTCTAAGAATTCATGTTCATCTTCTCATTTAGCCTGACCTCAAGACTTTGTCAGAGGTACAGCTCAGGGCTGAACTCACCACCTAGAAAAATGCTATTTCTTATTCCTAGATGAAAGCCTGTATGCTTTTAAACAGTGCATTGTTTGGTTATGTTGATACATGAGAGGGCACACTGATGTCAACTTTTGAATCAGTGTGATCTGGAGCTCTAGTGAGAATAAATAGTTTTGCTATTTTCTTTGAAAATAGCATGATTTTAAGATGAATGATTGTATATCTGAAAAAAAAAAAAAAAGAAAAAGGCTTCAAGATAAAGGTGAAATGGGAAAAAGATCATACATAGGATTGGTTTGATTTTTTAAACCGATCCAGTAATTCTATTAGCCTAATTTAACATCTTAGTTTCAAAAGTTAGAATTTAGGCATTATTTAAGATGGTTGTTTTGCATTCCCGTGTTTATATAAAATTCCTCATACAACTGAGTATAGATGGGGGGGCAAGAAAATCCTTTGATCCTTCAGCAAAATGTTTTTATGTAAGTAGCCTTTTCGTGGTGAGCTCTGGAAGTCTGGACAGATCATTGTCCATCTGTTTTTATAACTTTCTGTGATCACCGTCCAGCAAATGCTGTTTAATCTACAGAGAATAAACACTTCCAGAGTTGACAATGTGCTTCCCAGGTGCTGAGGGGGAGGGTCATGCAGCCAGGCCGTTTGCTGAAATGTAGGAAAACAGTCATCCAGAGAAAACAAATATCTATGGAGACTTTAAGGAAGAATCATATCTCTTTAATTTTCCTTTTCTTTTAGAAACCAGAGACTCTTTTGGAAAGAAATATAAAGGTACTGGTAACTTGTCTTGTGCTGGACGGGTTAGTGCACAAGAAGGAAGAGATGCCAAGATCTTTAAAATCAGTAGCTCTTTTTTAAAGATTAAAGGAGTGAGAAGGAAACATGTAATGTTGGTGCAGGAGGCTAATGAAACAAATTCCCATAACTGTGTTTCCATTTGGACCACTGTTGATTGCTGGAAGAGGGATTGGAGGCCCACAAGTGCAGCATGGAAACGAGATGCTGTGTCTGGATCATGTCATGGCAAGGAGCTTTAGTAGCTCTGAGGCATTGCCCTCATTTGTGCTGGAGCTTAACATCCCCTCCAAAACATTATGCAGCAGGCAGACAACCAGCCCTCATTACTGTTCGTCTCAAGGACTGTGCCTGTCCAGGCTACACTCAGATCAGAAATTCTGTGCTGTTTTTCTCACCTCAAGAGAAGGTTGCAGGGTTTAGTGTCCCTGGCACAGGATAAAAGTACTGTATGTATGTTTTCATATTACAATAACAGAAAGGCATATGCCACTGTCACTGATGCTGCTCTAACTACAGCACTGCTAGCTTCTTTTTATCTTGATCCCATTTTTGTGAATGCTTGTATTTCTATTCACAGGATATTCCTTCATGGAAATCCAAAGGGCATTACAGAACCAATACACCAGACTTCCTCTGCTGTAAAACCTGGTTTCAAGTACCCTGCACTTCTGAAATACCTAGAATATTCAGGGTTCTTTCCTTATCTTTCTTAATAGTTCTTCACTCTGAAGTGTACAAGACCCTGTAGTCCTGGCTAATTTTTTCCCCAAAATGCTCAGGGTACCTCAGCTCCAGGCATCTTTTGTGATTTCTTAATTTGTTTTATTTGGGTCCCTCTCTTTTAGTAAGTGGTTAGTCAGATAGATAATATGTGTATGGACCTAATTTGGGGGCCCAACTAACTTTCCTGGCATCCCTTCATCAGATGCATCACCTGTGTGTGGCAGGGTTTCAGAAGGGGGGGATAGGAGAGGACATGAAGCAATTTGGCTTTTTGACTACTTCTCCATGAGCTGTTTGGAAGGGGTGTGACAGGGCTTTACTCTTGATCCGTCCCCAAGTACATAAAAATAAATCTTGTCCAAACATATGCCTTTCTCTAGCTGCAGTAGTTGTAAAAGCAAGTTGCCCTCTGAGCTGGGATTCCTTCTGTGTTTTCTCATCCCAAATTTAAGGATTGGTGGTTTTAAAATGTGAGTAAGTGTTTCCCAACTTTGCCTCTAATCCATTAATATCACATATCATCTAAGCTGCTGAAATTAATAAGTGTAGTGAAGAAACCACATCCACACCCCAACTGGCCTTCTTGTGTGGCTGGACTAGGCCAACAGCACTGCCTGCCAGCAGTATCCATCACTGCCAAATGCGAGTCTACTGGATGTGCAGCAGTAGGTTCATGAAATATTTTTGCCACCACAGGTCAAGCAATTGAATATGAATATTGGCAGGATCACACTGAGAGTGTTATTTAATAGAGCTGTTCCTTCTTAGAAAATGGGTTTTTAAATGGACTGTGGAGCTAGCTCAGGATGGAAAGGTCTTGTGTCTAACTGAAAGGCTGTATAAACTAACAGCAGCCAACACAAGGTGTAAAAGCTGGGAAAACTCCATGCCCTGAATGTGGCTGAGTCAAGTTCAGGGTCAGCACACTTCTATTCTGGACAAGAAAAGTCACACCCATTCCTTGCCACCTGGGAACAACAAACAACTGAGGTTACTGGGAGTTTGTTTGCTAATCAAAGTGGGGTATTTTTGTTTGTCATGACTTAGTCTACTTCAAATAGCATCAACTGTTTCCATCTCGCTAACTATCTTGCTTATTAATTATTAGTAAGGCAGGCTAATGAAAATTTAGGAATAATTTCTGCTCTCACTTTGCTACCTGTAAGTATTTTTCCAGCCTGTCATGATTTTCTATTCACCACTGTGAAGTTTAAAAACAGTAAGGAAGAAAAATAATTTGTGGATTACATCATTTCAGAACAGACCTTTGAGGTTTAACTTCAAGGTCAAAGTCACAAGGCACTGGTTTTGACACAAGGTGCTTTATCATCTGCAGAGCTTAAGTTCAGTGGTTATTTGAAAGCTGGGAGATGCCTGCTGAGAACTGGTTTATGTCGGGTCGACCTTACCAGCAATGGACACTGTGAGCAAAGATCTTAAAAGGGGTGTGGATGACACATTTATTTATTTACCTATCTGTCACTGATGGTACTGGTACTTTGAGACATAACAGCCTTGAAGAGCCTCATTAGGTTCATGTAAAGGAAAGAATAGGGGAAAACTACTTTGTCTTGTCAGTACATATTAGATTTAATATGTACATATGTGTGCATATGTGCACACAGAGCTCTAAAAAGAGAATTAACTATTTAACCATTTTTTATTACATAAATGAAAATAGCAAAATACTTGCTAGGATTCAGGGCTTTGGCACATGTTGTCCCCAAAGTACTCTAAGCATGGCACATAGTACCGATTATAAAAAAATAATCTACATCTGCTACTTCAGATTTTGGTCCTTCATTCTGGGCTGCCAGAGTACGGATGACACAGGAGATAGTACTGACCCTCACAATTAAGAGGCAGCAAATTCAGGGTAGTGTGGATACTCTTCCACACTCTGTTGATGGTTTACTGTGTGACACTGGTCAACTCATTTCTTCTCACCATCTTTGTACTGTCTCTAGCTTTTCTCTTTTTGATACCTGTTGCTCTTGGACACTTTCTTACTTTCTATCGGTGCAGAACATAGCACAGAGCTCTTCTTCTCACTGTAGCATAAATATTAGAGAAAAGAAAGAGAGAAGCATTTTTCCCTGGTTGTTGTTCAGTGTTTCCATTGCACTCTATATGGCACTGGAATACTGTGGCCAGGTTGACATAAAATTTGGAAATGGATAGTAGGAAAAAGGGCTTTTCTCAAAGTGATCCTCCCGCTCCCTCAGGATGGTGTAGAGCCTGTTGTTGGGAAACTGGATGTCTGTTTCCTTTGTGTGATGGAGCTGGTGGCTCTGTTGGTAATACACCTGCTTAAGTGGTTTTTGCTGGATCGCAGCCCAAACAAATTGTGAATTCCTTATCCTCTCATATCTCCATTACTGCATGTTTCAGAGCTGTAGCAAGGCATTTTAGTGTCCAAGGTAACACCTTGTACTTGGCAGCTCTCCTGCTCCCCCCATGTGGTCTCCCGAGTGTCAGCACCTGGGCTGGGGGAGGCTCAGGAAGCGAGTCCCAGGCGCAAGGCAGGCGGCTGCAGCCCACCTGCGCAGCTGCCTGGCAGCCAGCCCCGCTGCCGTTGCCGTGGCACTGCTCTCCCTTCCATCTTCATTTTGAGATAGTGCTGAGGGAGGGCACTGCCTTTGACCTTGATAAGGCTCTACTCTTGCTCCCAATGTAAAAAGGTTTGGGCAGTGGCCAGAGGCAGGCTGCTGGGTTATTTCCACCATCCAGTTTGGATGCTTCTTCTGCCCCTGGCCTTATCTTCTCCCTGAAGGTTTCCCTGCCCTTCCCCAAGCCATGCTTCTGTCGGCATCAAAAACTCTCAATCTGCTTGTATGCAGTCCCTACTTCTGAAGTTTTACGTGGCATGATCTTATTTATTTAGACCGGTCCCAAATCCACCGTTACAGCTGATCCATTTATGCAGCAGCCCTGTAACTCCTATAGTTTTGACAGTAAGCCCTTGTAGGTAGGTCTACCTCCAGGAAAGCCTTTGAGATGACTGAAATGTAATTAAAAAGTGAAGACCAGATGTTTCTTCCAAGATTATGTTTTCAAGATCACAACAGTTCTTTCAAAAGGGAGGGGAGAAAAGGGAAACAAGAGAAAACCTCTACTGCTCTGCTTTAGTAAGGGAATTTCCTGAAGTATATACAAGAAAAATCTGGATTTTGTTAATTCTTCTTTTTTTTTTTTTTTTTCATTCCACACTGAAGTCTGTTAGCAGCTTGAAATGGTAATAAAACAAAGTGGACTTTCCATTCCATTGTGCAAAGCCAGCAAATTTGTTTTTTCCCCAGTGCACCTGTTTCATTGCTTAGCCTTTCCAGAGGGGAAAAAAAAAGCGCCTACTTTTTTTTTCTGGAACCTGCTTTACTAGTATTTTTTTCTGTAATTTGCCACAATAAAAATGTTTTCTTGGATATATTTTTGAAAATCCTTCATTCCATTCTGTGAAGGTAAATAAAGATGTGGAGGAGTTAGGGGAGAAAATCTATATTCATCAAAAGCAAAAGAGAATGTTTAAATCTTTATAGTAAAACTGCAAGGAAACACACAACATTAATATAATTATAGCATTGAACTGGCAAATTAGAGGAAATATACTCCTGCCATTTTTAAACAAGACATTTCTTATACAGACAGAATGATTATTTGATAAGTTGAGGTTTCTTCTAAGTATTTAATTTTATTCTGTAGTCTGTGTATTATGTTGTCTTTGTGCTGTCCTTGACAAGAAAAAGTCCTGTCAAAAAAAGAGAGGTTTTTCCCCAGGAGTGTATGATGATGCTTTTTCTCTTGTAGACAGCAAATATGTGGGTAAGCTTTACAGGTATTTGCTTATTATCTTTATAGAAAGTTAGATATGGATATGTTATTTAACTTAATAATTTAAGCTGATTTTTAAAATTCAAGTACTAGTAAATATCCTACAGACCTCTTGAGGACATATTAAATCTTCTTTATGTCCAGGAAATATGTTTTTCCTTGTCCTAGGCAGCATACACATTTACCATGACCATGAAAAGAGATTTTGTTTAATGGTCACTAAGGCTACATTGCTGTAAGTTCTGTTTCAAAATGGGACCTTTTTTATTTTTTTTCCCCACTTGTTTTGACACTTTTCAGGGCATGTTCATTGTAAAAATTATGTTCTCATTAATAAAACCAAATTTGGTCATTCCATATATATATATATATATATATATATATATATATATATATATATATATATATATATATATATATATATGAATATGAATATATAAAAATGAATAAACATTTCAGTTTCACACTACCAGAAGAATATTCTATAACTTCAGTAATATTTATATGAAAGTATCACTATTACTCGAACAGAAATCATGAAGGAGTTTTAGGTGTTTTCTTAAATTTATGCTCCTAAGAGTTCATTATTTCTGTCCAGACATGGGGATAGCAGTGGGCAGTCAACCTTCCTGTCCTTAACTAGAGTCAGTGAAGACTGAAAGGTGTTACTGTATGTTGCATTCTTGGGCACTGCTGCTAAGGACAATGCTGGAGTGACACAAGGGGACCAAAATGATGTCTGATTCTGAGCTCCTCACTCACTTGCTTTATCTTTAGATCTGCATAATCTGAATATATTATTTAACAGAGGGCAAAGTGAGTCTGTGGTTTCCAGCTGGGCAGTTTGCTGAGCTAAGCTGAGAGCTGTAGGTCTTTGCCCAAGTCCAGTGTTCAGGTTGTGCCTACTGTAAGGAGCAGTTTGGACTAATGGGAGCAGATGTGGGGAGACAAACAGTGCTGCAGAGCTGACATCCACACTGTGCATTTTAGTGAGGTTTTATCTCTCTGAGTTCTCCTCAGGCCCTGGGGGCAGCAGGCTTGGTCATGGTGGAAATACATCAAGTGGAGTCCTGAAGTGAACTTCTGGGCAATTTTAATCTGAAAGTGCCTGAGTTCCCTGTGCTCCACAATGGCTCTGTGATATGAACCAGCACATGTCAAGTGGGAATAATTAGGAAATTTGCATAAAAGATACATGCCTGATTCACACTGAAATGCAAATGTAGATGCAACCTCAGTGAGCTTTGTGCCTGTTTATATTCAAGGTACTTTGTACCTCTTGGAAAATGTGAAGGAAACAAGTGAGAGCATATTAGGATATGGGAATAATTATAGACTGGGTAAGTGGGAATCAAGGCTAGTAATTGCCTTAATTTATGTTGTAAATAGCTTCATACAGCCGTTATTGGGAAAAGAGCCTAATAGAGCAAGTAGATTACTTTATAAGGTTAAAAAGATATACTGGATTGTCTTTTGCCCATATTGTTATCTGTTCATAACAGTGCAGATTCTGTTCTCCAGTTACAAGTTTAGTCCCTTGAGCCTTTGTAACAAAATTTCTGCTCAGTATAGAATATTGCAACATGTACTGTCAAGAATAACAGTTATCTAAAAGCATGGAGAAGAAAAAAATGCAATGCCTGCTATCATGTTTCTTCAAATAGAGTCTGTGCTGAGGAGCCAGAGTTCAAAAGCATATTGTGGTACAGCCTAAGCTAAGGCACTGAGTGCTCAAATTGAAGAGGATTGCAGGCTCGGGGACTCAGGACACAGGGGATTTAATATACATTTACCAGAGGATTGATGTAAGGGTACCTTAGGTTTTAAGGATTTGGGGAGTTTTGTAAAGATGGGTATTTCCAGGTACTCGAAGGCTAGATCGCAAAACGTAGCGATGTGACCCAAGTTAAGATGCCCTTTTCCTCTGGCCTCTTAAGTAGACTAAGTTGCAAATTGTAGCTATTTATAAAAGATTTTCATCAGAACTGTCTCTCCTTAGATTTTATAATGGCAGTCCCCTGGCTCCTAAAAACCTTGCTCTAATCAACCTCATTGACACGTCTATAATTAAATGGAGAGACAGGAGGCTGCAGAAGTGGAAAAGAGATGATAAAATAAAAGGGAAGCCTTCAAAATTGTGCTCAGAAGTCTCTGGAGCCACTCCTGACAGTAGATTGGCAATTCTTGAATTTTCAGGATCTAAAATTGGGGAAGAAAAAAAAAAAAGACTGGCTATTTGTTTGTTTTATAATGCTTGGCTGTTACATCTGTTCTTCCTCTGATATTTTATATCTGTGCTGGAGATTACTGTAGAGGAGAATATTGCTGTAGACCTTTGTGTCATCTGGAGCTTCACAGTCCTATCTTTAAATGTAAAATATTTTGAAATGTCCAAAACCAGTCTGAACCTCCTCCCTCTCAACTCTGGTTATTTCTTCTCTACCTCCTTATCTCTCTCAGCTTGTTCCTTTCTCTGCAGCCTCTTTGAATGCCAGATGCTAATGTACCTGCTGAATAAATTTTATTATGGTTTGGAAAAATAAATGTTTTGCGAAGAGTTGAGGGAGGGGAGAAGGGTTGCCCTTTGTTAAATTGCTGGATGTTTTGAGAAAAAAGCAGTCCCAGATGCTTAATGAAAAAAAAAACTGAGAGCTTTCAAATGTCCTCAGAGCCACTGGTTTCACTGTACAGGACAGTGGTGGTGTTGTGTGCATTTTCAGTCCTCTAGATGTCTTAACTTGCAGCAAGAAACCTAAAAGAAATCACAGTTGTAAGACGATCCCTATTGGCCTTAACAGTAATAGCTTATTTATTTGTAGTAGATCCCCTCAGAGGGAATCTCTGGAATCCTCTTTGTACAGAACATGTTGGGAGGTAAGGGACAGAGGGTGTCATGGGAGGGATGCTGGGTGCAGGTCCTCCCCGCTGGTGCTGCTGATGAGGTCCACAGTGTTGCTGTGCATTCTTGTCTCTCACTTCCCCTGGGACTGGGGGCAGCTGAATCTCCTTTTCCTACATCGCTGCACAGGAGATGTGGCTCCCGTGGACCTGCTCACAGGCCAGCAGCTCATCTTCATGGCAGCTTCAAAATACTTCACTGGTACCATATGGAAAAACAGGATTGTGTCTGACTTTCTGGTCTGATTTGTTTGTTGAAGTTCTTTTCTTTTTTTAATGCTTTTTCTGCAAATTGGAGAAGTCTTCAGCAGCTCTTCTATGAGAGCTTACCAGAAAAGGGCACAGGTGCATGGATGTGGAAGATGCTGCAGAGAGCTCCTAGCTTTCCCATTCTGTTCCTGAGGGATTTTTATGTGCACCTCCATCTATTTTTAACTGTGTAGCTGCACAGCCTGTCCTCCTTGGATGGGATGCTGACTTGAGCTTGCCCAGGCTGGGCTTTGTATCTCTCACCAAAAGCTTGCTGAAACTTCAGTTTCATGGATATATATAGGCACTGTCTTACTGTTGTTACTTGAAAGTTGATAAAAGTTACTTAGGACAAGAGGATTTGTTCCCTAATTTTAAAATCAGGATTTTAATAGTCTGTGCTACAGATTGACTTTTGTTGCTTCCTAATTTTTCCCAGAGTCCTTTCCAGCTTTCTGCATCCTGCTTACTGCCGAGTCTTGGGACAGGGTGTGCAAGATTTCTATATTTTATTTAAATACCCTGAGCAGGATCACATGTTGGTGATTATCTCAGCAGGTCTAGTTTTAACTCAGCACGTGCAGCTCCCTGACCTCTGTGAGCACCATCAATACTGGCCATCATAAATGGCAAACCCCTTGCTTACACCAAGTAGTATTCTCTGACTACCAAAACACTGGAGAAAGTACAGATCTAAACAAAAAGTGTATGCACGTGTCTTCACCTTTATGTTTTAGGAGAAGGCCAGATTCCTTCAGACTTTCGGTAGTCTCTGCCATGCATAGTCTTGAACGACACCTGCAAATGGTTTCCTGCTTCCTCTCTCCATTCTACTAAAACTTTTTAAACGCTATTCTCTCTTTTGGTCTCTAAACTTTCAGTAGTCACTTTTGTGAACTTGTGCTTGCCCTGGAGATGAGATACAGTCCCACAGAGCTGGTCACACTCCACCATGTATCTGAAGATGGCTGGTTTGAACCCTGCCATGTGTTAAACTTAATCAAGGCAGCCAAGAGGTTATTTTCAGCCATTTACTCTGATTTTATGGTTGTCACTGCCCATATTATGTGTGCTGTTCTCAGCCTTTTTCCCCCATGTCTCTGTGCTCATCATGGACCCAAGACATTGCCTCCCAGAGCTGTGTCCTAATTAGCAGATTTTTTTTTCTGATGAGACCCACATAGTGTTGTTCTGGGCTAAACCAGTGATGAGGTTGGTGACTGCCATCCTGAGAGCTGCTAAAGGAGGTTTGCAAAATGAGCATGACCGAATGTATGAACAGCTCTTCTGCATGGTTGGATTTTCAGTGTGCTGAAACACAGAACATTTGTTGTTTATATTCATGTGCTGTGTTCATTACCTATGTAATACTGATCACAAAGCACTTCACAGAGATTTCAGATAAGCAAATTTTGCCAGAACAATGACTCAAAGCTTTAGTCTGCTAAAAAACTTTAAAGAGTAGATATTTGTTTACTGTGTTAAATTATTATTCGGTAATGGAAGAAAATAGGAAATGACTCAGACTGTAATAAAAATTACTTTTTTTCCCAATCACAGCAAATGCATTGCGTAGTAGTTTGTGGTTTATAGTAAATAAATAATGAAAGATGCTATTCCAAACAGACCTGCTTTATTTCATGTTGTTTTCAAAATGTCAGTGGATATGCTTTAATAGGTAGAAGTACATACAGAGACCCTACAGAGGTGAAACACAAGCAGGCTTTGATAGTCTCAAATTTTGTTTCTGATTTTTTTCTTCCTATGCTTTGCAATTTTCCCACTTTCAGAGTTCTTATCCATTCTCCTTATTTAAGAGGGGATTTTTTTTTGTTTTTCATTGTCTTGTGTTTGCCTGCAAAATATTACCAGTAAGCAAAAACTAATTGTCTGCACTGTACAGCTCTCCTGGGATTTTGAACTCCATGAGGTTCACTTGGTTATATTGCTGGGTTTCTTTCCATTTTCAGAAAATTTGACTGTAATTGCAAAGGATTTGTGTAGTAGCCATAATGCATTTTATATGACAACGAGAGTCTCAAAGCAATGGAAAAGACTAAATGGTTACAAAGGACAATGAGTGGCTACTTTCTGAGGTGAAAAATATGAGTGTTATGAGGAATAGCATGTGCCAATGTGTTAGCAATTATGTCTGACTTCAGTTCAACTGAAGATAATCAGTCTACTTGATTTATTTTGCAGTGTGTTGTGTGAACAAATTATCCTGATTGTATATATTAAATATCTATGGTATCACCTGACTAGTTGCTGTATTCTTTGCTGAACTATGTTAAGTGACTTAATTTTTCATTAAGAAATTCTGTTTATCAAGACCCCCAAGATTCTAATTCTTTGAGGCACTCCTAAAATCCTTCCAAGTGCAATTTTCTGAATGCAGGGTCAATGAAATTTCAATTTATGTAGGTTATTTATTAGTTTTTAATATTCCTACCTTCTTCCTTCTTGACTTAAATCCTTGTACATCTCTCTTATTTTTGTGTAGAACTTTTCATCATGAGTCACAGTGGACCACTTAACGTCACTTTGCTTTGCCACTTACAACAGTAGATAAATATGATAGTCAAAAAGGCAAGGTCTTATTTGACCTTACCCCCCAAAAGAAGAAAAAGAAAAGAGCTGCAGAATTTGAATGGCGAAAGAATCTTTTTTCTTCAGAACAGTTAATAATTCAGAGCTCAGGGAACTCGCTTAGATTTTGGTGGCTTGGCCTCAGTCCTGAGTCAATCTAATTTGCAGCAGGGGCTCTAGGGAGGGTCTCTTAAGGCTCTAAGGAGGGTCTCTTACATGCCAGGTGATTGCCCCTCCATCAGATTATTTGCAGTCTTGAAAGAAGACATTCTCATTCTCTCTCACCCAGACCTTTCTCACCTTGTATGAATAATTGAATAATCATCGGGGCAGGGCAAGAGACTAAAGCTGTAGCCTGCTAGGTATAAGGGATGTAGGGCCTTGAACTCAGAGCTCTCACATCCTCCTGGAGAAGCCTGGAATCCCTGTGAGGCCTTGTGCTGTCAGATTGTGTGCAGCACTTTAATGTTCTTTTCTGATTTGGGAAAAGGCAGGATAATCTGCCAGTTATTCTTCCTGACCTGCATTCTCCTCAGTCCCTCAAAGCTCAGCAATGGGCTGCGTGGCCATCTCAGTATAGGTTTTCCCAATAATGTTTTGTGTGCTGTAAGATACACTACTTAACCCATGGAGATACCCTGTTGCTCTCCCAGCTCTCTGGTTTCCTTCTTTTGTACAAAGCAAAAAACAGTGTATTCCCATGGTAAACAATCCTTGTTATCAGTAGCTTTGATTGTCTAAGACTTGTGCAAAAGCCTACCATAGAGACCATTTTGTTCACAATTAAACCTAAGCTTGCTTGTTGGCCACAGAGTCGGAGGTTTTGGGTTTTTTTCCTTTTTTTGTACTTAGTGATAATGATAGTAATAGTAATAATGAGAATTAATCTATGCCATCCTCCCTGAAATTCACTTAACCATTGTAGAATGTGGCTATGGAGGTTTCAGTGATAAAAGCTAGAAAGAGGAAATCTGTGTTCCCATAATGAAAGGCAGGTGTCAGAGGCCCAGTGCAGACTTCTTGCTACTCACCTTGCAACATGAGTTGTGGACCTTCTGGGTTAAGTGGTAGCTTCACTAAAGATAATGGCAAAACTCCCCTAAGTTTTGTTGCTATTTTCAGAAAAGCTGTCTCTTCACTAGCCTGTGTCATTTGATCCTGATCATAACATGGACACCATGGAGACTTCGTGTTAGCGTTGTCATGGTCAGGCCCATGACTCTACTAGGTCCTGAACAAACCAAGAGAAGAGCAGTCCTTGCCCCATGAGTGGAACAGATTCATGTGGAAGACAGCAGGTGATAAGAGATGCAGGATAATACAGTGTATTACAGGGTGGCCGTGTACCTGGATGTTGTGGCATCTCTGTATCTATAGAGAGATACGGTTACACAAATCTGAGGCCATGCAAGGTTTAGGCAGGATTTTTTTTCCCCCCACTACTTGAGGAAATGTTTTGCCTGGAGGTCATTGCATTCTAAGAAATGAAGCTAACAGAACAGTTTAGTAGGAAGAGAAAATCCTGGGTTTTAGGCTTTGTTAACTAGTGCTTTCACGTGTCTGTGGCAAATTACTCAGCACAAAGGCACGAAGGGAAAATGTCAGGAGTTTGATGCTTGTTTACACAGCATGTCCCTGCCAACTCTATTCCTTCCTATACATCCATTAATAAATAAATGCCCCTCAAAGCTGAGGACCTAATAGAGCACAAACCTGTAAGACAAAACCTAATGATCTCAGCCCATTTCAATTCCACTCCACCATCTCTGCCCTGTAGCTGGCAAGGGCAGTTACAACCCAAAATATAAAATGAGAGAGTAAAGGGGCTGTAAAAGAGGCACTGTGAGATCATACCTACTGCAACACTCTAGCTTGGACATGCACCTAAGTTCATTGTATGGCAAGATTCAGGTTCCAGTTGGAGGGGGGTCTGAGTGTGGGTGGCTCAGGCTGCCCTACAGCACTTCCTGAGCCCAGCCTAGCCTGGTCCTCCTGTTTTCACATCAGGACAGCCTCACTACACTCATTTGTTCTTACATTATGGAAAGGGCTATTTATTACCACCAGCTCAGGAAATGACCTAATGTGGCCTTGTAAGGCAGAATTAATTTGCAATGACTCCAGCTGAAAGTTGGCCATCTTTTAACTTAATAACTGCAGAACTGTCAGCTTCCTTTGAACTTAATAGCAGTTGTGATGTTGAAATAGGGATTTTCATACAGGAAAGCAAACTTGACTTGATTTGAATTGCAGTATGTAGTGTTTTCCTCAGTGGAATAGAGGGAGAGGAGTGTTCAGCTGTAAAACAAAAAGCATTCCTTTTGCATTTATAGAGAGCTGTTACTATGCTGTGTCTTTCGAATACAAACTTAGCAATAATGTTTTGCAGTGAATGTTCAGGCTGGAAATATTTAAAATGTGAGTGACTCTTGTAAGTTGTGTGTTTTTTCACAGCAGGGACCACACACTGCAAATAAATGCGAGCCTACTTTGGCTCTACCACATTTCACCCTGGGATGCAATTTCTGCAAAGATGTTTTAATTAATTTTTCCTTAATGATCAGAGGAGCAGCTCAGCTGTAGGATGAATAAAGGATTTATTACTCTAAATGCAGAGGTTGCTGATTATTATTTTTCATCTCTAAGTTACTTAAACTTTAATAAATTGGTAATTTTGGGTTATCAACAAACAGATCGTGTATACACATGTGAATGTGCAAAATGTAGCTGTTTCTAATTTAAACTAGAGTTTATTACTGCCACTGGATCTGCTTCATTGCTGCTAATGAGATTTTAGGGGTTCTCATAATGTAACAGCATGAATAACCTTTTGTTAAGAAAGGCCACCCAAAGCATGTGAGGTGGTGGATACTATTTGCGTTATTGGTTTACTGCATTTAGTTCTCACAAAGGGACTGGATGATAGCCTTTCAAAATGGAGAGCTCTCCCTCCCCAGTGCATGTCAGAATGTGATTAAAACCCTCCTACTCCTACGATGCTGGCTTTAATCATAGTCCCGCTCGTTAATAGCCAAAATGCATTAACATCTGATAGCTGTTAGACACCGTGAAGGGTGTCAGAGGTTTCTGTTCAGCTCATATTGGACAGGTGTCCAGGGAAGACCTCCATCATAGTGAGCATAAACACACCTGCTCCTGAGCGAGCCTGAGGATGAAAACCCAGGAAAATTGAGTTCTTCTGTGGCAACTCCATGGGAAGGTTTCCTTCAACTGGCATTATCAAAGCAGCCTCAAGGCATGAAGAGCTATAGTGAAAATTAAGCAAAAGCAAAGTATTTCAAATATTAGGCAAGGTTTTATGAGTGCCCAACTGCATGGACATGTATCTATCCATATATCTATCTATCCATCTCATAAACAGCACAGACAGGTGAATAATGTATTTGTACTTGTGGCAGGATTAACTTTATATTAATCCATCTCTCACAGGTCATTTTCTGCCATTCCAAGTCCCCGAGCAACCTTAAACAAGTGTCATTTTACTTCTGTCAAGTAGTCAAAGACATTTTTCTTTCCCTTACTGAGAGAAAGAATTCTTTATTAAAAAATTACTCTGAACCCCTTTCTGTATTGATTTTAATCCCAGCCCCCTGAGTAGTGATTAAAACACATTTATACCCAGTAGCCCAAAATTATCCACCCAAGGCGCTGACTCATCAGCAATTTTCTTAGGCATAGTTTTTTAAGAAATGTCACAGATCTGGGTTTGAAAATGCGTGAGGGTATGTGATAAAACATGGATACAAATCAGCCTAGCTCCATTGAAGCCAATGGACTTTTGAAGTTTTACACCAGTTCTCTGTAAGGCATACAAAGGCCCCAGTTGTTGGGAATGTCAATTTTCTGTGGGAACTTAGTTTTTTCTAGCATTCAGAAGACATATGCAAATGTCAAGATTTCTTCAAGGCACTGTGTTGCTAGTCTTATTTCTCAAGATAATAATTTAGCATGTATTAACAAATAGAGTTCATTAATACAAATATCTGAGCATTCCCTTTTTATTATACTTTGATGGAGACAATCTCACAATATTTACTGTTTGTCTCAATCTGTGAGAGTGGAGAGAGTTAATTTGAATGTTTTTGTCAAATTCTAGTTCAAGAAATTCATTGTAATCCCTTTTATGTTTTCCTTAGGTAAAGTGTCAGTCACTTCTTATCCAAACTTGCTATTTGATGTTGCTGGGCACTGTAGATCAGCCAGTTCATTTTCCCTCCAAAATGGTTCTGTTTCAGCCATAAGTGAAAAAGACAAATGATTCTAATCTAGTTTTATAAAAAACAGAACCTGTGGGTGGAAAAAAAAAAGGTTCTCTGGATAAGTATCTCCATATAGTTAACGTGATTAGTTTTGTTATTCTAACTCTTGCTGCGAGTCCTAGGAACTATTATTCATATTGAATATGATAAACATATATTAGTGTTATAAATGCAAGCCATATAACTGTGACATATTTTTTAATGCTAGCTTATGCTCTTCACATTTATAGTTTACTGTTTTAGCTGCTTATCTATCCCCTACTTTATTGCCATTGTTGTTTTAACTCTATCCCTTCCCCATTTTGTTGCAGGTAATCTCATACAAAAGTGTAAACAACTTTTTCAGTTTAAAATATATAAAAGAAACCTAAAAGCCTTTAGAAGGCGGGGGGGGAAAAATAGAGATGCAGGTATAGATTTACACTTCTAATGTTTTTGATATTCTGGTGTACATTATCAGAGATGTTTCACCTTTTCTTTGGCTCCAATCTTCTTTTTCTTATGCAAACTTCAAAAGATACATTTTTCATCACATTGCATAAATTTGCCAGTGCGACCAGGCAAACAGAAAACTTTGCTTTTATTAATTAGCAGCGGCAATACTTCAAATAAGGCACTATTATATAATTTAAAACAAGAAGAAAAAATACTGGAATATCAAGCTTTTTGCCTTGTTCCAAATAGCAGCCTTCTCAAAATCTGCAGGAACAAGACTGCAGTGGTGCTGTGATCGCTTGTGGGTGCCTCGGTGGGGATTCGGTTTTGGGGTAGGGTTACAATGGGGCAGCAAAGCTCCCTCTGTTAGTAACCCTTTCTTCCAAGGGCTGTTACTCTATCCTCTTCAGGATGATGGGAAGCTCAGCACTGTTTTCAGCTGAGTTAAGATACTGGCTCAGGTTTGGCATGTGTCTGTTGTTATCTTTCAGAAGGCTTTCCCCACTCACTGATTACTTCAGGAAGAAACATCAAACTTACTGATCCTCTTGAGGTTTAAATGTGTGGGTTTGAAAATGGTAGCATTATATGTGCATTTTGGGAACTGGTAATTGAACTTTACATTCCGGTCAAATCACAGAGTTCATATCAAGCTCGGTCAAGGTCTTCATGGAAGGAAGAGAGGAGCCAAATACCATAAATATACTGACTATTGTTTTAACAGCATGGGGTGCAGTAGCAGTTACAGGAATTGAGGAATACAAAAAACTTTCACTTCCCACATTATGCAGATGTGGAAGATCCAAACATACCTGCCAGCTCCTTTCTTGGACTGAACAAATCCCCATTAGGAGCATGTGAACGAGAGACTTGTTTCTCTGTAAGCAGAACTTTGAAATGTTCCTTCTTTATCCCCTATTAAAGCATAATTTGATTTTGCCCTCCCATTAAGTAATCTGCCAGATGAGTATTCAAAGCCCTGTGATTCCCATTTATCAAGTCAAATTAAATGTTTCTGACCAGGTTCATCAACTAGGTATGTTTTAATCAAATTTAATGACATTTTCAATGAAATAGTAAGTGCATTGAGTATTTTTCTGTTTGGATGCATGGGGGTAGAAGATGCATTTGCTTCCTTTGAACACGAAGAGACTTGGTGTCAGTCCCTGTTTATTATTGTGAAACATGACAGTTATCTGAAGGAAACCAGCAGGATTTAATCTGACAGCCCAGTAAGGGAAGAGTGCCACCAATCTAATTATCCAGTAATCTAGTCAGAATGGGAGTAATTCTGGGCCTTTCTCAAGTCAGTTAATCACATTTCCTGTGCATTAGCAGCTGCACATGCAGAGCTTTTAGGGATGAGCTCTTAGCCCAGTGTAGCCTATGGAAGACACAAGAGAGGCATCATGTCATTGTCTTTGTTTGTTGTCAGGTTGTTTTTTTTAAATTATGATAAAGCATTTCTGTTCAGACTTGCTTTCACTCTTTGAGATAACCTCTTTTGATACTTCCTCAGTTCACCATCAATCATTAAATATGAAAAATACTTATTCATTTTGGATGTCCCATGATGTAGGAAAAGGGGTGTCACCCAAGAGGTGACATTGATAACATAGTCAAAAATTATCATTCCTCCTTCCTTTTTTCCTTTTTTCTAAGGTCCTATGGTAAACTGTAGAACATAACAAGCCAAAACCAAACAAAACCTTAGTGCTTAGCCAACAATTATCAAGTTATCTTCAGGCCAGATGTCAAACAATGTGACATATCTATGGTATAGAAGGTGGGTTGAGGGGGATTTTTCACAGAGAAAAATTAATTCAGTTTGTGGCAAAAGTTCTGATGTTTGAGTTTCCTGCTTTTGTTGTTCTTTTTTTATTTAAGAGTGCTTAAGGCTTGATTCTCCTATTTGCTAGTTGTATGACAGGCACATTTATCCCGCCTGTCATTTCTTCCCCCCCCATTTTATTGTCAAGCCAGGGGAGAAATTATTTCATAACTCTGTCCTCAGAGGTATAACTTGCCAGCCTGAAATATCTGCTTTGGATTGTAAGTGGTTGGGGCGAAAATTGCTGATCCCTGAATGTTTCATCATTTTTTGCAAGGGCAGCAGACCTCGTGCTGTCATATATTTATTTCTGCAGTCCAACCCACTGTTCTTGTAAGTGGGCAAGATATGTCTTGCTCTTACTTCAGGAGAAGAAGAAAGATATGTTCTAAATGTGGGTCTTTCCTACACTTGCATTTAAAAGAGAATTCTTGTGGGCTGCCAGAAGATATATAAATGCTTGCTTCTCAAATTTTCTTGTGAAATCAGAGGGCTTGAATTTGCTGAAGGTTTAGATATCATCAGTTACCTTTTGGCTTGGTTAACTCCCTGCAATGGGGCTGCAATTTTGTCTCTGAATAACATCCTTGTATATGAAAAAGTTACCCCTACATAAAGCAGAAATAATTTTCAAATAGAAGAATTAAAAAAGAGAAAAAAAAATGTCCATTCAGTTCCCCTCTCTAATCCTTGCTTAATTGAACGAGCGCTAAAGCAGCTGGCCTGCCTGAAAGACTGCTTGTTCTTACATCAGGCCAGAACATCAACTCGGCCGGGAAAGACAGGTATGGAGTTTTCTCCTATCTCTAGAAAACAACTGTTCAATAAGATATTTGAAATTTGGTGGTCTTCCTATTCAGTGTGCTTTAAATTGCACCTTTGCTCCATCCTGAAACTCCTTGTCTCTCCCTCCAACAGTCACATAGGAATAACACTTTGGATCCAGATGTTGCAGTTCAATTTGATTTTTGCTATATCTAAATTCCTTTCATCTTTCTCACCTTGCTCAGATTAAGGGAGTTTAACTGAGTGAAGACAGCTTGTGCAGCAGCAGTAGAGATTGGAAGTGCATTTTTTTCAGCTTTAACTTTACTTGTGTAACTCTGGGTGTTGTCACTGACAGCAGGAGCTGATTTAAATGGAAGAGCTGGTTGTTTTCCATTCCAGCTTGACAGGGAGGTGGTGGAGGTCAGAAACAGAAGAGCTGCCATTAGTGCTGTGGATTTCTCAGAAGGGCAAATGGCTCCAATTAAAAATAACAATAATTCCTTAAGAAGATATACCGATGTCTCCTGTGAGAACCTAGTGACTAAGCAGAACTCACCAAGGAGGCATTATGCACCAAAAGGGAGAATGGGAAGAAGTGACCCCGTGAGAAGAATTGAGCTAAACTTCATGCCAAGTTCAGCATTTCACTTGCAAATGAGTACCAGATCTGAGCTGATCTTCAAAAATGCATTTGTAAAGTTTGACAGAAAAAGTCTGCAAGAGCCAGCTTTGCAAAAGCATGGCTCGTTTTTTAATTTTGACTTAGTGGAAAAAGCAGTTCCAGAGCACTTCTAAGAACTGAAGATGGTGCCATTCCATACCAGGGTCCAGTAGAGTCATGCAAAAAATTGTTAGTATGCCCAATGTAGTTTCATTTCTGTATCAAGTAGCAAGGAACAGCAATGTATTTCATATGTAAATATAGTTCTTCTAAACACTGTTTTATGTTCAGGAGCTTCAGATCCCCCCTTTCTAGTTAATCTTTTTTCTTGGCCAGTAGTTATCTGTAACTTTTGGAAATATTAGTGAGATTCTCCTGAAGTTCTTCCGGAATCCTCTTTGATTATTACTCCTTAACAAAGTACAAATAATTAAATTTCTACTCTTGGATGTGCTGGCTATGTGCACATTTTACTTATGTGATTGACTTTTTGAGACTATGAAACCAGTGTCTTGAAACAAGCAGGACTTGTTATTGTGTTTAGAGATTTGTGCTTTGAATATTCCTTATGTGGCTCAATAAGATACACATGCTTTGCTTGGCTTTTTTCTTAAAAGAATTTTTTAAGTAAAATTACCTCAATCTGCAGATAGGGGCCAGGGGAGCCAACTTCATTAAGCAGGAAAAGAAACATCATCAAACTTCTGCCCTAAAAGACATAGGATAGCTGAAAGGCTTCCTTGTCTTTTGAGGTCCATTTTAATTCATTATTTAAATTGTGATTAATGATTGAGATGTTGAGACTCAGGCCACCAGTTTTAAAACTCCTGCTGAGTGGGGCAGCAGCAATGCATAGGTATGTACAAATCTGAGGGCCCTCTCAGAGCTCTACATCATGGGTCTTGCATTTCTCCAGTGATGTTGAGCTGTCAACAGACACTTTGAGTTCAGTATTCAAATTAATATCTGCTGAATGAGCAGTGGTTTGCAGAAGTTGAGCTTTGTGTCTTGTTCATTCTTAGCAAGAGAGCCTGCTGCTGTCTAATGAATTTCCCAGTGACAAGAAGGGCTTTGTGTAAGGAGTGAGGGGGAAAAAAAGACCTTAAGTGACGTAAGGGAATTATCAGTCTGCCTTTCTGTACAAGGAAATAACTGTGGACTTTGAACTCTGGATAATGATGACGGAGTTATCATTAAAAATCTTAATGTAATATATAGGGCCTTCAATTTTTATCCAGTTTTCCCCTTGTTTGTTTCACTTCACTTTTTTCGTGTTAATAAACTGTGGTCAGGTTCCTGGCTGATTTTATTCATGTCGTTGCTATAGTCTTTCAATCTCTTTACGCCATCAAATGAAATACTCTGGACTGGAAGTACAGCATTTGTATTTAACCAGAGCATGAATTCCAGCCTCATTTGAGTTTAGGTCTTGTCAGTCTTGCTTAAACCTACTGCCAGACCAGAAATACCATTGCTGATATGTGAAAAATGGTATCATGCTACTGATACCATTGCTGTGTGTGAAAAATTCACTTTCCCTTCTTCTTCAACTCCAGCATTGGACCACTATTTGGCAGTCTGTGTATCCCTAAAGTGGAGCAGCGTGAGCAGGCAATGTCGAGAGACAAAACTCTTTGTGGTCTGTGTAGTATTTATAAGACCATAGGAGGGGAAAGAAGCCCGAAGAGCTTAAATCACTTGGTTGAGGCCATTATGTCAGAGCTTGGCATTATAACCCATCGTTTTGCTCCCAGCGTAATACTCAGGTGCCACATCAGTCACAGGCTCACACTTTGCTACATCAATCCTTAAGCTTTTAGTGTCCTAAGAGATGCTGCATATAAAAGTGTTTGTACCAGGCAGCTTTCCCACACAACACTGAAGAGACCCCAAAAAAGCTCACAGGTTAGCCCTGAGGAGGAGGTCTTACACCCATGTCCAAAGACAAAGCTGGAAATGTTCTGGAGGGTTATTTTTCATGGGATTTTTTTTTTTTTTTTGTTCTCTGTGTAGGGGTTTATTTTTACTAGTGCTCTACCTATCAAGACATTAAATCATTGATTCAAAATGTTTAAAGAAAAAATATTGAAGTAAAAGAAAATACTAGAGTAGACAAACCTAAAAGGTCAGCACATACCACAGAAAATGTTGTGAGTGCTGGAAATGTGTGGCAAAGTCAAACTTATGCAATGAATAGAAAGAATGACCTTTTAAGGGTACCTTTCCTCTGTGCTCCATGTTCTTCATTTTGACGTCTTCTCATCTTGAGGCTGTCCCCTGCCTACGGTTTCCTCTGATATTTATATTATTTTTCATTCTTTTAAAAGTACATTAAATTTATTTCCATCCTGTTTAACCAGATGGAGGTTTTAATCAGTGCTCCATTTATTTTGGGGTTTTCTTCCTTCTTTTTTTCCAATTTTAATAAATAGCTTTCTCCCTGGTGTTTCTAAGTTTCCAAATCTGAAATCAACTTATATCCTTTCCTTCATTTAATTCTACTTCTACCATCTATAAGAATGTTTTTTTTCTTTTGTTCTTGTCCTATCTTAACTCATTCTGAATCTAGAATGAAGGTCGTGCTTGAATTAAAATGCAAATAATGAAAATTTATGAAGTTGAGAGATTGAGAAAATGAATTGGCCTCTAAACCTTGCAAGAGTCAATGAATAAAAACCTAAGAATTTAGAAATTCGATACTCATAGGCTGGTGGAAGATGGCTTTGCTAAATGTACCCATCTGTGCAATCCTCCTTTATAAGCCTACATAATTTAGTTTGTCAGATGTCCATTGGTTGTCTACCATTACAAATATGTGGAGTGCAGAGCTATCACATTGTGTTTGTGAGGGAAAATATTTTATCCGGGTGAAAAACTCTGTAAAAGAAGTTGGAAGTTTAAAGAAACCATCTCAGTGATATGATATCCATGACTTCAAAACTTTATAAATGAACAGACCACAGTAAGAATGCAGTGATGTAAAAATACATCAATATTCTTCTGTGAATAATAAATAGAAGAACTTATTTATAAAGGAGAACTAAGTATTTATTTTCCTTAAATTTATTATATTCATTATTATCCTAATGTGATTCACTAAAATATGTTAAAAATTTAATACGAACACAATTAATAATCCCAGTGATTATCACCCCAAGTTAGCTAAATTATGTACATACCATTTTCAATACAAATCAAGGTGGAGGAACAATATCCTGCAGTCTTGCAGTATTTTGGAGGAAATGCTGTTGATGTCAGCCAAGCTTTGCTGGAATCTCCCTGTGATCACTTAACCAAAGCTCATGTTACATGTATTTGGTAGATATGCTTCTGGGGGGAAAGAGTTCTGCCCTGGCTCTCCCTCACTTTCCTCTCAGTGAGCTTCTTCAGAAAATTGCAAGAAACTGATGTGATAAGCTGAAGCCTGATTTTCCCATGGGACAGTACTAATAATGTAGCTTGGGAAGAAGAAAGATGGAAACTGTGTTGACCCTTGAGACTGTCCTGAATACATCAGTGGTCAAAATAAATGGAGCATTTCCTATTAAGGATTAAGTGTTGTAAATGTGATGAAAGACTAGACGTGGGTCATAAAGGCAAACAATGACTCTGATCTGACTTAATCATCCTTATTTTACTAGACAGTCAGTCGCCCGTGCTGCTCTTGGAGCTCCTGGGGCGTATGAAAGTCCTGGCATTACTAAATGAATCCAGGCAAGAGGGGAGGGTGTGGGCTGTTATTGTGGCTTTTCAGCCATTTATTCATCTGGCAATCCCCAGTAGATTGCTGACATATCAGAGATCTTCAGGCATCTGTGAATTATGGGGGGGGAAAATAAAAGGAAGGAAGATAGAAATGTCATGGGTTTGGAAGTCCATAAGAGACTTATTTGGCATCTTGCACATGGCAGCCTTGGGGATCAGCTTTGATCCCTTATTGCTCATCACAAGAGAGCTGGTGCACTGCAGCCCTACATATATTTATGGCAAGCAGTTCTCTTCATCTCTGTTCAGAGGCCTGCCAAATGGGGAGAGATCCAGTTTGCATAGTAATGCTCCCTCAAACCATCTCCTTAACCTTGGTTTCTCCTCCAGCTCATCCATGTTGCTTATCCAGCACTTGAAATCAATCTTTTGCCCTATAAAGAACAGTGAGTAAATGTACTCAGCCTTGTGTCAGGTTGGTAGCTGGGAGACCTCTTGAAGACATTGCTGTACCTCTTCTAGCCTTCCTGCCATTGTTTTCACACGCTGGGTCATTACTGGGCGTCTCTGTGCTAGCTGCAGGGTAACGGGGTAAAAACTGTCCTTCCACAGTGTTCTTTAGTTATAGTACTTGACAAAAAAGATACAAACATTCATTACCAAACTGGTTTTAATTCAATATATGCCTGGAATATTGAACTGAATATACTGGACCTCTCCAGATCCTTGTTTAAAACAGAAACGACTAATCTTGATTTCTGTTTGAAAATGTTTATTACTGCATCAAAGAAAGTGTTATCAATCTGTCAAACTCACTCAGTAACAACTTATTTGGACCAAGTACAAATGTTTCTTTTGCCACAGATTTATATCCAAAGTCAGACTAGGAAAAGAGAGAAACTTTTTTAGTTTTTTTCTGCCATCATTAGCACAGGCTCCTTCAGGACAAATTAATTTAATATGTGGAGCAGTGGGATTGTTCTCATTTTGGAGTTATTTATCTTCCTTCAGAGAGCACAGGGCTACCTGGAAACAGGCACAATGGATCAGTACCCACACACAGGTCCTGTGCCCCCCCCTGCACTGCAAGGCAAGCCATGCCTTCCACAGGCAAATTTTCTCATTGCTTGCATGGATACTGGCTTTTCCTAGGGAGGACCTCTTGGAACACATTAGTGCAATGTGTTAGACTATACCATAAATAGAGTTATAGCACACAATCGCATCCAACTGATAGTTCTCTTAGGACTGAAGAGAGAGATCTGTATTTTCAGGCAGAGCACATAAAAATATTATTATCCAAGCCTTGTCAACTCTCCCATCTAATTAAAAAACACACCTCTCTAGGTATAGGAATTTAAATGCCTTTAGTTCTTTCTCTTTTTTTCAGTGCCATCAACATTCAAATTGTAATTTACAGCCCAGTTCTTCCAGCAGATGTCTTTTTCTTGCAGATCTCATTTAAGAAGATGTTCTGCTGGAGGAGATCTAATGGGACCCAGTTCTAATACAAGGATTTAATTGCTCTTGCTTTTCAAAGTGAAGAGTTGGCTGATTAACTTACGAAGGCTAGATGGGAGAAAATGGGGCACTATTGGCCAGAATTTAAAATTTATTTTAAATATCTAAAGATGCACTTATGCTTGAAGGCAGATTTTTAAAAACAGATAGATACTTAACTCCTAAACATGGAAATTCCATTAAAAAAACTAACCCAGAGTGCTTTTTTGGAAAGTCTTAGGCTAATGGTATGCTTTGAATATCTTTCTCAGACAATTCAGACTCTCATGGGAGGAAAAGGTGTCCAAAACTACAAATTTTAGTTGTCTTGGCTCTGTTCATGAGAGCTGTGAGTGTTTTGTTAGGTTCTTAACACCCTTAAGAGCAGTATCTAATCTTGTGTAAGATTTATAATGTACATATGTAAGTTTTCAGCATCTGTCCAGGCTATCTTTACTGTTGTGGCTTTACAGAGGAATTACTAGCCTGTAATCCAGCCCCAAACTATTGAAAACCAGTTTTTATCTAAGTCTACTCTTATCTGCATGTGTGTTTAAAATAATTTTCCCAAGAGGAGTCTAAAAGTAAAATTGAAATCCACAGGAGGTATTTTTATACTAAGAGTTTAATATTCATTTTTACATGTGTTTCAGACACTTTGTCTCAAGGTAGTTGTTTACTTAAGAGGTAAGCAGGTTAAATCTAAAAATAGTTTTAATTCATTTTAGTTCATTTCTTAATTAAAAAAGTTAAAATAGGAGTTTAAGTTTTTTGAAGCTAGGTTTGCAAGAAGGCTCAGAAACATGGTGACAGAGCAGTGGTTTTGGGTTTTGTTCTTTTTGGAGCCTTTGGACATTGTTTGTTTTATCAGTAGTACCTCAGTGCCACTGAGTTTTAGAAGAGGAATATCAGATTAACAGTTTTCAAAGCCTTATTAACATCTGTGGGTGTATTTCACAATATAACTTCTGGCACAGATGAGATTTGGATTGTAAGATGCTTGGGCAAAACCCCCTCTGGTGGATTTAAGAAAACTGCCCAGTGATTCAGACAAAGAAGGGTAACCGATGATCTACAATTTTATTTTATTATTAATTTAATTTTATTTTATTGTATGCTTCAGTCATGCAGAAAGACTACTGTAAAGTCCTGAAGGCAGGACTTGGAAAGGGTCTGGGATGCTCAGCCTCAGAGTAGCGCTGTGGAGTGCGAAACTAAAGGCTTATTGTTTGCATTTCCTCCCTTTCTGCCCCAGTGGGCTTCCACACTTGGCACAATCTAAGCGTTGCATTATTTTTCCTGACATGAAGGCACATTGCTCAGCCTCTTTGCCTTTGGTCAGATATCAGCAACACAAAATGATGCCTTTGTGTGGCAGTTTTTTAAGGAGTAGCGGCTCTGGTCAGTATTTTATAGATTCATTTTATTGGTCAAGATCTAAAGCCTTCCCTTTTCTCTCCCCATACGAGGGAGGGACACTTGTTCCACAAAAGACTGGTTCTCGCAAGACAGTGGGACATTTATTTAAAAGCCAGATTTGAATCTCTGAGAACTTTTCTTCCTTCCTTGTTTTGTCTGGGACTGGAAACAAAGAGAGCAAAATTCCACACCCCTCCCCCAACCTGCTGCCCCCCCCCCCCCAAAAAAAAAAAAAAAAAAAAAAAAAAGTAGAGAGATTTGGTAGCCATACCTCTCTCAAAAGCTTTCTACTTCAAACTGCATCTTCGATTTTCGTTACATCCTTGGAAACCTTACTGTCTTTCCATGGATATGAATCAATGTCATTCAGAAAGAATTGGCTCAGTGTTGATGCTACAGAGTCCTTGCACTGGCACATTGACTTCTTCAGCGCTTTTTTGTGGTGAGATTGTTTCACATGTTTGGTATGATCTTCCCATCTGCAGTACTTCAGGATTACACCTGGGCTGGCTGATGACCCACCCAATCCAAAGCAGAGTGTCAGAAAACTTTTGCGAAGTAGTCTCTTCTCAGCATTTCTCCAATCTGCTTCCTAAAAGTGTGCAATTGTTGTTGGACTTTAAATTCTCTTTTCTTTTTGTGTATTTAAATAAATTCCCACCTGGGCAGAATGGTTTTAAAGTATTTGTCTAAACCAGATGTGGCTGCAGTAGATACCAATTGGAATAGTTATTTATAGCCAAAAGAATGCTGTGTAAACAATTGAGAGTCTTTCTTAAGATTTGGAGTGAATAGCAGTTGGTTCAGCAGGCCTTTCTCTGGAGTTTTGTTTTCATGTCCCAAATTAAAATAAATATGTTTTCTGAGCTGGTCATGGCAGATTTGTAGGAATTCTGCAACTTTTGACCCAGATTTGTATATGAGTTTTCAGAGGTAAACCTCAGACTCTTTGATTGGAACTTAGAGGATGAGTTTCTCCCACACTGAAGCCAAGGGAAGTTTCACCACTAGTGTCAAATATGCTTGGGCTACTGGTCTTCATGGATTCATATAGTGGGATCTATTCTGCTAGCACAGTCTTTATAGAGCAAAGGAGAAGAGAGAAGAATTGAAAGGTGTTACCAGTTATCAGCAATGAAACAACACTAGGAAGAAAGCTGGGCTTTTCTTCTTGCTTTTGGGACTTATTTGCAGCATACCTAAAAATCCATCTGCATGTGTAGCTGAGAGAATTGCTGCCCGTCTGTGCTCTGGCTGCCAGCCTCTAATACCCTGGGGCTCCAAAGTAGATTCACATGGTAGCCAGCTTTCTGTGTTAAGCTCTCTTGTGCTCATGTAATCAGAGTCCTGCTGAGATCATTACATGATTGACCATTGATTTCTGTTGCCAATATTTTGACCCTTTAGAGACATAGTGGGATTAATCATCAGCTGATCTGACTTCATGTGTATTCATTTTGAGGGGAAATGAGGGCTCCTGAGAGAGATGCTGATCATCTTGAGAATTGGCGAAGGAAGGTGTGTTAGGAAACTAAAAGTGGGCAGGCTGCTTTGGTGAAAGAAAAGAGTCAATAATATGGTAAAGCTCTGAAAATATACTTATTACAAGCTTCCTTTAATGCTTCAGACCTCAGATCACTCTGTGTCTGGTTTGACACAGGCTCTCTGCCTGAATGACATGCATCTGTCTTTGTACAGGTGCACCACATGGTTTTCATGGCACAGCAGCACCACTCCATGCTTTCAGCAGGTTGGAAAACAGTACTCAAGTGTAAGATGTGCAGGGATCTAAACAATGAAAATTGAAATTTAGTCACGAGATCAGTTTAGATAGATGTCTGCTTCTCAGAAAATTATCTTTGATATATCAGTGGCACAGTAGAAACTTGGCTCTATGAGTCTCAATGTTGCACCTAAATCTTCCCAATAGATGGAAAGATAAGACAAAATCACAGCCTGGGGCATTCAAAGCTCTGTTGTTGGGGTTTTTCCAAGGCAGACAAGGAACTCAACCTCCCAAGCAGCAATAGGATAGTGATTGCAAAAACAAAACCCAAAAAGAGTAAGGCACTGTAACATGTGCTGAGAGTGTGCTGGCAGCAGGCTTGGTGTGCTGGGGCTGTGCTTAATATGAGTTGCCTTCCTGGTGGGAATGGTATGCAGGGACAATGGGACCCATGGGTTAATAGAACAAAGATGGAAATGAGGAGGAAATTCCCTTTTAGCACATTTTGCATGCTCAGCCACCTTGCTAGGTAGGACTGCCGGAGACAGTAGCTGGATATTAATAGGTGGCATTAAATAATTGCAAAATGTAAATGCAATTGAATGCTTCTCTCTGCAGCTATCTAAGTGTTCATTATGCCATAAAAACTAGTTGGTTTTCCACCCCTGTGTGTGCAGAAAGAGCTCACAGTAGCAAAATTCAATTTACATGAAAGATGAGGAAAGATGAAATATTCTTTAAGTCATTTTTATTCTGTGTAATTTTATTGTGAACAGATAAACTGTGTATATTTCATTGGTTTTGTTCAAGTTTACACTAGATGTTGCATTATTTCAGATGATGAAAGAGTCAAGGGTAATAATGCAAGTCCCTGTTTATAAATCTGTTTTGTTGAAGTCTCTGGCATAAGTACATACAAGTGAAAAATCAGAAAATGAAGAAAACAGCACAGACATTCTCATAATAATTGTGATTCACATAAAATTAATCACTGAAGCTTGGTCACTGGCTGTATCCAAAGTTAAGCATAGCCTGTAGCTTGTCTGTAAAAATCAAATACTCTTTCAGAGTGTTAATGGAAATCTGTTACTCATGGCTGAGAGTGCACAAGTGATGCTTGTAAATAAGCTTCAGGTTTTCTTCTTTGAGTTGTTTGGGATTTTGAGAAAGCAAAGCACTCATTCCTGTTTGATAATATTTTGCCTCAGTGAGAGGCATTCTTGGGGCCTCAGCAGCAAATTTGTTCTGAAAAGCAAAGTTAGTGCATAAATTATCCTGTATCTAAAAAACGTTTTGATTTTCTGACTCCTGTATGAAATCTGATTTCTGGCTTTACCCAGTTCTTCCTTCACGGCAGGCTTTTTTCCCCCAGCAGCCTATGTTATTAGCTTATCAAAAAAACTGAGGAGAGGTTAGGGGTATTAGCAAAGAAAAATGGATACCTTTTGAAGTAACTTTTTATTTCTCTCATGTAGTTTGGTGTGTCCCTGCTTAATGTTGACAGCTTCTGGATTTCCAGTGGAATAATTAATTTGGGTCACTGCTTGCAGCATTTTGCTTCTCCTGTATCCTAATGCCTGGAAATTTCTGGGGTCTTTGACATGTACTGTTTTATGTATTCTTGTACTTTAAATCAGATGTCAAGATTTTAATAGGTCCTGAGCTTAATTATCCACCCTCGTCTGAAGTAAGTTTAATGTATCTCCTGTCTGAAACAGGAGAAGTGGTTTCAGGTGCTTTTGTCTAGAGGCTGATATATGGACAAAGATTCAGTGTAAATGGCTGTGTTTGCTTATTTTCCAACAATCTAGTATCTCTGACTACTTTCCACTTGGTACAAATTGTATTCGGGCTCCATTCATTCTTGCTTCTTTTTTTAATTTATTAAAGTGGCTAAAACTCTTGTAGAAATTTAATGGGTTCCTCTGGCAGGTGATAGGGAAAACCTAGAGACAGCTGGACAAAATGGAAGGAAGTACTCAGAGTTAATAATCTCTGATCAGCAATTTAATGAGACTGGGTGCATTTCAGAGTAGAATAGGCAGAGAACAAGCTGAATATCTCTGCTGTTTGGTACATTGGTTCTGTGGATCTCCATTTGGCAGCATAAATTGTTTTACTCGATGTGCTGGTGTAGAGCTGAACACCATTAGGAAGAAGCTGTTAGTGCAGAGGTGGAGTAGGTGGGCTTAGCACATGGGGGACAATACCTGCTGAGAGCAGGGCTGAGCCGTGCCTCCCCACAGGGCTCAGCAGCCCTCCTTCCTGCACCAGGGTCTCCCTGAAAAATAGGACTTAAACTTCTGGGGCAAGGAAGAAGCAGGAAATGGCCACACAGAGAGATGGAGGCTGCGTGAGAGGGGCCAAAGGTGGCAGGCATCATCCCACCACCCCTGCAAGCAGAGCTGGAGCACATGGCTTGGGTTTGCAGCCTTTGGGTGCTTTTGAGTTAGCAGCAGTAGTTTTGATGGGAACTGCTCTCTGTGGAGCACTGGGTCCTCAGTAAGAGGGCAAGGGGGCCCAGAATTGGAGGATCACTCCCTTCTTGGATCTAGGCTGCACTCGACAACTTGCTGCAGTAGAAATATTAATATAGCTAAGGTGGACAGTCCAAAAAATACAGAATTTACTTCTGACACATATATATTTTGTTGGCTGAGATTATTATCAGGGAAACTTCCCATAAACACATTTAAATTATTTAATATCTTCATCTCTGAAAGAAAATTTCTCAAGGTTTCTCAGAAATTGCTGTGTGGCTCTCGAGGCATTGGCATCTGACTGTATTGCTATCATTTTTGCCTAGTTTTAGAGATGGTAAAGGGCACATAGCAATCAAGTAGCCCATACGTTTCCATCACATTGGTAGTATTCTTGTTGATAAGTGGAACCTAAACATAAAAGATTGAGGCAAGTCTGATCCTTTCCAGGAAGGCATTTTTCAAGGTCAAGTTTGAAGAGCAGTTTAGAACTGACGGGTTATTTTGATCTATCTCTACCTGTATTATAGATGTTCTGCAGTGACATTAGGTTTGTTCTGGAAGCCTTTACCTGAGCTGCTGGCCTTGTATGTCACCCACCTCCATGGGTGTCATGGACAGGCCAAGTCTTCTGGTGGAAATTTGCTACCCCATCTCTGCTATGCACTGAGGTTTTGTGCTTCTTTGGGGAAAAGCCTAAACTTGATCAGCAGGTTAAATTTTAATCTCTTGATGGAGGTGCCATAAGGGATGTCACAGCAGGTCTGATCTGTAAACCAGGGCATCTGTAAACCAGTGTATCATCAAAGGGAGACAGAATTGACATGACAATTGAAGAATTGAAGATCTTCACTAAATTCTCTGCCCAATGGCCACTTAACATGGTTTTGGGTCCAAAATATGAACTATTGACTTCTCGTGCCTTTGAGCTTTGTGCAGTCAATTACATCTGCAAGATCCTGGGAGAAGCTCCCCATCCTTCTCCTGGTCTCTGAGGTGGGTGAGGAAGAGGAGGACAGCTGTTTCACTCCCTCCTTGCTTTCTGGCAGAGAGATGCAGCAGAGCTGCAGGAACATGTAGTGCCTTATAATGCTAATGAAGAGCCTTTGCTGGGCCATGCTGTCCCCTCTGCCCCATGGAGAGGGAACAGTGCCTGCTGCAGAGGCTCCCCTGCTGCCCTGTGTTCCCTGTGCCTCAGTGCTGCAACAGCAAACTCAGGCTTCCCTTTACCTGCCTCTTCATTATCCAGTTTTCCTTTTATTATCTGGCTTTCTCTTATTTATGTCCCTTGTTAAAAGTCGATTTATTCATTTTAGAGTCCCTGTCTTTTCTTTGTCCTGGTGTTCATTTATTAGTGAGACTCTTCCATCTTTTTCTTGCCTGACATGAAGTATTTGTAAAAGCCTCTCTTACTCCCCTTAATCCCTTTGGCTAGCGTGAACTCCCCTTGCTATTCTGTTACTCTCACTTTCCCTGCAAGTCTTTACTGATCCTCTGTAGTCTTATGTGGATCCTCTCTATTTCCAGTATTGCCTGCTTTTTTTCTTTAAACCCTCAGAGTAGTCCCTTGTGAAGCCTCACTGGCTGCTCCTTCCTTTTCTTTGAATTTTTCTCTATCACAAGGACTACAACAGGCTGCATTTTCATTAGAGTGCCTGTCCGGATTTTTTTGCTGCCTTTTGCACTTATGGCTGCTCAGAAAAGGGGTTGGATTTTAAGCACCCCTTTGGGAGGAACAGGCTACATCCCTCCTGCCCACAGCTCCCCCTTTCAATTTGCAAATGAAAACTAGTACTAAGGGACAGATTAAACAGCATCATGCCTGGGTGCACTGCTGAGAGAGGCTTTCAATGGGCTTGTGTCCTGCTTCTGCAGCATGTAGGGGTATGGTATCCAAATACAGACATATTTGGGTGTACCTTGACATCCCTGGGCTGGATTGCTTCACACAGATGGGATCTTTTTTCCATACTTACCACTTTGTGGATGCGTAGGCATCTAAAGTGTCCCGTGCCAGCGAGTTCTACAGTTTTATTAAATCTGTATCTGTTTTAGACCTCTGACAGTTTCATATGATGTTCTCTACTTCTTTAGAAAGAAACAGACCACTACCCTTCTGTGATCACTCTCTCCGTGCTGTTTAAGATTGAATTGAATTTTATCCTAGAGGCCATTTGGTCTGACTACTTTAAATAAACAGTATCTTTAAAAAACTCAGCATGGGGTAGTTTGGTGTACACACATTTTGCCTAAGCATTTTTTAAGGTGGGCTAGCAACATTCCTATCTTCAATTGATTTCATACAGATGTGTGTGACATATATGGAAAGATACATAGACATTTCTTTCCTTCCGATAGCAACAGGTATTTTAGAAAAAGAAGAAGGACATCATCTAACACTGCAAGGGAAAAACATACTCAGCATTAACTTGGCTAGCATCCACACGAATATCTACTGCAAATGAAGTAATAGGTGAATATTTCAGTGACCCTTGGTGATGACTAATTCAGTATCCACCCAGTAATGTAGCAATATAGAGGTATGTGAATAAGGCATGAGGTTGTGGCCATCACTAGAGTGTCTGTAAGCCCTGGAGCAATGCAGAACAACAGTTGGGAAACCAGAAACACCTTCCAAAAAGAACATGTGTCAGGCCCAGGGTCCCAGCCCCAGAGAATGATTCCAGATGACTTTCAGAAATGAGGTTATTGCATAAGTGCATAAAATGAGATGCCTGTGAATGCATGTGATCACCAGACTGTGTGACCAGTCATTTTGAATCCGTCTCCTGCTAGAGACAGAGCACGGCTTCTAAAATCCTTTTACCTCACTGTAATTTTAAGCAGTAGATAGGCAGAGTCCAGTCATGCTCTGGATTCCATTAATAAGGTAGCAAAGTGTCACAACCCATGTTCTCTTTTTATTCCCTCTTGTTCTGAAAACCCCACGAGTTTATTAGTGGTGCTGTTTTGAAGGTAAAAGTGAACACCGGGATCAAAACTGCCTTGTCATGTCCTTGTACATGGTGGGAGCCGAGCTGTGCTCTGGGCTTGACAGAGAGACCTGCTGAGCTGCACTGGTGCCTGTTAGGCTGCTTGTGTGTTAAGAAATTGGTAGCATCAAGTGCCTTGTTGAAATTCATCCTTTGCTCCACATGAGGTACTCTCTTAGCACATGAAGGAATAATTCATGCTCAAGACTTTTTGGCATAGGTATTACTGTCATGATATTAAGAGTGAACATGTAGGTGGAGGCACTGGGGTAATAAAAGAGTTTTACAAAATAATGAGGAGAAACAGGAATCCTTGCATGGATGTTATTTGTTAAAAACCCAGAAATACTGTATGTGAGGTAGAAATATTAGTGGCATGTGGGGGAGCTGGCTCAAGTGCAAGCAGTGCAGCTACAGTCCTGGTACTATCTGGAAAGGAGGAGATCATTCTTGTTGAAAAGAAAGTGGCTGAATAAGGATCCACAAACGAAACTGGGAGTACTATGGTGGTCTAACCTTGTGAAAGCACTTCTGGCTGCAAACAGAGTTGAAAATGCTTAGTGGGTAAAAATTTTAAGCATAAATAAAAATAGGCCTACATTTGGGGTTTTAGTAATAATTATATTAAAATGACACAATTCATTAAATAATGCAATACATTCACATCTCTAAATACACAGCAGCTGTTCACTTCTGTCAAACACAGTTCCTTTAGGGACTGAATAGGGAAGAGTAACATGCTGGCTTGCATGGTAATGTCCTGATGAGCTCTGGGCTGCAGCCTGCCCCCTACACTGATTAACAAAGGGTGTCTCTCTGCCAGTGCCAGGTCCTGAAGGTTCCCCTCGGGCTGGGCAGGAGGTGCCAGCTGAGCAGAGTAGGGTAGGGAAGGAGTGGATACAAAACAGGCCTTGGAATTGTCCTTCTCAGGCTTTGTAGAAACTGAGCATTAAAGGATGTTTCAGCCTAGGGCTATAAGCAGATGAATTTGGCAGGCTGTGATGTGCTGGAGTTGAAGCTAATAAAAAGATTTTATTTTAAAATAAGAAAAAAATCATTAGAAGAAGAATAGAGCTGTGAAAAAAGCCTGCCTCTTGATGGATGACTACTTGAGAGAGGGAATTATATGAATGTAGTGCCATCCTTGCAAACCTTTGGTTATGGAAGTCCTTGGCCAAGCTTCTAATACATAATAATTGATAAAAAATGCATTGATGCACCAATTAATCAGCCAGTAGTTATATTTTCATTGCTTTCAAAGCAGAGGGTCTGATCCTTCACACCAACACTGAGGTAATGTTCTGAGGGTGTAGAAAATAGAAAAGTCTTACGAGCAGATGATAGGCACCTGTGAAGAGCCCAGCTTAGAGCAGGATTTGAGTTCTTGTCATTGTTGACATCGTATGGTTCCTTATCAAAGGTAGTGAGCTGCATGTCTCCCTTACACTCCCATGCTCCATTTAGAGAAATCCCTGGGCATCCAGACGTATAATTCGGACCTTTATTTCTAATCACAGTGAGAAAGTGTCTGCATCTTTACTAAATTATGGGATAATAATTTAGTCTTTACTAAATTATGGGATTCTACAGAAAAACATCCACTTGCACTAGAATGCCGATCCTGAAGATGTTATATATGACTTCTGTGTTTTACCCTTTCAATAGATTCATACATGACTTTTACTTCTGCCAGATTTAATTTTCATATTATATTGAATCTAGTATCAGGAGGCTTGTAGTCCCTCATTTATGCAAGAAAGGAATTCAGGGTTAAAGTTGTCTCTCTGTGCCAACATCTGTAGAGAAAATGACAACAATCTACAAAATTAGAAGCTCAGAACTTGCAATTTTCCTGTGAATTATTCTTTCCTTGTTCCTTTCATATCACTATACTTGTATAAATAGATCATAGTTTATTTTTCTTTCCTGGTGATGGATTTGGAGTGTTTGTCACCTGTGCTCTAATATGATTTGTTGTGATACATTGAAAGTTTTTATCTTGGTAAGAATTTTTCTCTCTAGTGCTTCGTTTGGGATTTCCCCCCCCCTCCCTTCACTGTAGTATTTTTCAGGCACTAGGTTTTTATTCAGGATCATAACAAAAATTTGATAAGAACACTCCAGAGAATGAAATTCTGTCATGAGAAGAGGCTTTAAAAAGAATACCCCGATTTTATTAACTGGTGAACTAAATTGCGTGGCCCAACATTTGAAGTTCAAAAAGGCTTTATGTGCTATTGGTGAAACTGAGCATAAGCATAATGACATGGCATTGACAGACTTATTGTTTGGGTACTATATCTTTAGCCATTGCTGGTTTATACTGAACAGATGAGCTCACCTACTCTGTATCCCCTGCATGCTAGTGAACGTTTGTGCAGAACCTTCACCTCTCAGCTTAAATCCCCAAGAGTTCAGTCCCTTGCCTTTAGGGACAAGGAGAGGCAGATACAACATTAATGCAGCTTGCTAAGAGTTAGTGTCTCCTCTCTTTTAATTTTTAATATAATCTTGGTTGGTCTTCTATTTATCTGTTTTCTTTGTGCCTTTACCTCACACTGAGCCTACAATGTAATGTGATGGTGAAATTGCAATTAAGTGCATCTAAATTAATGTACAGCTTTTAAATTCTTCTCCTTTATGAACCACATAATGCCAGGCCTCTGGAATGTAGTGGGAAAAAATAGCAAAACCTATCTACAGGTGACTTCTGGCTTAAAGGAAAGGGGGGAAAATGGGGCATATGCATTCTCTTTGTTTATTCTCTCAGGATCACAGAGGTTATCTTTTCTGTTTTGGTGAGATTAAGCATTGGCAGAGGTTACAGGAATAGGGATACTCTGGGTTAGATGTTAGCATATTTCCTGTCTGACAGAGAGTTGGCCTTACTGTAAGACTTTAACTCTTTCTTTTCTAGGGTCACTGATAAACATTGTATGAATTTGAATTTCTATATTATTTTCTACATATTTTAGCAGCAGTAAACTAGCAGCACAATAATTAAAACCAAATCGTTAAAATTTTATTATTTCCACCCAGTTTTGTTTTTCCTGTAGGTTTTCTTTTAATTTCTGTTCTCTCCTGACTCTGTCCTCATCAAGTTGCCATTGCTTTTCCTTACGCCATTTTTGCACAGAAAAGGGCATGGTGCTGCTCTCCATGCTCAGACACTTCCTCTCTGACTAAGGAGATACTTTACCTCCTGCTGTCTCATGTCTGTCTTTTCAGATGAAAAAAATCCATCCAAAACCTCCAGAGAAGAGCTCAGGTTCTGTGATACTTTTTCAACAGGTAATACAATCCTGTGCAGTAAAGGCTAAGCAGCTAAATTAAAGCAACTTTGCTGAAAATGTCCATTGAGCGTCTTTCCTGCTACAAGAGTGACAGCCCTTCACATTTTCCTCTTAATTTGTACCCTTTGGTTGACTATAGTATTGATTTGTGCATTAAGGATGATTTAATCTTTCTTCCACCCTCTTATTAAGAGGGTTTGAAACCCTACCTGGAGTCTTTATTAGCTTTTGACATCACAAAGGGAAATGTCAACACATAATGAGATAAATTTCAACATCACAGAAGACTGGAATACAACTTTCATGAAAGATGGATATAGGCAACACTTACCAAGATAAAAAAAAGAAGCCCAAAAGAGAGAACCCTTCCTTTTCAGCACCCATCCATCTTTCTGTTTGCCTGTTCCTGCATTATAGCATTTATTAGAGTTTGTCTTGCTATACAATGGATTGCCAGAATCATGATTAAGAAGCTTATTCAAATGAATTAAAAATGTTTAAATGAAAAAGACCCGGAGAAGTAATTGCCAAAATTTAATCAAGGATTTAATTTGTAGCACAGACCAGCCAAATGGATTTTGCCGTTTTTCACTGCACTGTTTGTGCAAGGAAATTAAAAAGTATAAAGAGTCAAAGACTCAGCAGTGTAACCCTTTAAGAATATTGCAGTATGCTCACTTATTCTCATTAGCCGCATTATATCAAACTTGCTCCTGAGGGCTTGTAGTTTGCAAAGCCAGACCACAGACTGGGGAAAAAAGATGATAGCATTTTTTCCAATGTCATAAATTACTGCCAGCACACATTAGATGATTTCTTCATGCATTGCTGTAAGCAATGGTAGGTTAAATATCCCCCTTCTTAATGCCACTTAGTAATAAATGCCCTCATTTTAGCATGTCATCTTTAGCTGAACTGAAATAACTGAGACTAAAGAGCTGTCGGGTTTTGAAACAGAAACATTTCCCTTGCATTTACTGCTGAGAAATACATACATGGCACCATTATGCTGTCTCTGTTTCATTGATGATAATAAGGTATCATCAAGCCTGGCATATCTGTTTGAACATGTTTTGCAGAAGTCTAATCATTAAGTAATATGTATCCCATTTCATCCATCATTTCCACACAAAGAACCATACAGTGCAATTGAGAGAACAATACTTTATGAGCCATGAATAGCTGGAGCAGTGATAACTTCCAAGTAGCATATAACAGACCCAGAACTGTGCTCTAAATTACAGCTCTGAAGAGGTAGGAGGAGAGATAAGAAACCCCTGCTTGTGAGGAGGTGGCCGAGATCAAGTGCACATTTCTTTCCCATTTGTTGTGGTTGAAATAAACATTCAGCAGAGTGCTAAATGCTCAGCCTCTTGCACAGGCAGAGAGGGAAGCTGGTGCTGCAGTGCTGCACTGCCTTGCAGAGCCTGAGGCAGCTGGTGGAATGGGGTGAAAGGGTTCTGGGTCATTCAGGAGCTCTGAAGGCCCTTTCTTCCAAAACTGCTGACAAGGATGTCTAAAGAAGCCAAATGAAGAAAACATACAAACCACAAATGGTGAATGTCTTCTAGGTAGCCTGGAAGAGTTTACAGATTCTCTCCTAAGCATAAAATTACATTAATTATTTTAAAAATGAGAAGACATTAAAAAGCTTCACGTTTAATACATACCTGAGGTGAATCATACCGACTATAATAGCAGAGAATGGCAGACCAGTGTGTGTAGCACTGGCGCAGGGCACAGTGCAGTAAGGCTGTTCCCTTACTGCAGGAGGAAGGGTTTTGGTGTTTGTTTGCAAGTTGAAAGGAAATGGTGTAAAATCAGTAATTCCCACCCCTGTATCCGTCAGAGAGACAAAGATGATGTTTACTATTCCCTCTTTATTTTACTGCTGTAGCACCTGGTGAGTATTGGCTTTATAGCAGAGAAGCAGGCTTAGTCTCTCCCAGCAAGAGGTAGTGTTGGACACAAAAAGGTATTTCTAAAGGTAAGGAGCCTTTCTGTGAACAGACACAAGAACCAGCTGCGGCTTTCCCTGTTTCTCTGCCCCTGCAATCCCTTGGAAGTTCTGCTCCCTTCATATTTCTCCTGTCCTGTATGTTGGAAAAGGAGGGAGGTTGAGCTTTTGGAAAACATTCTCCTCTTGAGATCCTTGAGCTCATGGACTTGCTTAGCTTGATTCTGCTCTTAGTAATTTTTGGTTTGCATGATGCTTTTACACAGTTGCTCTCTTCACAGAGCATTTTTAATTTAGGGCATCTCTTGCTTGCTCAGTTAAGTGGTTACAATTTTATTTGCACAGCAGAAGAGTTGCTGATAAACAAAGTTAAGACATTGGAAAAGGAAGGAGTCCAAAATTCAGTGGTTGGGTTCCAAGTATTTGAATTTTGTTCCTTCTCCAGCCTTCTGAGCATTCTAAAGATTGTGGCAGAGTAAATTATGCAGCTGCTTCTAAGCAGAACTTTAAAAGGTCATTTTATTTCATGAGATCTGGGTTAAATTCATGCATGTTTTTACTTCTTGTCTCTCCTGTAGAGATTTACATTTTTATAAGCCATGGTTGCTACACCATATAAAGTTCTTGCCTTTAAAACAACAACTAAATACTTCTGAAAAGTAATAGCAAAACCATTACACTACGAGATAGCAGTGGCTCTTCTAATTCCACATGTTGCAACATTTTTTTCACAATTTATTCTAAAACCAGTTTTATTTGTCATTGAATTTCATCTATCACAGATCTTAACATCCACACTGCAGAATTGGCTGTATGTTCATACTGTTTCCAGTTGATGGGGCCCAACTCAGTTTAGCTGCTTTCCTTGGTCATAAAGAAAAGCAACTTAGGTCACTTTTGGATTGTGACTAAATGTGTACCTTTTAAATTGTATGTAAACCCGTGTTTTCCTTTGATATTTTTACATCTTTTTTTTGAGTTGTCAAACTAGCAGTTAATTTTTTTTCTTTTCATTCCTGGTGGATGTTTAAAAATCTCTCCTTTACTGGGATGTTTAAGAAATGTAGTTATTTGTCCAGGATTATTCTGACTGTATGAATTTGTAAATGAGAATGAATATATATGTCCCATACTACTTCACAGGACTTCTTGAGCAGAAATAGCTGTGTGTGAGCCATTTGGCAGATGTGCTGCAGGTCTGAGATAACAAGGAAAATCTTGGAAAAAGGGTCTTTTTTTCTTTTTTCCTAGAAAAAAAAATTCCCTGAACAAAACAAGCAAGTCCTGAGAAAGACGACATGTTAGTTGGTAGTCCTTGTCCTTGTCATTCTGCTCTTAACATGAGAGTCTTTCAAGAAAAGAATATAGTGACTACTGTGTGAATTTTGTATCCCCCAAAATATGTTTATTTTAGTTGGTTATTGTAGAGGTAAAAAAAAAAAATATGTATACAGCTTTGAAAAAAAAAAAAGATTTGTCATTGTTTGCTTTGGAGTTTCTTATTATTGAAATTTGGAATTTTTAAATTTTTTTTTTCTTTTTTTTTCTTTCTGGTGATACTGTGACAGAACAGCATTGTACAAAACCTACTCATCTACAGCATGGCTTTAGCTTCTCCTGGGACCCTGCTCAGATTGCTGTTGATATCCCATCCTTGCCAGTTCCTCAGCAGGAAATAAAACAGGGAGTTGCTGCCTTGATCCAAATAGACTCACACGGCATTTCAACAGGGAAACAGAGCTGAAAAGGAATGTTTAGACTGATAAGCTTTTAGAAAATATTTCTGGGAGTGCACTTTTTGAACTGGTGAGCAGAGACAGTCTGTCTGTGTTGGGCACTTCTCCTCCTCCTTATCATGGAATTTACTATGAAAAAAAAAAGCTACCACAACCTCCTTGAGCATGGAAAGAACCTTTCAAAATGCTGTTTCTCTGAGCAGCTGATACTCTGGAGTCATGCTGGAGGTAGTAAATGAATAAAGCTGTTTAAAAAAAAAAGTGAATAAAGCTATAGCATCTCAACTATGTTGGAGAATCAATCATAGGCTTGAGCTCATTTGTTCCACTAGAGTATAGTCTTATAAGAAGAGAACGGCTTGTTCCAGAAAAAAAGTGTGAATAATGTGATAAAACAAAATGAACTGCAGAATATATTCTAGCCAGCAGCCAAGAAATTATTCACACTGACAGATATTACAGGTAGAGTACATTTTCTGTCTAGAATACCACCTTCTGCTTTCTCTTAGCATATGCATTATGGTTGCTGTTTTCCTACCTGCTCTGTAGAAGTGCACCCAGCTGTACACATGTGATTGTGATGCACTTTCTTCTTGTATATCATACAAAGAAATAATTATCTAGTTAGAACAACTTCCCTTGCTTGTACAATTATTCAAATATTTTTAGCTGTTTTTAAAAATTTAAATATTTAGTGTTGAAACAGAAGCATTGTTTCTCTTCTGTTTTTACCACAAACTGATGCACATACATGCACATTTATATCTAAAGAAAGATTAATAAATTCTTGGACCAAAAGAGTAGATTTGCTATAGTCTGAAGGGATAATTCTATGGGCCACAGTTTTGCTTTAGCTGAGGCAAGGAATTCATGGATTTTTGGCCCATTACTTGAGGTGGTTTCCATTGTATCCCTGTATATAGCAGACATTTTAAAATAGATCCAGATAAATAAATCCCTGTATTTCTTTATCCTCATCTTGAATGTTCTTAAACTTGTCCTCACAGAGCTATATAAGGTAGTCATGCTGATGTCAAATGAGCTTTGTTAGATATTGCAGCCTTTACTACAAACTCATTAGTATTGTATTAGACTTGCCTAAATTAGGTGACATCAGATATTACCAGTGCAGCCCACAATAATAGGCCAAAAAATTACCTGGAAGGAGGAGGGACAAGAAGGATTTTGAAAGGAAAAAATATCCTGGAAATGGACAGGCTTAGGGGAAAAAGTTAAAGGCAGGGGGGAAAAGATAAATAAAAGATAAATAAAAGTTAGATGGTAACACACATCTAACTATTCTTCAGCTTATGAATGATGTGTTTGAAAAATGTCATATTATTTCTATTTCTTTTTTTTATTGTATCTACAACCTGGAACTTCATTCAGATGATTATGTGACATGTGGTAGGTATTTTACTGTTGACACAGATGCCTTCAGGCTTTTTTCCTAGAGAGGTTTTTTCATTCACACTATGGAACATATGTATTACACACAAACGGCTGCAAATCTTTTATGAAATACATTTGAAGCCATATAAGAAAACTAGGGAGTTTGTCTAAACTTACATGAATTGAACTGATTATAGGAGTCTGTTAGAGAAAACATTGCAAATAGATTTTTATGTATTTTTTAACTGATGGACAAGAGTAATACTAGCACTGCCAACCAGTGATCAAGTTTGAATGAGTACACCTTTATAGGTCAATTCCTTGTTTTTTACCCAAGTGCAACAAGGTGGCAAAATCTTTCAGGAAGCTGGGAAAATGGATTTATACCCGTAGTAAGTGGACAAAAGCGCTGTTACATTGATTACACATCTGCAATTTGCCTTTCACTCTTGGAAGTGACCTAGCCGACACTGGTTTCATATTTCGCTCCACAAAATGTTTTGTTTGGTTCTGTTTTCCTTTGAGAGCCTGACTGGGGAAGAATGAGGTCATGCATTTTGAAAGTACATCACTGTGTGAGGATTTTCTTTATGCATAGCTTCTTTCTGAGTCAGAAGCTTATTCTGGCATGAATAGCTGATTATGCCATGTCCTATAAACTGTGTCAACTGAGGACATACCTATGAGTAGTGGAAGACAGAGAGACTGTAGTAACAAAGGACTGCAGCAGGTGTAGCTTAGGGTATGGATAAGCCTCTGCTTAACTTCTGATGCCTACCAAAACCAAGCCAGTGCCTTAACTCATCAATGCTATATGTAAAATGAAGATATCTGTGAAAATCAGGTTCTTCAAAGTAACCAGGTGGCAGCCAATGTGTGCCATTGACTTTATACCGGCAGTGCCATCCGCAGGGCTCCCCCGCCAGCCCTGTGCTCTCGATCACATGGAGCTGCATGGGAGTTCGCTTCCAAATGGCAAGGTAGTTGACATATTGTGTCTCAATTTAAGCCCCATTACCATTCATTAGACATGCTCCCAGTTAATTATTTTAAAAAATAAATGTAAATAACAAGTTTTAATTATACCCTCGAGGCCATTGATGTGTACAATGTTGGCATTTCATGTTAGAGAGGCTGCCTGAAAATAGAATAAGGAGCAGTATAATGCAAGGAAGAGGTTTTGGGAAATATTGTTGCTAACATAATATTTTATAATAGTAATTTCATCAATTATAAGCCTTAATATTTAACTAATGTTCTACTGAGAATCTGTTATGAAAAGCATTTAGGTGATTTCTTGGCTGTTACATTTCCCTGTGCATTTGAAAGGTTTATTTAATTAAAAATGGTTTTCAACCAGCTTTAGCATTGCACGGTGTTTTCAGGGTGGTCATTGTACATGTTCACTTGTGGATTTGTGTCCTGTCACTTTTGACCACTGACATCTTTCTAGAGAAATGTTATAATGGTCTGCACCTCACCAGTGCCATTTCTTCTTGCTGTCTGGTCTGTGATTTCACTGTATTCACCAAGAAAGTTTTTTTGTTTTGTTTTGTTTTGTTTTGTTTTGTTTTGTTTTTTTTAACTCTTAGACAAAAATTTCTTCTTGCCTCATTGCGTAGTCAAAGTGGGTTTTCTATGCAAATCCAAAAGTTTGGATTCTTATCCAGATACCTTATTATCTGGCATGGAATGTCTGAACAAAAAAAGAATCCCAAAGGAAAGCAACATTAGATGTGCATTTTGGGTCAATTTGTCTCTCTTAAGATCTTGTGCTATGTGATGTACATAAGATTTCATTCCTTTTCCCTAAAAAAGTGATTTTCTCTGTAGGATTGACCAGTTGTATACTTTCAGATTCTTCTCAATAATAATTTTCTGTGAAATTGCATTTAGGCCTGTTCTGAGTAATAGCCAAGGCCGGTTTTTCTTGGATGCAAAATTTTGTACCACAGAAGGGTAAAACTTGACACGTAGGTCTAACTCACGACCAAAGGAGCAGTCTGGGGTTTGCTCCAAAACTTCTCCTGGTGCTAACTGCTGGAACCAAGCCCCCAATTCCTTCCCAGTACTCTTAGGTCATGCTGCCATTGTGTTGTCTGTGACTGCCTAAACATCAAGGCTCCAGTCAGGCAGTCTTCTGCTCTAGGCAATCTACAGCCAGTTTGCACTTTGTCGATAGTTTTTATTCAGATATTCGCCACTGACTTCTTCATACAGAGAATCCCTGATAGTACTGAGCAGTTGTACTGCCTGTACCCAGAAGTCACTGGCATTGGAACTTTCTGTTTGTGGCAACTTCTGCTCCTGCCTCCAAGCAGAAGTAAAAGAAAGTGGAAGCTAATGTCTGTTCATAGGGGACACATTGATGAGAGGGACCGGCAAAGAGGAGTGTGAAGAGAGAGGGACGGAGGAGAAGAAAGAGGTGAGAGAAGGAAAGGAAAGAAAATAAAAAGCTTTCTTATGTGCTTGAGGTGGCTGTTCATAGTGACTTTTCTTGCAGCTTCTGCATCTTCTCCTGGTGGAACACACAGCCCTGCAGCAATACCTCATCAGAAAGCTTTAACACTGGCCTATCTACATTCTAGCTCATGGTAACCCAAAAGCTGGGCAGAGAGCAATTCAAATCAGAGTGCATTTTGTGGAGCTGCCTGCTTTGTGCTGAATATTGTCCCTGATGCTTCCAGGCTCTTGAGGATTAATATGAGGTGTCACATCCCCTGCTGATCCTGCTAGCAGCAGATTCTCTTTTCCCAGTTCTGCCAGGCACCCTGCACAACCTGCCACCTTCCTCCACTTCTTCTTCAGCCTTGTTTTTACATTCAGACCTAGCAAAAAAACTTGGGAGGAGTTGCAAGGCTGTCCTCTGATATTTAGCAGGGGTCTAGCATCTTTTGATTCTTGGGGTGAACATGAGGGCACCCTTCTTCCAATTACTGCAGATAATGCATCCTTTATCTCCTGAAGTAACTTGTGTCATATCACAGGCTGTTCTGACTTCCTTGAGAGGGAAAAAACTTCTTAAAAAAACAAACCAAACAAAAACCCCTGGAACAAACAAACAAACAAAACCCACCAAACTGAAACAACAACAAAAAACAACAACAAAAAAAACCCTTCCCATTCAAATCGCATTGTGATTTTCCTGTGCATGGGTCTGCAGTGATACCCCACATCTGCAAGAAAGCAGACATGAACTTTTCCTCTTGCATTTTGTGATCAGGGTAATAGCATGATAAATTGTAGGCTGAGATGTATGTGTCTAAACTACATGGAAGCCCATTTTTCTAGTCAATTGCTCAGATTTTATATTGTCTTGTGATCTTTCCATGAAAAATAATCACAGGTCACCATGTCTGACTCTTGACTGTGTTATTGTTTGTCCTATATTCAGTAATAATATAAGGAAATTCCAAGTAACTTTATCTTGTATTTGTAAGGAAGGGAATGTGGGGGCTGCCCTAGAAATTTGAAGCATTATATAAACTGCTTCAGGCTTTTAAATACATTTCTTTTCCTGCTCTAAACCATCCTAAAATTAACAATTTGAGGAGGGGCCTATTAAGATCTGCCCCCATCACTACTTCTGCTGGTTGTGTCTGCATTAAGGTTGAGATTAAAATTATTTAGTTTTTAAATCTGTTTTAAAACATGCACAAATGAACTTATGAGAAAATGTTGCCCTAAGCATAATTTTATGACCCATACATTTTGAATATTTAAAGCAGTACTAATAAAAATAAAGCAGTGAATATTCTCAGGGGTTTAATTTTGCTGGTGTGTGTTGATCTGATGGTTTGTGAGTTTTACTACATTTCATTAGGGAAATTTTACCAGAGAAATGGAGTTGAATATACAAAATAGTTTATCCTAAATTGGCAGCATGAATCCTCAGTAGAGCTTGTTTACACGTACTGATTCACTTGAACACTTACTTTATGAAGAAACATTTTGGAAATAATTTTATTTCATGCAGCACTTAAGCAAGAAAGGTAGAAAAAGACTTGCTGAAACAATTGCTTTTGGATGGGAGTCTTTCAGATCCTTAGAAATGTTTTATGCATTTATTTGTGTTGAACATTATTTTCCTATCCATCAGTAGAGTTTGGGATAAGTTCAGTAAGGCTGTTTTCAGATAACTGTACTGAATTTTTATTGGTATTGAAGTGTGAAGTTAAATAAATTCCATTAAGTCAACAGCACTGAAATTTTACTAGATCTCAACCTCAAAGGAGAAAATTCTTCCAAGATTAAAAATGTTGGAGGGAAGCATAGTCTTTCCTGCAAAGCTTGAAAGTTTGACTAGACATGCCTTTCTGAAACTAAACCTCCTCAGTATTACTTAACTTTCTGTTTATAATGCTGTAATAGTAATTAGCAACAGGAACAGCTCACATATGCATGCTTAACATGCTTTAAGACAAATAACAGATAAAAGTGTATTTAAAAGAAAATTGTCATAGGGCTGAAAACAGTAAGGAAAAAAGTGCTTTTCCTTTCAAAATCAATTTGCATTGTCCCTGGATTTATCATTTATGTTTCCCCCCCCCTTCTTTTTTTTTTTTTTTTTGGTTTTTGAATTTTGTTTTCATTTTGTTTGGAGCTGCTTTTAATGTTTACTGAATGCTCTTTCCCCCAACCCTCACTCTTAAAATTCAGCAGCAAGTTAGATTAGTGTTTACTCTCCCCTGGAGAATGCTTGCTTCATATTTCCTTTTTAAGATAATGTAGGAACTCTTTGAAATGAAGCATTTCATTGGAATTAAGTATTCTGGGGTGTGAAAGAATGATTTCAGCCAGTGAGAGGTGAAAAGGAAAAGATATGGTTCTTTTTATTCCAACATTACATTTTTTTCCTTGATATTCCTAGTGATTTTTTTCTTGGTATTTGAAGCCTGACTGCAAACAGGTATTGGAGAAAAAACATCTCTATGTTCACACAAGACTTCTCTTCTTGATTCCAAATCCAAAGAGATTTGGAGAGACATTTAAACTCCAGACATTTCAGGGCTGACTTAGCTTTAATACTTCTGTCACGTTTCTCTACCTCTTCTATAGTGTTGACTGGTATTTAAATGGTGCTATTAGAGGGTGTTATGCACTGCACTCCTGCAGTCATGTTTTACAAGTTTAATGAGGACCAGGCAGGATATATTTCTAATGTGGCCTGTTGTATTGAATGGAAGCTTCAATTTCTCTCTTAGTCCCAACATGAGATTACTTTACAACGTGCTGAAACTGAGTGGTGCATGCTGAGGTTGGACCCGCTCCTCACAATGCTCAAGTGAGTTACAAACCAATCTCAGTTTGTCACCTATTACAGTTTTTTCTTATTCTTTTTCTTAGAGCTTAGTTGCATTGCATTTATAATATTATGGAGCTAGTAAAGAGAGACGTTTCCTGTTTATTTTTGATAAAGGGATTTGACAAGTAAGAATAAAATAGCATTTAGGTAAAAATTTGGATTCAAATAAAAGAACAGCAACCAGAAATATTTAAAGATGTATAATTTGTGCCAGTATAATTAGAGTATAATACCAGTTACCAGTGAAGGGAATATTATCTCTACATTTTTCTCTATGCATATGATGGCAGAAATGGCAGAATATGACAGCTACTTATGAAGTTGCATTTATAAGGTAAATAATTATAACAAAAAAAAAAAAAAAAAAGAAGTATTGAGTATACTAGCTTGTACAAGAAGAAATTTGGACATTTTGACCTACATACTCCTCTAGTTCATCTTTTTTGAAATTTATTTTTCATATTTGAAAGTTTTGGATAGCATAAAGCACACATCACTGATCATCTGAAAAGGTGAGGGTAATCTTTCTGTTATGATGTCATTTTCACTTTAAAAAGTGTAAAAGTTGCAGCTTTGGACCGGACAAGGTAAAAGCAGTTATGCTGAACCTGGCCAAATGCAGTGTGGCTCTTAGCAGAAGCAGAAGCAACAGGCTGAAGCATTGTGAAAGTATAGTAGGGCATTTCTCCAAACAGTACAATAATACATTTTTTGGTAGTTAGGAGGGGAACTCATTTCCATAAAATGAGACTAGAAACACCCAGTATCTCAGTGATTTAATATTTGTTTTTATCCCTGAATGACTTTAAACTTTTAAATCCTAATATTATTGCCAGGGAAAAACCAATTTACTGTAAGTCTTGAAAACATCTTCAATTGTTCTTATTCTGTGCACTTCTTTTACTGGACACTTTTTAACAAGGAAACCTTATCCACACAGGAGAACAGCGAGCAATAACAAAGACATACGATATGATTGTTGGAAACACTAAAACATTCCTAAAAGAGTTGCCTCCTATTTATGATGCTAAAGTCTACATCCTTGTATTTGCTCCAAATGTGAGGGAAGCACTTAAGAAGAAGGAACCTATTAATAAGTGCAAAGGCTATGTGGAAAGATGTCTCTGTCTGTGAGCAGCTACCCCTCTTCACAGCTGGTCTTTGATATCATTCATAGCTACTGGTCCAACAGAGGATTTTCTGCACAAAACTGACCTTAGAAATTCAACTAATTAGTCTGCATTAACCTTGAAACATCTGGCTGGGTGTAGGGTTTGACTCACCTCATGGCAAGTGATGGAAGCAGGGAGAGTGTATCACCAATGTGCAAAGAAGGGCTGCTAATACCAGCAAGTACAGTCTGAAGCCAAAAATGTGCATAACGTCACGGTTTGCATTTTTAGTGTGCTTACAGTGAGAAAAAAAATTGTTTTCCCCCAAGTTTTCATATTGAACTCAAAGCTGTGATCGTTGATGTAGCATCCACAGAGCATCAGGCGCTTTCAGATGCAGTACCCTGAAGTTCTCATGTGAGCACCACCATTATGAAGTCCAGCATTATCATTGCCGTTGAAACAATGCTTCCTTATAAGCAATAGCTATAGGAATTTAAGTGAAGCAGTCATGGTTCCTTAGGGTTTGAGCTGTGGAAATAGCGACTGACAATATTCTTTGGAGTGTTTCTCCCCTGCTAACAACAGTGGGTAAAGAGTGCATTGGACTTCCCAGGTCTCAGCACTCTTAAAGTCACACCTTGCTCGGCTGTGATGTTGCTAATCTTTCAACTTCATCTTTGGAGGAGTGTTACAAATAATTTCTTCATCTGGTCTTCTGCTGGTGGGATGACCTGTTTGTGCCCTCTTAAGAAGGGGCAAATTTAATGCAGGTGCATTTTCTTTCTTGGTAGTACATTAAATGCAACAATGCTAAAGCTCTGAATTCAAGAAGTTTCTGTGGCTTCTCAGAAGACAGTGGGAGCAGCCTGGTTCTACTCTCACCAGCTGCTGACTTTGTGGAAAGTTTAGGGCTTTATTCTACTTTAAGGGAGACAGTGCTATTTTCTTAGAATAAATGTAGCATGTTGTCCTCATTTCAGCTACTTGCATTATTCTGTATTTAGTTTTTGAAGGGAAAATCTTTCTGTAAACCATTGTTATAGAGGAGATGACTAAATTGCATTTTGTAGCCAATCCCTGAAAAAGTGCTATAATACCAGCAAACAAGTAGTCACCTATTCTTCCTAAAAAGATGGATGAAGATGACCCTAGTACTTGAGATAAAAAGAATATGTTTAAAAGAATAAACATCAATTTTTAGATGGTTGGTTGTTTTTATTTTGCTGGAGTTTTGGTCTGTCCTTGTTATAACTAGTTAGTACGAGACACTGTTAAAGTAAGAATTGCTCTTTTTTGTTTTCTTTAGCTAAAATAATACTGTGTTCCATTATGCTGTATCATATGTATGTGGTGCATATACACACTCAAGAAAATAAGAGAGACCTGAGAGAGGTTTGGGTGGAACATTTAGCAGCAGAAGTATTCAATCTAGTTGACCACTATGATGCTATAGAATTTAACAGAAATTCCTTGTCATTGTAACTGGCTGATGTCCTGAATTCACAGCATGAATTGGCATGCACATTTGAGGTCTCAGCCTGTAGGAGAGGCCTTTTCTTCCCCTTTCCTCTCTGCTTTACACAAAGGAGATGCTAATAAATACAATAAAGGAATCTCTCAAGGACTTTCTTGCTTCTATTTAGCACCTCACTTTTCAGAAGAGAACTGCACAGGGCAGTAAGTGTTTTGGTTTGGGTTTTTTTTTTTTTTTTTTTTTTTTGGGGGGGGATTTTTTGTTTTGTTTTGTTTCGTTTTTCTTCTTCTTTAGCCTGTCTTTTAAGGCTGCCCTTAAAAAGAAGCTGATGGCAATGGCAGCCTTCCTGATGAAATCTTCATTAGGGAATGGGTTTAGGCTATCCATCATTGCGCAGGAATAACTGAAATGGTGTCTGGCAGCAACAGCTCTGGCACTCTGGAGCTGGACTGAAACTGCAGCCTCAGGGAAAATGTACTCTCATCCTTTTTACCCAACAGCTCTCCCAGCCCCCCAGTTTCCACATAGCTGCACCAAGCAGCCGATTCACGCAGAGGGGAGTGGATGCTTTATATGTAGTTGTACATCAACTCTCCCAGGGCTCTTAAGCATTTAACTCATATTTTTTCTTTGGGAAGAAAGAAAAGAAAATCTCCAGATGTTTTGAGTTTTCTTTTCTGAAATGGGTGAATTGCAGACAGTTCCTGTGCCTCCCTAGGAAACAAGTAGCCACCCAAGCAGTCCTCCTGCTTGTGCAATGGTCATCTCTTGATAACCAAGGTACAGAAGAGCGTTTCATAAAAGGATCATCACCCACTTTTTTTCCATTAATATCTTTCTTTTACGAACAGAATTGTCAGGGGAGATTTTCAAGGCTTTTTATTTGGGCAGTATATGAGACCTTTGTTAAACTCAACTCAATTTCACTTCCACTGCCAACTATCTTAGGGATCCCTGGGGCAGCTTGGTGCACTGTAGCCATGTCCACCATGTGCAGATGTTCTGCAGTGTGGCTGAAGTCACTGCTCATGCATGCTTTGTTTGTGTCGCAATGCACAGCAAATCCAGAGCATTGAGCCATGAATGTGTCACCCGATGATTTGTGTGAAACAGTCATTCCAGCATTCATTGCATTGGGATTTACATGTGAACATTTTGACTGTTTGTAAAGAACATATAGAGTATGATGTTGAGTTTACCAAATATGTGCAATAGTTGTAGGCATAGATTTCTCTCCAAAAAATTTCTGGATACAAATTGTCGGAGTTCACACGGAGAATAGTATCCTAAGGCGTGGGTAGAAAAATTAGTGTGGATGTTGATATTGTATACTGCATACTTTTTTTTTTTTTTAAAAAAAAGGTTTTATTTGTTTTACTAATCTTTTCATCAATAACTCTAATAATTATTGTCTTTCAAGACTAAATACTTGCTCCAGTACCAAAACTTTTCTATAGGTAAAACTGTGTTTCATGGGAAGCATATTCATTTGGAGTAAACATTTTTTTTCTGAGAAAGAAGTCACTTGCTGTCATGCATTCTTATACATTTTCAAAAATTGCTTTCAGTTTCAGATAGCACATTTTCCCCAGCTTAACATATTTGATCATACTTGTGGAAACATTTCAGGTGTTTTCCTCAAATTTAATAACAATTAAAAATGACAAAATAAAATTCCATGCCACTGGAGTTTGTTATGTAGCCCTCAGGAAGGGAAGACACACTCCAGCTTTGCCTGAATCCCTGTGAAATTAAACCTCTTTCATTGGACATAGCAATTACTTTAATTATAGCGCTGGGGATTTGGATAGAAGCTGGTCTGCAGGGCTCTGCCTCACACCCAGCAGCGTGCTAACTTCAGCTTCAGCTGAAATACAGCCAGAGAGAAACTCAGCAGCTATAAAGTGACCTTCCTAATGATAATTCTTGTCCTCTGGGAGAAAAGAATTGGGTGGAGGAAGGAGGGAAAGAAAGGAAGAGTGGGAAATGTTACTCCATGTGTAGCTTAGAAGTAAGGAGGAGGATTGTGCCTGGTGCTGAGCCATCTCAGCACTTTTCCTTGCTCGGTGGTCAGACAGCTGTCCTTTGCTTCTCCTTCAGCTTGCCTGGCTTCAGGCTGGCAAGGTGGCAAGGACAGATGCATAAAGAGGAATGAAAGAGTGCCTTTGCAAAATGGCAATGGTGCTATTGGCATTGCACCCAGCTGCCCCCTGTTTCACCATGGTGTAGGTTTCTCTTTCCTTTTCATTTTGACTGGTAAAGGAGGAAAGTGAAGTCTGACTGGTCACTGTCCACTCATCCCTGCCTTTCTCACACATGAAAATAGAAAGTGAGGGTGTCAGTACTAGTAAATCAGGAGGCCAAACAGTCCAAACTGGATAGATACCATGTAGTCATCAGAAATGTTTGTAACTAGTATTCATAATTAAATTTTAAAGTAAATTTACCTTTTCTATTTTTTTTTAATTTTAGAAAGACAGGTCTAAAAGCTTTGCTTCTTCTATGTGTTCAAACCTAAATGGGGATGTATTTTCTTTCCTTTTTTTTGTTTAGTTATTAGCTTTTCCCTGGAAGAAGGTGTGCACATTTACTGTGATTTCTGATGAATGCATTACAGCCTCTCTGATTGTCTCTGAAAGCAAGGTCCTAATTTTTCTGAGATGTAGGCTTCAGCCATCCTTTAGAAATGCAGAGCAGGTGGGATCTGCACAGCCATATTGTTACCTAGTGAGTTGCCAAATTCCTCCACCACACCAAGTCCCTCCTTGCACTTCAGGGAAGGGAAGAAAGAATGCTTGTTCCTGTAGCAAATTACAGGTGTAATGCCTGTAGTAGAAAATGAGACTGGCAGACTGGTGTGATGGACTGTACTTGAAGTCTCTGGGATTTTATGTGGTGTTCCTGTGTTACAAGAAATCCAGAAAACGGGATATTTGAGGGTGAATCGCTGTTTTTACTGCCATTGTCTTCCAGAAGGAACAGCAGGTGTGTTAGTGTGGACTCTGCGTTCTTCCCCATTGTCTGTTGTCCTGTTTATCTGGCTGGTCAGTGGTAGGGAGCTATGGATGTGTCCAGGACCTGGTAGCATGGCCGCCAGGCTGCCAGGTTGTTGTGACAGCATGATTATGTGGCAAGTGGCATCAGTTCTGCAGTTTCTGCCATTCAATGTCAAGAACCAAATTGCATGAAGACCACAGTATGATTGAAATTGTCAGGAACATTTAAATTACAGAATCACTGTGCTCCCAGGCTGTAAAATTAAATGTTACTGCTCACTGAAGTAATTGAGTTGAAATGGCTTGCAAGAAAGCACTCCAGTAATTGTCATTTGAATAAAGTGTTGTCTGTGCTCAAGCCTCCCACTTTCTGAATGGGGAAGCCAGCCAAGTGCTTCCAGGATGTCCATCAGGAGTGATGCAGCAGCCAGGCTGCAGTGCTGGGCCCAGCCCCACCTAAGACATGCCACAGTCAATGGGAGGGAGGGATGAACAATTTCACATGCTGAAGCCCTGTGTGCAAATGAAGTTAAGCATTTGGTTGCATGGGTGCAGATCAATGGGGATGCAAATACAGGGCAACTTGAATGTTCGTGCAATGCAGCTACCCACAGTGCAGGCCTATCACAAAGTGGAGCCAAGAAAGAATGCTGCACAGTTATCTGCAACAGCATTCTTAACATCATTCCCTTTTACACATTCTTAACACATCATTTTTTTTTCCTTACAGCTGGGGGAACTTGCTTGATCTCTTATCTTCCTTTATGACAAAAGACATGTAGAACTATAGTTTGTCTTTGAAAACCTTATCTTTCTCTTGGGTTTAGCAGCTATTAGGTTAAAAAAATTACGAACACAAACAGCATGTTTGGTCATGGCACCAAGCCTACCAGAGTTCAGGTGTTTGGACAATGCTCTCAAACAAATGGTGTGTTTTTTGGGGTGGCTCGGTGCAGGGCCAGGAGCTGGGGTTCATGGTTCTTGTGGGTCCCTTCCAACTCAGGATATTCTGTGATCCTGTGTTTGCCTCATTTCCCTAGGAACTTGCATAAAACAACCACTGTTTACTGATAGGAGATGGGAATGAAGTCTACTTTTGTTTTTTTAGTCATTTTTCAAACATGGCAAGGTAAAAGACGACAACTGTACGCAAATAAACATGTGTGTGCGTGCACATGTGGAGTGGAGCACAAGTTGACAGGGGATGGCATTCCCCCAATGGCATTATTCCCCCATTCTCTATGGCATTCAGGTAAGAAAAAAAGTTTGCTCCTAACTGCAGGTTGCCTGAAAGTATATGGAAAATTAGTAGTTGTGGTTGTTGAGAGCTTAGCCAAACAGGAGCAATTGCTCCATCCACTTGAGAAATGAAGCAATAGCCAGGTGAAAAAGAACAATGTAGGGCATAGCTAATTGGTCAGCTAATCAGGCTGCAGTGCAGCTCATGAACAGAGGAAGCCTTGAACAGATATGAGGCTGAAAGCATGTGAAAAAAGCATTGCAGTCACCTTATGGAAGATACCACACTTCCACTTACCTTGCATTAGGTAAGCAGGAGGGGTTTGAGAGTGGTATTTTTCTTTCTATTTAATATTCACCCAAAGTGCTTATCTGTCTTTATTGTCTTTAATCTGAGCGTTGATTTTTCCATGCTCCAAGCCCTAAATAAAAGTGAATCTGCCCTTCTAACTTGTGTTGAAGCATTATATTGTAACCTGTCTAAAATCAGGTTTGAAAATGAGGCACACTGTTTCAAACAGTTTTCTCCCACCACTTACACTGAGGAGACTTAACTGTTCTTGCTAGCCAAAGGAGAATAAAGTGTACAGATTCTGCCTCAAAATTGTTTTCAGAGATTTTCTCTAGTACCTTTTATTCCTCTTAACTAGATTATTCTTTGCTCTCAGTTAAGCAGTAGTCACTGATGGAGAGAAAAACCTTTTCTCTTGTTTTGTAAAATGCCTCGAAAGATTAGGGGTTAGACTGAAATGCTTGCTGCTTTATGCTGCTCCAGTGATGTAAAGCAGTTGCTAACTCACTGTAACCATTCGCCTGAAAACTGGATTTACAATGCTTTGCATCGCTGTGATGATGCAAGGCAGCTGGAAAAGACCAGTGAATCTGTTCCTTTAAAAGAAATAAAATACTTTGATAATTAAAAGTACAATACTACTTTTATCTCTTTGATGTTTGCTTTCTTTTCAACTCTCTGTTTATAAAGACCAGATTGTGCTATGATTGCCATAATCTGAAATTAAAAGGAATGTTTATGGAAAAGGGCTCTCAAACTGAGGAAGGGCAACAGAATTAAGGCCTGGGAGGCATGTGAGGAATAGAAACCTTTAAGTGACAAAGATGTTTGAATTTGGATGAAAACCTATTTAACTCTTGCCACAGGCCAAGCACACCCATATTAAACAAGTATTCTTTTCATACTCTCTCTTGGCCAGCAGTTGATTGGTACCATTTGCTATTATTAAAATCCTTTTTTTTTTCACCAAATCTGTGCAACTCTATCAGCAGCCAGGATGGTAATCAAGGGCCTAATCCTGCTGAATTTGTTTGGAGCTCATTGCATCTCCTGCATTGGTACAGGGCATTGAGGTTGCATTCCCTTTGAGCCTGCTTTCAGGATCCATCCTGCAAGACAGGACAGCAGGGCTTGTCTGGGTTGAACCATGGCTAATTCAGTGTATGTATCTCTGTGCATAGATGTCATGGTAAGAAAGTTCCTTTTTAAATTTTTTTTTCCTTTTCTTTTAACTGCTCAGTCTTCCTTGTGAGATAAATGTGCTGCATTTGGGGAGGTTTGGCATTTGAGGAAGAGGTGAATAAATTATTCTTCCTTTACTTATGCAGCCTGTTTGTTTACTGTAAGAGAGGAGGAGACAAGCTAATGTAGGCCAACATATAATTTCATATGGCCACGGATGACTGAAAATATAAACATTTTCTCCTTGATTTTAAAAACATCCCCAATAATCCTGTTTGCTAGTGAGGCATGGTGATGGTGGAACACACACTGAGAACGTATTGGGAAAGGCAGACCAAAGTGAGCTGCTGTTTAACAGAAAAGCCTAAAAATATACCAAAAGGGAAGGCAGTTATGTTGTGTAGCTGCACAAAGGGGTTCGTGTTGTGTTGTTTTGTTCTCCTGCTAGTGTGGTTTTGCCCCTTGGTTTGCCTGGAAGGGGAGTTGGAATGTGCTGTGATGGGCTGCCCTCCATGCTGGCGGGGAGGTGCAGGAGTGCCTAGCAGCAGGTCTGGCATAGGGTGATTGATCCCTCCATTTAGGAGGCATAATGCCTTCTGAAGAAATGAGAAGATCAAAGACTTTAATGATTGACAACAATTTATGCTGCTTTTGTTTTTAATTCCTTGACTCCTGACACTTTAAGATGGGACTTTATAAAAGAAGGATGCCGTATCCTAGGGTTACACCTCCTTCCATAACAGGGAAGGCTGAAGGAGACTGATATCCAGATTTCAGATATATTAGTTTTTATTTAAATCTGAGGTTCAGAGGTTCGTGGGCATGCTGTTTTTGTTATTAAATCATTATGCACCTACCTGGGGGGAAAAAGCCAACAATCTTACCAGGAGTGCCTCTATAAACATTTCTTACTCTCCATAGTGTAAGGCTTGTATATTAAAAATTCTTTGAATAGCTGACCTCAACAGGTGTTTTATTGGAGCAAACAAAACAATAAATAGTAATATAATCCCTGTGGAGCTGGCATTAGGCTTTGTGGGAAATGCATAATTTCCTTTACTAAATGTAGGAAGCAGCATGAATGTAATTTCTTAATTTTTGTCAGTAATACCAAACCATCCTGGAGCTCTTTTCTCCTTGAGGCGGAGGTCCAAAGCCTGTTGCACAGGCTGCATGGAGGGATTTTCTGTGCTTTGTGTTAGGTTTTTCACTCCTTTGTCAGTGCAGGTGCCCTTGGGGGTAAGTGCCAGCCAGCGTGCAGCAGGGATGAGAGCATCCCAGCAGCCCTTTTGCCTTGGGAGAGGCTGTTACTCCATCCTGCTCACTGGAAACAGGGAGCGCTCTCTCCTCTGAGTGGCGCCGGATGTGCTGCTCTGCTGGCAGTCCCTGCAGTGCTCTATAAAGCAATTACTGATCTTTTGGCTTCTTGCTCCTGGAAAGCCTCATAATTTAAGGGCTGGTTTGTTTGTTGTTGGTTTTAATCTAAACCATATGTAGGTTGCAGTTTTAGTGGCTGTATTTGACATATTCTGGAAGGATGATGTCAACTTAAAAGATGTGCTTTGCTGAAAACATTTTGTCGTTTCTCCATGAGGCAGAAACTGTGGTGTTCTTCTGGGGTCTCCAAAGACAGGGACAGTGGATTTCCTAAACCATTGCCACTGCCATGACAGGCAATAGAAGGAACAGGCAGGACCCAGTGTTGTCATGTAATCTTGCAATTTTCTAACCCAGCCTTTCATTTTAATGGCAAACAAAGACAAGTTGCGAAAAAAAATGATATCTGAAATGTATCTTAATTTAGGTTATTTTCTATATACTGCATAAAGCAGTAATGACTTGTATTTTCATTTTCCCATATGTATGACTAAACTTCACTGTTATATTAGTAAAAGCTGCTGTTAGTTTTGCATTGTGATGACAAAACTAGTAAAGGGATGTAATCTCTAGGTTAGGTAGTCCAGCAACCTCACCAAGATGCAAATACTGCTTTTTTATGCTCACCATAAAGCCTGAGGTCCTACCCGTTAAGAGAGGATGGCTGAACTGTGGAAGCCATTAGAAAAGCCCATTGCTATATTTTATCAACCCCATAAAGTTCATGAATTAAGGTCCACATTTTAAGCATCATTAACTATTAACTCCTCTATTAACTATTTTGGTATTTTCAGAAAGAAAGTGCTCTTGTAGCAGTTCTCAGGGGATTTGAACTATGCTTAATTTTAACTTGCAAACTCTATTCAGCTTGCTAGGTACACAAATCTGTTCCTAGCTTTCTACACATTTCCATAAGAAGATTTCAACTCATTTTGGTCCTCTGTGTTGGCAAACTAAAGAATTTGTTTAAAACCATGTGAACATGGAAGTTTAGTAGTCCTAGTATAGCTACAAGTTTGACATGTTAAAAAATGCAAAAAAAAAAATTAAATTAGTATTTCTTTTTAATAGAGTGGGCACAAGTGTAGAAGAGTCAAAATGCAAACCTAAACCCAGAGGATTGCACTTTCAAAAGTAATTAAAAAATACGTTTGGTATATGATGATGTTGGTTAACAATCTTCCTTATGTTTACATATTCTTTTACCTTATGAGTTTAGTGATATGCACTCTTTATTGTTTCTCTAGCCTTTGATCTTGGGATTTACAAACAAGTATTATGCTTTCGCTTGTGCACAACCCATCCCATTCAGCATAATTTGGTGTTGAACCTGCTTGGCCAAATTAATATTTGCTCTCTCTTTTTTTAATGTTGGTTACTTGGGTGATTGAGAAACTGCTTCACTAGAGTTGGACAAAAGCTTAGCTACCTTATATCAAAAATATAGGAAGTCTTTCACCTCCAGATTTTCTGATGCACATAGTATTTAGAGCAAAATATGAGGAAAGATATTCTCTGATAACTTAATTTTGGTTCTGTGGTTCTGTTGCTGCTAGAGATTTTATAAAAACTAGTGTAAGTTAGATCAGCAAAATGCTTGGCTGAATAAGGCACCATTGACTCATATACTTGAAACAGCTGAAAGAGAAATCCTTTTTTGTTTGGTTGGTTTTGCTTCTTTGGTGACGATTTTTGTTGTTGGTTTGATTTTGGTTTTGGTAGGTTTTTTTTGCTTCTTTTTCTGGTTTGATGATTTTGGGGTTTTGTCTGCTTACTGTTGTTTGCTTTAGAAATACAGGTTCTGGTGTTCCATGTCTTTTCAGGCCATATTTGCACATTAGGTGTTGCTGAGGAAAATGAGCTGTTCATTTGCCCCACTCTGAGCCTTACACTCATCCTCTTAATGTTATCTAGCAAGGAAAGGAAAGGCCAGATGCTCAAAACCACAGGGGATTGCAGGGGAGAGTACTGAGATCTGTTTGAAGATGAGACCTGAAGGGATGGTACCATTTTCAGCTGCCACAGGCGGCCTCTTTGATCAAACTGGAACTCACTTAGGAGTAAAAGCAAACACAACCCAAACTCTGAAACAAAAATTCTTGGTCTGACCTTAGATACCTAAGTTAAATTTCGTCTAGTCATGTAGAATGGCTTCTTCCTCTCATTTCCTTCTCTAAAAGGGTAATCATAGGCAGTGCATAGAAAAAGCTTTTAAAATCAGACACAGTCCTTGGGCTGGGGTCTGCAATCCACACAGTCTTTGCCTGGTGAATCTTGGCACCAGGGTTAGGTGCTAAAGCAGGGCAGTTTTGGATTACTGCAGTTGAGATCCCTTATGACAACAGCCCAAACTAAAACATCTCTTAAATGTCTCTCACATATGTGGGAGGGAAACTCTGTGTGATGAGGTACCTACTCCTAACTCCAAAGCCAGATACTCTAAATACTGCACGTAAATATTAATATTTCATTTGTGAACCTAAAACTTTAGTAAATGCTTTTCTTTCCATAGTGTGCAGTCTGGACAACATCTGGAAACTATTCAGATTTTTTTTTTTCCTGGAAAGAACTTCCTACATTAAGGGTCAAAGCATAATTAATGAAGAAAGAAAATAATTCAAGCTGTTCTCAAAAGTTGGTTTGAAAAATAGAAAATATTTCATGCTTGAAGGCACTGTGTTTGAAATCAAGCATGTCTTTTTCCCAGAGCCAGAGTTGGATATACAAAGTCAGGTGCATAATGCACATCCAAACCTCCATGATGGGCATGCAGATGTTTGAGCTCATACCTCTGCCTCTGTGTGCAGTTCAGTCACTATTAGCAACCATGTGCTTTCAGCTCCAAATGCCCAGTATTATTCAAGTGCAACGATTTGGGATGCAGAACAGAAGGTTTTGATTTGTAATTTTAAAATGATTCTGGCCAAGATCTTCTCTCCAGATGGGATTTTTACTGTGTAAAAATACTGGCCCATACTCTAAAATGCATAAGATTACCATAGCTCTGAAGGTGTACTGGGTCACACTGCATAAGGAGAGATGCTTAATTGTACTGCTTGGATGCAAGCACAGTTATGTTATTTTCCAAGAGAACAAAAGCTTAGGTGAAATAAATTAAGGTAGTTGATAAGACTGTGATAGAAGGTTGGCATTCTGTTTTAAGTTTGCAAAACACAAGATGGCAAAGTTCAATTACTCTAAATTACAGGACAAGGAAAGCCCTGAGTTGTCAGCATAAGACAACTTTTACAGTATGATTTCAAGGTGGAAGCTTGAGTACTGTTTGACTCAGCAAAGGGAATGGATTCCACAATGACCCCTTCCCTTTTGTTGTAATGAAATGATCCAACAGAAAGAGTAAGATGGATTCAGGAGGGAAAGCCAAAACACTTCAAGGATAAAAAGCTGTTGAAAATGCTTCTTTTTCTGCTGGGCACTGTTTTCCTGTTCAGATGGAAAAAAATTATTATCAGTTATGTTTTGAAAAGCTTAGAGGTCTCCTTTCCTTCTTTTTATTGTCTCCATACAAGTATCAATCAGTTCCCCAAACTGGCCAGATGAAACTGGGTTTCTTACTGGGTTTTTTTTTTAGGAAGAAGTTGCCACTGCTGTGTCTCTTGCAACATTTGGCATGGAGGCAGACACCTCCTTTGCCCACAGTGCTGATGGCCATGCACCAGCAGTGCCTGGTCCCAAGTCTCCATGGCTGGGAAGCAGTTGAGGAATGTGGTCCTGGAGGGGATATGCAGGGGGTACACCTGTGTGTGCTCCTGTGGCAGTCAGCAGGCAAGTTTTCTTGCTCTCCTCACTTGGCATGCGTTTAGGTATCCCCAGCTGAACACATGGAGCCTGAACCATGTGCCAATGGTGGTGTGTTTTGTCAAGAACTCTAGGGCTGGGGTAGTATTCTTAAGCTAAGCTTTGAAAGCTACATTTTTTGTTGTTGTTGTTGTTGTTGTTGCTAGTAAAAAAACCATCTCAGCTTGTATACTATCAAAGCATCTTTTGCTTTAACCACATGCCTTGTTTTTGTCATACTGTAATCTTCCCTTGTAATGTTGCTTGCTTTGAGTTTGTTTGATGTAGACAGGAACTCCCACACAGAACCCCACCCCCTCTTTTTCTGTAATTAATTCTGTGATCTTTATTGTGAATATCTCTTGTTGAATCTTTCAAACCCACTTCTGAAATAGATAATCTTTTCACTAGTTTGGCATTGTACTTTTCTTTCAAAAATGTTGAGAAGAGAAACGGGAAAAACTTCCCCCTCTCAGGGAGACAATCTGTTTGTTGCTTTGGGAAATAGTTTGAAATAAACAGACAGAGTTTGCGCATAGAATTTAATGAGCTAAATAATAGTCCCAAAACTGTTTCTTTCAGTTTTGTCCAGCACCAAGATTATGATGAATCTTGTGAAAAGTCTAGAGTAGTCACTATTTCCATAGTTGTTACTCTCACTTAATTTTTGGTTGGTTACTGACTTTTTATCCTTCTGTTTTTCAAATACCAAAGGAAGTGCAGTAGGTGGCCCAATGGAAATCTACGTAGAAACAAATCCTTCAGCTGAAGAAATCAGGCTGATGCACACTAGTGTTGATAAGACTTGGGTTTCTTTGCCCTGGGGTTGGTGAGACCTGTAGATATGAGAGGTGCAGTTGTGACCCTCCTGACTGAGGAGAAGACAGAACATACTGTTCCCAGATCAAAGGGAGGGATTGGTTTTAAGTGCTGTTTGCAATCTCTTGGTGTGCAGAGTGGCTGGTTGCTGGCTGGGAAGGGTTGGGCACAGCTTACCTTGATGCAGTTGCAGAAAGATGGAATTTTGTTGAATCTCAGAAAGGCGCTGTCTTCTGATCATCAGGACCAGCACTGTGCATCTGCTGGAGAATGTGTCACAAACTTTTATGGGGTGTCCACAAGTTTCCTGTGGTCTTGGGCTGTTTGTTCTGGTACCACTTGGGAGGCACAAAATCCAGCCCTTCAGTGATCAGGGCAGGAAGACATTTTGGCATGCAGAGTGACCTTTTCCAGCTAGTGTTAGTGAAAACACCCACCCAAATGCTGAGTTCTGTGCTTTGGGTTCAGAAGAGTGACACCCAAAGTCTACTTGGCATGGTTTGGTGGGTGACTTGAGAGAAAAACAGGGATTATTTTCTGCCACTGAAGATGGTTTGTTTCTTGTTGATGGAGAAAATTGAATTACATTCTAACAAAGACTCAGCAATAGCTGAGGTTTTTGTGCTGGGGGAGGGTTAGTACAGTATGCTTGTACATTTTTCTTTTCTGTTCAGAATATTAGTGTTATTGTGGCTTTTTGTTTCTTACTTTCAATGAGAGAGGTTGACGGAGAGGTTAGATACCAGTTCTGCCTCAGTGATTCATTAAAGCAGAGCTGGAGGAACGGAAGTCGCCCTGTTCAAAGGTGTGGGGAGTGTTTTATTGTTCTGCACGGTGCTGTGAATGCCAACGATTTTGCAGCTGTGAAAAGGACTCTTAATGAGTTTCAGCATTTTAATGTACTTCAATTTCCCAATTGTACAAATTTAAGAAGCTTAGCAATTCAGTATCTCCTGAATAATAGCATTTATTTTATACTCTAAATACACTTGGGGAAGTCTCAACAATATTGCAGGAAGTCTTGGTAATATTGTGGCTCCTTCCCAATGTAATAGCTTTAGAGGACCTAATTGACTTGAACAGTGGAATTGGTCCTTTAAAAAACATGCACACACAATTTTTGATTAATGAGCCCCATAATAAATCATTAATCTTTTTTGGCTCAGGAATTGTCTGAATAGTTTTCAAAGCAGAAGTTGTGTATGTGTTCCTAAACTGTCTTTGTGATACGGTGCTTGCATTTCAAATCTATCATCTTCAATTAACAAAAAAAATAATCTACCATAATATAATTTTAGAAAAACAAGTCTAAACTCTGAACTACTTGGTTACTGAGAGGCCTGTGAAGAAATATCTAGATAGGAGTACTTCCTCTTAGAATAATAAAAGCACTGTAAAATGACCATGTAATAAGTGTCCTTCTTCCTGAAGTATCCTAAAGTGCTTTTACACATTTTCTATAGTCAATGTGGGTTATTCACCCATCACTTGAATGAAACCAGTCTTTACTGACTGTGCTAAACAACACTTTTTATAGGAAGGAAATCACAAATAAGTCTTGCATTTGAAACTCTGGAGAGAATTTGAGGTAGGCAGATTGTAATTGCCCAATTTGGAAATGGGCCAGAAGACTGTGATTAATATATCCAGGCTGCACTTTAATTGTCCCAGAGTACTCAGGGCCTTGGTTTCAAGTGGGCTTTGTCTCTGAATAGTATTTCTTTTTCTTCATGTTAATTTTGGAGCTTATAGAATGGATAGCAGGTTTAGCAGAATTGAAAAGTGGGGAAATTTGTTACTTACATGGGGATTAGCAACACTGGGACAGTACAAAACAATTTTCTAGATGTATCACAAGTGGCAGGAGCTGGTTGTGCATTTTGTTTTTTCTTCCTGTTTCACTGCATGACTTGTGATTGGCTGACTACCACAAAATATTTTTTTTCATACTTGACTATTTTGAACTCTTTAAATTTTGTTATTTAAGCTCTTAAAATTAATAGCACAGTAAATGCAAATAGCTCTACTCCTTAGCTATTCACTTTCTCAGGTAATTGCTTGATCTTTTGAAACAATGTAATATCTCAAAAACATGTGACAGGCAGCCTAGCAGGTTAAGTTTATTGATCTTTAAAAACAGGGTAATGTAACTCGAAACTATTTCCCATAAAAAACAAACAAGCTGCAGAGGTTGTTGATGCTTTTCCTAGCAGAGCCAACCTCATCCGCTCCCTGGCGTGGAAAGGCTGGGAAACCTCTGAGTGTCAGATCCCATCCTGAGGCTGCTGGATGTGCAATCCATCTGTGGCAATCACCAATCTGCAGGTCCACAACTGAGTCAACATCAGACTGAGACATTACTCTGTGGGGTTCAGTTGATATTTATTTTTCTCTTGGAGAACCTGAGCATTTTAAGGGTTTTTTTTTCTTTTTTAGTGGTCCACAGAATACATGTAACCTTCGCTTGATCTGTTCAAAAAGTTGAGCTGAACACAGATTTCTCAGGACTGCATAATATCAGGTTTGGCCCCTTAGGTTTAAAGTGTTTACACAGCTAGTAAAGAAAGCTCACACATCCACAGCAGTGTGTTTTACCATGTGCCACCAGGAATTGCTACAGTCATGGCAGGAACCTCACAAACAAACTCTGGAATTTCACAGGTATATTTTCCATCTTACCTCCTTTACAAACAACTCATTTTACCTCCAGAAAAAAAAAAAAAAGGGTAAGGCTGTTTTGTTATTTTGGTTTGGTTTTTTTTTTCTTATTTATTTATTTATTTATTTATTTATGTCATCAACTGATGGTATCAGTATCAGCAGGGATAAGCACTGGCATAAGTAGTGCACCTCAGATAAAGCACTCCTAATTTGCATGATAAAATGGCTCTCTCTCATTCTACTTCTTGGCACTAGTGGTGTAATATTAGAGAGCTGAGAGTTTAAGATGTTCCACTTTTAAGCCTTCAGCTTTTCTTTTCACTAAAACTGTTCTGAAAACAAGTTATGAATACAGCACCTGAGAGAGGTAATCCAGAAGCCTAAAATGTTCAGTTCAAGTTCTCTTCTTTAATGCTTTTTCATTATAAAAAAAAGAAGGATTCTGTATCTGGAATAAAGTGATAGAATCATAGAATTGTTTGGGTTGGAAGGGACCTTAAAGTTAATCTAGTTCCAACCCTCCTGCCTATGTGCAGGGACACCTCCCACTAGACCCGGAGCTCAGAGCTCCCCCTTGGGACCCAACCTGGCCTTGAGCACTGCCAGGAATGGGGCATCCAGAACTTCTCTGGGCAACCTGTTCCAGTGCCTCACCACCCTCACAGTAAATAATTTCTTCCTGATATCTAATCTAAACCTACTTTCTTTCAGTTTGAACCCATTCCCCCTTGTCCTGATGACTCAGATCATTTAAGGACCAACACAAGAACCAGGTCCAGCTTTCAGCATCCTAGGAGGACACCACACCACTCCTTCTATACCCTGAAGCAGATTCTCATTTCTCTTTAATTCCCAGCCATCCACTACATCCAAAATGCCCCACTGTAATTACTTTCCAGTCTGGGACTCAAGGAATGCCTGTACATCTTGTCTTACAGTTTTATTACTGCAGAAATTCTTAGAGTTGCTTCTGATTTATAAGTGAGAAAGAGAATAATAACATTCTTCATTTGCTGGATTGATGAAGACATCACTTTTTATATGAAGAGTTTATACACTTATACAAGTAAATGTAAAATATGATTACATGCAGATATATTTAATCACACACAAGCAGACTACCAGCTAAGCACATTAAGTGACTATGTGTAGGGAAACCTACTTTTCATACACAGTCTCTTACACATATGATGTGTAATTGCAACTGTGCATCCTTTTTTTGCAAGTCTGGATGTAGTCTTATGTTTTGTATGTTTTTACACATAGGCATCTGTTTAGCCAGATCTTCAAAACTGAAAGCATATGTAAACTAGAATGCACTTTTATGTGTACATTTTGTTGTTATGTGTATAATACAGCACTATACTTAAGATAGGACAAAGGGAAATGGCTTAAATCTGAGAGAAAGTAGATTTAGATTAGATATTAGGAAGAAAGTTTTCACCATGGGGTGGCAAGGCACAGGAACAGGTTGCTCAGAGAAGCTGTGGATATCCCATCCCTGGCAGTGTTCAAGGCAAGGCTGGATGGAGCTCTGAGGAACCTGATTTAGTGGAAGGCATCCCTGGCCACAGGCAGGGGGCCTGTAACTAGAAGGTGTCTAAGTTCCCTTCCAACCCAGGTCGTTCTATGATTCTATGATTCCCATGCATGTAGGGCACACACATAGGCTCACACACATACATACACACCTTACCCACAGCTGAAATACTATACAGTATTATATACTGTATAGTATATACATATATATATATGTGTATATATATATATACATATCTGTATATATATACATCTATACAGATGTAAGAACAGATATGCATGTATATATGCATATACATATATATATGTATGTATATCTGTTCTTACAGATGTAAGAACAGATATATATGTATATACTATACAGTATTATGTACTGTATAGTATATACATATATATATATGTGTATATATATATATATATACATATCTGTATATATATACATCTATACAGATGTAAGAACAGATATGCATGAACCTCAGAGAGCTTAATATTGGAATGCTAGTGCTTTTTCTCACAGACCAGTTTAGTAAAACATAGCAAGTCATTGACATGTGAGCAGTCACAGCCAGCCAAGTCCAGATTTCTGGAAACAAAATGAAAGATGGAATTACAGGGCTTGGATCATTTTCTTCTTCTATTTCTCCTTCTTGCAGGGACTGGTCATGTGTACTCAGTCTCAAGTACTGTGCTCTGTTTGAATCCAACTTGAAGTGTCTTTCAATCTCTTCTGTACTATTCTCTTGTATCTTCTTGTGCCATCCTTGCAGTTTGCCTCCTTACAAAGGCCATGAACTGCCGGAGCCTTCCTCCAGATTGGGGTGACTCCGGGTGGTGGTAAAGTCTCTCCTCCAACCCGTGCCTTCAAAGAAAGACTCAGTAGTCTTCAGTCATCTGGTCTCAAGGCAGTTTATTGCATGTTATCTCAAGGCACACAGACTCCCTGACATTGTCCCTGACTCCTTCTCCCTCTGCGTCTCTCTCTGTCTCCCTTCGTCTTCCTTCGTCTTCCTTCGTCTCTGTCTCCCGAGGGGCTGGTGCCATCTTTTATATCACACATTACGTATTAGATGTTTATAGTTTTTCCCCAATGCCTATTACCTATGTTAAACAGTGACTTTCTACTCTAAACCAATCTGTGAGTGCCAACACCACCAAGAACATGGGGAATAGGAAGAAGAAAGAAGGAGGACAGGGCACGCCCAAATCCCTCCATCTTAGAACCTCTGACCCCCATGTACAAAACTCAGACCCCTCTGTACAAGGCCTAAAACCCCCCTGTACAGCACTCAAAAATCCTACCTTTTACTTTGTGATTACTTCTATTATAATATCTAAACTTTTGTGATTTCTTGTTCTTCCTGCAAAGTTGGTAAATTGTTCCATGAGTCAAACTCAAGACCACAGGGGTTTCTGACTGCCTGCCAGGGTCTCAGAGGCTTCTGCCCTGGACCCGGAACATCCAAGAGTGTCTGAGGGACACCTTGGGTTCCGACAATGAACTGCATGAGCTTCATGCAGCACCACCTCTGAGCTTGTCCTTCCCACCCTGAATAGCTCTGTGCTGCACAGCCCTTGTCCAGCCACACCAGTCCTGATGCATCTCACCAGCTGACCAGCTGACAAATGAATCTGTTATTTCATGTTGGTTACCAGATATCTGTGCTTAATGGCTTTCTCAAAACTCTGTTTCTGCCACAAGAACAGTACACATTCCCTTTCACACCAGTTTCCTGAGCAGAGGGAAATTCTTTTTCCTCTCCACAATAGGACCAGCTTATGGCCCCTCATGGCTCAACAAAATCTGCTTTATAATTCTGTCTTGACCTTTGATAGGAGGATAGAACTGGCAACATTGTCCACCTTGCTATAAGTATTTTAATTTCAGAGTGGTTTTCTGCTTTCTTCTGCATATAATTGTTGACTCTGTTTTTTTCTCTGTGAATATGCAACTGGAAACATTCATTGGCTTGGAAAACTTGAGTCAGGGTCTGTTGCTGAGAAAACAGCATTCTTCTAGCTGATATGAAATGTGGAAGGAATTAATGAAAGGATTGTAGGAAAACTCATTAAGAACTTGGGCTTACCTTGGTTTTTGGATGTAAAAGAGTTCATAGACTACTTTTTGGTTCACTGCTTCCCCCCACCAGCATCTTGCACTATGTTCTTTGTAGATTGTACAATTTCCTCTCTGCTTTCATCATATGGCAAGAGGAGAACCATGTTTCTCGTACTGCTCTCTCTATCCTTCCTTTCTCCCCCAGTATTGTAGACATATAACAGTGCTTACTACTCTCCCCTGATGTTCCCCAAACCTCTAGGTAATGCACTGAACCGCTCAGCTCCCTATTTTCTGCCTACACAAAGCATAATATACCTTTAAGTAATGCTTCCTTTCACAGTGGTACTTGGTTTCTGTGTCAGGGAAGGTAAACTTTGACACTTAGCTCATCTGCAGCATCAGGATACACTATGTGATCCATGGCTTACATGAGTTAACTTGCCCACATATCCGTGCCCATGACTGAATAAGTGCATGGTATTTCTGAAGGATTGTGAAGGGATATAGAAAGATTACTTTGTTTACCACTCTTGTAGTGAAATTTCATGTGTTTGAACACCATATAATTTGCCACCATGGGTTATTGATTTGTTTCCTGGCATTGCTGTGCATGGGCATGACATTGACTGAAGCAGTGGAGTTCCTTGGCAGGAAAAATCCAGACAGACAGTGCCAGCAATGCTGAGACTCCAGCCTGGACACCATGGAACCATCCATGCCTGCTCCATTTGGCAAAGAGACAGGATTTTAACCCCATCATTAACCCTTGCGTGTTTCTTTCCTGATGTTGGCCACTAATCTCAACTTCATTACCAGGGTAATCTCATCACATAGAGCAGGACCTTCTCTGATGGGTGCTGAGGAAAGCACAGACAGCTCAGCAGTTCAGGACTGTATCATGCAATGGGATTCAGCAGTGTTAATCACAGCAATTCAACCCTGCTTTTTTGTTCTATTTTTAGTATGTTATGCTTTAAATAAATGAAAGTTTCTTTTTCCTCTGTTACTCATAATATTTCCTCATTTTCCTCTGTGGGAGTGGAAACTGATTATTTCTTTCTTGCTAACCCTCTGCTGGGACATGCTGACTCAGCTTTGGAAATTCCACAAATAGGGAAAATGTGGTAGTGTTGCATCTGTCGTGCTTCTGAATGATAACCATCCCTTGTCACATTTGAAACATGACTTGGTTGCCTTTTTATATCTGATGCATTTAGATATAGTACAAGTATTTCTGCAGTGTATATTTTGTAAGCTGAGCCTGATCTTAAATGGAAATGGTATTTTTGTCTCTGTTAAATACAGATTTCTCAAAATAAAGCTGTCAAGGCAGTGTTTTACAATGGATTTTGGTTTCCTTAAGCAGTGTCTATGTAGATTTTTTTTTCCTTAGGTTTCTGTAGTAGTTAAAAGTATCCAGACTCCCTGAAAATTGATGCATCCTCAAGGACTAGTAGGTTTCTATTTCTGGCATATGCATCAAGATGAATAACTGTTCTCTAGCAGTTTGTATGGACTCAGGCTAAGTAGGCCTCAACCTTTATCCCAACAGGAATTCCCAGACTAGAAAATTCTGACTTCATTTATGGTTTATAGGAAGTAACACAAAACATGACAAAAGAAAGCCTTCCGTTTTCTTCACAGGCAATCACATGGGACCTGTGCACTGCTTGAATTCGCCTTTGGGTCAGTAGGTCAAATATTAAAAAACCTTTACTGTCCCAAAAAGCCCCCTTAAAGCTTTTAATGCTGTCCCAGTGCTGATAATTTACTACTGTTAATAGCTATGGCCTTTTTCCAGTCCAAGTGTAGACAGTTAAATGTTAAGTCTTTGAACTTTAAATGAAGAAATCTGAGATTCCTTAGATTCCTCAGACCTAGCCTCAAATCTAGAGAAGCTTCTCAAGAGAAACACATGAGTTCCTACTGATCTACAGGTGGGTGCAACATTGATAATAATTTAACCGTGTGTGCAAATCTATTTTATATTTATTTTTCTGGCAGCTTTGAAATGAAATATTAAAGGAAAACAATAAATGCATGATAATCATCAGAAGAAATGTATTCACCGGGCTATTTGCATCTTTATTAAACTGAATGCAGTTCTGAAAATATTTTCCAAGCACAGATCCCGATGCTGCCAACTAAAACAAAGACAATTTTTCTGTAGCATTCAGTTAGAGAAGGATCAGGCCATGACAGGCAAATACTCTGTCCTTGGACAGAATAGCTACCAAAAATAGTGGACAGAAAGTCCTAAAGCTACCATGGCCAAATACAGGTCATATGTGCACGACCACATCTGTAACTTGTGGCTCTGCTGCTCCATTATGCCATCCTATAGCCTCTGGATGATCAGACAGCAAAGCCCTCAGTTTTGCCACGCTCCTGTTGTTTAAGTCTCATTGCTTCCTTTGCCAAGGAAGGAGCATCCAACCTCTGCTCTAACGCCTGCTACAGTCTCCACAGTTACACAGGAGAGGCAAATGCACAGGTTGACCTAAATGCTTTTTATCTACAGTTTGAGGAACCCAGTTTTGTCCCCTACAATGACACTGCACTCTGACCTCTGCACTGAGCAAGTGGTACTGTATCCTGGGACAGATTAGGGAGAAAACCATTTGTTTCCACTGCCATTTGCAATCCTTTTGGTCGAATGGTACTGTCATGAGAACATAGACATTCTGCTTTATACTTTGAGGTAAGGAAGTGGAACAGCCCAGTCAGCTCCAGGACTCACCACTCTTGAGAGGTGCCATCTTGACAAATGTAGACTAAAAAAAGCAAGATCTAGAAATTCTGTAATAATTTGAACCATTTCTAGAATCTGCATTGCTGTGTGCAAAAATCCAGCTTCTGATTATTGATTATCATAACTCTTGATATTTCAGCTTACACAAAGTAGAACTGTAGAATTCTTTGTAAGAGTTATAGTGCCTCAACATAACAAGAGTTTCGTCTGGAAATGCGTGGTGTTTCTGTCAGGTGTTTGAAGTATGATTTTTATTAGAGCAAAAATAATTGTGAATTTCTTTTTCATATATTATTGCAATCAGAATTTTTTTTTTTTCACTGAGCATTTTACATATATAAAAAACATTTCAACTAATTAGTGTCACTGGCACTGCAGATACTTTTTGAAGAACTGAATTAAGCAGTGCTACTAAATATTATTTGCTATATCATATTTTTCAAAGTTACAAACAATAATCACAAGAATCAATTAAAATGGGATGTTTCAGTGCATACTTCTAAGTTCTTTTTTTAAGAGCACTTTAAATGAAGCTGTTAATGTTATTGATTTAGTGCATATGGAAATTTAGGTCGAATTAGTTTTCTTTTCTCCCTTATTGATAGTGGAAAGTTTATACTGTGGTCTGATTTCATGCTGTGTCCTCTGCAAAGCAAGTAAACTCTTCCATGACCGCTTTGCTCTCTGTTACAAATTACAAATGCACCCTTTCTGTTGGACAGCATCACGTAAAACACAGTTCTGGGAGAAAGCGAATAGCAGAGTTAAATTGCAAGATTCATCAGTTCTCTGCAGGGAAAAAGGACTTGACTCTTGTCTAAATATCAGTAAAAGAATCTTGCAAAATATACATCAATCAGCATGTCATTAACTCAGTATAGCATAAAGGAAACAAACATACTTAAGGCAATTTTGTCCAGAGGGCAATAGAAAATTGTCATAAGTTGACCAGCACACCATCGATGAAAAATCAAAATAAATAGATAAGGTATTCAACTTAGGCTGCAGCTCACCTGGCAAATTAGCCTTTTGCTTCCAGAGGTTATAAGTGAGTTTCTGATATCAGGTTCAGGGGTAGGGTTTAGTGTAGCATTTTCAGAAATTGCTATAGACAGTCATCAGATCATCTGAGGTAATCAATTGATTCTTACTTAACAGCAATAAAAATAGCAAACCAGTCACTACAACAGTGTGAAATAGAATATGGAGTCAACTGAACATATTCAAAGTTAGAATGACACAATGATTTTTTCTGAGCTGATCTGCCTTTTTGGCTGCACTGTACTGTGCAAGTTGGAAACTGGAAATTTGTTTCTAGGAAGACTAAGAAGTAAGAAATTTTAAAAATCTCATCTTGTAATAGCAAAAGTATGAATAAGAGGTTTTTATATCAGTATTTGATAGTTCTGGTTACAACTGTATTCTGTGGAAGTGAAGGGAGGTACCATGTATCTTATAGAATCTGGAGGCAACAAATACAGTGACTCAAACCCATATTTCCCACAGAAGACAAAGGGCAAATCAAATCACCAGTGGCAGATGAATTGCATGATGGAAGGTTCTGCAGCAGCTCTGTGCTGGACTGACCAATAATAATTTAGTTCCAGCAATATTTAGCTTTAGCAAATGCTGTGCTGTCCATGAACAAACTTAATTAAAAGAAAGCTGACTCCAGCTTACACAGCAGACACAGCACTCTGATAATTTGCACAGAGAGAAGAAATTCTGAGCATATATAAACTGTGAACTCTTTTAAAGTTTGTGGTTTTAATTAAAACAGTACTTACAAATAATACTCTACTGTGGAGCTGATACAGGTATTTGTGACAGATAATTTCCTACAATAACTTTCGTTTTTTCTCTTCATAGGTCATGGAGTTTAGGAATTTGCTTGTTTGCATTTTTTGGACAAATTTTGGTAGAGCAATTTTTAGCCTATGCCTTGTTTAAGGAGTAATTGCAAAGAGTGTTTCAGTGATGGCCCAGTCATGCTGGATGCCCAAGTCACATCTTTTCTGATTAGATTACTCCAGGAAAAGGATTTCAAATGGCAGGAGTTCTTTTCTTGGGTCATTCTAAATTTCAGTAGTGCTTAAATTTACGTATGTGAATAACAATAAAATACTTTTGAAAATCATTGGGAAAATGCTTTTCTTCAGAATAGCACTTATGAGTGTTTCCTGTGTCCATGTGCAGAACCACTGTGTCTTTTCAGAAAGTGACCTTGTTAACAGACTTTTGACATGACTTAATGACAATCAAGCTTATACAGAAAATGGATGCTGTAGGTTTAGTTTTAGCTGTATTTATAATGTTTGATGGATTTGGCTTAATTATTGCTATATAGTGTTTGCATAATTATACTGGGGCCAAATCTCCTGTGACTCTTTGGAAACACCACACTTGATAAATTTTGAACCGTAGTGTAGTGTAAACATCAGATAGGGCTGGGCACAGAAGAAAGATAATTTATGAAACATGTAGTCAGCACTAAGTCTAAAAAGGCACAGCAACTACTGTGAAGTTGATCTGTCAGTGTGTGAGATTTAACATCTCAGGATGTTAAATCTTTGTGTATTGGAGACTTTGGAAGACCATCAAACAACACAGAGATTCTTTTGAAGGTATCTAAGACAAAATAAGCTGCTTTGAATAACTGAATGTCCTCTGTTCTTCAGTATTTTCCCTGTGAAACCATCCATGTTTAGGCAGCCTTGGTTGAGGAGATAGCTCATGCTTCTGACAATGCCTAATGCAAAAAAATTTAAAGTGGAAAAGGGATAAAGCCAGGCTCAGTACAGATAAGCCTGGGGGCATCATGCCAATGTGTGAGGGACAGTGTGCTAGTGAGATCTGCTGTCTCAGTGGAGACAGGGGATGGACATCCATGCAGGAGCAAGAACACAGGGGTTATTGAGGTGTTGGAAACCTCAGAAGCACCTGAGAATGGTCATGTAATAATTAGGGCTTCTTCCCCAAAAAACAGGTTGGGATTGACAACCCAACTAGAAGGTAGTCTGACTACTGCCATGAAAGAAAATAAAAATTGCTTCTATAAATACATAGCAATAAAAGGAGAGCTAAGGAAAATTTCCATACATTATTGGATGTAGAGGGAAACAGTGACAAAGAATGAGGAAAAGGCTGATGTACTTAATGCCTTCTTTGTCTCAGTCCTTAATAATAAGACCAGCAGTTGTTCAGGTGAGCTGAAAGATGGGGATGGGATCAGAATGAAGCCCATATATTCCCAGGGGAAATGGTTAGTGTTCTGTTATACAAGTTCATGGGACCAGATGGGAACCACCCAAGGATACTGAGGGAACTGACATAGTGTTCATCGAGCCACTTTCAATCATTTCCCAGCAGACAGGTTGTGGTTGACTGGAAGTTAGCAATTACGACACCCATCTATAGGGACAGCAATCTCTGGGGAGCTACAGGTCTGTCAGCCTGACCTTGGTGCCAGGGAAGGTTATGGAGCAGATCATCTTAAGCACAGTCCTGCAGCACATCCAGGATATCAAGGGCATCAGGCCCAGTCAAGATGGGTTTTTGAAAAGGCAGGTCCTGGTTGACCAACCTGGTCTCTTTCTGTGATAAAGTAACACAGTGGATGAGGAAAAGACTGTGGATGTTGTTTACCTAGATTTTACTGCAGCCTTTGACACCATTTCCCACAGTATTCTCTGGGAGAAACTGTCTGCTCATGGTTTGGATGCATGTGTTTTCACTTCATAAAAACTGTCTGGATGGCCAGGACCAGGGCAAGGTGGTGGATGGAGTTGCATCCAATTGGCAGCTGGTCACAAATGGTGTTCCCCGGGGACCAGTGTTGGGGCCAGTCCTGTTTAATTTCTTTATAAATTATCTGGATGAGGGGATCGAGTGCACCCTCAGTCAGTTTGCAGATGACACTAAGTTGAGCAGGAGTTTTGATCTGCTGGAGGGTAGGGAGGCTCTACAGAGGGATCTGGACAGGCCAGATCCTGGGGATCCAGAGGGATGGGAGAAGGCCAATTGTGTGAGGTTCAACAAGGTGAAGTTCCTGATACTGCACTTGGGTCACAAGAACCACATCGAACACTGCAGGCTTGGTGAGGAGTGGCTGGAAAGCTGAATGGCGGAAAAAGGACCTGGGGATGTTGCTTGACAGCCAGCTGAACATGAGCCAATGTCTGTCCAGGTGGCCAAGAAGGCCAATGGCGTCCTGGCTTATACCAGCAGCAGTGTGGCCCAACAGGACCAGGGCAGTGATTGTCTCCCTGTACTTGTCACTGGTGAGGGCACAACTCAAATCCTCTGTTCAGTTTTGGGGCCCTCACTGCAGGAAAGACATTGAGGGGCTGGAGGGGGTTCAGAGAAGGGCCATTAAGCTGGTGAAGGTTCTGGAATGCAAGTCCTATGAGGATCAACTGAAGGAGCAGGGGTTATTGAGCCTGGAGAAAGGGAGGCTCAGCTGAAACCTTATCATTCTCCACAACTGCCTGAAATGAGGCTATAGCCTGGTCAGTCTCCCAGGAAACAAGTGATAGGACAAGAGAAAATTTCCTCAAGTTGCACCAGGAGAGGTTCTGATTAAATATTAGGAAAAAAAATAATCACCATAAGGATTGTCAAACACTGGAACAGGCTGCCCAGGGAAGTAGTGGAGTTGCCATCTCTGGAGGGATTTAAAAGACAAGTATGTGTATCAGGTAGGGACATGGTTTAATGACAGATTTGGCATTGCTGGGTTAAAGGATGGACTCAGTGATCATACAGGCCTTTTCCAACTTAGACAATTCCAAGATTCTGTAAAAGAGCTTCAGAAATACTCTTGACAAAGAGGTCTGCATTACTTTTAGCGTTTCCTTCAACTCTATCTGTTATATTATTAATACATTGTTCACTAATAAAATCCATGTGAAGTTTAGGCTTTCTGTACAGCATTGTAAGCCTTTTGGGGTGGTCCTCAACAAGAGAGTGAAACTAGCGAGGCATCAATAGTTAGCTGGCCATTGATTTAGCTTTCTACGTTGTTAAAAATGTGCCCGCAGAAAGGAAAGCAAATAAGCAAGGAAAAAGTCAAAGGGAACCCTGGCAGCTGCACTTCATTCGTTTTGTTCACCTCATGTTACTGCAATGATGGCTCAAAATATGTCATTGGCAAATCTGGAAGGCTATAGCAAAAGTTTCACAAGAGTATTTTAGTTTGTTCCTTCTTTTTATACAACAAATATGTAATGTAAAAAGTCTTTGAAAGCGGGACTACTGTCACTTAATTCATATCAGTGTATCTTCATTGATTGGGAAGGCACCACATGCAGGTACACAGGCAAGATCCCCATCCCCAACCCCTACACCATACCCTTCCTTCCCATCCTCGCTGAGAAGGAGGAAAAGGATTTCCTGCTGTCACCTCTCTGATACCAGGAGGTAGTGGAGTTTGGGGTGACTTTCTTTTAACTTTCACATTACTAGCCCATATTCATCCTGTCTAACAGTGATTAAGTAAGTTAGGAGCATCCTGCCGTGCCTGAATAGGTCAGTGAAGAGAGAACATCTCTAAATGTTCCTTGAAGACATTAGGTATTAGAGCTGAAGTTAAACAGGAGGACTATAAATTCAGTAACTTTGTCTGAAACCAGGCATCTTTTGCACATGTGAAAAAATATGCTATATTAGTATGAAAAAACAGCATGACTAAATTGAGTAACAATAGAAATCTGGGGGGAAGGTCTTTTTATTCCAAATTTTGGTCTGTGAATCCAACCAAATGTGCATAAGATCAGCTTTTACATGAATGTCTGTTTCAGATGTCCTGAACAGTTCTCATGATCTGCAGGACTAGAAACGTGATTATTACAAAATAAAACAACAAGAAGAATTATTGAATGTGAAGCTACTGAGTGTAAATATTACATGCTTCGTCTAAATTTAATTTAAGCTTAGTGGCTATAAAAACTCCAGTTTAGAAATAATTTAATAAACTGAGGATGAGACTGATGCTGCCATACAACTGCAGTTCTCAAAACAGTGAGCGAACACTGGAAAGCGTATGAAATGGCACATAAATGTTTCCATATAAATTATCTGGTTTCATATATATGGATCCACATAAATGTTTTTTTCTATATAAAACACAACTATTTTTATCTTGAGGGGATACAGAAGTTCAACGTAGATCTTTAAAGGAGACAAGGAGTTCAGTGCATAGGCTGAAGATCTGGGCAGTAGCCATAAGGCAGAGTTTAACTAATTTGGGGAAAATACTGCTCAAAGGGTGTTTTGAACCTGCATATGAAAAGATAGAACTGTGTTTCTAAAGGTGAACTGAAATACTGACATGTGTCAAAATGAGTATAATGAAAATTCAATTTATTAAGGACAAGAAAATCATATGATCTATTAGTATAAATATTGATTATATCTTTTAAAGGAGGAGTTCAGAATCTCATATTGATCCACATGCAAAGTTAAATTCCCAGAATAAGTTTGGAAGATGGAAAAAGAAATAATTTGAACTTGTAATCAGTGCTTGGTTTCCTAGGGCAAGCTGATCTAAGGAGAAATAAATTAGGTTCAATAAAAGGAATTGGTACACAAGGTTTCCAGATAAACCAAACATACTCAGTTTCCAGTCCTACTGAGATCACAGATTAGAAGAGTTTTGAGTTCCTTTTGGGAAAAAAAGAACATCGCCAAAAGCTGTCTGCCCCTCCCTACACGTGTCTTTAAAGAATGCATTACTAAATGTACTGTGTAAGGAGCTTTAGCCTCAGCTCGCACAAGAAGGAATTGTTCTTTCAGTTTTTCACACGTTGCTTCCAAAGATTATCTCAAGATGGGAGGGAAAATCCCATCTGAACGTTGTCCTTCCTTTCAAAAGTGTCTGGGAGGACCCAACAAAGCAAACAGCAGACTTTGAGTTGTAGTACACGCCCCACTAGGGTTGGGTTTGGTTTTGTTTTTTTTCTTTTTTCCTTTGAAATGCTGTTGCTGTAGTGTACTTCAAATCCTCTGCATTATAAACTTCTTTCGCTTCCTTGGCACAGGCCTTGGGAGCTGAGTGACTGGCCCAGTACTTACTTAAAGGCAGTAACCAAATTTTGGCTGTTCCCCCAGTACAACTGCTCCTGACTGCTGAACTCCAGAGCCTTGCAGCAGGACGCCTGCTCTGCTGACCACTGGAGCTGGTCTGAGCTAATAAAAAACATGGATTTGACCTACTGCTAGTTTGCAGTATTCACAATTTTAAACCTTCCAATTTTAAGATTGGAATTTTTTTTTTCCAAATTAGAATTAAAAGAAAAAATTAAATCTTCACAATTTTAAGCCTTCCTAGGTGTGGTTTTGACCACTTTGAGAGTGTCTATCATACACATCCCCAGCCAGAATGGCCCAGCTGCAACAAATGCATGCAGCTAAGGCCCCTGGAGCACAAGGGCCGGAGGAGCTGAGGTGTTATGCTCATACAATGATGGTGAAACAAGCTGCAGTGGAAGCAAAGAGAGTTGCAAAAGCCATGCACTTCTCTGGAGAGAGGAGCTTATTCTTTTTTCTTGTTGTTGGCTCATTCTCTGACACTCAGTGTACCCACACAGACTGGCACACACCAGGGTCCCAGAATGTGCTTAGCCTAAGGTGTGAGGCTGTGCCAGGATTTCCTAGGGTTGGAATTGACTGGATAAGTTTATCCCTGCTTCTTTGGGGCTGCAGTGCAAGTGCAAACTGTATGTGGAAAATCCTTGGGCTGTCAAATGGGAGATCTTGGCTAAAATGAACATCTGTGAAGATAGCCAAGAGCAGGCTTTTGATGGTGCCTTGAGACTGCGCTTGCAAGTTTGCATGTCTTGACTATGGTTCTTCGGCAGTTGGCACACAGGCTGCACAGTTGCATGCTGCACACTTGTTTCACCACTCTCTTCATGAAGCAGCAACTTGGCGTGGTGTTGTACCCATTATTTATCTGTGTTTGGCACGGGGCCTGGGAAAGGCAGAGGAACTGTGCTGCTCCACTGCTCCCAGCAGCCCCCTGCTCCTGCAAACCTCCAGGACAGCAGTCAGCTGCAGTGGCTGGCCCTGGTCCCCCTGGGGAGGCCCTTCTCACTCATGGGGGATTAGATCCAAGGGACAGGTGTGCTTTGGGAAGACTGCATCAACAGGTGTGTCACTCCCCCATGGTGCAGGGCCAGCATGGTGTCTCTTGTGTGGTCCAGAGGGGTAAATTTCTTCACTGAAAGGATGGTCAGGGATTGGAGCAGGCTGCCCAGGGAAGTAGTAGAATCACTGTCCCTGGAAGTTTTTAAGAAGCACGTAGATGTAGTGCTTAGAGACATGGTTTTAGGGGTGGACCTGGCAGTGTTAGGTTACTGGTTGGACTTGATCTTGGAGATTGCTTCCAACCTTAGTGATTCTAGGATTCTATGAACTCACTAGCAAAGCCCAGACTCTGCTTGGCTGGTGGCCCCACGGTGCTGGCTCCAAGTCTCCAGCTGTGGGGCATCCAAGTCACGGTGCTGTTGGAGTTGTTTGTGGTGAGCGTGTGGCTTTCTGCTACCCACCCTTTTGGTTCCTGCCCAGACAATCGGGGTCATAGGATGAAGGTGCAGTTCTGAAATGACCTTCAGTATCAAACAAAAGACTTTCAGCTCTCTCACTAATGACTGGTCAGTCAGTGTATTTTGAGACTGGAGACAATAATAAATGGGATTTTAGTGGCCCAAGATGGCAAGTAGCATTTTTTTAATGTCTAGTGAAAAGTCTTAGAGGGAATTAAATTAACCACAGGGAGTCTGATCCAGACACTAACATCGCCATCAGTCCTGCAACCCCAGGAGATGTTCCTTCACTAAAGGCAGAAACTGAGCTGTCAACTGTTAAGATTATGAAAGGCAAGTAGTTCATGGGGTGCTTGGACATATGGTTCTGATTAGGCTTATCTTGTCAACAAATAGGCACATTTTGCACAGCAGGGCACTTACCTTTGACAGTGAAAAGCTCAGCAGTGGCACAGGGGTGGGGAAGAGAATATCTCATACGCAGGCTTGGGCAAAATGAGAGGCGTGTGTCAACACACATTGAACATCAGAGATCTCTGCACAACTGAAAAAGGTCACAAGGAGCCTCAATACCAGAGGCTGGGAGTGGGATGAAGCCTGAGAAATAGGAACTCATGAGGGTAAGTGGCAGTGGGTTCTGGCTGCACAGTGATAGGGCAGCTGGGTTTCACATCACCCCTGTAAAGCCTCTTCAGCTCCCAGCTGCATTACTGTGAAAGCATTTCATCTTGTTCCAGTTGGTTGTGTAATATATGGCTTCTGTGGCCTGATATTTCCCTGTAAAGGAAAGGGGTATTTCTCTAAATGCTGTATTTGTATAGTAAGGAAAAATATTGTGAATTTTTTCGTTTCTTAGAAAACACAGTTGTGTTGCGGAGGTAGCATGAGTGGCCTCATCTGTCTCTCTCTGTTTGCAGCATTTATTTATCACATTGATAAAAGATAGGATTGGCAAATCCCTGTGAAAGAGTGACTATGGTCTGCTAGTCTTTCATTCATCCTCAGAGCGTAGCTAACTTTCCACGGATATTTAAAACAACGACATTCAATCTCTGGCACAGTTAAAAAGCTTATGTGTTCCTGGTTCAGAAGTGAGACACATTGGCAATGGTTCTTATTTATTTTATTTGTATGACCCAGCTTGAAAACTGAGTAGTCAAAGGAGGAGTTCTCATTTTAATGTGCAGTGGGACTGAGTTGCTTCAGTGAAAGCAGAGGCTGTCGTGAAGTTACTGATGCATAACTCCACTTTTCCACATTAGTCTGGTCTTTGGCTACAGGGATTTCATCAGCATATTTTTTTCTAAATATTAGCAAGAGATGTTAGTCCTTGAGCATTGATTGGAGGATTAATCAAAGCCCTTAACCAATCTATAGGTAGAGGTTTGCATAATAATGGCATTATTTCTGAAGAACTGTGCCAATTGAAATTGCAAAACTTTCTGCTTCGATTTGCTTTTGAATGCCTCTGCTTTACCTGCCTATATTGCTCACCCTTTCAAAGCACTTAGTAACAATGAAGATGCTTCCAAATTCCTACATCTTTCATTTTTTTTGTGTGGTTTTGGGGTGTGGAGGGTGGATAAGGGGGGAAGTACCAATAAAACTTCCTTAGTTTGCATACAGAAAAGCTGAAAAATGTAAAGAAAAAAAAAAAGAGACAGAGAAAGAAAATTATTTGCATTCTTGTCTCCTTGCTTTTCCCAAAGCTAAAAGTGTGATCTGAAGCTCATATTCCTTTTCTTTTCTTGTCTACTTTCCCTCCAGGACTGTTTGCATGATTTTCCTTCCGTTGTCAGTACTGTGGCAGTTCTGACCCTTCACTAGCATCTTTTGGTTACTGGAGAGGAACTAGCTTTTGGACATGTATAAATGTAAATTGATGTGAGAGGAAGGAAGATGACTGCAGGGAAGTAACTGGATAGTGAAATAAGGTTTTTCTAGATTTGAGGTTTGTAACTTCAGTTGAATTTGCAGTAAGGTCAGTGTTCACGTGTGTGATGTTCCTCTCCTCTCTTCTGCCCTTTACTTAAGGACATGGTAATAACTGGGTATATTTTTATGGACAGCAGCTTGCAAACATGCCCACTTTGGTCTTTTATTTCTGTTTTGTAAAACAGTGAAGAATTCATCATGCACAGTAATGTGTTGTTTCATGGGGTAGTGAGTCTGGAGATGCAAAGCTAGAATGCAGTGGTCATTAGCCAGTACATCCAAAGACAAGCATCCATAGCCCTGAGATCAGAATCCACATTAAACAGTATAACAGTATTACATGCCTTCTGATTTTGGGCATTTTGGGATCTCTATTTGCAGGGTTTTTTTTGTCTCATTCAAAAGGATTAAAATTTCCCTAGGGCCTGAGGTAAGAGAAGCTAAAAACTTTCTTCAGCTTCTGATTCTGGTATTTAGCTACATTAGACTTGCCTTAGTCATTCTAGTCCCTGCAAAGATGGTGTGTTTGAATCACAGCTTGAAGCAATTTCTCTTTCCAATATTGAGGCCTTGAATGTAAAAGGCAGTGATGGAGCAGATATCTTGGTTCTGTCCTGTCTTCTTACATCTTCTTGAAACAGAATGCATGATTGTGTTTGACAAGGCACATCCTCACTGATTTTAATGGAGTGAAATTTGAAACTAGTTTAGTTAAACCAGGGCAGATGGCTGCAGGACTGTGTGTAATTTCATAACAGTGCAAAGTTGCAGTGCTGCTGCAAGGTTATTAATCTGATTTTAGGACAACTCAGCAAAAATAGGGTATTGCTGTTATCAACTCAATGTTGAACAAGTACAAATTAATTCTGCCTATTAAAATGTGTAATAGAAAGAATTAAAAACTCTTTCAGAGAACTTTCTCAGAGAAGGTGTTGTCTGTATTACTTCACAGTATAATGATTGCATCTTATATTTTTGGTTATTTAACATTGGCTAAAATAATGTAGTAATGCCTGATCCCAGTCAGACTTGTACTGGCAGGTGATCAGATATTATGTAAAGCTTGTATCAATAAAAATGGACAGAGCCATGAAAATTTGCAAGGGCATAACTAAATTGATTTAATGCAATCAAGACCTGGTTGTCTGTAGTCAAGGGGGTTTTCATTGCTTCAATACACTTATTTTACATATGGCATCTATGTCTCTTTCATGTTTCTATGCAGTAGTCCAGCGAGCAAGAACAGGAGTTGGAAATGGAAAGTTTAACCTAAAGAGCTGAAACAGAACAAGAAAGCTGCTTTCAAATTTGTTTCTTCAATTATTCATGCTACAGGCTTTGTTTTATAAGATGTTTTCATTTAGTCTCAGAACAAACATGTGACCTATCTCACCCAGGACCATAGGTTGAATTGCAGAACTGCCCGCTCCTTCCCCCAGCCCAGTTAGATCTTATTATTAAAAAAGACATTTTCGATGGGGAAAGAACAGGAGAAGATGCTATGAAAAGTGTTCTGTCTTTTCAACCAATCTTTTTCATCATGAGCAGGCTGAATGGGAAGTGTTCAGGCTGGAAAGAACATCTGCTTAAAATATATGTTGAATTTTTGTCTTTCTTTATGTTAACATTAGCACATTTGTGGAAATCACATTTTCTTTGCTAAATTAGGACACAAATCCAAGAACACTTGTTCATGAGAGTAATTTTCTATAAATGAGTAGTGTCACTGGGTTCAATAGGAGCAATCACGCACAGAATTAAGCACATGCATGAGAGTTTGCAGAAATTTGGCAAATATGTTGCCATCATGAAAAGATTACCCAGCTTTTCTTCTAATGCAGCTATGAATTCTTGGCTTGGTCCTATTTTGACTAACCCTATTATATGAGCCATAAGCTATTCTACTGTGTTAAGCCTAACTGAGGATATTTCTCTTATTTTGTCGCAGCAACAAGAGCAAGATCCCACAAATCTATACATCTCAAATTTACCCGTGTCCATGGATGAGCAGGAACTGGAGAATATGCTGAAACCCTTTGGACATGTCATTTCCACCAGAATATTAAGAGATGCAAATGGAGTCAGCAGAGGAGTCGGCTTTGCCAGGTGAAACCTTTGCTCTTACTTTTCATGTGCATTTTTTCACCTTTGGTCCTTTGCAATTGCTGTCTGTTCTGTAGCTCTGAAGCCTCACAGCTATGGAAGATGCAGAGTGGCACCTTTATCCGATTGTATCCATTCTTTCCAGCAGGAAATGCCAGTGAGGAAGGATGTTCATTTCGTTGTTCTAAAACCCAGTTCATTCTGTGTAGGTATATCTAAATAAAAATGTCTAGGAATAGTGAGCTATCCATTCAGGATCAAGCTCTGTAATAATAAATGTCCTACAGCAAAAAGCACACACTTGGTAAAGAAGCCAAGGCCTATTGCAGTCTTTCATTACCTGAAGGGGTCTTGTAAAAAATCTGGAGAGAGACTAGATAGTTTTTAAGGTCCCTTCCAACCCAAACCATTCTATGAAACTGTTTAAATATTTGACGAAGATTTTGCAACAGGAAAAAGTAAACTTAACAGCTGGAAGAGCAAAGGGTAGGAGTTGTAACTGAAGAAACGTGTCTTCCTTGAAAGCTGCAGCTTCCTTGAACTGCAGCTGTGAAAAGAGCTTAAGAAGAAATATTTGCATAGAACAAGCCCTTATGGGGTAGTCAGACATTTTAGACAGAATGGGCAACGTATTATTACCATGTATTTCATTGTTAGTACAGATAGACAGGACTCCATGTTTACTCTCAGGGAATATTTACATAGATTCTCTTCAGCTTGAAACATTCTCAAATCAAATAGTTTTCTTTTCAAAAGCCAAGAAATAGAGTGCTATATATAGAAAGGTATTGAAAAAACAAATAAGAAGAGAAATTTGCAATTCTGCTGCAAATCAGTCTTCTGCTTCAAAAGAAAAGGGAAAAAAAATCCCAGATAATTGTTTCTACAGAATATTCATAATACTGTGCTTTGTAGGGGAGGCAAAATAACTCAGTCTTGCAAATTTCTCTGAAATCCATCATATCTTGGTATATCATGGCACTTCTGTTAGTGCCATAATACCACTGAGTGAAATGAGGTACTGCATGATAAAAAGTTAGCTTTCAAGAAAAGTGACATTGTAGTGTTACCTCAGCCCTTGATGTGAAAGGTCATCATGCACAAAAAATGTTGAGATAATATTGTCTGAATTCATTGGGAAAAGGCAAAACATCTATGCTGAAAGATGGCACACTGTTCCTTGTGCATTCTTGCAGATAATAACATGATTTTTTCTAGCTCACTAAATATATATTAGTCTAAGTCATGGATAAACTCGCATTTTTTGAAAATTGACTTACTTTGTGAAAATGTATTTAATTATGGAACATATTTCAGGGACTCTTTAATGATCTAACTTGTAGGTTGTGTAATTCACCATGTCAGTGACAGTGGGTTAAAACCTCCATCAAAGTATACAGCAATTCTCCCACTGATTTGAGTGAGGCTAAAGTTAATCCAGGAATTTAGAACCATAGTTAAATGCTGACTCCTGTCTTTGCAAAATTATCAATACAATATTTAATTACATAACCAGCTGACTTTCTTTTTGTAAAGAAATGCTACCTGGTATCTTTTTCCTGGATGTCAAACCAAAGAGGTTGTTAATTTGTTTAGCTTTGCTTGTAGTCATGAAGGCTTCATTCTAGTGTACCTATGGTATGAACACATGGTGAATGGCTACCAAGGCAGTATAAGTAGGGGATGGAAGCTGGATTTCCAGTCCAAATAAGATTTTAGAAGTTCAAACCAGCACCCTAGGTGAGGATCCTGGCTATTCTGATCTGGGACCTTTTATCACAGTATGTCTTGCCTGCCTGTGGAATGTACCATGATGCTTAGCATAGCTCTAAACAGAGCCATAGAAGCACCAGAGAAACAGTTAAATTTGCATATGCTGAAATGATGCAGCATCCAGCAATTTTGAAATGTGATGTTTCAAAGTTATTAATTACATTTTATGATGATTAAAAGTCACTTTCTGAGTCTGCCCAATCATGGAAATGGTCAATCTCAAAACAAGTATATTCATTCAAAAAGCAATCAGAAGATTGAATGTAGGCAGCTATTGTCAGATGTTTCTCCTATATGGGCCAGATTAGCAGTTTTATAGTACTGCAGGTGGCTACTCAATCATTTATAACCTGGAGAACTTCAAATGTTCTTGAATCAAAATTATCTTATGACAATAGGTGACATTAACAGCCTCCCTTAGAGTATGTGTGTACAAAACTAGCTCTGAGTGAAAGTCAAGCCATGAAACAATTTCCTCTCTTTTGCATCCTTCAAAAGCAACAGAACAGATGTTCCTAAATCTTTCCAGCGCATTTCACTGTGGCCTGCACCAGCTATGACTGGGTACACCCCAGGGGAGATTTTGGGGAGGAGCAAGGGGCCAGAGAAGGGAAACTTTAGACTTTGACTGTGGCTTCATAAAAGCCAATCCATGCTATAAACTCTACACATCTGCCTCTGCTCACCCCTGACCCATGCTTTTTACTTCCAGGCCATAGTACCTGTCTTCAGACTCTCCTTGGGAGCTGGCATTCCACAAGGCTCGCGCTGCCATGGCGTTTTGGCAGGGGTGTTTCTGTTGACAATGGCAAGCAGAAGCTGAGACTACACACAGCCTATCCTAGAGCAGAGAGAGAAATAAGAAATAGAAGGGGACAGAAATGCTTACTAGAAGTAGGATATTGGAAAAAAGGAGGCACATCTTTGGATGTGAAGCTTTGAGTTCAGTCTTTTGTAAGATTGCCTATTAAAAGAGGGAATGACACTGTGATGCCCTTGCACAGAATTTCATCAAAATGATTAAATTTGTAGGTGTTTCTCTTAAATACCTGTTGCTGGGAGTCATCTAATAATTTCAGCAGCTGATCTTCCATTTTAAAAGTGTAAGTGCATTCTTCAGAGCTTAGAACAAAATCATAGTCCTTCATCCTTAAAAAAAAAAAATCAGCAAGATGAAAGAGAACAAAACAATGTGAAACAAAAAAAAAAAAAAAAAAAAAACAAAAAAACCTCCCAAAAAAAAAAACCAAAAAATGGAAAGAAATCCACAGAAACAGGATTTGAAGACTTATTTCAAGATATAATTTTAAAGTTGATATGAGTTTGGCAAACAACATTAGTAGTGTTGTTGATGGTATGAGTAAAAAGCAGATCAGAGATAGTAAGAAGGTCTTTGAGGGAGGCTGGAACTACTGGATAGGGGAAAGTATTGAGAGCATGGAGGGAAATATTTATCTTCATCCTGAAGATGTATTGCCACTTATAAAGAGGTAACTGTATGTGCTGGAAGACCTGGATTTCCACAGGCCCACAGAGGATGAATTCCAAACGTTAAGGTGTGAGAAGATAAAGGAATGACAAAATCACAGTGGAGGGAAAGCAGTGGTGCTGTTTTGTTAGGAGAAATATTTAGAGAGAGATTTCTGAGGATCAGTGATGTTGCTACTTTGGAGACAGAAGTGTCAGCAGCACCAGGGGATAAAGAACATTCAGGCAGTTTAGGAATGCATTTGTAAAGAGGAAAAGTGCTTTGTTCTTCCTCATTCAAGGGTTTAATTGAAGCTGGTTGAAAAGGTGCTATAATTTAGCTTGAATAAATCCTTCATCTGGGATGGTAGTACAGGCTTAGATATTATAAGGATCATTCCTACTTTCACTCAGAAGAATGATCTGTCACATCCTGCATCTTAACCAGGAAATTGCTTTATAATTTAATGTCTCAGGTGAAACTGGAAATCCCAAGCACGCTCCAAAGACTTTGTGTGATATCTGGAAAATATTCCAATGCCTGTGGTGGTACATTTCCATTGAAAGGCTTCCCTGAAAAAGTCTCAGAGCAACGCTGCAGGGTGGCGAGGACGTGTGTGTAGGGATGTATCTCTGAGGCCCTCACATTCCTATCTGCTGTTACAACCTGGAAAAATTTTGCTGGACTTTGTACATCCCTAAGAAAATTGTCAGGCATGAAGCTGCACTTTCAGGAAGAAGCAGGGAGAAGCAAACTCCAGGGAAGGACAGATGGATCAGGATCCCTAGACAAATATCAGTGGGACTCCATAAAATGAAAATGAATATGAAAGGTGATGAGAGAGGAAGCTGGAAAGTTGGGAGCCATCAGATAATTTGGCTGAGCAATTTGCATAATCCAAGCCTGAGGTACTGTGAGTTTAATTGAAGAACTCCTTGGTCTTTGGGAAAGGGAGCAAGGAGATATTGGTATATACCTTAGGGAGGGATTTAACTGGTACCATTGAATCAATGAAATAAAAATTGCTTTTTATAACCCCACAATAAAATACCATTCAAGTATTATTTAAGTATCTTCCCTAAAGAGATAGTAGTATTAATAATACCATACACAGGTTTGTCACACTCAGCTGAACAGCAGAACAAGCATTTTATAGGTCCTTTTAAATGATAAAGTGCAAAGAAGGAGTTAGAAACCACTAACTTTTTTATTTTGTTTGCTGTCTTGTAACTGAAAACGACCTTGCAAGATTCCTCCCACAAGCGACATTTTACAACGAAGTCATAAGCTTCTGAAAACAGAAATTTATGATGGAAATGCTGACAGTCAGACAGTCAAGTATTGCACTGCTGGCAGGCACCAGTATAATACTTAACCTGAGACTGTGAAGACAGTAGCATAAATCAGCGTAGGTCTAGGTGGAAATGACTGTGTGTTCGTACTGTTCTTTTCTAGTCACACGAGAAAATGTGTACAACACAAATTGTCATAAAAGAATGCTATGATGCTGTTCCCAGCAAATGACCAAAGTCAAGAGATTCTCAATTAGCTGTCACTTCAGAGCAAAGGTACACATCAGGGGATGCTTCCATCCCTTTGTGACCTAGCTAGGGGTCTGTAGTGAGGCATTTAAACACTCTGCTAGTGGGAGTTTGGGTTTCATCTTCATCTTTTCCCTACCTTATTCTTCTGGAAAAGATTCTAATGGGCTGCTTTTCTTTGCTTTTTCTATCTTTTTTACTAAACTTATCTCCTGCTTGTCCCCATCTTACATTTTTAAATTTAGTCTTTGGAAACAATATTCAACTCGGCAACTAAAAGGGAGCAACAAAAACTAGGAAATGAGATTTTGAACTATCACAGGATCATTATTCTATTTATAGAAGCTCTGCATGGATTTCAGTAGAAATGGTTATGCTCCAGTTTCCACTGAAGTAAAATAAGAGAGATGAGCCTTTAATTTCTCTATGGAGAGTGTTGTAAATACAGATACTGTAGTGCAGAGATACTCGGGCAGCTCACCTTGGCATAATGGGTAGTGCTACAAGGTATAGAATGTACCACAACTTGAGAGGAAAAGAGTGGTTTCTATATATTTTTTATATTTATTTGAGAAAATGAACAACCTCCTGTTGTTCAAGCAGACAGTTGAAGAATATACAGGCAAGAGATGTTGGGAAAAGATGTAATTTGTGAGCCATGAGGAGAACTTGTCAAAATAAATGTCTTCTTAGGCTGTGAGTGGCAAAGGGAATAGCTTTTTTCCAACATAAAATGGATTCAAACCAAAAAGCACAAACATCTTGAAGCAATCTCTTACTGACTGAAAAGCTGGGGAGACAAGATACCTAAGTCTGTTACAGGGAAGGAGGAAATAAGGTTGCAGCCACATCAGGGTCTTAGAATGCCTGGAATTAAATTAGCGAAATAAATTTAAAAGCTAGTGAATGTGTTTCCATGGCAGGATGAAAAACATAGGAAACCTCATGCTAATCACAACTATCTTGCTTAGAGATACTCTTTAGAGTATTTGAAATCTGAAGATCATTTTGCCTCACATATTTTATATCCTAGGCAGTTGAAATACTATCTGTTACCTAATATTGGGATAATGCTTATGTCTTACTAAAATAAGACTTTCAGAAATTATTCTAAGACATCAACCAGAAAAAAAAGAACCACCAATTTTCTAGCTAATGTTTGCCAGTGGATCATCTTCCTTGCAGTTAAATGTTTCTGCCTAATTTCTCTTTTGAAGTTATCTGGTTCTTGTCACAAATTTTTCAGGAAGATTAAAGAAGTCCTTACTCCCTAGTTTTTTCTCCCCACAAAGGTACTTCTGCAGTGCTATCAGACTGCCCCTCTAGTCATCTTCTCGATATGCTAAAGAAATTCAGTTCTCTGATGTGTATTCTAACTATGGTCTCCATTCTTTGGGCTCCCCTCACTGTACTACCGACCTGCTTCCATCTTTGCAAAATGCCTTAAATAGTAAGGAAACATTGTTCTCCAAGATTTATTATACCCACTCTAGTAAATGTAAACAATATTATTATGTTGATCATAACATAAATGTGGTAGTAGCAATTTCATCTTTAAATATTTACTTTGGATATAAAAAAAATAGTCCTGATTCTCATTTATATTATTATTATTAAGCAAAGTGACTATACAATATATGTAAACCAAACCCACACTTTTCCACTAAGTGGTAATTACATGGTACTGAATATTTCTCAGGTAATAATTATGTAATTACCATGGTATTCCTTATATAAAAATTGTATTGAGTTGTTTCTTGACACTCTATCAATCTTTATAATAAGCATGTATAAGAGCTTTAGGTAGGGGGCTAAAATAATTTTTATTTTCTCCCTTCCCTTCCCTTCCCTTCCCTTCCCTTCCCTTCCCTTCCTTCCCTTCCCTTCCCTTCCCTCTCCCTCTCCCTCTCCCTCTCCCTCTCCCTCTCCCTCTCCCTCTCCCTCTCCCTCTCCTCTCGTTCATGTTAAATGTTCCCTATTATTTCTAATAACACATAATGACTACTTTGGTACCATTGTGGTCTGTAGAGAGATATGTCATATAAATTTTATACTATAAAATAAATTTTATTATTATTATATAATAATAAAAAGTTTTCAAATTATATAAAGTAAATATTTAATACCAAGATCTGAACATCAAATTATTTAGTTCTGATGTTTGTTTAAACATTCACTGTTTAAGTTTGTTTGGATTTATTTTCTTTTACTTTTCTTATTGAAATATCTTTAGTTTACAAAATATAGCTAGAAAAAATTATAAAAACATTCTTCAGATTTTAAAAAATGTACTTCTTTTCAAATTGGATAGAATATAGACAGTCTCATTACTTATTTTGTATTTGGGAACCCTATAACTTAGTTTCCTGAACTGGGAGGTATATAGACACAGGTAAAAATAAATTATCATGTTTTTATTAGTTCCTTTGAGTTTATATCATTATCTGTACCTTTTAAAAAATATAAAATCCTGTGGCTTTGATAATTATTATTTTTCTGCAGTGCATTTGCTGGTTCAAAATAATATTCAGATGAATTATGGTTATCTCCAAATTGCATTTAAAGATGAATTATTATCTTAGATCCTCTTAGGATCAACACCAAAAATATACAATTGAAAGGAATTTGAAAGTAATACTGAACAAATTATCTAATCAGACCAAATTTCTATTATCATGTGAAGCTGTTTTCCTTCCCTATCCAGCAAGTGTTGTATATCTATCCTTCAGTAGAAAGTTTTGAAGCATCTAGGATCTTTATCTTTTATCCGGAATATTATATTTGTCATATTTTTGTTCTATAAATTATGAAAGGAATGCTAATATTAAAAAATGTATTAAATTAAAAAATGTTTTAACATTTAACATTAAAAAATGTTCTCTCAAGTTTACCTGTGCTCAACGACATTCTTTTACAGAAAAACTTTTAACATAACAATTCCATTAGTGACATTTTTATTAAATACCTGTCTCAAGCAACATTTTGAAACATTGCTACCTCATATAAGAAGAATAATTCAAAGCACATTCTACAATAGAGGAGTGCTGCAGCTTTCTGAAGGAAAAGTAGGAGGAATTCATTAATGTGGACCTAAAGAAAGTTTATTTTTGGGACCTCTGCCCAGATACAGCTCATCTTTATGGATAAAACAAGAAGAGCAGTAATGTGTGAATCTGTGTGTGTGGATAGCTTCAACTCATGTGTAGGTGCCTGCCGTAAGCATTGACACATAAGTGTTGATACTGGTCAGAATTTTGACTAAACTAAAACCAGGGTCTTGTTATGTCAAGAATCCAAGAATTTTGCTAATATATCTGGTTGTTCTGTACCCCTAATTTTTCCCAGTCAGTCAGTGAGCTAATCATCCTGCAGAATTCAATTTGAAAGGGTTATTTCTAAGCAAAGGGGTGTTGTGGACAATTATAATTCATGTTTTGGTGGCCCTGGAGTGGTGGACGCCTGGCCAGCCTCTGCCCAGCTTGGGGGAAAGGCCACCCCCACAGGCAGAAGTTGCAGAAAGCACACGAGGCCTCAGGTGGGGTGGGCAAAGGATGGATACAGTTGTTACTCAGCAACACAAGAGGGGAACATGTATAGAGGGCTTTGTCTATTGTGCTGCCTTTTCAGGCTGAGTCGATAATGCCAGTGTCGGTTTCAAGCGAAGCGTGTGCCAGATTACAGATAGCCAGCAATGGCATTTGAGAGCCGTTAATTGTGAAACTTGAGAGGAAAATGTGCACATTCTTTTTCAGAGTGCTATTCGAATTATGGGCTTTTTATCCCAGAACACTGTGGGTTTCACTTTTATTCTCTTCCCACATAAAACGCATGAAGTGCACCGAGTCTCTTTCATTTGGCAGCTTATATATTGCATTCTTTGCAGGAATTGCTTTGGCTTGTTAAAATGTACCCCATGTATTAAAATGAAATTGTCACTGCTGTGTGGTGCAACATAACATGGTTTGACACCAAGTGCCTGCAGCTACAGAAAACAGACTTTTATTGCATTTATTCTTTCAGAGACAAGAGTCTCTAAAGGCTCAGCACAGACATTCGCTTAGTTAAATCTGAATGAAGCCAAAGCGAACAATCTAAGTCGCTGTCTTTGTACTTGTAGAAATAGCCCAGCCCACATGATACACAGTGATACAACCTGGAAGGGCAAAGTTTTAATTTCATCTGAAACAACTGGACAATCGTCTGACTTCCTCAAAGAATTAAATGGGCAAGCAGGATTTTTTAGAGGTTTTTTCGGGGTTTTTTTGTTTGTTTGTTTGTTTTTGTGGTGTAGTTTTTTGGACTCTGGCAAAATTGTATCCTGGGAGACAAACTGCTGTTGTATGTGAACCACTCTTTCCCCAAACTGTGTGACAGGAAGGATAGTGGATAAATTCATTTTAAAACGATCTAGACTGGCGAGAAGTAAGCAATCTATATGTCAGCAGAGTTATTTTGTGGAGAATACCTGGAGGTATGTACTGGTGTATTGGAGGAGCATTGAACATAATTTTTAAACACAAATTTTCTAGGATATTACTAGCTTTCCTTTTCTCTCTTTCTTCTTTTCAAAGTTTCTAAACCCCCTCTGGAGCAAGATTAACTCTTTTTCTGGACTTTTATGCAGTTAATTTAGAAGATCGGAAGCAATACTGAGTTCCCAGATGTGGTATAACTGTGGTTTGGGATTTGACTAGCAACACTGTATTCCTAACAATTCTCCAGAAATACCAATTCTCCAGAATTTACCAATTCACTGTTAATGCTTTAATATCTCAATGCTGAAAGTTATCCTGAACTCATAGAAGATGAACAGTAAGGCATTTCCTTTGCCGGTGTTACACATAAATTACTGTCTTCACCCAGAACTCAGCTTTATATTGTAATAGTCATATATGCATTGTCTTCAGTTTTACTATAAAGCCTGTCTTTGCAGGTTATTTTCTTAACATTGTAATCCTTAATAATTGTTGTTTAATCCTCTGTGTTCTTCTCTAAATCCTGCAATTCATTTCTTTAAGCCATTTGAAGTTATTTTGGGTGCACAAGGAGGCTAGAAACGTGTCTATTGCTTTTCCAAGCAGCACATGAGAGCATAAAGAATGTCCTTGTTCAGGGTGATGCCCTGGAGCCAGAAGGGGACTGTTCACTGACAGGGCTGTGGCTCAAACACAGCTGGGAGTGCAGCTGCAGGCAGGGAGGGTGGCAGGTCCCCCTCAGGAGCCACACTCTGTCCTAATGGGCTCAACCAGTTTCTCTGCAAAAATCAGCAACAACAGCTTTGAAGGTTTTTCTGAGCATCTGTGCTTGTCCTTTTTTTCTCCTTCTGCTTTTTGGTTTTTTTTGCTGACTGAGTGCTTCCATAACAGTCTAGTAACACATATTGCCTCTACCCATATCCCACTCTCTTCTCTTTTCCAGAATGGAGTCTACAGAAAAATGTGAAGTAGTAATTCAGCATTTTAATGGCAAATATCTGAAAACCCCACCTGGTCTACCAGGTAAGTCTAGCCATCACTGTGAAATTTAAAATTCACTGAAGAGTTTAGAATACTGAAATACTGGAATTTATCTTGAGAGTGGCCTAAATTACTGCCCCTGCTAAGAGGGCATATAACTTCCCTGGTTGAATCCTATCTTTTATGACCCATAGCAACTTCTTCTTACCGAGGATTGTATGTTTTAAGCATTTGTGCCTGACAACAGCAAATTTAAGAACATATAAAATTCATGTTGTCTCACTGTGTTTCTTCCTTTTGAATGCTGTTTTTTGGGGTTTTTTTTGGTTCTTTTTGGTTTTGTTTTTTTTTTTTTTTTTTGTTTGTTGGTTTGTTTTTTTTTTTTTTTCCAGTTAGTATAGAGGCCACATAACTAAATGCCGATGATTTTCTAACAAACTAGGAATATAACTTATATAAGAATATAAGCCTAGCAGCTTCATTATTGATTATTAAATATCCAGGATTTCAGGTTGTAGCAGCTTTATATTCATCACAGTTACTACTCAGTATTGCTAGCTACTGGTATTAACACTGAGGATATTTCAAATATTATTTTATATCATTTTTTCTTGCCATAACTTAATGAAGTCCTGACACTTTCTCACAATACCCTTAGAACACATTCACTTGTGTGTTCATGCCACATTGAAAGTCAAGTTCCAGCTATTATTTTGCCTTTCAAATCTTTAGCTGTCATCCGTCCGTTCATCAGCTGTGCAAAGTGTAGTGATCAGTTGCTTGATACTTACTGCTTGACAAGACCTCTCCAAGGCCACAAATTTGCAAGGATTTCTCCTCTGGGTTTTCTGAAGGGCTGCATTAAATGAGCAGGAAATGCTTGCAAGAATTGTGTCCTAAGTTGTTATCTCCCCCTTTTTTTAATCCCCTAGCCTCCTTTAAACTATTTCCTTTTTTTGGTTACTTTCATTAAATTTCTTCTTATTCATTGCCTGGTTCTTTATGCAGAAGATGTACTAAATACTCTAATTAAAAGAAAGCCATCTGCACAGCTACAGTGTACAGTAATTGAGTGCTGCAATGTACATATAAATTTTAGTCAGATCACCTTCATGAAAGAAGATAAAGCTTTTAGTACAGGCTGCAAGGCTCCATATTAAGACTGCTTTTTCAAAAGCAGCCACAGACAATTTTTCTCAGCACCAGCTAGTGAATTACACCACCAGCTTTGTCAAGTACAACAAACTTGGGTTGCGTAGAACAATGGGCTGAGCAGCATAGGCGGAGAACTTTAACCTTTGGCTTGCCTTTCTGTATGCACACTTTGAATCCCAGCAGTAATCTGTTTAATATCATAGCAACACCCAATGGAAAGAGTGTGAATAGCAAGGACTTGGTAAGGCTAGGCTGGTTTTGTCAGTATAAGCCTGTGTGCTCCATGGTCACATTCCCAGTTATCTCAGAAAGGACACATCATTAAATCCAGTATTAAAGTAGAATATACTTACAGGCCCTGCTTGAGACAAAAAGCTACATGGTAAAGAATGAAAGCTATAAAATTAAAATAATTTTCTTTTTTCTTCTTTTTTAAAATTTTTAAATAATCAGAAGTGAACTGCGTATTCAACATGAACAATGTTGTACATTGAAACAGGGGTCTTGATAAGACAGTATGGTTATTTATTTCTTGTTATATCTTATTTCAAGAGATACACTGAAATTGGATTTGAATGGCTATAACTTCTGATGCTTTCTTAAAGGACATGAATCAGTTCCTAGTTTCTTGAGGAAGAAAAGATGTCCATGTGAAAAGATTGTCTACTCTGTTTCTCTCATGATTGTTGTTGTCAGATGGCATTTAGTCGCAAGGATTATTTAGGAAGTGACTATATTAAGGGTTTTAATTTACCTAAGTACTGTTCAGATGCAGATATAGCATAATGCAGCTTTGCAAAAAGTCACTGAACCATTAACTGAACTCACTCAACCATGCACAAGGTATCTGTAAGATCCCATTTTGTCCTTGAGTTTTGGGAGGCAGATTTTGTATCTCTGAACACAGGTAGTTAGAACTTGTTGCAGGGTATTTGGTCCACATAAAAGAGGCTGTTTGTGCCTTGTTATTAGAGTAGAGCACTCTTTAAATCCATAATTAAAATATTTGTTGTATTCATTCCTCTTCTTCTTAAGAAGCCAGAGAACAAACACGATCACCTTGGCAGTGGAGGTTGATTCAAGGGACCATTTACATTTTATCCAGTGCAAAAAATTATTCACTCCTACTTTCTTTTTGTTGTAAATTCCTGTTAAAGCTTGTACTCAGTTTCTACATCTGTGGTATGAACCTGTATTTAAGCCTCTCAGCAAAGACAGAAGTGTCTTGCATGAAGCAGGAAGGAAAATTAACTCTCTTAATGTACTTGGAAAGTCACAATTACAGTCTGAAAAGGATCTTCCCAGCATCTCAGTAATTGGCATAGAAGGAGAATCATCTCTAGTTTATTGCTGTGACCTCTTTATGGATATCAGTTAAAAAACAAAGGACCAGAGAACATTAGTGGAAATATGCAACACTATCTGTTACTAACCTCTGCAGCTCAAAGGCCTGATCTTAATTAGAGTGAAAATGGATCAATACTTTTAGGGTTAAATTACATTGATTTTGGATTTTCAAATTAATTTCTTTCAGATGTAGCAGTGAACTGAAAGAGTTTTTTGCATTTTTGTCCACATCTCTCAGCCAAGCTCTAATGTTCTGGTTCAGGTTTACCAGCTAATAGAAGGTTGCATGAGGCCCATCAAGAAAGAAATCAACCTGGCTGTTGGCCATGTGCTACTGGCCTGAGGCAGTGGGATTATGGACCAGAGAAATCATTTTGGCAGCTCTCCTCCATCCCTGCTGTCTTCTCCTACTGGGCTCCCTGAGATGTGATCCTGGTGATGTGTCACCATACGTTCTGTGGGATGTATGTTTGTAAGATTAGCATGTTTAGAGGATAAAATGCTCATGTGCTGCAGGGGCAGTTTTGCCTGGTTACTCAGTCATGACAGGAGATCTGGAGTAGGTAACTTTCATATGATGTTGAACAGCCCATTAGAAAGACTGCGCACCATAGCTCTGGTTTTCATGCCAGAATAAAGTTAATACCTTACCTGACTTAGTTATACCTTCCCAAAGTGTTATCTGAAACATTAATTTTGAATACAGAACTCTTTTTCAACTAGGTTTTTTTTTTTGGTTTTTTTTTTTTTTCTGGAAAATGAGATGTAAATGCAACTGAATTTTTTAAATTTGGTTTTTGTTGTTGTCATGTTTGGGGTTTCTTTACTGTTCTTGTAAGTTAGAAAAAAGTTACGAGAGAATAAGTGCTGTGTACCTGGATGTTTGAGCCTAGCCAAGAGTCACACATCTAAGCTAGCCCAGGCCAACAATGCAGCAGGAAAGCAGTGTTACAACTGGAAGGAAAGGAGGGCACACAGGGCACTTTGGAGGCTCTGTCCTCTGTACCTTCTGAAGGCAAAACATCCGTCCTTCTTTGACTTTAGAACTTCAATCACTGTCTGTTGTTTCTTAAAAATTGTAGAACTGAGCACTTGTAGCTCCAGACCCAGTCACAATGTAAATGTTACTTTCTGTCTCTTGAAACATTTTGATGGGCAGTTGTATAGTGCCTAGGTAAATTGAGCATCACTGTGTCTGTGTTAGTGAATCATTCTCATTAAGGGGCCTTCTCTGTACAACTGCTTGGCTTCATTCCATTCCAGAAGGAATTGCTCCACTCTCTTGCTTGCTCAACTAATAAGCATTTCATGATGTTCACTTTTAGATTTACAGTACAAAATAATTGGTTGTTCCATAAATAATTAGTTAATGTCTTTGCATTTCTTTTAGACTGAAAAAGCACAGTCATCTCCAGAAATCTGCAGAATCTCAATTCTTGGCAGATTCCATGTCAACTTCATAAATATTCTGAGTAGCTTTGAGTGATTATTATTTTAGTGGGTTTTATTTGTGAGAGTTTTTTTTTTGTTTTCCCTTTATTAGCACTGCTTTCCTGAGATAAACAGACCTACACAGCCTATATAGCCTGTTTTCATCCTATAGAGAATTCAGCCTCATGTGGAACTAATGGTATAGGCCCTGTATGGCCACACTGAAAGTTAGCAAATGAATTCTGTATTGCTCTACGTGTCCATCAAGATGTGAAGAGCACTACTAATAATGCAGGTAGCTCTCAGTCTTTCTGTACTGCATATATTTTTGATGGTGATACGAAATCCTGCTAATCGTTGACATTTCGCAATCACTGAATTAAATTAAAATTTCCTAGCTCGTCTCTCAGTGACAAGATGGCTTCTGTTTGAATGGGCAAGTTTAGGGTATGATATTGACACAGTTTTTGTTTTTGTCCTGGTATCCTTGGATGTTTTTAAATAACTTCATTTTCTCTTTCTGAATTAATGCAAAAATTTAACAAGTTCTTACTTCTTTCTGGAATTTCACAGGAACAAGACTCAATTGCAGTAATTGTCCTCTGCTGATATATCCGTTATACTCCCTCACAGCATTTTCTAGTTGTTATAGTACTTCCTAAATTTCATTTGAGTTGTCAGAGGACACTGGGCCAGTCACTTTCTCTGAGAAAATTTAAAGCAAGTGAGACACATGAATGCTACATTACATGGTCAATAATCTTCCTTTTCTTATTGCTAATTTAATTACAGATATCTGACAAAAAGAAAGAACAGGGAATTATTATCCTTGTGTACATTAAGAACCCCACAAGTAACAAGTGACTGCATCGTTTTTATACTGACTTTTACTAGAGTAAAAACTCTTAAATACACAGAAATTATCTGCAACAATACAGATGTATTTGAAAATATCTCATATCTTGCTTTAATCATTACTTCTTTTTTTTTCTTCTTGAAAGTGTTCCAAGCACTGCATTTTTATGGACTCATTTCACCAAAATCAATTGATATTTTCTGCCTCTCTCTTTAGTTTAAATATTTCTCTTAGGACGTCTCTCAGGTTCTTGCACCATAGAGAGTAAATTCAAATAGTTAACCTTTGCTTCAGAGAAGTAGGCTTAGAACCTGGAATACTCTATTTAGAGCAACATGTTTTGTAGGATATTGTGCCTTAAATGGTGATGAAGGAACGGTATTCCAGTTGAGGGTTAACTATGTACTGGATATTAACATTTTCCACTGTTTTTCTCTTAGTATATGAACAAATACTATCTTGTTTCTCATTAGTGATGCTGTAAGTTGTTTTTCTGAGTGAATGAACTTAAAATGTTTTCTTTGATAGCTTTTTAGACCATATCTCTTGGCGCTTTATCTTTTTTTATTTAATTCTCTATTCATTTATATAGATAAAACACTGAAAAACTCTTCCAAATATTTCTTCTTGGAACATTTGCATAGCTGTCTGTATATATGTATATGTTTTTGACATTTTAAACTCAATAGGACAGCAGCCAAAACTATAAACCAGATATTGGTTTGTAGATATCTTGAAACATTTGTTGAATGCTACAGAGAACCCAGAATAAAGGAAAATCTGCTAGATTTTCTACTGGTAATACTCAGTGAAACTAGTGTAAAAAGGAAGTTATCTTTTACATATTGCTATCCTCAAAAACTTTCTCTGAATCTTTTATGTTGTCTACCTGAATTCTAGGGATTCAGGTTTGTAAATACTTTCATTGTTATCTGCTGACAGCACTATATAAATTCTTCCTTGTTGTATCAGAACATATGATCCTTGGAAAGACCTTCATAAAAAGTAACAGTTTAACAAATTTTCTATTTGTTTTTCTTGTTTCCAACTTCTGGCTGTCATTTTTTTATGGAATTGCTGTTATCTTTCACTTTCTGTGCTCCATAAATACACAAACTCAGCTCATTGTTAGCAGAAATTTCTTTTACATTGCAAATCCTCTGAATATTCTTTTAACTTCTGTTGTTTTCATCTTCTTTCCAAGTCTTCATCTTTGACAAACAGTTAAAATCTTTGACTCCTGCTTGAGTCTTGGTGGCGACCATGAGGCCTCTGTAACCCCTGTCCTGCTTTGGGCCCCGTGTGCTTCCCATGCCCTCAGCAATGCGCAGGTGCTGTCCCAAGCTCACATCTCTCTGACAAACAGCTCCGTGCAGAATGGGCTCTGTGGACCTTTTGCTGGGATTGTTAGATGTTAAGAGGTGTCTGGGTGGTATGTACAGCTCTCAGAAGAGAGAGTCCCTTGGGAAATAGCTTCATTTTTCAGATCTCACATAATATTTAAGATGACATAAACTTTGCAGAAGATGGTCATAAAGATGGACTTTCTAACCAAGAAACTGCAGAATGGGTACTGAGTTGTTGGTAAATATAAAAGCTGTTGCTTAGAAAGCAGTTCCCTGTTAAGATCTCAGTGGCTTTGGTTTTTGGCTCATGCAGGCTTTTATGATGTGGACAAAACCTCATCACTGCTCCACGTTCTGCCCTCCCTTTTAGACTCACAGCTGTCTAACACGACCAGCACAGGCTCCTGGCTTTACATTCCTTCCAGTACTTGGTCAAACATCATTTGTAGTTAATCTAACGTGTACCAACTCTTCAGAGATTTCCAATAGCTTTTGACTTCACCTGAAATCAAGTGTTTCTTGGACTTTTAAAGTTTCCTTCCTTTTAAAGACAGCCTTTAAAATCTGATGATACTTGTTTTACTTCATGGCATTCTCTTAAGAATTTCAAATGTGAAGTGTGTCATTTTGTGCCCCTGAACAAGATGGGGTTCTCTCTCTTTAGTTCCTTTATTTTTTTGGTTTTTTTTTTTTTTTTTTTTCTTCAGAATTAAGTTTATGTAACCTTCAGTTGTCCTTACTGTGCTGACATTGCTGTAGGCATTTCTGGTTTCATATCACATATTTCCATGTCATGATGCAAAGATACATTCCAATTTCCTAGGTCTCTTGGATCTTAAAGATTGTATATTATTTAGATTCTTTAAAGGCAAGGGTTATTTTTCTAAAAAGAAAAAAAAATACTATCTGTTTCAGATTTTATGTCATTTCCATTTAGTTCAAAGAAGACTCCCTTTGGTTAGGAGGATACGGACATATTCGTTTACTTAGTAAACCCCAGTAGTTGGTACACACTAATTTCCTGGAGGAATGAGGGCTGAGCCAATTTGTATTTAAGGTGTTAAGAGGTATGTATCAGTGCTAAACCACGTAATTTGAGCTCATGAGGAAAGCTGTATGAGAGAAGACAGAATGTTGCCATCATCTAAAGCCTGCTTTTCCAAAAATACAAAAAGTTATTGGTGATGGGGACAGTGTCAAAGATCTGAAGTGCTTCATACTTACATTGGGTTTCATTTGATCTTGTACTGGTCTGTAAGTTCCTAGGAAAAGAACTGTATCTTTCTGTATTTCAAAAAACTATACGATCAAATATTGAGTTTTATAATCTAGCTGTATAATTAAGGAGAAAGTCTTTTACAGGGTTGGGGTTTTTGTATTACTTTGTAACTAGAGATAACGAAAAAATGCATAAGATCAGTTTGTTTGTGATATCACAGTAATTCAGGTCATGATGTAAAAAATAGCATTACTGCAGTTTGGATTAAAATCTTCCACTTGGTTTATAAGAATGAAAGTTAGAGAACAATATAGCATATAAATGAGAAAAGACTATTCCGTTTTTTCTTCCTGACACAGTAGCGCCTGTCATATCTTTCCTAAGATTTCTGAAAGTCTGCAGCATAAACAGAGAACTGCATTCCTTTCTCATTCATAATATCTAGTGGCAATGAACTGTGCCACAGTTTATCTAAACTAATTTCAATATATACTTTTCTTTGTTTCTTTTAACTCATGGGCATTTTTTGCTGTTAAGAGTGACTATGTAAATCTTCTAATTCAGAAAATCCATTCCCTTTATGGGAAATGGTGGATATATTTGTTTAAGAATAAAGAAGCCCCTTCTGTATGCTACTGCTGCATAACCAGCACAGCTGAATGTGTGCACTGAATTCTGTCTTGCCTCATACATCAGCAGGAGAAGTGTCGACAAGTTTCTGGTCCAGGGACAGTGCTGTTCCTTGGATGCACTTGTAAAATCCGAGACAAGACAGACGAGTTGCGCAGGTGTTATGGCAGGCAAAATTTATGAGCCAGAAAGATTCACAGCTTGAATTTCAGATTGTTAAGGTCTAAAGGGCTGGCAATTTAAAACAAAGCAATGTAAATAAATAAAAACAAGCAAATCAGAGCATGAAACAATGTGGAACATTGTAAAGTTATTTGTACGTGATTCAGATTTCAGGGAGCAATTCTGCTTTTGCATCAGCTGTGGCCAGCAGTGGCACAACTCCTCCTGTTTCTTCCTCTCCTGCATTACTTTATTAGTCCCTTCAGGACACTTTAAATGATGGAGTACATCTGCTTTGCAGACCCTACTGCTGCAGTATAGTGTTGTCACACCTGAGCCAACTAGTTTAAAAGTCATTTAAAAAGCCAACTTGAGCAAGGCTGAGCACAGACTAACCACTTGCGCTCATAGTGTGTTATGCTCAATAATAATAACACCCAGCAAGTGGTTTGCATGATCTCATGTTTTTTAACTGAGGAAAATTATTTCCCTTGCAGGCCTTTCATAGAAGAAATCTTCCTTTCCTCCTCCCTCCCTCACACTTTTCCACTTGCTTACGCATTGAACACTTTTAAATTCAAAATGTAGAGAAATTTATGTCAGAAGCTTCAATCTTCTTTACTGTTACCCTGTAAATTCCAACTAAGCTGAACAAAAATGTTTTATTGAAGCTTAACAATGTGCAAACAGATATTTTTTGACACACTGCTTTGTGCATCTGTATTTCAACCAGAAGTGGAAGCCTCTGGGAACAGACTTTTCAGATGTCCCAATAAAATTGGAGTATTGAATTTTCACATGTTTTGGAACACCACTCAACAAACATCCAGGAGAGGTGCCTTGAAGTGCCCTTGGGTGGCAGACAGCCTTATGGAGGCTTTCAGCTGGGTTTGTCCCATCAGGGCTGGTACAGAGAGTTTTCTACAAAGACATTTTCATTGGTAGAGCATGTGAAAAATTTGGTAGTTGGAAAGAGGATTTGTATCCAAACTTCTGAGTACCTGTCTGAACAGAAGTCCTGCAGGAACTCGGTGTGTCTGTCCTTAAGCATTTTAGGGAAAAATTGGCGTGGATGCCTTTAGGAAGGACTTTGTGGTGATGAAAGGGTTGTCACGGGAAGGGGAAGACACATATAAGAGGAAAAATTACCCAGAGCCTGTCATCCTTTTGTAGTCTCGTCTTTCTGCCACACTGTCTTCCTCCCTCCCTCCAAAGTAAAACTGTCCCTGGCACCAGAGGAGCATTGAGGACTCCTCTGCAGGCCTTTCCCCCTGAGCATGAAGTGACACGAAGTGTCTGAAGTAGCGTGTGAAGATATTTCCCCTTGAGATTCATCCTGACAAAGTAAGATCAGTGGTATCACAAGAGCAGTTTCCATATGTTTTGAATACCAGAAGCTTCTCTCTCCCTTTCCCATATGTTTTGAATACCTCAAGGTAGTCAAATAAGTATGCAAGGAGCCTCTTGAATACTTGAAGTCTCTCTTTCACCCTTCTCCTCGAATGGTGCTGCAAAACACGGAGAAAAGCAATTCAGCCTTGAAAGCACTAGGGAAGCAGGAGGCTAAGATTCTATTTGATTTTTTATTTGTTTGTCCCAACAACAATGTCATTGTACTGGTCAGCAGTCCTGAGCAGCTGTAAAAGCCCCATTTCTTAGTCATTTCTCTGAGCTTTTCTTTTTTGAATGGCAGCATTTGATCACAAGATCATAGAAAGGTCTTTCCCAGGTTCAATCACAGGAACTTGAAAGAAGGGCAAAGCAGCCTACATTTTACTTGGGCTGCCTCAGTGTCTATGATGTGTCTGCAATTTATCTTCTACAATGTAAGAGACATCAAGAGGGAGGGGAAAGGTGATGGATATCTGATTTTACATTTGTCCTTTTTGTTAAAGCTCATTAAAGCAGCATTTTATATGTAGCCTTTACCCTACCACCCAGTATATAATCTTTCTGTATATAGTATTTTTGGAATTGCTGCTGTTCAGCAAAGAAAAAGAAACCAAAAAAAAAAAAAAGAGAAAAAGGGCAAAGGAGTAATTTGACTTTTAGATTGCACAGATATGGTAGGAAAAATAACTTTCAAACACCAAATTTAACAATCCTTAATTCACATAAGACTTTTGCATTTAAAAAAAATGCAAATTTTAATGTCAAAAGAAATCCCCCCAAAACAACTAAAAAGATATATATCCCAGTTGTCATGGGTGGCTCTTCAGTTACAGTATTATATTACTAAATATAACAAGCATTCTTCTCAATTAGATTACTGATTGCACAATGAATTCACTGAATCTGAGCCTTCTTTTCCTCTTTTTCCTTCCCTTTCCCTCGTCATAGTCTTTCTTCCTTTTTCTTCCCCCCTCTTCCCTTTCTCCCATCTTCCCCTCCTTCTCCCTCTATCCTCCTTTCAGTAAATACTGTAACTTTGTGACCATATATGAAGCTCTTTAGTTCAGAGCTTATACTGTAAAAATTTGAAATATGTATTCAAAGTAAGAAAATATGACCCAGCAGCTTCCTAACTGTATTCTTGTCTGGATTTCCCTTTCCAACCTCACCCATGGTAACAGCACCATGAATGAGCACCTGCCCTTCAAAGAAATTCTTCATCAGCTGAATTTTACATTACAGTGTAACGAAAACCTCAGCATTTGGAATTTTCAAAAGAAGCCTGGTAGCATAGGAGTAAATATATTGCAAGAGCCTGCATTTCACTGATGCAGGAGTTGATGTCATTGGTTATTTTCATCTCTAATTTATCTTATTTCAGACTAGCCTCAAGGCTGGCTCTAATAGAAACCAGGGAAAACTGAGCTGGATTCTTTGAAAGCATTCTTCTTGAATGTGAGCAGTAGCACCAAGAAATTTACCTTTGCCTTAGGAGGCTTTAATTGTGGTGGATACAAGTTTAGGTTGAGCAGTTCATTTTCCATATCTTTACTTCAGCATATTTCATGTAATGTAAGAAGAAATAATCATTAAAAAGCTTAAATGGTTTTTTTGTGTGTGATTAAGGTGTTGGTAGGCAATTTTTAATTTATATATGTTTTGCCTGCCTGTAATTTCAACCAAATAGTCCTTTTGTGTACAACATGACCCGGGTTGCTGATATAGCATTGTATATTAGGAGCTGCATCCAAAATGGGATTTAGTTTCAGTGCTAAGAAACTAAGAGATGTAGATGGGAAATAATAGTTGAAGGTGGGAAATATGGAAGATATTGGGATTGGCATGTGCCTTGAATTTAAAGGTTTTGTTTTTTGTTTTTTTTTTCCCAAGACATTGCTTGTTTGCTGGCTCTGGAATAGTAAAAAATATTCAGCACCCCTAAAAATACACATTAGGGGTGGTCTGATTCAAGATTCTGCTGTTCTGATCATTTTATGTGATCATTGACTCCAGAAGGTTTTTCTGAATGCCAGAGTAGTGACATAACGGAGGCTTATTCTGTAAGTGTGTTGGATATTATTCCTCTGGTATCTGTTACTAATTTAACATTTTGGGCATTTTTTGGATTAGTTTGAGTGAGAGGTATGTCAGTCCCAATAATTTGCAGGGATATTTGGGTATTGAAGTCTTTTAGGCTTAATTGAAACTATTGACTATTATTCAACATTAATGTAACCAAGTGTATACAAATTAATAGAGCCAGACTGTCAGACCTGGGAAATAAAACTGTTTCTTCATCCAACAAAAACAACTTGGAAGCTGAAAGCTTCTATTTGTCACACAAGAAAGATCAGCTCAGGGTCAGGAAAAAGATCCACCCTTCCTTTAACTCAAGAGTTTCAAAAAGATGCTAATTATATTGATTTTAATAGTGTTTTTTGTTCAACAGATGTTCTTCTCCTAGGAAATACATGAGGACCACCAACATACTTCAAACAGACCCCCAGAAAAGAGAAGTTACCACATAATGGTTTTCAGTCATCATTGATGTGTCTGAATCAATGGCTAATTTGTTATCTCATTACCATTTCTCATGCATCAGATCCTGTACCTAGCAGTGAACATGAAAACATTTCTGCCTGATTGCTGCATATCTTCTAATAACAAACACAGACTTAATTCTATTTATTTTCATGCTTCTAACCTTTTTCAGGGGGAAAACAATATAGGCAGAGACTATTGGTAACTGCTGTGCAAGATTGCCATTGTAATTAGCCCATTTTCCAGGAACACAATGATTCCCAAGCAGTCCAGTCTCAATCTGAAATCTGTAATAGTGCCCTAAGGAGGTATTGGGAAAGGCTTTAGCCAGCACCAGTACATTTAATAAAACTAAGTGTGGCTGTCAGAACTTACCAACATTAGTTAAGAAGTCAAAGTAACTCCGTTATCTAACACAGCTGATGGATTCCAGACTGGGGTGGTTTATGTGCAACATCTAAGAGGGATGTGGCAGGGGAAGATTAGGCAGGGGAAGACACGATGCCAAGTTCATGGGGATGTCAGTCCGACTACACCTATGAGCAGAGACCTTTGGAAACTGCAGATATCATGCTTTCTGTGAGGGAGTTCAGGTGTTAAGAATATGGTATGTTTGGTCTTTGGTTTAATCTACATTTTAAATTTTTTTTTTTTAGTGTTTCTTAAACTGCTACTTTGCTGGTAAGAACCAGTTTAACCTGTACAAGCAACTACTTGGGAAACAGCTGACTGCATCTCACTTTCCTTGCACCTTGCAGAGAGTATCTCAATTAATCAAATGGTTGTCCATCATTCTTCCCTGTTCCCAGCAGGCTTAGTGCAGTGTGTCTTCCCTGCAGCTAGCATTGCCTTGCTGTCACCATCTCTTTTATGCCAGCATTTCAAAAATTTCCTCCATGGGTTTTGAGCAGCCTCAGCTGCACAGAACTTCCTTGTAAATACAATCCTTCATTTCCATGTGCTGTGCCTGCAGCACTAGATCAGACACCGTCTGCATCTTGTCACTTACCCTCTCCTGAAGGAAGGGTTTTGCTGGATGATGACAAAGCGCATATTCCTCCACTCTTGGTAGGCAGACCAATGACTTTGACCTAGAGCCTGTCTGTTGTGTCCTTTGCTCAATGCAGGGTCAAAATTGTTTAATATTTTAGCCTGTGACAGGTTAGACAGCAGAAACCTTCTGTTTTCTGGTAACCTCTTTTGTTAACCAGTTTGTGTCATTGGAGCTAAATCCATGTGACAGTTACCTGAGGTTGGTATATCCCTTTTGCTTGGGCCTTTCAAGCTCTGATACATGTGAAATATGCTGACTTGAATATGCCTTGCATTGTTGCTTTTTGTAGTTGAAGATTCAGTCCAACAGCCTAGGAAAATTTGAGTTGTGCTCCCACCTGTCATGCCAGAATTGTTGGCAAGCCCATTTTCCATTAAAGCTGATTCTCTCAGGATTGTGTGTATGTATAAATATATATATATAGGGTTTATTTTCCTCCTGAAATCTCACTGATGACCTTGACTGAGAAAGTTTTCTTAGCACATACTTAAATAACCCCTACTCAAATTTTAAATAAACGCTTGTTTTTTGTACCTGAATAGCAGTGGTACCTGAGTCTGAACCTTCTGTATAAAGATTAAAAGAGTATTTGGGTGAGAGAGGAAAATTCATTCTCTAACATCTGCCAAGGATTTGAATTATGGCTTTTATCTTTCTCTTAAAGACAAATGAAAGGTAAAAAAAAAAAATTGGATAGATCAAAATCAATTTACCTGAATTAGTTGAGCAAGCCAAGAACTCCTCTGAATCACCAAATCTTTAGATACATATTGACATCCACTTACAGTGAAAACAGTTATGTTCTGTTTATACTCAGAATGCTTTGGCCATTTTTGTTTGTTCAATATGCATATCTATTTCTATTTGACCATCTTACAAATGAATTAGCTCACAGAATAATATACAGAAAATCTTTGGCCATTCTTTGGCAGCGATGGTGAGACCAAGAAAGAGAAGATGTCATGCAGGAAGTTTGGAGTGCTAAGAATAATAAGAATAATTAATGCATAGCTTTTTCATATACCTTTTCACTAATGGAGCTCAAAAGAAATCTGGTTTTTAATCCTACATCTTAGTTCAAGCTCATTAACTCTTCTTAGAGTCAGATTGTGTTCATTTTGATGGTTTTGATGGATTTTATTTTGGTTTTAGTGACTATAAATCTGTTTTCCTAGGTAATCCATTTTAAGGAATTAAGTTTCCGTATATTTTATCATCCTGATATTCCAATTTTTGAGACCACTTCTGCCTGCATCTTCCTTCTGCGTACTGCTTCTAATTTGTTGGCATGTGTTTTTGTGCTGAAATACCTGTCTTTTGGAATTAGATCTCAGCTGAGCTGGATAGGGAATTGAGCCACGACTGTTAACATTCACTTGCCTTAGTTCATTTTTATAGGCTTCTGTAACTGAGCTTAACTCTTAGCAAAGGACTTGTGTTCCTTTCAAGAGGATATCCTTTTGCTCTTGTGGCACTTTAAAGGTCTGTCCCTAGTATCTGCCAAAACCAAAATAACAATTCCTTAGGTATTTCCTGTTTTCTTGTGTTAAGAGCTCAAAAGCATCTATCAACTTAAAACAGTTCCTCCTCTTCCGTGCTAGCTTTTAAAAGTTGCGTCAGTCTTAGAAACATGCAGTTTTCAGAAAGTCCCCTTGACTTTGACATCCTGATAGATTTTTCTTTTAATATTTGGTCTTTAGTTTCATTCTTTTTGCTGTGCATTGAAATTTTTTCACTGCTTGTTGCCTATTTGGAAATCTCAAAGCTTTATTCCAGACAAAAAGCCAGTCTTTAAGATGCTCAATCTCCTCCTTTGCCAAAATTAGAAATCTGCTTAAGACTTTTGCCAGATCCTGGATTTAATTTCCTGGTTAAAAGACTTCACCTTCTTTTTTTCCTATTTTTTTTTTTTTTACCCTTATTTGCTTTTAAATAGTTGCTTGTTTCCCTGCACAGTGAGATGACAGCTCTGGGAATGTCTTTGGGCTTGTGAGCTCACAGGAGGAGGATGCTAGGGAATAAGCACTTAGTGGCATCATCACTGCTTTCCCATGGCTCTTACTGCTTGGTTGAGAGAAAAGATTCTTATCTAGTCTATTTATAGTCTTCATTATAATTATTGGGCTTTCTCACTGTACAAAAATAAAAAGGGGTAAGTTTGGAATCTCTGACCCCTAGATTCTAAGTAGTATCATTTTAACAGCCCACAAAAAAAAACATTTTTCCTCCTGAGACTCCACTTGTCAGAGTCCAATACTTTCTGATCTGGTTCCTTCAGACATTTCACATGAGAAGAGTTCCAGATTTGTTTAAAGATACTTGATATTATGTGCGGTTGTGATTTAGAAGAGCAATACACTGAAACTACAACACGAGATATGGCAATCGTTTTACACAACAGAATCAAAATAGAAGCATGATTCCCAGGGCCAGTCTTATGCTCAGTATTATGGTGCTGAGCATTCCCAGTCACTGCAGAGGAACATGTGGCTCAAAGCCAGCTCAAACTGATTGCTTTTTTTTTTCCAAATTTCTCTTATTAGCTGCCTGTGTGTTATACTTTTCATGGGCCTGAAACTTGTAGACATTTCCTGCATGGTTCAGAAGGACATTTACACCCTTTGGATTGAGTCGGGGAACACAATTTGCACAAAACAGGTGATCTACTCAACTGATAATGCTCTTTATCTAAAGCAAAGGGCTCTTTACCTTGTGGGTATCATTTGTGTTGGTTTCAGTTCAGCTTTCTTAACAAAGCTGTGGTTGCCTGTATATTCTTCACTGAACTTCATGAGCACATACCTCACCTGTGCCCATCACCTAGTCCAAGGATGATGAGCTGTTGGTCAGTGACTTTCGGCTCCCATCTCAGGCCAGCAGTAGTGATTGTTGATGTTGCACAGTGAACTTAATCCCATGTATGACCAGCCCTCTTGCCTGGTCATATTGAGGCTGGGAACATATGCCTAAGGGAAATGCTGGTGAGCTCAGAAGCCTCCCTGGGCTCATTTCTGTCACTTTGCTTTGTGGGGTTCACCCCATCATTGTTTACACAAGCAGTGGTGGTAACTTCTGTGCAAAGATGTTGTCTCTGGTGTTCTTTTTCTTAGTCTGTTGTCTTTCTTTGTCAAGGAAAGTTCATGGCTCAGTGAAGTGCCTCTTCGGCATGCTACTCAAAGGAGAGCAGCCTCTGCTTTCCTTGATCCTGCTTGCTCCAGGTATCCATGCAGACATGGAGCATCAGAAGACTAGTCTGATGGTCATTGGGTTAGTTGCCCCTGCACATGACCACCAAAACAACCTCTTGATATCATGAGTTGCCGCACTACCTTACTTCCTGAGCCCCATAGAACCACAGACCCCTCTTGCTGGCACAGAACTCACCAAGCTCCTCATCCTTGTAGCACTAAGAAAGCTTGGTGAATGCCAGTCCTGGCCTACAAACGGTGGTCGCTTCAACAGGTTTGAGGCAACACAACTGTTCAATGTTCTAATGCCAAATGTAGGGTTTTGAAGATATTTGATGTTACATTGGATTTTGAATTGCAAGATTCATGTAGCAATATGTGGAAATCACAGCACAAGCATGATACAGCAATACACAGTATTGAATTACAATACACAATATTGAGTGCACAATATTGATACACAATATTGAATTACAATACAACCTGATTCCAAATGCCCATGGTTTTTTATTCCACCATTACAAAGAGGGACATTTTGTCTTCATTAAAGAAATCCCAAACACAGAATAAAAAAGAAGCCTGGAAATCTTTAGATGGCCTGCATATTGAAGCAGTCTTACTATTTGTTTCCTAACAGTTTGCATTCTTCTTCTTATTTGTAAGAATCAGTGTTGTAATATTTTTTTCATATACTACAACATAGGTCTCATTTTAGCCACTACTTCTGAAAGAAAATTCTTTAAATTACACTAAAATCAAGTCCTGAAGTTGTTGGGGGAAGAGGAGAGCCTGCATAATGCCCAGAGTTATTTGGAGATTCAGAGTCAAAGACTCTAGGGTAATTGTGCGTGACATTTCAGATCTGAGATCTGTCTGCTTCAGGAAGGGGGACAGCTCACTTGAAACATTTCCCAGGATCAAAGCTTTTTCTGGCTCCATCAGACTTTCAGGTTTAAATGGCAATTCAGTCAGATGTATTTTGTGCCATCAGCATGTGGATGCCAGCTCAGCCGTGCAGGGACAGGGTGGCTTTGTGTGCACTGATGGGAAGTTACACCAGTAAGGCTGCATGTGGTTAATAAAATAAAAAATACTATTTATACTGTTGATTTTTTAGGCATTGTGATTAAAGTGAGGCAAAAGCAAAGCCATGAAAGTTAATTTTCAATTTTCCGTGCTAAAAAAAGAGAGAGAGGAAGTAGCCTGGATAAGATGTGGGAAATACAAACCAAATATGTATGAAGCTATCCTAACCTTTGCTATACTTGTGAACAGTTTCTGTAGTCAGCTTTTAAGCTGACTAGTTTCATGGTCAGCTTTTAAGCTGCAGCCAAAATGTGGAGAGCAGTGGGCATTGTGCATTCCATTTACTGTGCCATTGTGTTGGAGCCAGGGGTGTCTGATGAAATCTCATAATGAAACATGTGAATGCTTTGAGCAGTTGAACACAGTTCAGCAAAGCAGAGCTGAACTAATGTGGACTGCCTGTTTGCCAGTAAACAGATAATTGCAGTCTCTTGTTTAATTGAATTTTCATGAAAGTAAAATAGATTTTGGAAAAGTCCACCATGAAAATGTGTTCTACATGTTGATCCTGTATATAGGGGATCAAGATACATGGGGAGAGGGAGGGTGTCTATCAGATACACAGACAAGGCTTGAGGTTACCAAAATAATACAATTTCCACATCTTATGCAATTTATGTTTTTACCCAGAAGGTTTCCCATTGCTGCTGGTGCTGTATCGGTAGCAATCTCTTGACAGATGGATTAGAGTCAGGGAACATTATTAGGCCACAAAAAGTTCTTTTGTTTTTGCATAACAACCTTGACATGTATCCTTCATACGTGGTTAGTTTGTGTTTCTTGGCTACCAGCCATTCTAAATGGTAAAGAGCATAGTACTGGACAAAGTGAGGTTTTGGGGTCTTATTTTAAAAAGGAAAAAATCAAAGAATCCTTTTGATTCATGTTATTTCTCATGAGGCTATCATTTCAAAGGCTTGGCATGCAAGTTATGTCATCATAACCTCCTCTGTTCTCCTTTACTTGCCTCAAGAACAATTTTCTCATGGAGGAGAGGCTGGATATTCTCAAGAATATGCTTTCTCTTTGAAAATACTCAAAATCATCTGATTCCCTGAGGTGCTGTTGGCAAAATTAACAATTCCAGTTTGTTGCTTCATTCACAGTCACTTTCAGTTGGGCATTACAGCCTAATTCTTATTTACAATTCTGGAATTTGACTTTGGACTCAGAAATCAAAAGCTTGGTACTTGCTGCTTCTCTATATGCTGTACAGACTGCATTGAGGTACCAGGCAGACATAGGTGATCCCCTCATAGCTGTTGCCAATGAAAGCTGAAGAGCCTAGGCAGAGGGTCCACTGTCCTTTTGGTGTAGATACATAAATTTAAATACCTGAACATGGTTTTCAAACCGAAAGACTACTGAAAGACCCTGCTTAACATAAACTTCAGAAAATCCTGCTCTAGACAAGAAAGCAGACACTGTTAGTAACAGAAATACGGGATGGATGGAATTCTCATTTTCTAGTTCCCTCATTTGGTAAAGTGCATGGAAAGAAAACAATTAGATGTTAATGAAGTTCCTAGAATTATTACTGTCACTATTTGGTATAAGTAAGAGCAATGGTCCAGAATTTTTTTGGACCAGTGGACAGCCTTGGTTTTCTATCAGATTGTGAAAGTTTTTAAAGGTTATCATGTCACCACCTTTTAAACTGGAAACACTACCTCTAAGTATGCTGTGAAGACTTAGTTCTCTGGTCTTACGGTCCATAAGAGGTGTTATATCATTGTTTGAAAACACATTGTCTGTAAGGCATTCCTAAAATATCTGGCTTATTTTAATGGTTGTTCATAGAGTCCTGATTTGAATGCTAAAAGCATGTTTTCCTTAATAAAACCCTGTCCTTGTAAGGAAGTAATCCATCCCCCAGTTAATTTTAAAGTTTCTTGTTCACTTTAAATATTTCATTACATTAATTTTTCAAAGTAACAAAACAAACATTCATCAAGTGAAACTAAGCATGTCACCCTTGGATCTGTACATCTGTTGCTCTCCTACTGCTTTTCTGCATAATTCATTTTAATACATTTAAAGTGTACATCTCATTAAAATCCCTTACACACATTTATGTACACAATTCTATTTAAAAAGGAAAAACAGTGGGAAAGTTTCATGGCAAGGAGGTTCATCAACATGAGTCTTCCTTAGTGTTCTGTCTATTGAATGTATACGAATGAACTGCCTTTAACCACCTACCTCAGTAGACACTGTCATTTGCCTCTCTGAGTCTCTCTTAGACACCTCTTTAGTGTCTTTAGAAACTTTCTACAGGATATTTTCACTCTACTCCTGGTGTCTTTGCTCCTCTTTAAGTGCATATATCCTCTTCATCCTCTTTTCATCACTTCATGTAATTTATGTACGCAATGTATTCTGCCTCAGTCCTGCTATTAGCCAAGAAAATACCCATCAGATGCCCAAAGGGGTTCTTGTGGGCTGGCTGGAGTGCTGAAAAGGATTTTTATTTTTATTCCATTCATCATTTCTTTTCCATTCATCATTTCTTTGTTAGTATTTTCAACCATTGCACTATTTGATTTGGTTTCATTTGTTTTAGCATTGTGGAGTTACTGTATCTTTTAAACCAGATGCAGAAAACAAGTCAGTCTGATAGCTTGAGGTGGCAGCCTTTTGAAGTTGGTGATTCCTTATTTCAGTAGCTGCTGAAATTTGTTCCCTGAAATCCCTCACAGGTGTTTTGGATTATGTGTCATTGTTAAAAGCAATCATAAAATGTTATCATAACACATGAAAAACCTTAAGAAAAGCTTATATCTCCAAAGAGGACTCAAAATGCTTTGTCAGGGAAAGGAGGACCATATTTGGAAAGAAGAAAATATAAAATGGTCATTTAAGGATTTACCTTCCAGCATCATTCTTTGGCAGCAAACGACATTTTAGGTGAGTGGTTGAAGGATTCTTTGGAATTTCACATTTAGCTTTTGACATGTATCACTTAGAAACCTCATGAGAGATATATGCTAAATAAAATTCAGAAATAGCAATTGTCTATTTGAATAACCTTTGTCCTTCCTAGAAATAAGAGTTAAAATACACTGACTGGAAAAGTTTATTCAGAGCTTACAAGGAAAGCATCTCTTTGCTTCCTGGATGTGATACGTAAGTCAGCGAGGAAGAGAGATTAAAAGCCATATTTGAGCCCTGTAAAAATATTAAGTCAGGTGCATTCAGTCACTTTGGTTTCCTTGAAATTGAGTAACAGAAAGTGCAGCTGTGAAGGGAAAATTGAGAGGGTTCCCTTCTGAGGAAAAGTTATTTCATTTTATCCCAGTTACCTAGTTCCAAATAAGCAGTACAGATTTAGATTCAGCAGCGTCGAATATAGGTTACGAACTATGGGAGATGAGCTCAGCCCTGAAAGGTGATGGGTCTGGAGACAGCTGAGCTCCTGTGTTCTGGAAGGCCTCTCCTTGTACCTGAGTTAGCAGACAACCACAATTTTCAGGTGCTGTCTGTTGTGACACTAATTCATCTGTATTCAGCATCAAGAGGAAAAGAGCTTCATGTGGACTCTGTTGTCTGGGTTGCCCCTGAATATACAAGGGTATATGTTCCTGGACTTTGGACTAATGCACTTTTGTTATTATGGGATTTTTATCTGGTCAATTATCTACTCCAAGCTTTAGCATAAACACAACAACCATTGCATGCCACAGCAACAGAAATGGTGGAGATTTGGAACAGACTGGGAGGACAGTGGAGTACAATAATTTATCTTCAAAAGGTCTTAGTATTAGGAATGACTGATGCAAATTTCCTTGTTTGTGCTTTTCCTTGGCAGTTGTATGTGCAGCAGGGCTTTGCATTAAGGGTGGGGGCCATACCATTTGTTTCAAGATATTTCAGCTACTGGAAGCACGTGAAATTTAAGTTCACTGGTTGATTTTTCCCAAGTAGTGCTGGGTAATTTCATATGTATCCCAATGAGATTAATGAGTGAGAATCCTGCAATATATTTTAAGAGACTCAGGATCACAGGGCAAATAATGTTTTCTTACCATCCATTTGTTTCACAGATGTTTACAGTTTGCTTCCTGGAATTTTCCTTATATATATTTGATATGGAGCACTGTCTGTGGCAGATGGGGCATTGGTCTGATCGGGACATTTCTGGTTTGCCCCAACAAGAACTCTCTTCTGTCTGGCAACTGTGTTCATTTTGCTGTTCCTTTTTAGCTTGCGTAGCACTGCATACAATGAAAGTGGGACAAAAGCTGCCAAAACTCTTTCTTACTATCTTTATAAGCTAGACAACTAAACCAAAACTGTTTCTTATTCTGAACTTCTAATTGAAGTCCTAATTAGTCTGTGAACCCAAGTGATTTTATGCTTTTTGCCCTCTCACTACTCATACTTCTATTTGTTCTGTTGCACTAGCTTTATTTAATTTCATCTTAAACTATCTAATACTTTAATCTCTTGATGTCAGAGACTGGATTTGTCTATGTCGTGGAAAACTCCCAGAAAAAATGAGTCTGGGAACTATCAAGTGCTACTGCAGTGCAAGAAATGGTTGATTAGGCTACAGTCAGGTCAGGGGCTTACTCCTGATCAAGAGAGAATTTCATGTCCCCTTTTATTAAACTTCAATGATGTGTAGCATACTTTAGTCAATAAATAGCATTTTGCTGTTCATGCCCGCTGGAAATAATACATGATGCTGCAAGTATTGATCAAAGAGCTCTACTCTGTTAATCCCTCTGCTTGTAGCAACGTTAAATATTTACGGATTCTCCCTCAGTCCTCTGAAAAGCGTTTCAGCCCTGCAGAGCATGCTCAGCCTTTCTGCTTTATACATGTTTTACATGTTACTCTTTTTACCTTTCTTTTTTTCAATAACACATGCATGAAAAAGCATTATAGGATGCTTGCACCAGTTTTAAAGCTTTATTGTATAAGTATGTTGTGAATATATACATTAATTGGAATGGTGTACAAATTCAGAATTAAAAAGGAGAATGCCTCAGAGAGAAATTCTATCAGCGCCTCATCTCCAAGTGGCTGAGTTATATTAAGGACTATGAGAGGCTTACACTGTGCAGCACATTACTGTACTGTGAGATAACAGATAACAAAGAGCACATATTCATATCAGGTTTATTTATCCAAATTATCTGAAAATTATCAGAGTACTAAAAAAATTAGTTCTCTGCTAAATGCTTACTTATTGTATCTGTAGTCTCATCAAAAAGTCTCAGAGTTTTGTAGCAGAAGATACAATGAATCATGTAGGCTTCTTGTCTCCTATACTTGCTCATTGACCTCATGTAATCATTTATCCTCGATTTTTTATACTAATATATTGAAGACAAACTTGATATTGTCAGGCACGCAATGGAATACACGCCAGGAAACCTTCCTTCCAGTGGTGAGGTGACAAATGAAAAAGAAAATAAAAATGGATTTTGTAATTTAAAACATAGTGTGCTTCAGGAAGAATGGATAGCAAGCTATAATGTGATATGATTCATTTCTATATATGCAGGGAAGGATTTTACACAAAAGCTTTATAGGAATTGTACGAGATATTTAAAGTAACATGAAGCCTATGCTACATAATGGTGCTGGCTTTATCTGTCACAGGCTAGAAGAAAAGTTTAAATACTTGTGTTTGCCCTCTTATCTTTCAGTAAGATGTCACATTATGCCTCATCCCGTTACGTATTTAATCATCCTTTGGACCTGGTTATGTGTTTGGAGGGGAAGGTTATCAAAGAGAGTAAAACAAAATGCACAAATGCTTCTCTCACTAAATTGATGAAGATCTTGTTGATACGATGTAAGGAAATTGCATTTTAGATATCTTCAAAGGTGGTGCAAAAGAAGTCAATGCTTTATGTTGAAAATTTTACATGACTTTGAAGGATATTCTCTTCTTCTAGGTGATCAATGGTGAGTGGATTTTAATGGTTTGAGCTTCTGTGATGCTCATTAAAGATAAAACATCCAGTGTTTCAGATCCTTAAAGTGCTCAGTCTTAAATGCCAAAATGGCTGTTAGAAGGGACAGGGTACTTTTAAAAAGCTAATCTTCATTTAGGTGGTTTGCAGGGTGAAGCTATGAAAATCTGTCCATTACTGGTGATAGATTCACTGGCTGATGGTGCCACCACAGAGTGGCAAAGAATGACTACACCTGCCCCTTTCTTTCATCGTGCCTCAGGATACAAAGTTGTTCATATTTAGGACCAGCACAGGGATACTGTTTTCTTTCTTCAGTCAGATCTTCTCAACAGATTAAGAAAGCTGCTGTCTGTCAGCAGCATTCAAAGTAATATGTTCCAAATACCTGTTATTTTAGCTTAATTCCATTCCTGTGTATAAGGTAAACATCCCAGTTTTCCCATTAAAGATACAGTGAGATGATGATTTGACTTCACCTTCCAAGGACTCCTACTTTTCCTGTGCAGTGCATGAGTCTCTGAGGCCTAGGAAGAAACAGAGCCCAGATCTCCTGCTTTCTATACCTGGGTCTTCATTTTGAGACCAAAACATATATTTGTAATACTCCTATCTCTACTAACTGGCCCTCAAAACAGAGTATAGATCTTGGGATTAGTGAGAAGTGATTTTTGTGTAAATGGTTAGGCCCTATATTTTTGGGGCATTTCTGCTGAAAATATATTTCACTGATTTCTACTGGTGTATTTTCATTTGTGGCAGACAGGTATATCTGAGTACATGATTTATTGTTTTGTATTACATTTTTGAGCTGATTTTTTATCATTTGTATGTAAATAAATTGTGCTGTCAAAGTCAGGAATTGAACAAAGCTTGCATAGCAGTCATAACCAGAGGTATGCTCAGGTTTAGTGTTCAAGGCTGGGTTGGAAGGGGCTTTGAGCAGCCTGATCTACTGAAAAGTGTCCCTGGCCACAGCAGAGGAGCTGGCTCTGGATGATCTTTAAGGTCCCTTCCAACCCAGGCTGTTCTATGGTTCTGTGATTGTGTTCTTAAGACTACTGACTCCTCACTCTCTTGTGGGGTGGGAGTTTATGGGAGATACGTCCACCTTTTGTATCCTCCACAACTGCTCATGGCCATGCATCAGCTGAGGTGGGCATCCCTAAGTGAGGAGAGCTGTCTCTACTCTGAGTACAATGATGCATTTTTCTATACAAAGGATTTGAGGCTTAACATTTTTCTTGAAATATCTCCTAATACACCAAAGTTTGACACAAGGAAAGGCCCACTGCCATAGTGTGCTACGGGTTCCAGGTTTCCACTTTTCACACATTTTATGGACAAATGATGAAATGCTGACTGCTGTTCCACTAACCTGGATGGGATAGAAATATAGCACAAGCCAATGCATTTATTTGCACTGATTAGTTGGCATTTGTTCTAAGTTTCAGCAGTTTGTCAGTAACATGTGATTAGTCTTGGAATTTGGTGGACTCCTGGAACAGCTGTAGACTGGCTTCACTATTATGAAATTGAGCTAGTAGAGGAGGCCCTGTAGTGGATGGCAGCTTGTGTGCTTCATCATGCACAGAACAGGCAATGTTTCCTCATTCTGGAGGGAAAAGATTTCTTTATTAAAAAAAAAAAAAAAGTTCTTAAAAATGTAAGGAATATTCTAAATCCTGAAATTAGGGGGAAAATAGAGCTGAGTGGATGTACACTGCAGTGGAATGGACTAACATTTTATGGAAACATGCTGCAGAGATTAAGATACAAGGGGATATCATTTTTTACTTACACTTGTATGATCAGAACTGTGAGGAAGAGCTTTAACTTTTGTAGGTAGATGTTTAGCAAAGTGTGTTTGCTGAAATATCTGTCCTTTACAGCCAAAAGCTCTTTTGTGCTTTGTAAGCCCATGTGGCCTGACAGAGGTAGTTTTGTGTCGATGCTGAGTGATTGCATGCTTTCTGGGTCATTCATGTTAACATTTTGATTATAGTGATGAGTTACAAGGGATGAGCTGCAAGAGACTGTGATGTTGCATTGGAATGTACTAACTCAGATGAAGAAAAAAGACATTTTTCAAACTGCAAAGCTTTGAGACAAAGTGAATCACATAAACAGATGACCTTTAAAGCAAACTTTCTGCTCTGTGTTCTGGTGGTGTTGTCAGCTGTTGTCCTAAAATCTTGGTGTCCTTCAGAGTTTGCTGTGTTACAGAGTTACAGCAGCTGTGATCTCAGGAAGTCTGTATGAAATACTGGGATGGGCTCAGTGATTATAAGGTATGAATCCTTATGAGAGCTCAGTTTCCCCCATAACTCTGTCTTGTGTTGGAAAAATATGTGTGATCCTGGAAAGCACAAAAATTGAAATTGTGAAGAAGAAAGAGGGGCATAATCCTGCATGGATGAAAGCACTTTGCATTATAACCAGCTCTCTTCTGCCACTTAACCACCACCAGGAGACAAAAGACAAGAGTAAGTGCTCTGCTGTTAAGCCTGTTATATCTTGATTCTTTTCTGCCCAAAGCACTTCAGACTAAGTGCACAGCTATACATTAGACTTGAGAATCCCACTTGATTTGGAATTTTTTTCTCCTCAGTGCATCTATACTCTGCGTCTATGCTAGATGTCATAGTCACTTCTCTTTGTTGGTCAGTGTACAGACCTGCATGATCTGCCTCTAAATAAAATTAATTCAGTGTTCCTTTAAAAGCAATGACAGGTAAAACCCCAGACCTATCTTTGGCTTTCAGTGAATTGTACAAAACCTGAAATAAATCTGCTACCAGTCACGCAGGGCAAATTCACCTTCCATAAACTTGATTTTAAAGACTTATCTACCTCAGGGATCTCCGTTGCTCATTCCCTGCCCCTTCTATGCATAGAAGTTTCATTGATCTCAGCAGGATTTCTGTGCACTAGGCACTTTCAGGATATACAGCAGAGACCTGTGGTGCAGATAAGAAGTGCACAATACTGGTTGGAAAGAAAATATGCATCAGAACATGTAGTTCTACCAGAACATTTAGTTAGCTTTTCATATGGAGAGTGGCACTGAGCTGAATTTATGTGCAGTGTAATTTATGTTTCACACCATTTTCAAGCTTCATTCATCTAATACCTCTGTGAATGCTCCAGGTCCTCTCTGATGCCTTCACGTAGAGGCTCCCTGTTTTTAAACATTTGCTAAAATGGTTATCCTGTGGCTATGAAGCATACATGTATATAGTACAGTCTGAAATTTTGTGTGCAAGAGGAAAGGGAAATTCTGTGTGTGTTTTAGTAGTTATGAGAAGTATTTCTTTGAGGTAGAAATACATTTCAAAGGTAGGGTCAGGTGCTGGGTTGACCCATAATCTATTGTATACTCTGGCATTGTCCCACTAGTGCTTTGTGGAATCTTGGAGGATTAGCTTTGCCAAAGAGCAAGTAGATTATGTCTTCCATAAGAAAGCATAAAAAATAAATAAAAAAATAAATGTAGGACTGTCTAGTTTGCAAACTGGAAAAGAATAAATGGGTCTCTGTTATTATTTCAGCCAAATGTGTCCTCTCGTACTGTGGAAGGCCACAAGTATTTTGACCTGATTATTTTATCTCAGCAGGTCAAATTTAGGGGAGAAGCCATTCTCCTTCCATTGTCCTTGTCCATGCACAGAAAATTTTAATAAAGCAAGGTTAGAGGAGCTGTTAAAAATCTTTTCCCTTTTTTAGTATTAGTCTCTCACTCTTCTCTCATATAAGCTTTAGCTCTCATTAAGTTTTTTTTTTTATTATTTAAATTGTTTTTATCTCATGTTGCAAACAAATCAATCAGAGGAGCCATCCTATGAATACAGAACATCCATGGAGGCCAACATTGATTTCTCCTCAACTGCTTCTTATTATAAAGTTCCTTGGTGTGAAGAAGATGCTAAATAGAAGCTAATAGACATTACATCTCACATACATTTTCACATTCTGAAAAATACAGCTTGGGGATTTTTCTTTTTATTGAGCTTTTATTTCTTGAGAAAGGTAAAAAAACATTTCTCCAATTCTTCCTTTTTTTTTTTTTTTTTTTTTTTTCCCAGTGCTGGAGACTAGAAGCTTGCTTAGGTATTGGGAGTTATTCACCCTGACCAACAGAGTGTAATTGCCTTGGAATAATCACTTTTGTGGTAGAAATGTTTGTATTTCCTGCTGTGTTAATTGGTGTTACTAGTAAAGCCTGCAAGATAGGAATTTCTCAGCTACCAAGAAGTCATTTGCTAGCCAGTGTGATTAAAGAAAGCAGAAGACAGCCAAGTTATTTTAGTAGAATTTTTAGCTTTCCCAGAAAAAAAAAAATTGCAGAAACACAAATAGACTACTTAGAAACTTGCCACTTTTTCTTACTGACACTACCTGTTGTGCATAAATTTGTGAACTGCCATGACATGAGTGGCTAGTATTGGGAAGGGCAGTTGCATGAAGATGAGAAAACCCAGGATAAGATAAGTAAACCTGACATTCCCTTGTTGACAAAGAAGGTGGACTACTCCTCTAACATCATTGTAAAAAAGGTGTCCCAAATCAAACCTCAAAAAACCCAGCTTATCCCTTTGCCCAAGGAGTGCTCCTTGGCTGGGTGCTCTGCATATGGTGATTGTTACTGGGGACTGCAAGGGTTAAGCATCTCCTTCCACTCTCACCCTTACACTTTCCCATTGCCTCCTCTGACAGCTGGAGGCCAGAGAGCCCCTACATGACAAAAGAGTCTCAATGGGCACAGCTGTCTCTCCTAGTTGAGATTTTGTGAAAATAGGAAAAAAAACCCTGTCCTCCGTGGAGCAGAGCTGTTGACTCACAGCCTTTGCCCACTGCAGCCGGAATGCTTGCTGCAGCTTCCCATCCAGCATCTTCTTTAATTCAAGGAAGAGTCAGAGTAGGCTTGTGAATGTGAAGACAGCTTTTACAGAATCACAGAATGGGTCAGGTTGGAAGTGACCACAGTTGGGGTCACCTAGTCCAATCTCCCTGCTCAAGCAGGCTTATCACATGGCACAGGATTGTGTCCAGAGAGTTCTTGAATACCTCCAGTGAGGGAGGCTCCACACCCTCTCTTGGTTATCTGCACAGTAAAGATGTTCTTCCTCATGTTCAGGTGCAACTTCCTGTGCATCCCTTTCTGGCTGTTGCCTCTTATCCTGTTGCTGGGCACCACCAAGAAGAGCCTGGCTCCATTGGCAGCCCCCCTTTAGATTGGCAGACATTGATGAGGTTCCCCCTCAGCCGTCTCTTGTCGAGGCCGAACAGGCCCAGCTCTCTCAGCTTTTCCTTGTGAAGGAGATCCTTCTGTCCCTTTGTTACCCACACTGGACTTTCTCCAGGAGCTCTATGTCTCTCTGAGGAACCCAGAACTGGACGCAGCTTCAGATGGTGCCTGAAAGAGGTCTCTTCACTTTTTTCCTCTCTCAATTCTTATGCTGAAGGTAATTAGTTGTGTTGATTAAACCCCAGATTCAAGCCTGCTGGCTCTAAAAATCTATTTGGAAGTTTTAAGAGGGATTTCATTTTGTTTTCTTTTTACTCTCAACTTACTGCTATCAAGTGACTACTTCTCTAAACAGACTCTCTATAGGCTGTTGGCTTCTTTTAATCCTTGTATATGGTGTTTTAACATGATTAAGAGAACCTAAGCATTCTTTAGATAGCTACAGCTTTGGAATTTAAATTTAAATTTAAATTACTCCTAGCAGAAACAAATCAAACTTGCATTGCAGACCTACCAAAAATACATTAGTATATATTAACCTGAAAGCTCTTGCTGGAATAAATTGAGAGATTCAGTAGTGCTTCTCTCAGCAGTGTCATATCCAGAGACATTTAAATTCATTTTGATTTTAAATTGAGTTTCTTTCTGAATTCCAGGCCAGACCAGCATTTCTCAGCATACCTAATGAAAGCATCTGCTATGCTGGACTGGTGTTATATGCAAGTAAGTGAATGGCTAAGAGAAGGGACTGAAGAGAATAACCAAGCCCAGGATTTGGATCAAATACGAGTGTCTTCTGTAGGTAGACAGAATAGGGTGATGGTAATTTCTATCATTATTTTTGTCTTTCACCCATCCATATGGTGGGGACAGTTTTCACAGACAAGGCAGAAAGCGGAAAAGCCTGGAGTCTTAAATTCTTCATAATTAGGTTCCTTTTTTTTTTTTTTACACAAGAAAGAAGGCTGAAAGGAATCCTTCTCCCTGACCTCTCATTCACATTCGTGCATCACTGTGTCATAAATAAGACCTGTTAAGCTCAGGGATAAATTAATCTAACAGTAACATAACACAAACAAAGAAGAGAATGTCCTTGTGCATAGGCAGCTTCAGTTGATATTAAAGAGAGCTGATACAAATGCAGACTTTCACCAACGCATATGAATACTTAAATTTAATGTATAAGATCAAGTTTCATTTTTCTTTTGGCTTTGGAGAAGGAATTCTGTTTACAGTAAGGCAGTGACATAATACTGCAGCATAAGTTACCCTTTGCATTATAAATCAATTACTTTAACTTTTGCCATGTCATCAACAAGCAGCCAAGAAATTTTGCTTTTTTGAATCAGAATCACTGACTTCCATATGTAAAGTACTATTGACCACCTTCTTTGCTGATTTTATGATTTAAATGTCTTTTTTTTTAATCCTTTCTGCATATTTTTACCATGATCAGTATATTAAGAATATTGTTAATTTTTATACTATTGCTAGTCAGATTAGAAAAGATCAAATCTCATTCCATTTTGGTAAGCACTTCTATGAGTAGGAATTCTAATCTTCAGGCTCAAGAGCCTAAATTTACCCACTAGAAGCTGGATGTAGAATCTTGCATCTCACATCACTTGGTCTCTTCTTACAGTTAACAGAAGGAAATAGACATTTTCAATTAATGTTTCATCTTATTCTGAAATTGGATATATCTCCCAATTCTACTTTTTCATCTCTTAATTGCTTATAGAGGAATCTCAGGAGGAACAGCTCACATGTAATGCCCCAATCTGTTTTAAGGAGAAACAATTCCTTCAGAAAAGTGGAAGTTCAATAACATGAGGAGATCTTGCTTAGAAACCGTAGGGTTGTTGTCAAAGTGTTTCTTCATTTGTGGTGTGGCTGCACCATTTGCTATATGTATGCTCAGATCCTTGTGCTGCGTTTTTCCTGCCTCTGGAGAGAGGACACATACCCTAAGCAGGGTTTTTACCCAGCCAGTGAGTATATAAACTTCACAGGGAATGTGACATTACTAGAAGAAAATGATAGCAGTTGTCCCTAGTAAAACCTGCTGAGTTTGTTTTATTCAGGCAGGCTCCTGCAGAAGCAGATAGCCACCATCTCTGTCATGTTAGGTGATGCTTTGGGAAATCATCCTGAGAAGCACTCCCACCCCATGAATTCTACTTCATAGAAAATGAGCTCTGATTCTACCAACAGTAGTATTGAGCTGGAGGTTTAAGTGTGTTTCTCTTGAACAGAGCAAGAGGAAGAGCAGTGTAGGTTTTGCCAGGTCTCTTAAAAAGAGATTTGTAAAGGTCTTAGCCTGTCAGTGAGAGAGAAAAGTAGCTTTTTTCAATGCTAAAGCTAAATACTGAACACAGTAAAATATAAAAAAAATACATTAACTGTGGATGGCACTGCACAATCTTTTATTATGGCGTTGTATGTAATGACTCTCTCTTACAGTTCATTTTGGCAGAGAAGTGAGACTCCTCCATCTCCTCCCTCAGAAAGCCAGTTTGCAGATCAGTACACTGAGCGTAGTCTGGTATCACAACTTACAGTAAAACATGTGATAAGACAGCATACTTGGCTTGAAGTTGGTAGTTTATCTGGAATAAACTTTCTTTACTTTGTGCGATGAACACAAAAACCCTGGACTGAGTTGCAATGTGCCACTATGGTGGTAGTGATTGATTCACCAGATGCTGTGCTCTAGGTAGTGCCAGTTACCAGTGTCAAATCAACACATACAGGGTTACCCCTCTTACAGAAGGTGAAGTAAAGGAATATTCAGGGTTATAATAAATATATGCAAGTTTTCGTCATTTAAGTAGAAAACCAAAATAGTATTTAGCAGCTTGGCTTAAAATGGAAAGGACAATAGCAGATCTCAGCCTCGTTCTTAAACAAACTGAGTTTTTAATGCTAACATTGAATGTATAAACTTCGAGGAATTTTGGCTCTAGCCTCATTGTTCTTTTGCAGCTTTTAAATGCATGCTACAAGCAGAAATAAACACTTACAAAGACTTTTTTGGTGTTAATATCTTTGCCCACATAGCAGTCATGCTGTAGTGTGGTGTGTCAATTTAAAGGATTTAAAAAAAAGAAAACCAAGAAGTGTTTATATGGAATATGTGTTATTTTCAATTAATTTATGTGCAAATGTGCTATTCAAAGGTTCTATGCGTTTCTCATTATATTGTCTCCCTAATTTAGAGTGTACTCTGTGTGTCATTGATATTTTCCAAGGCAGTATGCAAAGAATGCTACCACCACTTTTAGTGATAATTGAATAATCACCTATTGAGTCTTTTCTTATTTCTGTGATTCTTTCTATACAGAGGTGACACAAGTAGTAGTTGACTACTGAATCATTCTGAATTTTGGTATAAATGTATTTAAGTATGTGTGATGAATGTGTGCACTAACTTTGCTTTTGTTGTCTCCAGAAGGAATAGCAAATAGTTCTTTGTTCAACTTTAATTTTAAAGTTAGTCCCAAAGTGCCAAAAGAATGGAAAAAACATTTTGTAAAATGTTTCATAACTTATTGGTTTTTTTATTTCATATGGTCAGTTAAAACACAGATTCAGTGTTTTCATATCCAAAAGCTGTACAGCCCCATGTATTGCAGATACATAAAAGTGAAATGTTTTGATGAAAAAAAAAAATGGAAACGAGTAAAAAAACTGTCTTGGGTGAAAATGGGAAGAGAAAGCATTCACAAAGAAAGTGTCAACAACAATTCTGAACTCCAGCTACCTTGATCTAATTTTCATTTTGTCACTCAAAGCAGAAGAAGTTAAAGTCAAAGTTTAATATCTCTAGACAAGGGCACAAGTTGCAGAACTCAGGAAGAGTTGCCAGCCTCTCAAAGAAGTGCTGATTTTTTCCCCTTTAAAAATGAGAAGGAAACTTTTAAGTTGAAATAACAAAGAGAACTTAGAATAAGGACAGAAAATTTGAAAACAAACAGAAAACTTGGAACTAGACAAAAGTACAGTATTTTATTTTATTCCAAAGTATTTGTTTTTCTGTCCAAATGGATGTGATTTCGTAGCATTGCTCTCTTGAATGAAAATCACAAAAATTTCCTTCCTCATGATCAAACAATGAAAGGTCATATATTTCAATGGTCCTGAAAGTGAGTTTGAACTAACTTTCATTTGGGTTTTAACACCTTTTCCTTGATCAATCTTTCCTGTAAAATGTGCATTGTTTTTCTTTTTATTTTTCTTTTACTTTGTGTTGTATATATTTAGAATGTAGATGCATCTGAAAGTCTCTATCACAGTTCTTCTCCTGGTAATCCATTCTAAAAATCCTGTTTGCAAAGTCTCTGTCTACTACCAGAAAACTGATGAGTTACATTATTTGTGCATAAAGAATAATGTCAAATATTGTCTTATGTGTCCTCTGTTTCTAGTTTTGTACTTCAGCAGTAAATGCTTTGTTTGTTCCTTATGGTATTAGGCAAGCTAATACCATAAACTACCTTGTGTTCCAGTAATTCAAGCCCATAATAATGGTGAGGGTGATGACAGGATGTTCAGCCCACTATGCCATAGAATTATAGGAATAAAATGGTCCGTTTTGGCCTTTAGGGTGGTTTTCTTCTTTTCCTTGTTTTTCCTTTCCATTATTCTGTGAGTGTAATTGACGTTATTGAAACATGAAGAAATTTTTGGTCAAGTTTTTTTTTTTTTTTTACTTTTGACTCATTGAGTGTTGTAATACTCAAGTCAACCAATTAGGCAGTCAAGAAGTGTAATGGAAAATACAGTGTCACCAAGTATGGAGTGCAATACAGGCAACTGGAATGGTAAGGAAATTTATGAGAGGAATACACAGTGAGAACTGATATGAAATGCAGTAGAGCAAGGTTGAAAGGATAAAGGATTGTTTTGTTAATTTGCCATGTGAAAGAGTGTTCAAGAGCCCAGAATCTTCAAATACTTAATTCAGGAGAATTGGAGGAGGGAGTCAGAAGAGAGGATTGAGATAATATCTCAATTTTTTGTTTTATGCTTTGAGGTTTGTAAAATATGTGTATTTTCATGGTACGCCGAAAATGGGAAGTTTTATTGTATCTAGATCTGCATTTGTGTTCTAGCTGTGTCTAAAATGAAGTATGCATATGTCAGAGAGCATGTACTTTGGAAATTAGACCAGTACTGGCAAATATCCTAAGCTGTATTCTTGATTCCTTGCTTATTTTCAGTCCTGTGTTTGCATCCTTACTAAACATGTGGGAAAAAATTAAAATGGCAACAACTGGCAGTGAGAAGCAGTGGAACTGTTGTAGAAGCTACCTTATACACACCTTAATTTTGAAATACAAATTGTAAATGAAATAGCAGATGACATTATGTAAATTCATTCCTCTATCAGCAATTTTTGCCAAGTAGTGAAAAAATAGTCAGAATGGTGCTTGATGAATTTGCATAATTGCACATCTGAAAGTCTTAAGTGGTAATAACCATTGTTAAATTACTTAGTAATATCATTTTTCCTAATTCAAACTAAAGTTTCAACAACTACTAATTGAAGGGAATTAACTAGGCATGACTATTAAAAACAAACACAACCCATTGTCAATTTGATCATAAAACTTAAATGGTATGATTTTTCCTTTTTTAAATTTTGCTGGCTTCATGCTTGTCACCCTTACCTTATGGAGTTTCTGGGGCCAATGTTCTCATGTTCATGTTGATCATCAGGAAAGCCACATTAACTCTTATGAGAAGATCTGATGAGATCCAGCTTTCAGAAAACAATTTTTAGCCATGTGTTTTGATGGGATTGGAAATGAAGATTGCATTGTAATGATACTGCAGCAAGATTGTTTTTAGCAGGCTGAATATACCCCTGGGGTTCTCTCATATGGACTGAGTGGGAACACTTTACGTCATGTGATAGTCCTGTACCTCTGAACATATATTTTATTCAGGATTACTCCTTCGTTTTGAAGGAACTGGGAAAACTGTAGAGTAAAAGAAGGTAGGTTTAGAGGATGGGGTCACTATGCCTGAATCATGTGTCAGACACCTGGCACAGTAAATTGAAGCACCTAATGACGTAGGGATGGACCCTATGTCATTTTCCTCATTTTCTTTAATACAATAATGCAGGAAAGGCAAATGCTGAGAATGTTGCTACTGGTGGATTATTGAGATCCACGTCATGGAAGTCCACTCATATAAATGAATGCAGTCCACTTCAAATGCTGGAATTCAGATACGTTAGAAGCCATAGCAATTGCATTATTTATGGAGAGGCCTTACAGAAAAATAAACCTCCTCATGTTGTATGCTAACAAAAACAGCTGATATTGCATTTGGGAAAGAGAGGACCAAGATACAGAAGATTAATAATGGAAAAAAAGCAGCTGGATAAATTTTAAGCTGCTTGAAAAACACATTTGCAGCAGGATTTTCTTTCTCAAAACATTTCACTCATATCCTGAAGTTTTCTTTCGGACAGGAATTTTCAGGTTCTGAGTATAACTTGCATATATTCTGTAGAATACTTCATACAGACAGTAGAGAAGAACTGTAGCCATCCCAGCATGTGGAAAAAAATGTTTTTGAAAATCTTGATTCCTTCAGAACCTCACAACTGCAAAGGCAGGAGCTGTGTGAGCACGCCATGAATGCCTGCAAAGGAGGAGCAATCACTCCATGCCCTTTTACCAGCATTTGTTATTTTAAGATGATGAGGGGCTAAAGCAGAAGATGGCAAAAGTTTTAGAGCTGTGTGCTCTGTGTGATTCTAGTGAATTATTCCGATCACATGGCATGGGTTATGTATTTATGAAATATCCCAGCAGACATGGCAACTGAGTTAAACCTATTAACAGTGAATCTCCAAAGAATCCCTACAGCTTCCCATTGCTCAGTATCAGGCATTAAGATTGAATATAGGCATCAACATAGAAGATTCTCCCAGAGAAAGGAGACAGGCAAGTCATCATCAGGCACAGAATTCTCCTGCTCAGAATAATTGCCTATTTGCTCTGCATTCGAGCCCTATTCCTTGAGCTTAGATCTCCTGCACATCTAGTTAGAACTTGCAGAATTAATATCAGGTTTCCTGTCACTTCACTTATTACTTTTGTCAGTGGAATTCAAGGAGAAGAGTCAAAAACGTGTTTTTTAGAGGCTATTTCTTAAGGACTTCTGTTTTTTCTTTTTTGTTTAAATAGAAACCTGTCTGTTAGCATGTCAGGTTATTTCTTTTGGCTACACTGGAAAGGACATCTGAATAAATTGGGATTTTACAATACAGGTATTGTTGCTTGGAGATCATTATTGTGTTATCCTTTCTAACCAGAGCTACACCTTGGGTAAAAAAAAAAAAAAAGTCTTTAGAATGGGAAAAATAGGTTAAATAGCAGACTGGATGTGTTCTCTTTAGACTTCACTTTCAGAAGGCTTCTTCTATTCTGAGTCTTAGTGCATGGGAGCAATCTTTTGAATAGGACAGAAATACAAAAATGCATTTCATTTGTTTAATGCAGTGCTAGGAAATCTCAGTGCGTTTTTGTAAAGAATGATGATATACAGATAGCATATTAAGAATCTTCACTGGAGGAAAAAAAAAGTTATGTCTCCCTCCTAGTCGTGTTGGATTCCAGTAAAGGACACAAAAGGCTATTGTCCTTTATACTTTTAAGTAGTTTTCTTTAGAAAGATGACCTGCATTTTGATGCATTTATGAATGGAGTGGTGGGTGGACCTGCAGTGCCATAAGACCAATAATCACTAGGTCCCACTGACTTCAACAGATTTATATTGGCTGAGGAAAACTAAAAAAATCAGTGTAATTCTTTATACAGATAAAATTTGAGTAAATTAGTACAATCCCAAAGATACACTCAGAACAATTTCTCTGACAACCTGCTTTGTTCCAAAGAGTGCAAATGCTGTTATAGCAAATAAATTACTGGACTTTTGTTAGTCACTGCCACTGCAATTGGTGAGTGTACTGGAATTCTTACTATTTCTCCTCCCTTAACACTGAGACTTTTTCATTGTTTTCTGCACATTCATATATATCTCTGAAGTTTTAGCTGTTATTTCCTCTTCTGTGTTATAAAAATGTGAAATATATAATTTTCATCTCTTAATGATTATCTCTGTGATCTCCCTAATCAATAAATAGCTAATATATCCTTGCAATACAGTAACAATGCTTGACAGCAAAACATCTGTTCTTATGCTGAACTCTCTTGTTTGGTCTTCACTTAACTGTTTTCATGTAGCAGATTCTTTTTAAAGGTTAGCAAAATTATTATTCATTTCCATTGTAATTTTGGAACCTTCTTGGAGAGAGAATGCATGTGAAGGAGTTCAACATGACAAAGAAAAGTTAAAAATATGGGTTGATTTTGCTTTTCTGCTATCATTGATCTTGGCTTTGTCGTTGTTTTAAAATATCATTCTGTATATCATTAAAGTGAGGAAGCTTCAGATCATGCAAAAATCTTCTGGAAAACAGATTTTATATTGGAATTGGAAATAAAATGAAAAGTAATGAGAAAAGAAATCAGATTAAAAGGCCAGAAAACCCATTAGAAACTGTATGTTTGTGTATTATCTAGCAAATCAAATGTCAGGGGAAGACACTTGTGAAATAATTATCAATCATTTAAAACAAAAAGGAAGCAAACAACAGAAGCCTTCTTTTTTTATATTTCAGAGGGTAAATCCAGGCTGCTAGATCCATCAATAAAGAAATTATATGGCATTATTCTGATTTTAAAAGACAGTTGCACTGTCAGAAGGTTTGCTGGAAAACTTCCCCACCCAAACATTATTTTTCTGTTCAGAGGTAGAACATTGTTGAAGTGAGGAGTTTCGTTTCACACATTGAAAGAGACCATTGAAATGGTGCCCACCAGGGTTGGCAGCGCTGTTGAACAATCCAACCTGAACAATGTTGAGAGTAAATGTGGAGCGAGACCTGGGGATAGACACAGGCCTTGCCAGCAGGAAACTTGGCTTTGCAGAAAGTATATTATTTGTGAAGCAGCAAGACAGTAAATTCGTGGAAGAAAATGAATGTTCTGTTTTCCCTTCAAGGTTCTCTTGTGATTTGGTTTTCTGCATGCTGGTCTCTAAGACCCTTGTGAATTTTGTCTTTACTTATGTGTTACACTGTTTGACATTGGGACATACTAGGAAAATCCCAGAGGTTTGTGAAGGTAGGTAAATTTGGGATAATCAACTGTGCCTTGCTGTTCTTGAAATCAGGCTTCAAAACTTCTTCAGTATAAACAGGGACAAGTCTAATTACAACTAATTTTATTAAGTACATATTTACTTCTGTCTGTCTTTGCAGTAGCATCATTTTTGACTTCACATGAAGATGGCAGGGACATGAGCACAACCTCTTAGGTGACATTGCCCTCTAGGGATATAGATACGAGTGTGAGCCTGGAATAGCTAAATATTGCACTGAATAAACAGGTCTGCTTGAAGCTTTAGATAACTGCACATTTACTGTTCTGATGTTCTGTATTTGATAACTTTCTACAGATACTATGTAATATAGATATGTATATAAACCTATGTTATGTACAAACATGTACAGAGAGAAATGTGTGTGTCAGTGATTGCATCCAGTCCTTATAATCATTACAACCTCAATTTGAATGAGCACTATAGATCAGGCTGCCTTCTGATAAACCACTTAGTGAGCTGATGGTGGCATTGCAAACTTGGATCGGTGAATGGGATTTTTCCTGACATAGACTGAAATGGGAAATGAGGCTGAGAAAATGGTGCAGCTAGGCAGAACTGTTTGAGAAGGGTTAACGTGTGAATAAATACTGCACAGCAAGTCAGGAGATCTGTACTCAGTGACTGTGTGACACTGGACAACTTCTGTTATCCCTGTGCTGCATCTCATCCCTTTGTGAAATGAAGGAAATACTTTACTGCCTACTGGGAGAATGAAATCATTAGTGCTTGTAAGGTGTTTGCAAACAAAGTCAGTGATAAGCACTATAAAAACCCCCACCTTATTTAGGATGCAAAAAGTGGCAGCAGAAGTTACCTTGAAGGAGCCTGGCATGACACAGCTTGAGAACTACGTAGGCATGCTCGTACCCTAATCCTGCAGTGCTAGAACATGTTGCATAATGTAAATATAAAGAGTTCAGTTTGTATGAGAAGACTCTCCTACAAGGGTATTACAAAGCAGGAATAAGAGATACAGGATTAAACCTGGAATAATTCTGTGCTCATTTTATATGCTGTGTAAACACAGTAAAATCTGATAATAAAAGTAATCTAGTTGACCATTTCAAATAAATATATTTTTCTTCTGTTACTATAAAGCAAGTCCTCCTGCAATGTTATTCTGTTTTGGCACATAGGCACCCTTAAAACAAAAGCTTTTGCCTAAATATGCTTTCATCTTTGCTTATCCACTAGCAAAAGCAGTCTGTTGCAAACAGGCTGTGCTGAGGCCTGGATCACCTTGATTTCATCTCATGCAACATGTGCTTGTATTTAAATCCAAGTAATATATTCTATCCAGGCCAGTTAAAAACCCCATGCATATACCATGTAGCTAACCAATAAGTTCCCTGAGATCTCGTATGACTTTGTCCCTCTGAATGCACAGTTTGATAGAACCACATTAATCATATGGCACACGTCCCAGAAGTCCGGTTCTTAGGGCACCCCAGACAGAGATGGAGACAAAGAAATCTTACATTCATCTCCTGCTCCACCAAGAAGTCCATGCTGGCCTTTTCAATACAGCTTCCTCTACCCTTGCCATAGAGTCTAAGAGTCACTGGTTATCAGTATGAGAAGCTTGTCCTTCTCATTTTGGAGCTGAGCTTTAGAGCCTGAGACTGTTCTCCCCACTGATAACAACCCAAGAAGCAGAGCTGCACTGAATAGAAATAACAAATATGGCTTAATGACAGCTCTTTTAACAAGGCTGTCACTCCTTTTAGGATCAACAGTCAAAGGGAAGCCCAATGCTGAATAAAATCTAGGGTTCCATTTTTCCTCTCCTCAACACTTCTGTTAAGGGTATAAAATCACTTTCTGCCATGGTTTATTGTTACAACCGAGTCACATAGAGCAGTACATATTCTACTGTTGTGTTAATTCAGTAGAATTAATACTGACATCAATCTGTTGTGGTTCATTAGCTGGAAGTTTTATTTGTGTGCAGATCCTAGGTGAAGTATTTGGAGAACATTTGGTAATTCGGGTAATATTCATATTTTCATTACTCAGTCTTTACCTTACCCTTCATTTAAAACTCCTTCTTCATCTTCTCACCATACTCAGGACTGGGATTTTTCCTCTGTTTCTAGTTCTGTATCAAAAGGCATTCTCAAAAAGGTTTTTTCCCCTCTCACTTCAGTTTGCTTGTCTCTTGCCAGGTTGCAAGGTTCAGTACTCACCTGCCTTTTCATGACAGGAGAAAGCCATTAGGTCTCTGCTAGGCCTGCCAAATTCCTTGAAGTAGAAAAGTTGTTGCCCTTTAATTCTTACTCTGCTGTGTTGTCTTCAAGTTTTATTAGCAACCTGTTCTAGACTTTGTTTTCTGTCTCCAGGGAAATACTACATTGTAAGCAATAAAGCTGGTAAAAAGGAAAAAAAAAAAAAGAAAAAAAAAAAAAAAAGAAGAAAGGAAGGAAACCAAGAGCCAGATTAGCATCTCTCTTAACAGTAGGGTGAAAAATAAGCTCATGTTTGCAATGAACTCTTCTTAGGCTGGTGGAAATTACAACCCAGAGGTCATACACTTAGTCACTGGCAGCAGAATGTTGTCACTCCCTGCTGGCTGATTCATGAAATAATTTGCTGTGAAGAAAATTGCTGTTTCACATCAGCTGGAAAGAGCTTTTGCCAGACCAGACTTTGATATTGCTGTTGAGTTACAATCAAGCTTTGAATAGAGTTGCACACAGACTCATCATGCCAGCATGGCTGCATCCATGTGCCTGTAAAGCAAAGAAAGATCCCACTCAAATGGGGACAAAACATTAAAAAATTATATGTTTTGGTGCAAGCAACTATTACTATTTCTCCTAATGTAATTTATCTGGAAGAGAGGTCCTTGCTTTTTCATCATTCATATAGTTGTCTCTAATTTTATTTTCTGGCATGTAAGCATTGACTCATCTATAGAGTTTTGAGATAAGCTTTTGAATTTACTTTAATAGCAGAGCCTTGGTATTTTTGTATAGTGGAGACTCAATCGTCTCCCCCAGTATCTTTAGTGATTTGATGCCAAACAATTGTCCCTGAGACCATCCACAGCCTTAGTGGGTTCCTCGCAATCCAACAGAATAGTTCTTCTGTTTTGTTTTCAGAAAGTACTACATCTTTTAAAAAACTTCTGTCATTCTGTTTGCTATAGGCAGTGACATTTAAGCAGCCATTTCTGCTAGAATTTTCTTTTTGCCGCAGTCTCTGTGAAGTGTTTGTGAAGGCCCCTGTTGTCATCCAGAAATGGAGGACATGAGTTGCATTTACTTTTCTGTAAAGCTAGGACATTTTCAAGGACAATTCAGAAACATTGCTCTCCTTTCTTTTCCTATTTTTCCATTCATTCTGTTAAAGTGGGTTCTTTTGCATATTTCTATACCTTTCTTTCCTTTTCAAATATTCTTCCTTGTGCTTGGCTCTCTCATGTTCTAATTATTCCAGTATTTTTAACTGAAGGAGTAGAGGGCTGTTTTTTTACTTTGCAAATCTTAGCATTGAAATTTGTAATTTTGGGGTGCATGGCAAAGTAGAATCTAGTATGACCTTCATAAAATCTCTGAGCAATGTATTAGAACATTAAAGATTAGTCTATCACTCAGTCTCTAATATGTAGGTTTGCTTCCTTGTCTACCCTCAGCTGAGAGCTCTGCAATTGAAATTTCCGAAGGGTTTAGTGTTATCTGTTTAATATTCTAGGATATTGTCTCAGATGATAATAAAAGATTTTTAAGCTGCAAGACATAGAATTTTCCTTATGTCGTAGCACATTAGATTTAGTGTTGATATCATCAACACATTTTGCAAAGAGCTATGAAATATGAGTAAGATCTTCCATTGTCTTGGGAAAAGATTATAATGTCACTTTTTTGTCTTTCCCTCAAATAAAGTGTCATCATAAATAGGTGACTTAGTGGAAAATTCCCAGTGAATCCACTGTGCAGTTCTCTGTCATGGAAACCACAGGTACAGTTGTGCCTTGAAGGCTTACTTCAAGCTGGTGCAAAGCCTCGATGTCCTGAGAGGAGCTCCAGGTGGTCATGTGCTACAGGGCCTTTTTGCCTTCTTGCCCTTCAAGGAAATGGGAGTTACTGAGCATTTTTTTCCAAGGTCTTATCTTCCTTTTCTAGCACATAAATGCCTGTGCCACATCCACTCCCTACCTTCAGGTACTTGGTGAGTGGGGCAGTAGCCATTCAGCACAGTTACTACCCAAAAAAAGTCTGTCTTTCAGACTCAGGGCTTGGAAGTTGCCAGGAGGAGCAGCCAATGCATCAGGCTGGAGCTGCAAGGGGTATTGCAGTCCTTGTTCTGAGCTGCTGCTCACCCCTTCTTCTGGGGAGAAAAAGGTAAGGTGTATCGGCATCATTACTTACATATTGTTTCCAAAGTATTGCCTTCCTCCCTTTGGGCCCATTTACAGAAGAAGATAGTGAGAGCACACAGTGAGGTTTTGTGGCACACAAATTATGCTGTCCAAGGCATTTAGTGTGACTTGGTTATTGTCCACCACAGCAAAATGAACTCCTGCCTTTAAGAATCAGTCAGTCACTGTTTTTTAAATGCTTCCTGCTTTGGAACCTATACCCAGCCCTGGTTTTGTCATAGTCAGGGTCAAAATCACTTTTTAAAATTATTCCTGCATTGAAGTGAGAAAGCTGGTGATGCTATCTGTTAGCTCCTAGTAAACTCCTTCATTTTAGGGCATACATAGGACAATAATTTTTTTAAAAAATTCCCTTCAGATTTTCCTTCTTTCTCAGACTAATGGCAAAATGATATGGCTGAGCTATGTTTTAGATTATTAGTGGTTGGAGTTTTTGCTGCTGTACCCAGCTGTTATTAGAATGTGTGTTAATTAGAACTGATTTAAATAAAAGGATTCTTACTAGGCATTCTGAGAAAAATGTCTGAATATTTCTGAATATTTTAAAACTTTTTAACAGATTGATAGCTGGTTAAAAATTAGCCTTATTTTACATTTACACTGGAATATTTCATGCATCTGCAGTAATCAGTGCTTTTAGAAATAGATTGTTTCAACTCAGATGTCAAGAAGGTCATGTGATTACTTTGACAACACACAGGGCATCTTCACCCAAACCAAATATTTATTGATTGTTTATATTTTCTACTGCTACTCTTTAACAGGCTGTGAATAGAGCTGCAAATAGTGTTAGCATTGTATATATGTAGCCACTTTTTTTATTACAGTGGCCATTCATGAAGACACAACAAATGTGTCTTTCCCTAACTGGGACAAAGGAAAAAAGTATTATTAGAACACATACATGTGAATTAAATAAGCTAATGGTCATAACTGAAGCTTTTTTTAACTCATGTAGTATAACCCTGGGTTGCATAAGCTCTTCTTAACATTAATAATATACATGTGTTGGAGTGTGAGCAGGGAATCCCAAAGCTCAACTGCAATTATTAAAAAATAAATGTGAATGTACAGGAATTATCATTATGCTGGTGGAAAGAAATCATTTCATTGACATGAGACATTTGTCCTGGTTTCCGTGTTTATATTGAAAACATGTTTGAAGAGGTTTTTTTGTCTCTCTAGAGTTAGTTCTAGCAGTGTCATACAGAGGAATATATGATGGTAATGTTCATGTTTATCTAAATAAATACAAAGTAAAAACTAATACAGAACATAATACAATTAAATCTAAAATAAATAGATTCCACACTAGATATTAGAGTAACACTTAAACAGCTACATGAAATAAACTTTTATGAACAGAATTCATTTGTACAGCATAAATTCTAATAATTTTATCTCTGGACTGTCAGTGCAAGTAAGCTTTTCTCAGTGGGAATAGCAAAGCCTCTGTGATCAATAATATTTGTTTCTGAGAATAGTAAAAATGGATTTTATAGCAGAAGCATAGAGCTATTGTTTTGCGAAGCAGCTTTGGATGAAAGCTTTGCGTTTGTTCTTTTCTCCTGAGGCTACTAAAGAGAACACTGAAAAAATAAAAGGGGTGACCACAGAAGCAAGTAGGGTCACCCATTACCAGGGATTCATTTTATTTCCATTAGAGAGGAACTAGAAAGCATATCACACTATTTGTACCTGATTTTCCATTATAAATTATGGTACATGAGATCATTTAAAAATCGCTCAGCCTTTCAGATGAAACCGCCTCTGTTGTCGTTCCTTAATAATTGAACAGTAAGAAATACAAGATCTCCATTTTCATCCGAGTAACTTGTGAGATGGGAGAAGAGTAAAAGGTATATGAAGTGCAATCTTCCTAAAAGCTCACAGGGCAGTCTCAGAGGGGGATTTAAAGAGTGGTTTTGGAATCACATTGAGAGGGTCAGGTTTCCTCAGTGAGCTTCTACCTGCAGATTGGAATCCTGGGGCCCCACACAGCTGGTGTATCAACCACAGTCAGTTCAGGAGAACCAGTATGGAGTACATGCAGGAAAATCATTGTGCTACTGGTTTAAAACCGTGATACAACTCAGACCTCTCCTCTAGTTCACTGCCTCAGTGTATGAATTTTCAGATTTAATGCTTCTCTGGGATTACAAGCAACATAGTAAGACAGCAGAACCTCACTGTGTAACTTATTTTTCCTGAAAACTGGTTCTGATGTCATGTTAGCCATTGTCTTCACTCTCTTTGCATTTTGCCAGTGTGAAGGGATTTCAGCTTTAAGTTTAAAGACCAAATAAAACACAAAACCAAAGTTTGTAAGATCTATTTCAGTGTAACTGCTGTCATATTTACTTCCAGTGAAAGTGTTCTCATCAGCTTCACTGGATCTTGGGATCTTGGGTTGGACATTGTTTGCCTGATCTCTATTAGTTCCTTGTCACGCTCAGCAGAAGTGTGTGTGTCTGTGTGGCAAGTCATGCATGGTCTAGAAATCTACAGTGAGAGACACAAAAAGGTTTTAAAATTATTTTTTAATACAGGAATATATTTTAAGTTTGACATTTTTTTCATTTTATTTGGATGGATCAGCTCCTGCCCATCATGTAGTCCAATGAGCATCTGATGCAGTAAGTCAATAGGATAACAGTGGTACAAGCAACCCTTCTGTTTTTTTTCTTCTTTTTTCCTTTTAACTATATAAGTCAGAATCCCAGACAATAATTAGTATTTGCAAAAAATCTATACAAAAACATAAAAAATATAATTTTTGTTGTTTTGTTTGGTTTGTTTTGAAAAACTGTTCATAGCTGTCAGCTCTTGTCAATGGGAAGAAACTCTTGATAGGGGACCATAGTATTATCATAAATCTTTATTCCACTGATTATTTGCATAGTTTCCAGAAGAGCTACATAGACTCTTCTTTCTTCAGTGTCTTGCTTAGTTATTCTGGCAAGATAGAAAAACAGGGAATTTAGGGCACATAAGTTCCACAGAAAAATTCTTCAGACAGGGTGGGTGGACTTCTTAAGCATTCATCTTTTAACAGTGATGATAGAGCAAGTCAGAGGCTTTCCTTATCTAACATAAATTAACAGTTCAATATTTATTTATTATGTATCTCACAGATAATATGTGAAGTGATTCCAGTGACTTTAAACAAATGCTCCTGTTCAAAACATGAGATCATCTCACTTCTTTTGTATATGGCTTTTCCAATGAGGCACAAATCCAAGGGAGTCTATCAAAGTGTTTTTTGGAGGAGATACTAACCCAGCTGAATTACATGTTTTGCAATTAGAATTGGCACATTAAAAGAATGTGGCCTGAATTTGAGTTTGTAACAGATCCTATTTGAAAGTCACAGAAAAAAAAAATACTGGGTTTAAGCACAGGTGTGTGAAATAATTTCTTCAAACTGATGCACATGCTTAGTTGATTTCGTTGCAGAGTCATTCAGTAGGAGTATCTACGCTTTTGCTGGAAAGGCTCTTGGAGAAATTTTAAAACTGCAAAATAAATCAGTCCTTCCACTTCCTTTTCATCCAGTGGTTAAAGGTTGTGAAGAGCTGTCACAGCACTGGTTACAAAGAATGAACTACAGCTGGAATTTTTCAGCATTATGCTGTGGACCTCCAATAGGGCAGAACTTTGCTGTATCGTCAAGTTTGAGGAAGCTGATTTCTGTGGCAAAGCCCGTGGGCCTGAGTCAGCTCTTGCTTACACTTACCTCAAATTTAAACTTGAGTTCAGTAGAGGCTTTGGGTTCAATGAGAATGTCTAATTTCTGTGAGCTCTGCCTTTTGTTTATAATAAAAGAAGACTCCAATGTTAAAGTGCAGCGTATTTTATAAATATTTAATAGATAATAAAATTAACTAATAAAAGTTCTATTCTGGATTTGCTCAGCATGCATTCATTCTCTCCAATGGAGACCAGCACTAGAGTTGTATGAGAAATGGAGTTTAGTGAAATAAAAATAGACCATCGTATTACAACATTTCAGCATGATTTTAGTACTGTATCTCAGTTTTTCTATTTTGATTGATTTAACTTTCCATTCCATATTGAAGCATCTGTTTCTATAACCTTTACAACAGTTCCTCCTTATCAGCAGATTGGAGTAGATCACTTTAATAGGCCTGAATCAGGCTCTCTCAGTCTGCCCTTCCGTTGAAAATTTAAAAAGGAAAATTGTTTAAAAAAAACCCCAAACAACCAAAAAAAAAAAAAAAAAAAAAAAAAAAAAAAACCCACAAACCCACAACACTGTAAAATGAATGCTGCAGTTTCTTATAGAAAGATGACTCCAGTTTCTAACAAATAGTTATGAACATTTTGGCAACAATATGATAAAGTTTTCCATGTAGTAGCTTGAGTATTTAGATTGATCGCAACAAGATCTGCTCCACACTTCCAAGTTGGCATGCTGTTCCTCCAACATACACACACATATGGTTACCTGTTCCACCTGCTCTAAGTAATTTCTGTTTCAAAGAATAGAAGTCCTACCTTTGTGCTTGACACATTATTTCTCTCTGAGCTTTATTTTTCTTTTCTTACATGTTCTTGCTCTTTAGAAACAATTATTATACGAAAAGATTAAAGGATTGCTTCCATTTCTTAAGACAAAGAGGTGAACAAGAGATAATTACTTAAGCTCTGATACAATTTATCAAAAGTAGATCACTTCCTTTTTCTTGTTTATCCAAATAGATGTTTGCTCTATATTTTTTCACTTTGGTGTCCTTTTCTATTAACTGTGCCCCCAGTTACTATAATTATGTTGTAAAAGTGAAGTTTTATAGAAACTAAAATGCAGTGATAACTTGTTGTTTTGTTTTCATAATCATCTGCACAAATCCAATTAATATCATGTAGTTAAGTTAACTAAAATACTGGATAAATCTGCAAGGATGGTGAAGGGTCTGAAGGGGAAGCCAAATGAGGAGTGGCTGAGGTCGCTTGGTCTGTTCAGCCTGGAGAAGAGGAGACTGAGGGGAGACCTCATCACAGTCCACAACTTCCACGTGAAGGAATGTGGAGGGGCAGACACCAAGCTCTCCTCTGTGGTGACCAGTGACAGGACCCAAGGGAATGACCTGAAGCTGTGTCAGGGAAGGTCTAGGCTGGGTGTTAGGAGAAGATTTTTCACCCCAAGGGTGTTTGGGCACTGAAACAGGCTCCCCAGGGAAGTGGTCACAGCACCAAGCCTGACAGAGCTCAAGAAGCATTTGAACAACACTCTCGGGTTCATGGTGGGACTCTTGAAGCTGTTCCATGCAGGACCAGGAGATGGACTTCGATGATCCTAGTGGATCAGGATATTCTATGATTCCAAATCAGGATATTCTAGGGTTCTATGAAATATGTTATATATGGCTCAACCTCTGTTAAAAGCTAACTCTTGCAAACATTGAGAGTCTCTCCTGTGACATCACATCCTGTATCCTGGAATTCTGGGACAAAATCTATTACTTGGTCCTTTAGCAACTCCTCACAGGATAGGATGAAGTGGTTATTTGCCATATTATTTATGGTTTCCTTACTTAGCTAACACTTCATCCTTACATGTCCTTTTCTGTCACATACCATCTTTTGAAATTCTTCATCTTCATTTCCCAAGAGCAGAATAGTTATGGTTTTGTTTTATAATCTTCCTTGAAGTTCAAGATCTGTTTATTTATGACTTTGGGATGAAAAAGTATTGTGTGGCAGGACTTTCCTAGAGGCTAGTGGACTCACTAGAGCAGAGAGTGACTCTATTGATGGGGTTCTGTCTTCTACATTTTCAAAGCTTACAACAGCAACATGCATTTTGTAAATAAACTCTGCAGGCTCTGTAAATACCATAGTCCTGCTGGGTGCATGCATCTGAGCCCAGATATTAAATCAAAACTTAAACTTGCTCTGTCCTACCTTGCTCTACAGCTTTTGTGTCTCTCATGTCTCCCTGTGAAATACTGCTCCCTTACAAATGGCTTTGATGTTACCGTAAGGTGAAGTTTTTCTTAAAGGCTACAAATGTTTGATCTGAAACAGACGAAGAGGCTGGTTCTTACGTGGGTGTTTCAATCAGGTGTTCTGTGTGATTTGCACATGAAAATGTTACCAAACTATTTAAAATTTGGAAGGCAGTTAGGAATTAAAATAGTTATCAGAGCTTGGTCAGTGTGAATGCTTGGTCTGATTGTGAACCCAATTATTACTGTGCACAGTTTTTTACTGTGGAGGAGGATTTGCCAAGGCTGAAAAAGAAATTAATCCAACTTTCTCATCAAAACATACTTTGAAAAAGATCATTAATTGTGCACTGGCCATTCATTGCCATACCAATGACTTTCTAATTATTTTTCTTCACATTAAAAAAATAGAGGTGGCTAAAGACCCACATGAATGTTCACAATGCACATGGCTGTTTTTACTGAAAATATTACTTTTATTGTTTCAAAAAATGAGAAGAAGAGACTAAATTCTTCCTGACATGCTGAAAAATACTCTGTCTTCCAAAATATTTTTAGTAAAAGCAGCTAAAATGCATAAAAATGTCCTGTTACTGCTTTTTGTATATGTAATTCTTGCCATTGCTGTACAGATGATGCTCAAAGACAGTGGGGAACAAGCTTTTCTCAGTAACTCTTAAGGCAGTAAAAGTTTCAGAGCACCTGAAATAATGAAAAAGTCTCACCAAATGCAAATGGCATCTTTCATCTTTCTTTATGAAGCACATGCTCATGAATTTATACATTTTTGCACATGTACGAGCTCAAGTGTATCTGCCTTCCGATGAATGAAAGAATATGGAAATTATGTATTCAGAATTAGTTATAAGTTTGCTTTATTTTGTTGAATTCTCCAATTTAATTGAAATTCCCTTCCTGAGCTGGAACATTTCTTAGAGACTGCCAGATTTGAGAAGGGGGCACTGTTACCCCTTCTCCTTCCTTCAGAAGTTTTTGTGCTATTTAAGTACCAGTGTTGCTTTTGGTGATACTAACAGCCTTTTGGCAGCTCTGTGCTGTTTGTCTGCACAATCTGTCCATCTAAAGTAGCAGAGCATGAGAAGCTGATCTCCTGAGGGAACTCCAACAATATCGACAGGCTTGATTGACATAAAACCAGTCTCTCTCTTTCACCTCCACTGAACTCTTAGAGTAAATTCAGGGTCTGACTGAAGTGAGATAGGGTTTTAGCCATTGACTTCCATGGGAACAGAATTTGAACACTAGCAGCTACTGCCCTCTCCTAAGGCAGCCCTGAATATCTTGGCAAATGCTGTTTAGAAGCACTATCAATTTGATCCCACTTCCTTCTCAAGACTCAAAGCCAAGTTCAGGACTATTTATGCCTTATTAACTAGAGAAGGCTTTGGATGGGAACTGCAGCAAGCATTTAAATCTTTGCCTTGAAAAATGGGTTATGGCTTAATGAACCTTGTTCAGCTTAAAGCAGTTATTTATTCTTGGTATTTGTGTTTGTTGCTGTCAGGTAGAAGTCAGTGAAAGAGCAGTGCCTTCTATCTTGAAGAGTTTATCAGGATGGAATAGCCTGAAATTTGTTTCAAGTGAATCAATTTTCACTTTTTTTACAGGAAAATAGCAGCAGTAGATTTTCCAGATATGCTTCAAAATACCACATATGCTTAAACCCTAAAGGATGTTAAGAACCATATAAAAAGATCTGCTTATCACTTCAAAATGTGAACATCTACACATATCCAAATTATTTTTTCTATTAAGTCAGAAGTACAAAAGGTGAGAGAAGAGGCAGAGACATGGGCATTTATTTTCAGTCCATATGTTCATACAGAGGAAAAAGAGAAAAGTAAAAATGCAGTCCATAAATTGTACATGGAGTGGAAAAGAAAAGAAATTGAAAGTTTAAAATATTCCCTTTTTTCTTTCCTCCCCTTCTGAAGTATTTGGGGTGAAATATACCACTTCTTCTGCAACCCATAAATATTATTCATCTAAGGTTGATATTGTTTGACTAGTTCCTAAATATTTTCTTTTTTGAATTGATAACCATGGTACCTAATTGTGATCCTTTTCATGGCTGAAGTAAATTTATAGTTTAAAGCATGTTAGAAATGTAATGAAGCCATTAAAAATAATTCTACTTAGAAATAATTATGCTCGCCTGGTGGAATGGGGTGTGGTCTTTCTCATATCTTTTGTTGCTTTGTATTTGACCATTAAGAATGATGGTATTAATATGTGGGTGCATCTGATCTTGGAAAGCCTAGAGGACCTTTCTTGCAAAGAATTTCTCGAGGTTGAAGTAAACCAAGATTTGAGTTCTTCCGTGTACTTAGAGCAACATCTTTGAGCTCCCAAGACTGTTACATTCTACTTTATGTCCTGAAAGAAGAGAGATTATTAATTTGGTTATACACACACACACACATACACAGGTTGGTTACCATAATTGTTTCCAGGTATAAACCATTAGCACCTACACCACTTCATGTCTTGTTTGATGCTACATGCCTGTGTTTAGGGGGAAAAAAAACCCAACAAAACCCTGAAAATCATCAACCTAAAACCATCCTATATGGGCTCTGTCCTCCTGTCAGAACATTTTGTTTTCAAATTTTTGCTTCTTTTTAATGTTGGTCAGCACACACTGATTTTATCCACAGAATTACCCTCAGTTTATCATAGAGGAATATAATCTCCCATGCAGAAACTTGCCTGTGTAGAGCACTGTACTTTTCCACCTTCTTTCCAACCTCCTGAAAAGTCTATACAATATTTTTTCACATTTTTTCTAGATGGCGTTAGTAAGGTTGTTTGGTAGCTCTGTTTGATCTCAATCAACCTTAGGAAGCCGCTAATTGACAAATATGCAGTTGTCAGATGGTAATGCTGGAGATGGGATTTCTAGAAATGGTAACAGCTTCCTATTTGTGGTTGGCTAATATATAGAGAGAAGATGTGTAGATTTCCTAGCATGTTAAACCACATCACAGGACATGGGCTAATACCAGATGTGTTCATTAGCAGATGATCAGGGCGTGTGTAAATATCCACTGTGCAGATGATTTTTGCATGGTCCTCCTGATGGTATCATATGTTCCTTGGTAATTGTTCAGTGCTTAAAACAAAAAGCTTTTGAAGCTTCAAATGTGATGTTTAATAGGTCTTTCTCTAATGCTGGCTTAGCACCTGCTCCTCCCTCACAATCACATCAAAGTGAACTCTAAGTAACCACTCTGAAATCATGCAGCATCAGGCCATGGAGTAAAACCAGTGAAAGCGCAGGGCAATCAGCCCTGTGAAGTCTCTCCATCTGCAGAAAGAATCTCTATAGCCACCTGGATGCTTTTAAACCTTCATTATTTTAAATTTAAAATGGTTGTCTGAACATTGCTTCTAGAAAAATCTGATACAATAATCAAAGTTGGAGGTGGGGAAGGACCTCTGGGGTCACACAGTCAAGCTTTCTGCCAATAATGGATTGTTTCCTGCTGTTCAGTTTTTAGTGACCTTGGAAATTACTAGCCTGGTAAAATGGTAATGAAAAAACAAAGCTGTTATAGCTTCAGAAGTAGCCAAAGTGATGCTGTCCCAATGCGAAATTGTGGTTTTGATGTGAGATTCTCTCCATGCATTGTTTCTTGTTTGCAGTTTTTAAGTGATCACAGTTTTAATCTATCCTTTCTGACCCATTTTGAATTGGCTATAATCAGGAGCTTGTTGGAGGTTAACTTGTTTTAATGCCACATGAACTTGTCCCTTAACCAAATCATAATTTTTATTACAAATAAATAAGTCAACAACTTGGTTAGCAACCCTCACCCAAAAATTTTCTTCATGTCTCTGCAGGTGTATTCTTTCAACATTTCTAACCTCCTAGAAACAGGAAATGGGAAGGGAAAAACCACATTTATTAGTTTTTCCATCAAAACTCTTGGTTAATTAATTACAGACTTACCATGCCTCGGAACTCAAAGATTCCTGAAAGGACTCAGATGTGACACATGATTTTTAGATTTCTTTCAAACAGGAAAACACTGGTTTACTTCTCTGCTGATATAGGCAATAAAGCACAACCCTAACATAGACTTAAGTGAGTAGACAAGCTCCCACTAGCAGAGTAATTAAAGTTTTGTTTAAAAAACATTTTAGGAGGCTGTGAAAATCTGGGTAGATAGGAAAGAGATCCCAAGACACCAAGTTCCCTTCCTGTTGTGCCCATTTGATGTGTGTTAATTTCTTCTCTAGGGGACCCTATTGTGGGCTGCCTTCTGGGGTGTGCAGCGCTCTGATTATCCTTTCTTCCTGGGACTCTGGCCCCTCCTGACTATGGTATTCACACACTCCAGGTCTCACTTGGAGAGGAAAAGGGTTTTCTCAGCTGCCAGCTTGCTTAAAAGAAGGAGTTAAGAGGAAAAAGAAAGCTGATTGGATTGGGCTTGGCAAAAGTCTCCATTTTATTCAGTTCAGTCAGATTTTTAAAGGACTGGATGTTGAGAAACACCAAAATAGTGAGAACACTTATTCCTTAAGCAGGTTCTTGCAGAGTTTCTACAATTAAAAACTGAAAGCTGCTTTACTAAAGCAGTGTTTATCCTTGCACTAATGCTGGTCATGAATACGTGTCTAACTTAGCTGGAACTAATGCCTGACTATACTGTTCCACTACAGCAACTTAACATTCTGCGTAGGCTGATTATTTTTTCAACAATATTTGCTAAATTCTTTTAAGGGCTGCCAGTATATATTTTTTGAAGCTTAGTTAATAAGAACAGCTGCCAGTGGAGTCAAGGCTAAAAGAGGCAAAAAATATCTGCAGAAGGCAAGATTTTACTTCAAAAGATCAGTATTACAAAGCACTACTGTTGCTGGTATAATCACTTTCTTTGGGGGGGATGCTAATATAGACTGGGTTTCTTGTCTTCACAGCCCCCACTGAGCCTTTGCTGTGCAAATTTGCTGATGGAGGGCAAAAGAAGCGCCAGAATCAAAGCAAATACACACAGAATGGAAGGCCATGGCCCAGAGAAGGAGAGGTAAGTGCCATGTAGCAATTATTTTCCTGGGGTTTGGCAGAAGTCAGCGACAGACCTGGAAGTCTACCTTTCAGACTGTGAAGAAATCAGATTGCACACAAAATGCAATAGTTTCATACAGAAAAAAAACTATGTAAGCAGTGGGGAGATGGAGGTTTATGATAATGTGCAGAGTGTAAAGTTACAGGAAAGGAGAATTTCTGAGTTTGGTGTGGAACTGTGCACAGCCTGGTCCCACTGTGAGTGCTCTGCAGGCAGACCCGAGCTCAGGATTCTCTTACTGGTGTGCCATCAGCACTCAAGGTGTGCCTTTTACAAACCAAATCAATTTCCACTGAAGCAATTCAACAATGTTATTTCCTCCCTCTAGTTTCTGGTGGTAAAATATCCTTAGAGAATGTGAGAGCTGTTTCTAAAGAGAGAGATGTGCATCCAAATGTAGGGTCCATGTAAAAGTTTTCCAAAAGCTTATCTGAGCTGAGCTCTTAATTCTGTTCAAGACAAAGCAATTTACAGTAGCCTCAGCTTCATCATGTATACAGTATTTTCAAATAAACTAATGTAATGGTTGCTCTCTGCTCTGCTGCAAGTAGTCTGTTACTGGAGTTTCTTTTTGGTGTTCTTTTATGTGAAGTGACTCCATATGAAAGTGAAATAAGAAAGGCATTTTTTGATTCTTCAAGAGTTTATTTACTGTTTTTGAATTTTATTACCGAAGAAAGACTTGAACAAATAAGGTAGATCTGCTCATAGTGCCTGCTTATATATACATGGTGTTAGCTATGAAGGCTGAAGGACTTGCAAGTATTTCTATCCTAAACAACTATCTTTGTGTTTGTGACTGAGCCTTCAAGAAAAAAAAAAGTATTGGTCTCAATTGTGTTTCTCTAGAATACAAATTGTGGGGGAAGTGAGGGAAAGGTATCTCTTTTTGGGGGGGTGGGGTGAGTGTTGCTATGTTTACTTCAATTTTACAAGGCAAACTGAAAAAAAAGAAAATAAAATTATTTGCTCTTTCTGAGTTACATGTTTCTGGAGTATTTCTGCTTTTTTGTAACTACTTGATTTTTCTAGTTGATACTTTTCAGACCATTGGTTTATGACATATGTACTCTAGCACTATTGGTGAGCTCCCAAAACAAACAGAAAGGCCTTTTGAAAGTGTAAAAATTACTCTCACCATCCCATAGCTGTTCTACACTGTTCCAACAGCAAAGGCTCCATTTTTAGCTCTGTGGGCTGGAAATCCCAATATGGGAGACACATTTGCTACAGGACATTGCAGAAGTCTCCAAAGGGTCATTGCAGTATTTTACACCGTATGTCTCAAAAACTGGAGTTAACTTCTTAAGAGCCATTATGGTTTGTCATATTAGGGATCTACTGAGGAACAAGTGCCCAAGAAGTACTTCAAGCAGTAGACTCAGGTCAGCCTATACATAGCTTGAAAAACAAAGATTTATGTATAGGAGACAACAATAAGGTCAACAATCCATATTTTAAAGACCTCTAAATCCCTGTTTAAAAAGTAAATGCCATCATAGCTATTATCTCTGCTGTTTATACTTCCTTCAGTTCAAATCAATAATAAAAGAGTGTATAAAGTTAAAGACAGCGAGTCACCATTATGCCTGTGGCCTCAGGGCATCAGCTTATTGCATCTTCTGTAGTTCATTTGTTACTAGTGGAGTGGTGCCTATTAGCCCAATGATATCCTGGTGACCTAGAGGTAGGGTGTGGCTGGTGTATTTGTAGTACCAACACTTAAAAACTGATTTTCAGGGCTGGAAGACATCATTCCTTGTTGTTGATCACAGTCAACTACAGAGCTGTTGTCATAGTATAAAGGAAAAACATGAAAAGGTGGTAAAGATCAAAACTCAGAAGTATTTCAGGCTAGATTTTCTCAGATTTTCTCTGTTTACTAACATCTGGTTAATACCTTGCTGCACATTGGATATTTGCTACCCAGAGCGTCAAAGACAAGAATGCATGTTCTCTTTTAGGGTCCCTAATTTATTGAATTTCTTCCCCACTGTTAATTTTCTTATTTCCAATGTAAAATCTTTCTGTATAATTACTCTTATATTTCATATGCAATAAGGTTTTTCAAACTCTTTATCCTTTAACAATCTTATTCTAAAAATGATCTACCATTGAGTTGTTCTTTAGGTAGCAGCACTTGACTAACCTTCCTACAGTTATTACTGTAAGCTTTAATTTCTTTTAATTTCCTTTTAAAAGAGCAGGCAGTGAGTAGTGAAAAGTGAGAAATGTGATATATGACAAGTGTCATAGTTCTGATGACAAATGGCATCTGGAAATATTCCCTGCACCTCTGTCTGCCCTTTCTTGGTTACTTCCCCAAAGAAAAGTATTGAAACACCATCCAAGAGATTACTCCCTTAGTGTTCCCACCCTGGCCAAATCCTGTGGTATGTAGACCAAGATGTATTTTGGCTATTGTTCAGATAAGCCTTTGCATTCTTGAACACTTTCATGAAGGGCATTTCTAAGGCATCTGAGGTTTAACCAGCATTAGCACTGAGCGTGCAGAAGGAGTATTTCTCGGAAGGGCAGTTCCCAGAGAAATGACAGCAGCAGTTCTGTCACTGGCCTCAAACTTGAGCTTGCAAAGTAGAGACAGACAGCTGTTCCCAGTACTCTGCTTTAGAGAGGGAATGGTAGGAGATTTAGTGGGGAGGAGCAGGTTTGCTGTAGTGGTGTGTCTCTGGTCATGCTGTTCTCAGAGGTTTTGCTCTCTTTTATGAAGAGCTTCTGTGGAATTTTATAAAACAGGATTTCTTCTGTTTTTTTGTGAAGTTGTCAGGTCATACTGCAGAATGCAGTAGAAAATCTTATTCTTATCTTACGTCTTTGTAGATTGCTTCATAACCATACATAATTGGCTGTTAAATTGCCTGCTCTTTTAAAGTAAAATATTTAGAAATACACTGAATTTCTCTAGGGATTTTTGGAGGTCTGGGTGGGGGGTGGGGTGGGTGGGTTTGGTGCTTGGTTACTTGGCCAGCTGTAAGCGGGGAAGAATGGCAGATTTTGAATAGTGTTTTCTAGTCCTTACCCTTACACTCTTGTTTGGAGTCTCAGGAAATGTTCAGCAGATTTATGAGACATTTAACTGAGTGTTTGTGATGGTTGACCAGTTCTGGACTACAAAGCTGAAAGTTTATATTAGTGATGGCTTTATATAAGGCAGTCAAATTGGACATCGAATAGACAGGTGCAATAAATGTACAGTGATACATGCAAGCATTGGAAATATTTACAACTGACATAATTTCTGCACAAAGTTCAGTAATTTCTTTTTTGGGCTAGCTTCTCCTCACACTGGTTTAATTAAGCACTCTGTTTTGAAACTTAACCTGACAAGATTATATTGAGGTGGTGATAGAGGATAATCATATTCAAATTCTGTCTGTAAAATACTTGATTCAATTTACCTTTAAATTGAAATTGACAAGCCTACAGGTGGGTGACATAAATCTCCAAAAATGTTTTAGTCAAAAATGCACACAGGGAATCAAGTGTAGTCACACGATGAGATCAGACTGGATAAAAAACCGCAACATAAATGTTGCAGCATAATCTTCTATTGTAGATTTAATGAAACCTTGTTTTGGTTGTTCAGAAATAAAGTCTTTTGATACATGTATTTAAGAGCAGGTATATTTGAAAATTACATGGTAGACAGGGAGAATTCTGCCTAAAGTTTATTACTGTTTTCTAGAAATTGTAGCTTTTCTACATCTGGTCAGCCCAATGTGATTAAGGTTTTTTTGATGGTCACAGTATTTTGAACTCCTTGATATTTCATTTGCAAGTTTCTGTAAAATTTGTGCTATTTAAATAGTTGCATTGTCTTGTAAAAGAGTACCACCCTTACAGTATTGTGGCATTTATCACAACAGTGAGATGCAGCACTGAATGCATTGAATTTGGTCTGATGTCTATAATGATATTCAATAATTGTCACTAATAATTCTTCCACTGATTGCTTTTTTGCTTCCATAATCTAAGTTACATTTTTTATTTCTAAAGATCCAATCGGTTACCTTCCTTTCCTTCCCTTTCTTCTCTTTCTGCTTACTCTTTTCTCCTTTATTTTCTTTCAAGCTCAGTTGGTGGAATATCCAAAGAATTAAGCATGTTTTTAATTCTTTCTTAAAAAAATAAAATGACCTGGTAGTTTGGGAATGTTGCTTTTGTAACAGTTTCTCTTTTTATCCACTATTAATTACAACTTTATCTAATTCAAACAGCAATTTAGAGAGAAAAACATAAAATCGGTAATTTGAGATACTTCCCAAATTTTTTGTAAAGTCAGTACCAGTGAAGGGCTGAAGCAATTGATCCTGCTGCCAATGGTCTCTTCTTTACCAGCAGATGCATTTAGAAATTATTAGTAGTTCTGTTCCAGGCCTATTTATAACTCAGTCATGGATATTTTTTTATGCTTCCAAGGAGATAGGTACTACTTAGTTGTGTTCCATAATCATGAGTGTCTAGACAAGCAACTTTTCTTATACCTAGACAAGTAACTTTTATTTGCTGTGAGAGGCAATTCCCTGTTCTGTCGAGAGAAACACTAGTATCCTCATATGTAAACCACCCACAAAGACATTTACTAGATATATTTAGCATGCCTGTAAGTTAAACATTGGCACTTTGCATGCTTATTTTCAACAAGAGCTCAGTTTAACGAAGAGAGGCATTGAACCTGAAAAGAAGCCCTCTCTCCAGATGGAGAAAGAGAAGGGCAAAGCATAACTGACCAGTAGGTGAAAAGATCTAGAATAATGACACAAGGTGCTGATGCTGTGGGCAACGTTTTGAAAAGATGCCTCAGTGGCACAAATACCAAAGACCGGTTTGGATTTTGACCTTATAAATTACACAGAAATATTTTAAACCTACGTGAAATCACTGTCAATGCAATCAGGATTTTAAAAGGGCCATGGTTCAGTTAAAATAGAATCAGCAGTGTACCTGTCCTTAGAGATCAGTTTTCTTTGTTTTCATTTTAGCTAAGAATTTCCTTCTCTGGTGAAAAATGTTATGCCATTTGCCCTGGAGATTTTCCTGCAGTTGGGTTTTCCTCCAAATTCTGCTGCTGTAACAGTGCTTTCTTAGGCAGAATAAACAAATGTTGGAAACAGGGAAAGGACATACCTTTTTCTGCTGTATCCCCAAGAGATATCAGGAGTGCTGCCAGCCCCTAGAAGTTTTCCCAAGTTACTGCAGCACACACATCTAGTGTGCAGATGTCAGTGTAATACACAGCTGATATAGCACTGGAACACACTCATGGCAAAATGGGAATGCCAGATCCCCAAAAGCAGATAGTTAATAGAACTGAAGGTGACATGGTTGAATGTATAGACTGGCTGTGGAAACAATAATTATGTTATATTATAAATGTTCTTTTTTTGTTTTCTTGGTTTTCTTGATTTTTTTTCAATTTTTGTAGTCTTCGGCATTTGTATTTTAACTAACAAGATGAGTTGAAGTGCAAAGAAAGTGACTCAATCCCAAGAACAGAAGCTGTGTATGTCAGACTTCCATTCCAGTTCTATAGGACAAAAGGGCTTCTTGTCATTCATTTGGATATCTGAACTTGTTATTTTGTTTATCAGTGCAGTCTCTGATGTTCTGAGGTTCATGAATCACTTCCCAAGTTTGACATTAATAGAATATACTTTTCTCTCCACAACACTTTTCCCCTCAGAATCTGCAGCTGCTTAAGAAGCACACATCACTGAGAAATGCTCCATTCCTTTCATATGCATCTAGATATCTACAAGGTGTCACATTTATATTCTAGATTTCTCCTTCTCTAAAAATGAAAGGGGAGGGGCAGTTATTCACTATTAAATTCATAAGTCTTTCCAATAATGTTGAATATTTCTGTCAGAACTGTTTAAATAATCAAAGAAAAGAATTCTGCCAAGTTTACTGGTGACTGATCTTATTTTATTACATCAGTATTTTGCATTAATCTCATCTGGGTTGATGATTTCTTTTCCCTACTCTCTTCTTTCTTCAAAGCATTTCAATAAGGATATCTTCTGTCAGGGCACAAGAGATCCTTGTGTTGTGATGCCTGGCAGATATTATTGATGGAAGCAAAACAAGTACAGGAATCTGAGTGTTGAAATTTCAATTGATTCCACTGTAGCAGCCAAGAGTGCACCCTGGGATGGCAGTCCTCCAGTGTGAAAGGGTGAAGCTCTGAGTCATTGGAGATCCAGAGGACAGACTTACCTTTTAGTCTAACTCCCACGTCAGTTCACCACTGAAATCCCTTAAGTACAAGTGTACAACCTTGCCTTTCCAAATCTCACCTTAAGGAGGAGAAATCCAGGGGGCCTTCTGCTTGGAAAATCCACCACATCCATGGATTTCACCCTTTTTTAATTTGCAGGCCTCTCCATTTTTTTGCCAATGGACTGTGGCCTCCTGCACAGCCCAGATCCTGCAGTGGCAGCAGCCTCCCCTTGCAGAGGTGCTCCAGCACTAGGCAGAGGGTGGCCAGGTCAGGTCTGAGGAGATGATGTGGAAGTCTCACCTCTGAGGAGGAGGCAAAGCACATCTTGTAACAGGTTGATATTGTGGTGAATTTTTGCACAGTGTCAGAAAGACATGTACACAGAGAGTAGATATGGGGATATGATACAAAGTTGTTCATGATGTGAAGTTGTTCATGAAAGCAGCTCCCCAGCAACACCGAAGATGCACAGAAGTAATTGGTCATTTATAGGTATTTGTGTTTGCTGGAAGACAGGTACTGCGCTGGTAAGTTCTTTCTTGTGACACATCACAGGGATTGGGTAAAAAAAAAATAAACCCACTTCATTTCACATGATATTGAAGATCAGATCATTTATGTTCAAATCATAAAAAAGAGGGGAAAAAAATCAAACCAGAAACATAACATCTTGTCTTTGCCCATGGAAAAATTTTCACAGTAAAGTTTTGAACAAAAGGCCTTCAAACCCTTGTTTTCCAGATGCTTTTTGATATTTCCTACTCTTTCTTGAATGAAAGAGCTTAAATTTAAAGACAGGTGCAGACTGAATCTCTTGTTCTTAGAATCTCTTTCACTGATGTCAATAGTTAGAAAACTGCAGCAAAAAATAACAAAAACTTTCATTCTTTCCTCATGTCCTTTAAGTTCAGGCACTTTGTTAAAAATAAGAAATAAGTAAACTCATATGGTTTAAGTAATCTTTTTTTTTTTTTTAAATCAATATTTTTAACAAGCTGTGTTAATTTCTGTGCCACCTGACTTTCTGAACAGACCAGTAGTCATTAAGAATGACCTTTATTTCTATTAGAGTGTTTTCATTCAGTAGCTGAGTCTAGGGCCATTATCTGGCTGAGTGGCATGAAAATTATGTGGTTTAGTTGTTGCTTAATAGAATATTTATCTGACAAATACTTCCCTAAAGTAACATTCCATCATCAGTGCCTCTCCCTCAAGATGCCATTTTATCAGGAAGTGTCATTATGAGAAGAAAGAGTAAGACTCTCTCCTTCTACTGAGACACGAGCAAACCAGTGGGTGAAAAGGCCCAGAAGAAAACAGTCTCAGCACAGCAGAGGGCTGCTATAGAGGCATCAGCCAGTGCTTGATGGCTATATTAAATTCTGATTTTAACAGAATGAGCTAGACCACTCTCACACAGAAATCTGAGGCCAACCCTAATATTCTGCATTTGGTATTTTTGGAATTCCTGTTTGTCTGCTATGGAGGAAAGTTCAGACAATTTGCCAGTAAGTTATTATTGCTCATCAGTTTTTATTCCTGATGAATGAGGATGCTTCAGACCATAAATTTTTGACCGGTCCAGGCTAAGAGTTGCCACTCCTGGGCTTCCAGCCAGCATAATTTTGTGGGGAGAAATTATACGACTTGATAGGAAAGAAGTAAATAGTCCTGTGTTAGCAGCTATTTGAAATAGCAGCTGTTTAAGGCTATGCAGCAACGGGGGATATTAGCAATATTACTGGGCCAGCCGTAGGTGGTTACCATATGCACATATTGCCACACACTGTGTCCTATTTGTCTAATGTGAGACTTTTCATTTACTGCTAAATGTGATGGTGATATTTATAGTGGTCACTGCTGAAGTACTTGAGCAGGTTCTGGTAATCTGTCTCCATGCAGTATGGATATGGGACGTGGATAAAGAGGAGATGAGTGTCTAGCCTATCATATGTTGTACTCTTGAGGATCACAGCTGTGTCCCCTATTCTTAATACCAATATTGAGAACTGAGTTTGTGCAGTTTGTCTGCATGGACCCACACAAAACAGGTCTGGGTGTGATGGGGTTGAAGGGTGAGCTGAGTGTCCGTGCCATGACCATGCGCTCAAACATCTGTGAGAAAAGTAAATGAAAGCGGCACAAATGTGTTTGCAGGTCTCACGTGGACAGCAAGTGAAAGAGCTGCTGTAGGTTTTCATTCCTGCACCTTCATTCTTATTTATGTCAAAGAAACTAAGATAAGATCAGTAGTTCATTTTCATTTTTCCTCCCAGACCCACCTACCTTGTTGCCATTTTACCCCCCAGTCACTAATGCAGGCTGCAGGATGTAGTGAGCCCTGATCCAGCAGCTCTAAGGACAACTAGATCTAGAAACCTTTTACTTTGGAAAGCTTGGATATGTCCTTTCCCAAAAAATTACAATTTTTTTTTTTTTTGTTAGTCTGAGTAGATGTGTGATGAGAGGTAAAATGTAAACATCTCAATTTAAAGGGAACATCTTAAGTTATTTTAAAGAGTATTTTAAAAAAATTGTTATATTTAATTTTTCTGTCCCTCTAGGGCTTGTATGTAATATTTAAGTTGTCTTCACTGGTGCAGAAATAGAAAAAGAGAGCAATAACAAATTTTATACGTGTTGAAAAGAGAAAGGAAAACAAGACAGTATGTTTCCTCAAAAATATATTGCAGCCAAAAAGTTTTCTTTTCTCTTTTGTTTGGAAATTTCTACATCCCCATTAGTAATTAATGCAACCTTACTAAACAGTAAAATGTGCTAAGCATGCATAAGACATAAGAGTATAAAACCAAGTTAAGTAAGGGATTATTATTTTCTAAGCTAATTTATTTTTTACATGAAAATTATTAGTGGTTTGGGTCTCCCTAAATTCAGTTTTCTGACATTTAAATCTTGCAGAAATAGCCATTTGATTTTTCTTTGTATAAAATCAATACTTCCTTCAAAAATAGCCACATGTACTTGGACTTGTCTCCTGAATTGTCCTTTGCCTGGGAGGGACTACATATTTTATTAAAACAGTGGCATTTTCATAAAGCAAAACATTTGCCCTAGCATCTGCTTAAAAGAATAATGAGAGAAATATACAAATTTAATAAGGATATGAACCTTTTTTTGGCAGCATAATGTAGCATGAAACTTGGCCTTTCACATCAGAAATTATTTTTGGCCTCTGGAAATTTGAACCACCTCCTCTTAGACCAGTTTGCAGCTGCCGGGCTAACCCAGCTCTTCCAGGAATGCTGCCTGCTGTCCCGCCTGCTCGTCACCAGTGCATTTACCCTGGCTGCTCACCTGCCTGCCTGGGAACCAGCCAAGCCCAGACACTTTCCTGACCTGTCTGTGCAGCCATCTGGAAGGGGGCAGATGCCATTATTCAGAAGTACTTTGGTAGATGGCTTTAGGGGCATGAAAAGCTCCCAGCAGGAGCACAGACTATGCCACGTGGTTGGTAAAGCATCTGTCCTTGAAGAAAATGCTGCCTGTCTCAGGCAACAAGCATAGGATATGTATGAAAAATGAAGAGGAATACAGTATCTTGGGGTGGGATAGTGCCATGGTATTTTTTAGCTGCTCCCACAGGCAGAGCAGCACCTTGAGCAATAGAATGTCTCTCTGCTGTGCTTCTTACCCTGCACAAAGGATAACTTCTTCTCGTCTCTTGGTATCTTACATTGGAAAGCATTTCACAAAGGGAGGGATAAAAATCAATATGGAAAGGAAAAAGTCAAAGCAAATGCAGTATGTGGGAGGAGAGATTGTCAGTTCCATGTCTTTAAGTAAATGCTGAGGGGAAGAAAGGTCTTTCCTGCATGACCCTGGCTGCTATCTTGGAGGATAAGGTAGAGTGCTTAATTCTGTCTGCAGCCCTGCTCTCTCACTGCCTTTCCTGTGGTACCTGTGGATATGTCTGCTAACAGTGGCAGTGATGATAGTTGTTAGCTGGACAATGTTTTGACACTGCCATATCCTTTTGCACAGGTCATGGTCTGCTTGGTAGTAAATGGCAGTTGAAAAGCTCTGTATAACACATTAGCAAATTCTTTTGCTGTCCAGACCTCTGAAGTATTTTAAAAGCCTTATTTGAAAGCTCCAGCTTTTCTGCTTCGCATCCAATTTTTTGTTTCTTGTCTCATGGTAATGTATTAACTCTTAAGTATGAGTTACACCCCAGGGAAACAGTAGGCAGGGGTCATACAAGGTGTGACCTTTTTAGGAAAGGCGAGACTCCTTCCTGTGAAGCTCTCATGAAGTTGGCTTTGGAATATTTGCCAACTACCCATCTCACAGTCCATAGCAGGATTTGGGCCTCTCTTCTTATAGTGAGTAATCAGCTGTAAAGACATTAATTTCAGTGGAGTTATTAATTGATACTGGTGCAACAAAAAGACCGTTTGCCCTAAATGTTATGGAAAGATGGCAACCAAAAGACTGAACAGATCTGTTTCTCAGTGATCTCTCAGGCTGGGGAGGTACCCAATCTGTCCATGCTGCTTTTGGCCATCTGAGCTTCCCTTGAGAATTTAGATTTCTATTTAAGTTGCATACAGTTTTTATTCATATTGGCTTTGAATATGTTTAATGTATTTTTTTTTCCTCTTTTCCTTCAGTAATAGTAAAAATCTGTTTTTCTTCCCTAACTATGTGCAGGCTGGCATGGCTTTGACTTACGATCCAACAGCTGCTATACAGAATGGGTAAGAAATGCATGTTTTCTTATGTCTTTTTTTAAATTATTTTGAATGTCATCTTCTGTTTTCTCTTTCTGTAGTGAAACTTTCTGAAAAGCAAATCCACTCAGTCATATTTTGTCTGAGCATATAATGCTATATTATCAAGTTCTCCTTTAGTTTTCCTTTTCATTTTATGCCTTCTTGTTTGCAATATCCATTTGAATGGGAAGTTGTTTTTCCTAATAATTTCCATCTATATTTGGCAAATGTTAGTGGACGTCTTTTTAATCTCTCTCTGTCATGAAGTGGAAACCAGTAAAGTTTCCCTTTACTGACTTGGCTTTTGTTAAAATAATCACTGAAGATTCCAACGTATTTTGAATAATAGAGCTGTTACTTTTTCTGGGGTTCTTTCTGCAGGCTGGCTGCCTTCCATGGCATTGTCTGAATACAAATGTCAGATAGGGAGAAAGCCTTAAATTAGTGTGTAAGCAGATGGGATTTAAGGGTAAAATTCTGAGCAACACTCTTTATTTCTCAGCTGCCATTTGCTGGCATGAGGAATTGCAATTTTTTTCTCAAACTGAGCAGTGAAATTACATCATCATATTATTTACCTGCATGGTTATATTTCCAATTATTTCATAAACTAGAAAAACATATCCTTGAAATCTAGCTCTCTTTCAGCTAGGTTAACAACCATTTGAAAAGAGGCAGGAAGTTCAGCCCTGAACTCTCTGACAGTCACGCTCTGATCAGAGAGATGTATGATATGATTATCAAATTTAATGTGTACTCCCACCTGTGTTCTCCAGCTGAAGGGGAGAATTTATTGACATAGATATGAATGGGTTTATTTGTTAAATATTTGTTAGGGTACTGCTAGTTGAAGCATTAAGAAAAAACCCCTGACATTCCCAGTAGTTAAAAAAAAAACAATAGTAATAGTTACGCTATTTTGCTTAATTTTCCTTCACAAGCCGTAATTTTGTAGGACTTGTGATATTTCTGTGTTGTGGAGGAAGAGGCCAAACTCAGAAGAATAGAGAGCTTGTTCATAATTGTGAGTTCAGAATTCTCTGCTTCTGTTTCCCTGTTCTGACCTCCAAATGAGTCATTCTTCTCTATTGTCATACTTTTCAGCTGGTAAAACATTATAATCTATAGATAAAAACATCACTGCTTCATAATCCGCCACTGTTTCATGTGGACAAGTGGCTTTTTTTTTTCATATAAATTCCTGCATGTCAGATGTGTGAGTGTTTTGGAAACCATAGTTTGGATGATCCATTGAGACTAATACAATTTTAATTCAAGAAAAATTCTTCTGAACTTATGAAAGCTATCTCAGAATCAGACATTGTTTATATCAAAGAACACCCATGGTGTTCAGGCTGCTCAGGTGGTTTGGTCACTCAATTGCTTGAGCATACTGTCACTGATCACTGGGTAAAGAAATTGTACCCTGTGGAGAATTACAGTTCTGCAGTTTTATAAATATTCTTTTATTTTTAAGGCAAGAAATAAATTAAATTAGAGTACCAGATATCTCTCTAAGAGTGACAATTAATTACTACTTTGACATATGTCTTTTTTCTGAAGTGTCTTTTGACACTTATTTTCAGTTTTAGCAGGACTAAACCATCATTCAAAATGCTCTTGTGGTGAGATCTTGATTGTGTGCGGTATCATGAGGATCACCAGGACCCTTTTGGTCCAGCAGGATCTTTTTATCTCCCCAGACATTCACAGAGCAATCTCTAGATGTCCTGTAGTTTTAAGTTTTTTCTGGTTTTCATAAGCCTCTTTACTTGCAAGTACAGTGAAAATCTAGCTCAGGAGTTTTGTTTTAGTAAAGTCTGGGAGCACCTTGATGCTTTGCTTGTGAACTGTGTAAATTTGGTCTGTTGCTTGCTGACACAAGACACAGGCATCGCTGTGTGGCCATGGGGAAAAAGGCTCAAAGGCTCTTAAGCTCTGTGAAATGACCCAGGTTAACCCAGCAAAGGGGCATCTTCCTCACAGGAAGGGCAGTGTGGCACACCCATACTGTGCTTAAAAGGCTGCAGAATACTTTGGTTGTAACGTGGACCAAGCCACTAAGGTTTGCATGGAACAATGTTACCCAAAGATGTGTAAAACAAAGGCCTTTTCCTTGTAGCATTCATCTGGGGTCACCAGTGCAGAACTTAGTGAACTGAGTCTGGGGATGAGAAATGTAAAGATACCAAGTCAAGGTGATGATTCAGAAGAGTTATGAACCACCAACAAAATTTAAAAAGAAAGCTTAACTGCATATGCTGACGTTTACTAGAGTTCTTTATAGGGTTGATGCATTTGGATGCATCTAAATTGCTAAGTCCACACAGGATTATGTGGAGGATGGAAGCCTACTAGAGAAACATGTCTCTGCAGCAGGTGTCATGGGGTGGTATTTAAAATTCACAGTTCCTTAAGAGGCATAGATTATATTAGGTTTTGAGTTGGGCCATAACCAAACCTCAGGGAAGAATATGGACTCTTGTTTCCAAATGAAAAGGTAGTTTCTTATTGTTCATGGTGTCATACTATGACTTTTATTACCATATAACTGCATATTTGCCTTGAAAATCTATAGCAGAAATAAAACAGTGTGAGAGAGGCTTTCACTAAAAATTACTATGATTTTTTTCTCTGCTAAGAAATAGATGATTTTCTTCTGAGTCTATTACATTGTAAAGCTCTATTCTCCATTTCATTATATTGTTTTTATGCCCGTGTAGCTCTGTTTAAGCATCCAGTGGAGTTACATCAGCGTAAAACTGGTATAATGCAGTGGAGAATCCAGTCCATAGTGTACCATAGCATTGCAGTATGAGGTACTGAAGATATGGTAAGCACTCACTTCAGTAGATAAGATCTTTTCACTTGGCAACCACTTTGCCTTTTTTTCTTGTTTTATAATCAGCCTTTTTGGAATTGTATTTACAAAGGTACTCGGGTTTTATTTTGGGGAGTAGTGTGCCTGTTGTGAAATGCTATTGATTTTTTAATTTGTGGCATTAACATTGTTTTAGTAGTTTTATGCACTCATACAAGGAGCAGGATAGGGCTCTTGTACTTGCACTGTAAGGAAGCTCATTTAAAATGTTCCTGAGGTTGGAGTCCTCCTGGCCATTTGACTAAGATTGTGATGTGCTGTATCAGTTTAGTACCTCATATCTGGGGGACAATTTTGTGCATTTGCTGGCCAATGGGCTCAATATTCAGCTAGGTCTTTTCCAGCTCCAACATCTGACTGTGTGCCTTGTTGCAACAGAAAATTGCTGCCTTGATAATGCTTGGTAATACTCTTACATTATGTGAGCCCCAGGATACTATTTATGAATCTAACTTTTTCAGTACTGCCCGCAGGCACGAGGCATGAGCAAATGGTGTTTATTGCAGTGCAAATAGAATCTTGCTCTTGTGCAGATTCTGTCTGGAAGCTTGCACATTCCCCAATAGAATGGGAACCATATGGATTTTTTTTTTCCCACTTTTTGGCAGGGAAATAGTGACCAGACACTGCAGATAATGCAGTCCCCAAATGCAAAGGGAGGGTTGGTGTAGTAGGGGAGGATGTGCTTTGTCTGTTAAGCAACAGAAATTGTTGTTAAAGCGCTGCCTCTGTGTGCCTGATGAGGTGCTGGAAATTTGCTTCTTTTAAATGTCACTTAAAAATGTGTTCTTTTGAGTCCCTTATAAACATCCCTTCAGGAACTTCCAAGAGCATCTTTTTGCCTACTAGTGATGAGTTTCCCTTTGCTTATGGAATCTAGGCATGCTGAAAAAGTCTATTTTTAATACAAGGGTGAGGTCCATTTTGCCTTGCCCTTGCCACCTGCGTGCTTGTGCTCCTAGCATTGCAATTGCAGCTGAGGAGCAGGGACATTGTCTTGCACCTGCAAAAAACTGCACAGATCAATGTAAGGATGCAAACTGCATCTGCAGAAAATGCAGCTGAGCCTTCTGGAAAGTTCTCCTTAGTGCTCCCGGGTCAACCACACCACAAAGCCTACAGCTCTCACAATACCTAGTGCACGGTACTATATACACTGTGCGCATTTTAATGCCAGGAAACTTGGAGGCATAATTTAATATATCTAAGCCAAATCAAAGCCTTTCATATCTCTTTACACTCCTCTTTCTGATGTAGATATTCTGATGACTGAGAGTCCTGTATTCCCTTGAATGAACTTAAAACATACATCTCCCACCTCATTGCACTTCTCCCTAAGCCTAAAGAAAAAAAATAAGGCAAAGCCTAAGACTGACTATAGGAAGGTCCTCAGCTGCAAATCTTGTTTTGCTGTAGGGTTTGTGCCAGGCCAGGCCACCCTTGTGTTTTTGTTCCCCATGTCTCTTATTAGATTCCTAGCATGCCACTTGTGCCAGTTGCATATGAGGATATTAGCCCGTTTGTATGTAAAGGGAATTTAGGGAGATGCCTCAGTGTCCCATGGGTGAGGGTGTGTTGAGCCCTCTTTGTCAGCGAGTTCTGCCCTGGGAGCAAATTATTCCAGCAGTTTGGTAGGTTGAGCATCCCATACCTCAGGGTGGCTATGCTTGAGTCCATCCCCAGCAAGGACACCTCTATCCTCACCACACCACTGTTCTTCACATATGGCAGAGACATCCACTATTTTTACTATTAGATCCTTCTGGCCACAAGTGGCACTGAGGAAAGAAGACAAGCCTTTGTCTCTTGATGTAAGGATTTCCTGACTACAAAATAATTTCTTTGCAGCCTGTTGCAGTGGCTGAGATTGTAACACTTGATTTTTTTTTTTTTTTTTTTTTTTTTTTTTTTTTTTTTTTTATTATTATTAAAATTTAAATATATAAGAACTGGACTTTCCTGCATTGTCATTTGCAGCATCAGAGTTTCTTCATTTCCCTTCCTTGATGCCCTTGTGCACTAATTTTCCCAATACAGCTGAATGTCCTGTGGTATATTTTATTTGATGCTTATTTGAGAGCCTTCCAAATGGCGACAGATAAACGGTATTGGCAGTGGTGTGGGAAGGGCTGTATTTTCCACATTACCATAGTATATATTCTACAGGCTTGTGTACTATTCAGATAAATGCATCTCTAAGCTGAGACTGAAATGGCAAGCTGTCAGTCAACTTCTTGGCTTAGCACACATTTTCTGTAAATTTGTTAGTATTTGCTGGGATTTACTGGAGAGTTTATTCCAAAGAGTCAGCACTATTTCCAAATGTAAAGTTGTTTCTTCCCTGTACTTGTCTTTGTCCGAGTGGTTCATGCATCGTTAAGGGTATGAGCCCAGCATCAATGCCAGGTTTATGAACAGAATGAGAAAAGAATAAACAAAAATGTGTGGTTTTCTCAAAAGAGTTATAGTTTTATATTATCTTTTAGTTTAAAAGATTTATATATATTTCTATACTTTACACATTTTACCCATAGACTAAATTCTGTCAGTCTGCCATCGAGTATTTTCATTTGCTCCACAGATCATTTATTAATTGACCCACTTAGCAAGAGCATAGCCAAGAGATTTCTGGTTAACATTAATCTGGGAGAAAACCCCTGTAAAGGGGTTAGATAATATGCAACATGCTAGTGCCATAGATTAATCTCCCTAGTGGTATAAAAATCCCTTCTCCCTTGATGTTGTGTGAATGCAATATTTGGTATAAGCATGGGGATACAATTGCCTCTAAGTTCTCATAATAGGATATATATAAAATTGGGCAATTGGACTATTTTAAAATAGTCTCTGTGTGAGCATTGTGAGGGTTGATAAATGGTCCTAAAATAGCATTAGATTTCTATTAAACAAAAAATCACTCAGATACCACCTGCTGCTTTTGGCATTTTAAAATCTGATTTGGAATAGAAAGAACAAATGATTGCTTCTCTGTCTCCCTCTCCCCTCCTAACTTTGAATGTTTCCACCCAACGTTCAAAGAGAGCAGCCTGTTTTTCCAAGGCTATTGGTTGATGTCGGTAGTTATTTGAGCCTGCATCCAGAATGAATGCATCCAGTCTGAACTAGACTGATTAGTACTAAATCTGTGATGCCAGGGCGATCAGGAAATAGAGTACTTGTTTAAACACCAGTAATGACTTTTTTGTTGTTGTTGCATAGCTCTCATGGAAAGCTACTGTTGATTGCCTCAGAGGAGGGAGGGGGAAAAAATATGAAAAGAGAGGGAATGCAATTCACTTCACTGTGCAGAATCTTCTGTTACTTACTGGTGCATCCTATGTGAGAAAGATCTACATGAGGTTTAAATTGTACAAAAGAGCACTGCACCTGAGTGTTCCTCTCTGAGTCCAAAATACAGGCATTTAGACAACAGTAAAACCACAAACATTCTTTTTTTTAAGCAATTTTATTGTTCTGGCTAACAGTTGAAATTGCAAAAAGGTCAAATGCGTACACATATTAAGTACTAACACAATCCAGCAATAGTGATGATATTTTCCAAGTGATAATTTTATCAATAATCATTAACCCATGGGGAAGGAGAAAGAATATAACATTACCATCAAGCAAGAGATGGTGCAGATTCTGTTCATAGCATGCAACAGTGGAAATAAAACCGACTAAATCTGAGCTTTTCAGTGCTGCCTGGGGCATTTAGCCTCATAATTCCTGATACATTTCAGCAGAAAAAGGGGGTTTTGCTCTCTGCATAGATGAATACGAAAATTTCAGCCAGAGTTTTTGTAGCCACCTCTTAATAAAATAATTCAGGCATGTATATAGAATGTGTTATTCTCAGCACTGAAGCACTAGGATATGAAAAGAAAACAGTACCCTGTGTAAAAAATGAAATCAGTAATGTTGTTTTCGATATCATGTAAGAAATTTCCTTTCACTAGCTAGCGCCCTGGAAAATCAGCTGTCTTTGCATCTCAGATAATTGCTTCTTGTATTGTGAAGTTCTATATTTGTGCTAGTTGAAGTGAAAAAAAAATATGCTTTGTGTAAATATTCCTCCTCCTTTCCATTTTCAAGATCTGCTCAATGGAGCCATCACATCTTTTTTATTGTACTTTTGGAAATAGATGGACATAATTACCTGGGTAGACTCTTTCTCTCTTTGCCCAGGAGGCAGTGAATTATTTAGTCAGAGCCTAAGTAGTCAAAAGGTTCAAAAAACTCTTGCCTTTGTTCTTTGTTTGCAGATTTTATTCCTCACCGTACAGTATTCCAACAAACCGCATGATTCCACAGACATCAATCACGCCATTCATTGCTGCTTCCCCTGTCTCTACATATCAGGTACGTCAGATATGCACTTGTCTACTGTGTTTCCCAGTTAATGATGTTTTGGATGTGGATGAAGGCAGAGTGTATACCACAGAAAATTGTGAGTGCTTGTACTCGTGAGTCACACTTGAAACAAAGGGCTTTCTAGGAATATTCAGGTATCATTGGGGAGAGTTTTAAGTGTTTCCTGCATTCTTTACAGCAGTAATGAAAGCCGCTGTAATTCTTAATTTCAATCAGCTTCTCTGATAAACAACATTTTGCTTAATTTCCAATCTGTTCCCTCATTTTGGCTCCCCTTCATTAGCCAAAAAAATTTAAGTGGTTTTTTTTAATAATTTATGTTGACTGCATTATACTTTGTAGTTACTTTTCCAGTAACTACATCCTTTAAAAGTACTCATTTTTATCCAATAAACCCTGACAAAGCAAATTACTTGAGGATAAGTGTCCTCAAATCATTCTTTAGTCTGCTACATGCCATGTTATTCAGAATTTCTCTTTTCAGCATATCCCTTTCAGGTCTCCACTGGGAAATCATTGTCTTTCTGAGATGGAAGTCAAAACCAGATTGTACATTTTTATTATTAGCCATCGTCTGGGAACTTATTACTTCACAGAATCTGGTCATTGACTATACATTTTCCAATTTTAGTTATTTCTCTCCTGTGCCATCAGTGCTTTTCCAGCCCTGAGTCTTACCTGAAATAAGCTACTCAAACTTTCAAAGCTGCATGGTGGTCTGTTCTTAATGTTAGGGTTGGTTGGTTGGTTGTGGCTGGGGGGTTGCAGGTGGTATGGTACTGCCTACAGGTAATTCTGGGCAGTTACTCTACTTTAAACTTGATCTTCAAAGATAGATGATTCTTGTAATTCTCTTTGTGTTATTTTATTTGAGATGGCTATGCAGCATTTGCCAAACAAAAGTTGTTTTGATGAGGTAAATTCAGTAAATTTCACTAATGGCAGTGCCAAAGAGTCAATGCCAGAGACATATGCTGCATTGAGTGCAGCTCACACGCAATTTTCTTGGTAGCAAAGCTGGCTTAAGAGCCATACTACTTCCCATTCAGGCCACTGAGTTCAGGCCACTCAGCCACTTACTTTCATCACTGCTCCACAGTTCACAGTTGCTCCCCTTTTCCCACTCTGGTTTGAACCATTGCGTCAATTTGTGTTTTCATGCATTTGCACCAAAACCATTCATTTTTATTTTTTTTTAACCTATATAATTTTGCTTAGATAGTTTGCACTGTAAGCCCAAAGACATTTACCTTGGCACTGTGAAGGAGCTGCAGTGGTGCAAGAGTGGGACCAATGAGCAGCAGCAAGCTGTGGCAGCTCTAGTGTGTTTCAGCTCATGGGGATTCACAGCAGAAAGTGTTGTAGTAGAGGTGTGTTCACATGTGGGTGTGCTGGTTTTGGTTCTAAAGATGTTTTGCTGAACTTGCTTTTTAACAAAAAATAGCCTTTGATAAACATATGCAAATGTTGGAGCACACGGTTATACAATTAATTTGCAACACTTTCTTCATTAACAAAATCACAGGGCATCTGGAGAAGTGGGACTTTGTAGCTTTCTCCTTGTTATTCCTGGTCCTGCTCAGTCTGAGGTGACACACACCCATCTCTGGGACAGCAAGTGAGGTGTCCTCTGGTGGCTCTAGCACAGCTACATCTTTTGTGTACTTATGTGTTGGGTTGTCCAGGCTGATGCAAAAGGAAACTAACATACAAAATTCTTGGGGCTGAGACTGAGTTATGATAGCATGTGGGCCATTCACACATAGCACAAAAGGTAGCTGTGGCTCAGAGATGCCACAACAAATACGCAAAAACTCTATCATGTGTCTAATTCTTAGTAAAATTATTATATCCTTGAAATATATTACATGATAGTCACAAGGCAGAACAACAAAGAAAGTCTTTGGTGATGCGTATGGAGTTCTGGTGGGAGCAGACCCCAGGATGTTCAAGCTAAGAATGATCCTGGAGGGACAGACTTCTTAAGCCAGCTTTGCTGTGAAAGATTTCAATTAGAATACTTTTCAAAAGCTCTGAATTAGATCTGCAGTTCTTCCTGGAAACAGAATAAGTCATTGTGGGATCTCTGAAAATGTTATGCCTTTAAAAGTTCATACAGATACTTTTGAAAATAAACTTTGAACATTTTATGTCTCCTGCACTGTCGGTTGGATGACATGTTCATGATTACATTGATGGATGAAAGCAAACAATGCAAATGAAAAAATAGGACACATAGAATATTGAAGGCTTCTTTACGAGATAAAATGTTGTGATTCATAGAAGTGCTGCAATCACTCAGACTTCTGACTTTGGTGGAAAACATTATCAAATGAAATTTGAAATCTTTCTCCTTTGTCAATAACTTTATGAAGCGTAAATTAATTTTGTGTTGAGTTATAAGACTTAACTCTTTTGTCAAAATTAGCACCTTAGTTGTAATAGAGAAAATATTTTCAAGTAAATCTTTAAGTTTTAAACTTTTCTATGCTAATTAAAAGTATTTGATATGCAGGTCCAGAGTACTTCATGGATGCCTCATCCGCCATATGTTATGCAACCAACAGTAAGTGGATACTTGGTTATATCTGGCTAAAAGTGCTTCCATTGCAGCCTTGCTCTGCTTGTCCAACCACATTGAAGTCTTGGGTCATGTAATAGCAGCCGGCTGCTCCCTGTGACAAGAGCCCTCTGCCATAAAGATTCTGTTTCTTTAAGGAACACCATTTGATTTAGTGGAAAAGGAAGAATGGGTGATGTGTTATCTAATAGCTTTGATTGTAAGAGAGTAACAAGTTCTGAAGTGTTGCTTCTGAAGCTGTGCTTCAGGGACTGCAAAATAACCGCATTCCTGCGTACTTTGAATTGCCAGGATCAACACGTGACCATTCCCTTACATGCTTATCCATCAAAAACGTCCTGTGCAGCTTCATATCAAGGATGAGGATACAGTGCCTCAGTAATGCATTTCAACGTAATGGAAAAGGGTGAAGCACAACTGTCTTAGAGAGTCTCTACTAAATCTGAATCTGCTTTATGATTTGACCAGTCAGCTCTTTCCCCCTCTGCCCCCAGTAAATTGTCATTTTATCAATTTATAACTACTTAAAGCAGCAATATGTTTCTAACCAACATTCATTAGGTCTAGTGCAGCTGGTTTTTGTTTACCTCACAGAAGAGTTTTGATGCTTTTTACCTAAATATTAGTGATATACCAGGAGAAAACAGCATGTTGAATTCCACTATAGACAGATCACTTTAGTTACATTTCTACCTTTTTTGAGTTTCTCAGGTATAGATCCACTTGACAGTGCCATTAATCAAAATTTAAATGCATGCTCCACATAATCATCAATATATTGATTTATAGAAGAGGAGTAATATTAAAATGAAGGTCTGTAGCTTAGGATTGTTTGTTATTCATATTTTTGTTCAAATATTTTGACTTCACAGTAGTGTAACTTCTGGTGAGAGTTAGCTGTACAGCAACGTGGATAGACTATATATCTGTTTAGTTGCACAAGTCTCTCATCCCAATTTGTAGCCCCCTTTCCACACCCCTCAGGTCTTTGGAGGCAAGTTCTTCAGTTCTCTGGCAAGGCAGGGAGCATAATGTGGTTCTGACTGGTCACCCAATTCCTGCTGCTGCAGTACTTCACCTCTCTGCAGACCCTGGGAGAACTTTCTGTCTCAGTGGAGTAAAGCTGTTGCTGTATTCTTTGTAGGAAGATGAAACATGTTGAGCAAATTCACAGTTAACATCAGTCCTATATTCTAATATTTGGATTTAATAGGAGACCACAAAAAGTCTTAGATGTGTGTACATAATGAGTTACGAGACTTGTGGAAGCCAAAGAATCTCCAATCCTTGCAAAAAGACTCCCTTTCTAAAAGAAAAACTTAAGCACTTTACCAGTCCCAGGTTTTGTGTAATTATGTGTTTGAGTTTTATTTGACAATATTGAGCAAAGCATTTTTATGCAGTACTAGGAGAGGTATTATGATAAGGTAATTGAATGTATTTACCCCTTAGTAAGGACATGAAGAGAAAACTTGTCTCTTATAGTGAGTGGCCCCCTCAAAATGCTGAGTTAAATTGGTGTTCACTGTGAACCAGAGAGTCATGTCATAAAAGGGAATTGTGATTCTAGATGGAAAAGTAGAGGGAGAGTGGATAAGTGGTGTACCATTTCTATTCCAGTCTCATTGCTGTTGTGGGTTACTTCCATGTGTTTTCTGTAGCAGTCCTAGACTCTTCACTGACAGATTTTTCCCATATGTTTCCAAAGATTATGTTCTTATGAGGACATGAGGCATTTAGTACCAAAGAAGCATAAAAAGCAAAAAGGCAGAACTACCATTCCCCAGGTTTCATTCAGAGATGAATTCTTTATTAGAAATGTCTGAAAACTTGTCAGAGTATTGCCACACAGAGAATTCGGGAGACTTCAGAATTAATGGTCTGTTTTGAAAGAAAATAAAGAATCTGTGTTCACTTTAAGTTTCTGTAGCTCCATGCCTAACTATATAATAGGCGCTATTCTAGGCAGCTCCATAGCTCAAAAAAAAAAAGAAGAAGAAAAGATGACAATAAAGTTGGCAGAATTAAAGATGTGAGTTTTGGTAATCCTGTGAGCTGATGAAACTGGGAATGTTCTAATTTGGGTAGCTTTTTGTTTCTTCTTGTAAGCTAGTTTTCCATGCTATTTTCTAAATTGCCACCATATTACTTCGTAATATTTTATGAGGTGATTGATTGTGGCATGTGATGTCCCCATGGACACCACTGCAGGTAAATGTTACATTCCCCTTGCTCCAGGAAGGAGAACATTTTGTTGAGCCTCTATTATTCTTTGTCAGTAGAGATGAACTCATACAGAAAGCACAGTTTGAATTGCCCAAACAGTGGTGGTTAATTCTTTGTTTTGAGTATAAGTATCCACTAAATCACATTACTGAATGATTAGCTTTTCATTTCTGACAGAAAGTCCTACTTGATATTTATGTATAATTTAACATCACGTAGTGTCCCTCATGACAAAAAGACAGGCAGAACCATGCTGTAGAGGAGACAAAGGGGGTTTTTCACTCAGCGTGCCGTGCACAGACAGGGCAATGTTCTCTCAGACTGGCAGGCTTGCCGACAGGAGGCCAGAGCTGTGCTGCACAGCACTACCATCCTGTGTCTGTCTGTCCCTCCTTTGCCTGCCTGTCTCATCTCCCTTCCCACCTGCCTCCCTGTGAAGCAAATACAAAGCTCTTTCTTCAGTGATATCCCCTGCAGTAGGTTGGCCTGTCAGATATTTTTGTCCTTTATTTCCCTTTGTATATCAATTTCAGCAACATTTTCCTGATGTGTGCATGTGTACATTCTGTATCCATTTACTTGGCGGATTAAAAAGCCCACTATAGTAAAAGATTGTATCTCCAATTCCTTCTGTAGCTTTTTAACTACAAGCAGATAAACTTCTGACCCTAACAACCAAAAATGACATATATATTAACTGGAAAATATTTGAGTATACTGATTTTCCTTCTCAGCCTTGTTTGTCTTCTTACTTCTGTGATACCCTTAAAAACAGAAAACAACCAAAATTACATTTTGTAAGAAAATAGTATTCAGAACATTTTTATCCTAAAAAGAGAAACTCAGATGAACAGTCAAGGACTCTGCAGGTATAGAACTGATATTGTAGGGCGTTGTTAATAAACAACTGCAGATATAATTTTAAAAGGGGTTTTATTTTTGGTTATCAGTGATTTTTGCTGGTCTTACTCCAAAAGCCATGGAAAAATAATATCAAATAGGTTGAGGTAGCATTGCTATTTCTGAATAAGTAGTATTGAAAATAAACTTCTGCTGGCATAGTAAGGTCATACATGAAAACTTCTCACATCTTAATGCTTACACAACCTTCAGGGTTTTGGAGAGCGGTATTCCTGAGTCATGTGGACATGATGGAAAAATCTACCTGGAGGTTCATGTGTGACTCAGACACTTTTGAAATATGCACCCTTTGTGATTTGAACCTTCACCACTTTTTCCCATATTGCTTTCACTGTGTCAAAGTAAGAATAGCTAAAATTTGTCAGTTTCATTGCTTTGCCATGTGCCCTGGTCATTCTCCGCAGTTTTAATGGAAGACAAGCTCCAAAAGAGTTATAGCAGTGTGAGTTTGGATTAAAATTGGCAAAACATTTAATGCACTGATGATAGTCCAGGCTCAGTTTAGTTAACTATATCTTTCAAAGCACAGTGCTTATTCTTCCATGTTTGAAACAAGTCTTGTTTTTCATTACTGCCTCAGGATAAGGATAGATGGATGGTAATGACAGAATCAAAACATAAATGGGATAAGAGTTATTCTGGAGATTTATAACATTTGCCATATTACTGTGTTTTTCCTGTAGTCCCTGAAGGCTGTTTGAAAGTTATGGGGATACTTTGAAAAACATGTTTACACGTCAGTTCACATGTAGACAATTCCATTTTTACTGATAGGGGCATTTGTAAAAAACATTTTGATTCAAATCTTTATTACAAAAAATACTTGTAGTATTCCTCTTTAAAGGCAATTTTTTTAGTGAACCAACAGAAATGTGCTATGCTAATACTCAATGTACACACCGGTTTTACACTTATCCTCTTTTATTTCCAAGTAAAACTGTGTGTGTAATCACTGGGTATGCACAGATAGATGTTCTTGTCAGTCTGGAATAGTTTCTACATAATAGCTGGAGATGGAGTACGCCAGTGGCAGCAGGAAGGGTGTAAGCACAGCAGCATATGGAAAAATGTACCACTATAATTATAAAGATAAATGATAATGATAAAGTATGTTGGGGAGAACTTCTGTTCTGGAAGTTTCTCAAGCCGTTACAGTCCTTCCAGAGAGGTCAATGTCTTAACAAACACCCTTATTATTTTTTTCTGTCATCTTTCCTGTGGCCCATGGCTAAATGGAATCCGTCTGTCTTTAAAAGCACCAACAAAAACATGTCTTATTTCATAAGCAGTGTAAAACCCCTAGTTTGGTGAGAAGCAAGGCTGAGTAAGGGCTCCAGATCCTTGCCTCTTGATTGTTGTGCATGAATGTAGCAGTATAAAAGGTACAAATTGTTCAACTGGAATGGATCAGTTTTCATTTTCTCACTAGCGACTCTGCTGCTTTGGATAATACCCAAAATACCACAGCAGTTTCAGTGTTTTGATTCCTACACTCTGGAACAAAGAAGTTCCTTGTGCTCCAATCCACATCCCTCTCCCAAGATGGCTTTCTCTACCTCACGTTTATTGCTCTACCTTTTTAGTAAACAGAGCCAGGAGTCTATCTTGAGTTTGCCTGTTTGAGTGTAAGAAAACAAAGTATGTCCTCTGCAGACAGTTGAGTCCCGCCTCCAAGATGAAATGTGAGAATTCAGCTGGCTGGTATGAAAAGTAAACAGGAAATAATCCTTAGAAATTGGAATCTTCAGCAAGTCTTTCAACTTTTAGCCATGTATTTTTAAGAGATCCTTTGAACATGAACTTACTTGAACTCTTAAGGCTAAAGTGTTTAGAGGTTGAAATAACTAACCAAATACCAATGACAAAGTTCTGCTGAGCAATTTTAATTCCAGTGTTTCCTGAGGCAGAAAATCAAGGACTGCAAATTCTATAACTCTGATAATCAAGACAATAATTGGCAATGTTCCTTTGGGGCAGGCAGGCTCACATGAGGTCACTTCTGCCTCCCTCTCACCCAGCACCCACTGTATACAGATGTTGTCTCGGTGCTACCTAAACGGGTTTTTCAGATGCTGGTGAGCATTTGCTTGCTGACCTCCTTTAGTGCCAGGTGTTGTTGTTTTGGGGAGAGTACCCAGGACTGAAAAGCCATGCCTGAGTTCAACTAACTTAGACCTCTAAAAGAAAACAGGTGTAAGAGATTCAGCCAAGTTATATCTCTTACTCAAGTGTAGCAGTTTTTAAGTCTGATTATACAATGCTTCTGGAATCATATCAAAGTATTGCTCCAGTCCTTTGTTCTGCTGTTGTAGAAATTAATATGAATGCCAGAAAAAGATATATATAAGGTTGATTGCCAACGTTTTTTGACTCTCTGTTAGAGCCCCCTAGTGAAACTGAGCATTTTTTGTGATGGCAGCAAGACACACCACATATGAATTCACTTAGAAAACATGGACAGGAGAACCACAAATGTTTCCAGTAGACAAGCCCTTGCATTTGTGGAACTTGTGGTGTGCTGTTTTATCCTAAAAAGACTTCAGAGCTCTAGTAAAATTTTCTTTTCTTTCAAATATTCTACAGATAGCATAAACACTAAATGGATAAACCATCAGTCTGTTTAAAAACATTAACATTAGTGGAAAAAAACATAACATCTATGTTTCATATAAATCTATAAACATAAATGAAAAAGATATTTGGAAAGGAAGGCATCTGACACTATATTTTGAAAGGTTTCCCAAAGTTCCTTGAAGCCAGGAAATTTTGGTTGAGGTTGTGGAATTTTGATTTCTTTTTAACAGAAAAGATGCAACCTTACCCGTCAACCTTCATTATCAAGAAAAACCTTAATACAACAGCTGTTTAAAAGCAGTTTTACCAAAGGGAACTATTTTTTAAATAGATAGTTATTAATCAATAGACATTAGAGTACCTTCTGTGGAAGAATATACTGCCTTTTTTAAAAAAATCAACGTGCAATTTTGTACAAAGCCTGCATTCTGCTTTCACTTTTCCCATTCCATGTGCATCACCTAAGAATATCAGCAATACTTAATTTATCTCATATTAATATATGTAACAGCTCTGTTTTCATGAAGATTTGCATTTTCATCAAGTTTTAGATTTACACAAAGTCAAAATCCTGAACACAAATCTGTAAGATTCATATGTTTTGTTTGCCATTTTGAGCAAAAATTCCTAATTTGGTGAGCGCTGGTCCAGTTAGTTATTTACCTGGTGATATATTAGTAAGTAGGCAGATTGCAATAGGATCAGGAGAGAGTGGTGGACTGTGTAAATGTATGCTATTAATGATAGGCCAAGAATTAGAAGAATCAGTTTGCAGAAAGTAATGGGCTCAGCAGAGTGCTGAATTTAGCTCACCATCAGGTATTTTGCCCCATGTGATGCATTCTGGTTATGCATGCATATGTGTGCCGTGAACAGGCTGAGGCATGTGACATGTGTGTTACAGTCCTCTCAAATTTACCCTCCATCATGAACCTTTCTCTTATTTTGTGCCTAGCATTGTCTGCTATCTTGCAGGTGATGCTGATGTTACCCACCTTCCGCAGAGAGCGCTCTGCTCTGCTGGCTTACAACAAATCAGATGATGTGCACGTCGTAAGCCAGATCCCAGCCTGCTTGTAACGAAGGTGGTCATGTGGTGCAATTACCAAATATGCAAGTTCTGTGATGGTGGAAGGGAAAGGCAACAATTTTCATCTGCCACAGACAGCAAAGAGCTTTGAATGTGCTCTGTGGTCTGAGAGCACAGAGGTTCCACACTAGTTGGTGGCAAGGCTGGGAATAATCTCTGGGTGCCTTTCCCATGATGGAGATGTGCTTCTTATTTTCATAGCACAGTTAAAAATACAAGATGTTACCAGAGGACAGTTCACCAGCAGAAGGGGACCTGGATCTCCTTTCTGCCTCCCAGACTCCATCCCTACAACTGCAGGAACTCAGCATTTCCATTTACAGAAGAAGCATTGGGCAGCTTTGGAGCAGGAAACAGGTTCTGGGGTTCTGCAAACCCAGAAGAGGATTCTTGAGGAAAGCGTGTGATTTACAAGGGCAGCACCCTAACTGTGATAGCTCCAAAATAGGATTTAAAAAGACTGGCACAACCTGTCAAAGCTGTAAAGGTGAATTCTTATTAGTGAAGGATCAAGTCAAGTTTTAGGCTATTGACAAGATGTCCTTTTATAAACAATTGCATAGGAAGAAGATTTTGTATGAATCAAGGTGTAATCTTCAAGTTTAATAAATTTACTATTTTTTAAAATATGGTATTCATTTGAGGTTTTGTCCCAGAGGCTTCAACTGGTTTTGAAAATAAATTCCAAATGGAAATTATATATACTTGTTTAGCTACAAATGTATTTAATAGCTATATTTATCCTTGCTGCAGCACCTTTTTTACCTGAGCCTGCCTTTCCTCACACTGGCTTCAAAGAATACATGTAGGCTTAGAGCACTTAGTGACAGATACTTTTTCATCTGCCACCGATCAGCTTTTTGACCTTGGAGAAACATCTTTCTCTTAGGCTCAGTTTCAGATTTGTCTTTTTTCAAATCCCGATCTATTTAGATTATAAAACTGTCATACTGCTAAGTAGTTTTTAGTAGAAGTTTGTGAAAAGTCTGGTGGAACAAGGGCCTGTATTGACTGATGCCTCTAAACACATCCTCACAGTGATACTATTAGGGTTCAGGGTTTTCATGTTAATTATTAAAATAAACCTGTCCCAGCTGCAAAAGGAAATATTGGATCTGATTTTTACCAGAATAAATCAAGAGTTAACTTCACTTAAGAAAATTGAATTGCATAGGTGTGAAACAGTGAGAATTAGAAGAGAATCATGCCTGCAGCAATAAGCTGATGAAGGAGACTCTGGCACCTTCTTAATCCTTGGAACAACAGCACTTCCATAAATTACCATTATGTTACGCCAAGTGTGTTCAAGGACCAATTTACATAAGTAGGGGAAACTAGCTAATCTATGTATTACTTACAAATGCATCATGATTTTTCTAGTGCAGGACTCGTGTAAAAAATTATAATAATGTACTCTAAGGACTTAGTGACCAGTTTATAAGATTAAAAATTCCTGTATCCAGGATCCATACAGAGTCACAGAATATTCTGAGTTGGAAGAGACCCACAAGGATCATCAAGTCCAACTCTTCAGTGAATGGCCCATACAGGGATCGAAACTAAAACCTTGGCATTATTAACACCATGCTCTAACCAACTGAGCTAATCTCAGTGGCATGTTACATAATCCCTTGCAAAACCTGATTAAATACTTTGATTTTATGCCTCTTGATAATCCTATCAGGAGGTTTGTTTCAAAACACCTTTGCTCTGAGGCTTAGCACTCAGTTTTTAATTTCCAGCCTAAAGGTGCTCCTATTCATTTCACCTCCATTTTCTTGGTCAAACATTCTTCCTACGTTCAGTAACTGTTGTCCTTTCTCAATGTTCACCACATTACTTTATAGACAAAAATGTTACCCGCATTTTCAATTTAGGTTAACTATGTTAACATCACTTCATTTGCAGTAATGTAGGGATTTTATACCTCTGTCTGCAATGATGACCCTTCTTTGGATCTATTCCACTTTGAATTAAGTTTTCTGGAGCAGCAAAAGCTCAAAGGATTCAAGCCTTTTGTACAAATAGCTTTAATACTTTCTTCTCTTCTCTGGGATGACTTTGCTGCATTGTAAAATATCTTTCTTCTCTTGTGCTCATGACTGGTAATGCAGTCATCTTGAAATTCACTGATATACCTAGGTTTTCTCCTTCTTCCACGTTTCTGGCATATGCTCCTACGTGATAAAGAAAACCACATGTTAGCCTGATTGACTTGATGAATTGTGCTTTACAACTTCGCAATTTCCCCAAATATTATTCAAGGGAATTATTAAAAACATTGGATGAGAGCAATCCTGATGGAGATTTTAGTGACCCTCCCACTGAAGTAGCATAGCTTGTCTTTTAGCACAACCTGTTATCATTTCTGCTTTAGTTAATCCTTTATCATCCCCAAAGTTTAGTAATTTCTGGCTGTAGCACTGCCTGAAATACTTTATTGACCTTCAGAGAGTTTAGATCTGCTGCATATCCTTTGTTGAGAAAATAGGGAATTTTATTTTAAAAAATGAGGTTAGCTACATCTATCTTTGATTTATCTATGTTCTATCTTCATTAATATCCTTTAGTCCTGGCCACTGGACCTGTGCTCATATATTCCAGCTCTGCAATAGAGATGATCCAGTCCTGCTTCCTCAATTCACCTTGAGTTCAGTGACTTCTCGGGGTTTTTCATCTCCTTTGTCTCTATTCATTTTTCTGCCCAAACACTCATTCTCTGAGTGCTGCCTCTGCTGTCTGATGTAGGAAACTGAGATAGTGTCCTTATTCTGCTGGGGCTCCTTCTGAAACACCTTAGTGCATCCCCCATCCTCCCCCTGCATGGGGAGCCAAGTTCTGGGTTGTCTCCTTGGTTTTCACTTATCTATGTAAGAAACTTTTTGTTAGGTGTTTTAATATAATTTTCAGCGTCTCAGGTAGACTTATAGCAAATCTTATTTCTGGCCTCCAAATGTAGTGTTTTCTTGCCTTTTTTTTCCCTCCCTTCTGTGTTCATTCCTGATATACTTATTGAGGGGTCTGAGTAAGTGGCTGATTAATTAACACCTTCTCAACCGTAACTGCTGAAGCATCTTAATAACATAATTCTTTTTAAATTATTTTTGCAGAAGCAGTGCTAACAATTTATTTTTTTATCTCAGTGTATAAATGTCATCTGTGCTCTGACACCCTGGAAGTTAGAAACATTCAAGACACCATAAGTAGTAGCTTGTTATTGAAACCAGTGAATGTAGTCAGGTCTAACAGTATTTGACATTCCTTTCTAACTGTCATAGGTAAAATGCTTTCTTTTCATTTCAAATGTCCTTAGAAAGAATATAATATTGACCTAAACTGTACAGTACTGAGGCAAATCATGTGTATCTTTCCTAAACTGATTTTAATCCCACTGAAATGGAATAATTGCTTAATTACAGTTTTCAGGTTGTAACCTTGTGGCCTTGTTTTCCTCTCAAAGCAGTTTGAACTAGGATTAAGTCCATGCATTCAGTAGTGCTTGCCACAAAGCCTCTTGTGAGTCAGTGGTATCTACAGTGCTGTTGAGAGGATGGTTTCAACCTCTTTCTTACATGATTGCAAAAACAAATAGTGAAATGTAATAGCATAAACACTGAACATTCTTTGCCTGTTTCATAGTGGATTGATGAAGAATGAGTTGTGTAACACACAGATCAACAGAATCTGAAGAATTTTGAAGGAGTGCCAAGTTGTTATTTAGTGAAACCACTACCTTTGGACTACCTGCCAAAGAGATGCACTTACAGCAGTGTAGGTTCTCTTATCAAATGGCCTATTGTTAACAAGAAATTGGAAATTAGGGGCTGAAATCTCACTTCTTCTTACTACAGTTTAAATCCAATTTTTTATTTCTTGTTACTGACTACAACCTCTTGTTAAATGACATCTGCTGGACAGTCTTTCTCAATCTGTGCCTTTTACATAAGCTACCTGGGATGTTTTGTAATGGTATTGCAGGTCTTGTTGCCGAGGAGAGACCCTGTCTGTAACATCCACCCCAAAGCCCAGGTGTAGCCTTTCACCACCGCGCTTTTCAGAGCGAGCAATTGAGCGGAAGTTATCTTTTCTCTATGCATGGGAAACCATACATGCACATCCCAAAGCAGAAAAACAATTGGGTTCCTCATTATCAGTTGTCTGCTTCTGCCTCCTAAAATGCTGTAAACTCAGAGTGTGGAGTACTTGTGGGGGGTTCAGTCTGGGATGACTTGGATGATTACTTCAGCTTCAAGCTGAGGATCACAGGATTGACACCCTGCTACTGATCCCTGTGGTGGGACAAGAGGGCTGCATATGATTCACACAGCACACAGCCTGCTTTCAAACAGCCTTTGTACTTTTGCAGTATGGCAATCTGCAAATCATTATGCACCCCCTCTTTGCCCAATCCACACAGGATGTGAGTCTGTGTCAGCTCCCAGCTTGGCAGCCTTCCTTTTTAGCACTATCAATAAGAAACTCCTGCTTGCAGCTTTGGAAATTACTGGTCTACTGCCTGCCTCTAGCCAAGAAGGTGGGGGTGGGTGTCACATTCACAGATGTCCCACATCTGACAGGGTTGTGGCTAGAAGTATATTTTCCATAGGCAGGTAGGGGAAGAGACCTGCCATTGTAAAGCTGCTTCATCCACAGTGCCACAGCTGCTCCTGGCTAACCCAAAGTTCAGCGGTCCAGGAGAACAAACAGTGTTCCAGGAAAAGCATGATTGTATGCATTTCACCACTGACATTTCTTCCTGCTGGCAGACCACTTCATTTTTGTGGAAAGGAGAGGATTGCTCTAGATGTACTTCTTTTAAATGAGGATGAAGTGTTTGATGCAATGATCGTTTCCTGGTGCTTGTCACAGTTCTTTCTTCAGGGAGAGAAAGGGGTGGACATTTGTCAGGAACAGTTTGAGTGTTTCTGATAGACAAGCAGATGCAGAACCCCATCTCACTGATTTGTGTCTGTGGAAGTAGCTAAGCTGTATTAGCTCCCTTGCTAACTCCACTCCAAGTGCAGCAAGCAAAGACACTCATCATGACAGCTAAAGCTGTGACAGGCCACATCCTCCCCCAGGAACAGCGCAGGAATAAGAAAAATTTGAAGAGAAAGACCTGTGCAATTCCCCTGGTTTCATGCTGCTTTCTGCAAACAGTAACACCCTATTCACATCTTCAGCTTTCACTTGATACCCAATTTTAAAACATTTCAACCTAAATCTTGACAGATATTCAACACCTTGGGCATATTGGTTCTACCAGGAGATGACTATAAAGCAAATTTTAGGCAGCTGGTTAGAGCATGGTAATGGTGGGGGAAACTGGTATTTGAAAGGGAATCCTGGTACTGCTGCTGCTGCCCAGAGAAGAGTTATGGCTCAGAGCTCAGATTTGGACTCACACAGCAAACATACCTTCAATCCATGCCAGCGTTAAAAGCATGGACCTGGAGTAGGTCCTGGGAACTCCATACTAGTTTGGCCCTTTCTTTCGCTTTGCCTCCACTTTCCAGGCTAGAAAAGCAATATAATTTATCCTTGGATTACAAAGTTCGGGTTTGGCTATAACCCTGAGAAATATTTCGCTTGGCCCACACAGGTGATGTGCACGTCTTTGAGATTCTGGACTTCATCCTTCAGTGGGTAGTAACCATGGATGTTTTCACTGAGATAATATAAGTGTACCAATGTGTGTAACTGCATCCATTCAGGAAAAAAAATATATATATTGGACATGTGTGTAAGCCAGGTGAACTCATTATAAACATCTTGTAATAGAGCTTGGGAAGCTTCAAATACCAAAATTGAAGAGTACTGTCTCACAATATTAAAAATGTGTACATTTTTTATTCTTCCTAGACTTTTACTTGCCATTCAAATCTGTCTTCCAGATAACAATCAGTGATACAGGTCATGGCTCTGAGAGTGTGGGCTGTGGTGATTAGCAATGATCTGTTTGTGGTGACATTTGCCTGCTTCCACAATATGCAATGTATTTGAATCCTCTCTGAGCTTCTTTTCATTATTTTGTTCAACAGACAAGTGAAGGAGTAAGTAGAAACATGCCATGAGTACTGTTGTATCGAGTGAAGTATGAGACTGTGCTTTGCTGTTTCCTTTCATCTGCTTGGCCAAGCTGGGACAATATGTAACCAGGCATTATGCAATATTTGTTCTGCTTCTCACAGCATAAAAAGCTGTGTTAACTCTTTTGTGCTGCAAAAGTCTTGTGGATAAATACAAGGGACAGAACGCTTTGTCGTTAACAATTCCAATATGCAGGATAAGTCATAAGAGCATCACGGGCATTACTTTTGTATGTTATATGTGCTGAAGGACAGCAGTTTTACTCAAATGTGGTGGTTTCCCTCTGAGAAGTATTTTCTCTATTTCAAAGAATGCTATCTATCATTCTGACATGCTCCAAAATGAAAGCCCAAGCCAAACAAACCAAGCAACAGCAAAATCAGCGGAAGGCTAGAATGTGTGACAAAGACATAAAATCCCAAAAGAGTCTTCTGTCAGGCATCCATTTGTACCCTAGGTATCACCATTTAATGAGTTACTGTGAAGTCAGTAAACACTAATGTGAAATTCTTTAGCGTTGCTGTGAGTGAGTCCATTTTGTTGACCCCTGGGTTAGGAAGTACAGAAAATGTCACGAGCTGCAGCCAGCTGTTCATGCCTTCTGCATGATCTGCTTAGACCTTAAAGCAGCTGATCCCTAGATATACCCAAATAGCAAGTTCATGATAAATACACCTAAGCTGAAGTGAAAAGATGAATTATCATCTTTAAAATATAGGACAGTTGCCAGAAAGTTTAAAATTTTTCTTTGCAGAATATGGGGTTTGGAATGCAACTTCCTGAAAGTGATGAATCAGTTCTGATGATTGCTATAAGGCTCTAATTTTCCTGAAGGTTTTCAAAGGCTCCTGAAATGTTTCTGAAATATTCTAGTAATTTGTGTTGTACAATATTAAAGATCCTTCCAAGCTGTCTAATTAACTACAGCCATAGTTGCTCCTCAAAGCCAAAATTAACTACCTGGTTTGACATATTGCGAGCCCTCTTACACAGGTGGATAATTCTAGCTCCACAAGGAGTTTTGGTCACTGAGTTTCTCAGTTCAGTGAATCTGCAATTGAATAATTTCCTCTTAATGGGTGACTTGACTAAGTGGTTGAAAGTAATTAGCAAATACAGTGGACCCAGTACTGAAGTGTATGATCAGCATCTTATCAGGAACTACTTATTTCCTGTGGAAAACTGTCATCAACTTCTCAAGAAATTCAGAAAGCAACTTGTTGCTCCTGCTTCCAAGGATGGTAATCAAGGAATGGTTGCACCATCCCAGGCATGTTTTGACTTGTGATGAAGTGATCCCAACTGATTCTAAAGGCATTTTCAGAAAGTCTGTTCTTTATTGCTGTTGGATGTTTTATTTGGTCACTTTTAAGAAAGCAGTAATTGTCTTCTTACAGACATAGACTATATTTTATTCACTAATACATTTTAATCTTGGTGCACAGCTGTTAATGGGATATGCTTCCACTCCAGAGCAATTCAGATTGATTTTGTTTCTACTTCAGAAATATATTACTGTAGAGCCACAATATATAAAAGGGCTCAGTGTGTTGAGATGAAGTAGCCTCATGGTATTTGTAACTTCTAATGGGAGCTCAGTACATTTAGAGCAGAAGTGGTAATTGATTGTCTGGTGCTCAGGCTAATTGATATGGCACTGAGTTAGTCAGAAGCTCTCAGCTCCATCAAAATCACACATGACATTGCTCCTGTGCCTATTAATATTGACTGGGTAGTTCATATGATAAAAGCAACATGTTTTGGAGGAGACTTCCAGAGCTGAGTGAATCTTCCTTCAGCATCAGTTACATTCTTTCCAGAAAGGCTTCCTGCCTAGAGCAGCATTACTCCTCTGCTGGAAAATTTTTAAAAGGATGTTCTCAGGTCTGTTTATTTTTAATGGGCTTGGATGCGGTCACTGAGATCCTGTGAGGTCAGAAGAATGGAATGAAAGTGGTCACAGATGACACTTGAGCTATTTCCACAGCTGGATGCACACCAGCCAGAGTAGGCGGTCCTCTGCAGATGAATTAGTTCATTGAAGTACATGATACAAAACATCTGTTACAATGAGAACAAACAAAAACAATGTGCCTTTGAAGACTGGGATTTGTTGGGAGCTGCTTGCAAGGGAGCTGAATGAGGCAGTTGTCAGAAAGTCAGAAACATTTTTAGGCTTGCCCTTGTGTGAACTAAAGCAAAACTACACAGTAAAAACAATTAATTAAATTAAACAAAAGACCGCTTTACCCAAATTTTGTTGCACTGATTCCTCATACAGCAATGTGGAGGGAGAGAACCCCTCTGTATCAAATGTTTTTTATACCCTAAACCACATTTAATACAATGGTATAGCTCCAGCTGAATGTCTGTAAAAACTTAGAAGCTACAGTGGTATAGTTATTCTGTCAGTCATTCCCCATGCTGCTTTATTACCAGCTGTCTTAAAGTGCAATAGATGTTTTTCATTGTCACTGCCACCTGATGACAAATAAAACCTTCAAAATGCTTTTGCTTGAAGGAATAACTCACAGCTCCTAGCCAGAAGTAGACCTTTCACATCACCTTAATGAGCCAGAGTGATCCAAACATTCCCACCCCATTTTACTCTTACAAGGCAGTTACTTTTGGCTGCCTTTGATTTTTTTCTCATAGTTGAGCGGGTGAGGAAGTAGGAATACTAAGATATTTATGGAGTAAACAAACATGCTGTGTGTATTAAGACTGAAGACAAATCAATCAAAGCCAGGCGTTTATCAGTTATTATAGGGCAGCATTGTTCTCATAGACAGTTTAAAGAAAATGCAACACTCCTAACACATTATTTCAGCCATGGTAATGATGAATTAGATGCAGGTATACATCAAAGCATTGGTTCCCCCTTTTTTTTCCCCTTTTTTCCTAAACTGAGCATGCTAACTGTCGCAGCGATTTGATGGATGAGAATCGTGTCCTAGATACATAATAGAAAAAGGTTGCACTACCATAAAATGCTCCCAAAGAGGTTTGGGTGCCCAGTCTGTGTAAGCACATTAGGTAGACAATAGTAGTAAAAAATAAAAAGCCTAAATAGAAATTAGATCAAGTGTGTGGTAGGGATATGTGATTTTGGACCTGGAAATCCTTTGTTCATCCCCTGCTGGTGGCCTGCCGTGTCTGCACAAGGCTGCTATGTTTTTTTAAGGCTCAACAACTGAAATGGGAGCTTCTGTGGATCTCATGGGTGTCAGTCAGATAGGCCACTGGGAGGGGGCCTCTTTTGTGGCTTTCCATCTGGGATCCAGCGGTGGCTGTCAAGAGAGGTGAGAAACTGCAGAGGAAACAAAGTTAAACAAGGTTCTTGTATAGTTCAATTGATTCTAGTTTATGCCTTCCCGATGAGCAGGGTGTCTGGTTGTATATGTAGTCATAATTTATTATAGCTGTACAAGACAATTATGTTAATCTTACTTTTATTTCCTAATATTCTTTGATCTCATACACATCAAAGATGTAAAATTTTAGTCTTGTTGGTAATTAGCTGGAAAGCAAATATGTTATCTGTCAGTACAGAGGATACAAAGCACAAGAAATTGTCCTGGGGGAGTCTAGATTCTAGACTAATTTTTTTTTTTCCCTCATCAGATTTTTATTTCCCTTTCATCAGTTCCCTCAGCCATTAAATAAATGTACTGGAAATAAACTTTGCCATTGTGAAATTCATTCAGCTTATTAAACCACCTAGGCAGTCAGTATGAATCCTCAATTGAGGAAAAGCAGGGTACATCAAACAAAAATGAACATCAGTGTTTCCCAAAGTTGCAACAACCCCTTGCGGTCTGTACTGACGAAGGTTTCACGCTTGCTTGCTGTTAGTTTTAAGTAGGCACAGGCTAATGCTGTGCACAGTTCTCATTTGATTCACCCATTATAGTCCAAAGACTTTGATTTCTAACTTGTGATTACTGCTCTGGTCAAGGACAGCAAATGAGGATATGCTAAATTATTTGGCTCTGCAGTTGCTCTTCAAAGCTGTCTTTCTGGAAGGAGAAAACACACAGGGATTATTTTACAATTTCTGCAGTGAATCTCTGCATAAGTACTTTATGCCTCCAGCTGGTGGATTTATACATCGCAGCTTATTCTGGGGATTGACCCCTCCCTCCACTTTTGTTCATGAATTGCAAAGAGATCATTATCTTCATAAATTTGTTTACAGTCCAGAACTTCCATATGAATAATTTATGGCAACATTTCAGCCTAAGGATCCTTCTTAGTGTGCATAACAAGTGTTTATTAGATGGTTTCTTACTGGAAATTTTTATTAGACTTGATTCTTTCCCATTCCAAGGTTGGTTGTCCTTATCTTTATTAATTACTTTAGCTTCTAGACAAGATGGCCGTCTTGCCGGAAAACAAAATTTTGTTTCTTGATTAAACAAGTCTGCAGGCAGCATAGGGCCACAAAATTTATAATTGGATTACTGAAAAAAACCAAAAACCACTGAATTACAATCTGAATCTGAAAATAAGAGCAGAAACATTTCTGCTAGACATAACTAATTAATGAAATTCTCTCTGTGATATAAAAATCTTTTGGATACCTGCACAGTGATGTACAGCTCAACATCTATCTCAAAGGATTAAAACAATGTGAAATACTGGTAGCATTCAAGTTGATGACAAAACTGTAATTAATTTCAGCAGGGCCAGGATTTCAAGCAAAATTTTTCAAATTCACTAAGATATGTATGTTACTGTGATTGTTGGATTACAGAAGACTGAACCACTGAAATTGCAATCAGCTTCTACTAAAATTTTTGCCTCATCTAGTTTCCTCTTCAAGCTGTGCACTTCTGCATTACTTCCCTGAATTCATAATCACCTGCAATGACCCTCAACTGAAACACCAGAAGATGGTCCTTCATGATGCTGCAGTTCCTCAATAGTAACAGAAAATACCACAGGAAATACTAACAGAAAACCATTTCATGTACTTTTTAATCCCACAAGTGGATTTTCTGTGTGGCTAGAAAAGTCACTGCAGAACAGAAATGTGGCTGCCAAGAGGTTTGTCTCTACTGGAGTTTATCAGAACATCTGTTGTTAGTTATGATGCATCTTTTGATGTCAAAGACAAAACAAGAGTTTGTTTGGTTTATGGAGGAAGGGGTTTCACATATAATGAAGATTCACAAGCATGCAGTGCACAGAACCCAGCCCTCAAGTCCCTGTCACTCTGGAATTAATTAGAGCACTATTCTTCTATCCACACATCTCTCAACAAAAGATGGGAGTATTAGCCATTTGCCTATCATCTCATTCCTGTTTGTCTTCCTTTGGATGTTTCTTGTTTCCTTTACCGCTGAGGCTACCCTTTGCCTCTGGCTAGGACTGACAGGACTATTACATATATAATACTCTGTGGATTATAAAATTTGGCTTTGTGGCCAGAATCAAATAATAGCTCTAAAACTTGTCTTCAAGTGGAAATGTGCAGAGGGAGAGAGTAGTGACATGGAAAAAGTTGTGAAAATGTTGTTTTGACTTCACTCCCAGAGAGAACTTAGGGAGTGTGGAAAGGGTGAAAAGAAGAACAAAGACAAAATATCTATAATCTCCCTGTTTTCATTTCTGGGTTGTTGAACTAATTTTAAGCTATTTTTTCCCTTCACATTTAGATAAATTCTGAAATGTCATGTAATTTTGAAATATGCTGGAAACATTGCTTTTTGACAGCTCCAATTTTTTTCATTCTTTTGGTCACAGTTATGTGCCAGGTGCAACCTGGATTCACAGGATGTTTTATTCCCCTTCAGAGTTTTGGGGTTTTTTTTTTCCAAATAATTTACTGTTCATCTCAGCAATATGCATATACAATCCAGGCTGGCCTTCTTTTCTTTAGCTTGCTCTATGGTTTGTTCCTCCAAACATCTTCTTACCATCGTGTAAAAGACATCTTACTCATGGCAGACTCAGCTGCCTGATCAGTGCTTCATAGAAGGCTGATCATCCAGTTTGGGTCAAAGACTCACTCTGGTACGTTTACCACAGCAGTGACTCATCAGCTTCTTCCTCTCTGGCTCCAGAGCAAGGTGCTCTCTGTTGTCTGAGATGTTTTCAGAGCAGTATTTGGTAGTAGGCAGTTCCCATCAGCTACCTTGTAGCCTGAAGAATTTACTTCAGGTAAGGTTTAGAAAATTACTTTGAAAAAAACTTGAACTGCTCTTTCTTGGCTCATTCGCAGAACCTCTGGAATTACTGTTGGCCACAATGGTAGTTAATTTTTAGATGCCAGAGAAAATAAACATAAAGATTTTTTTTTTTCCAGAGAAAACTGAGCACCTCTACAATACTCAAATAGCTGAAAGAAATTCAGGAAAGCTGCCCCAAAATTTTTTTTTTATTTCAGCCTAAACTTCTGCAAATCAGATGGTGTGTGGAAACCACAAAGTCACAAAGAAGTAAAAACGTCTTTGTCATATGTCAGGATCTGACTGCTTGCTGTGCATTACCATGAACGAGTGCACAGTGGCTGGTAGGAAATGGTGGTGTATTAAAAAAAAAGCTATAATAAATAAAATATTTTTGTAGAGATTACTGCAGCATTGATATGGATAAGAGTAAAACAGAGCAACTTACCTGATTTACTCCAGTAAATTCATTTAGAGAAAACTGAAGCAGCAGACTTTGACTTCATTTGCCTATGTTGCTTTGGCAATTCCTCTGAAACTGGTAGTGTGATGGCATGGATGTGGTCCACTCACTAATGTGGAAATAGGAACTGTCTTTGGTAGTTACCATCCTTCTGATAAAACTGAGTGCCCTGAGAAGACCCAGTAGCCATAGGCTAGTGGCAAGCACCCAGTGTAGGCAGAGCAGCATGCCAGACAAGGACCATGCAAGTCTCTCCCCTCTGTGTCATCAGTGCTCTCCACCTTCAAGCTAACCTGTGGAGATGCAGCCCCGTACCTTTCCCAATGCTTGGGAAGGCTGTTGGGCATCACCAGTCACAGTGATGTATGTCTGAGGTAGAGGGTTTCTCCATGGGTAGCTGATACCTGAACAGAACTGAGCAACTGTTGCTTGATAACTTTCAGTCCCAGCAACGACCAAACCTGGTGACCCAGCACGGAGACTCTCTGTTCTGTTACCAGACCCCTGAGCCACTCTGTTTCCCCCATGTACTTTCAACATATTTAACATGTTACAGCTGTGCACACTGCTATACAATAGTTATGAGGGCTGCCAGCATTTCCAGTATGAACTTGTATTTTAAGGATAATAATTCAGCTGTAAAAATGTGCTCTAGGCTGAAACTTTATAAGGAAGATTTCTGCCCAAGAGTGACTTTATCTGGACAGAAAACAAAAGGGAAAATATATCAATTTAGTCATTCTTAATCAGTAAAGATACATTTTTTTAAAAGTAGAGTAATCCTTGGTGGATTGCTTACTTTCTCTTCTTTCTAGCCTTAATAATAGCCAAAATCTGCATCTTTCTGAACTTTTCATGTCTGCTTCTTAGACCTATTTGAACCATTTTTGCACTGAATATTTATTCACATGGGTTGCTTTTAAATCACTTTTCCTCAGTATTTTCATTTGCTTTTAAAAGACAATGGAGTGTGGAGCAAAGTAGACTCAAGTTAGCCATTTTCTCTTACTTATTTCAAATCTTCTCAGCATGAATCAAGAGTTAAAATGTATCATTTTCTTGATCAATTTGGACTGGTGTGTGTAATTGGAAGCACCTGTTCTTTTTGGGGCTGCAATGGTGATGACCCAAGATGTAGCCCCCCAGTCTGAGCACTCATGGACTTGGGAAGTTCAGATGTAGATCCAAACTCATCCCAGAACCTTGATAACAGACCAGCTCCTGAGTCCTCTGTATATCACACAGGACTGAAAACACTTGGAGATCTTTGGTAGAAGGGAGACTTACAAATATTAATTTTTTATTCTAGCACAAAGACTGGTTTCACTGGAAGTACTTTAAAGTAAAGGAGAACTTAAAATATCCAATTATTAGTTTAAAAAATCTCTTTACCCTCTCTAGACTCCATTTTTTTTCTGACTGGTGACACATGGCTGAGGGCTTGAATTTGATTTAATCTATATGACTTGTACCTTCACAGATTTAGATGTGGTTACCTTTGAAGGACATGCTCTGTTTACTTACTGCCATCTGATTTACTGGCCTCTTGAGGTCTCATGCATCTGGGAGAGAAGTTTTAGGTAGGGACACTTCTGCAGCCACAGTTTGTCTGACTGTTCCTATAGTCTCAGTTGTTCAAAACAGTGTACAAACTGCCATGGTGTCATTGGGAGCATCATCCAAAGAGGGGCGGATTGTCCAGGAGCAGCAAAAACCAGGTGTTGGCGGCATTTTGCTTGCAGAGAGTCCAAGGAGCAACTGCTGTGGAATTTTTAGTCAGAAAAATCATGCTTGAAATTTGTAGAGGCATGTGTGAGACATAGTCTTGTGTTACTTTTAATGATGGAATATAAGGTAAGAAGGCACTATTGGAAATATGTGCCTCAATCGTGAATTTGAGGTCTGTCACAAAGCTGGCAGTGCCAGGTAGCCAGTTTTAAATGGTCAAAGGAAAAATCCCAATATAGAATGGAGTGGATTCCATTCGTAGCCTCCCCTAAGGAGTTACAAGTCCAGAAAATGAAATGCAATTTGGGATCTGGGCCGGGACACACAGGCTGTGAAAATTTTGGGGTTTAAGTGAAAGAAAAGGCAGGCTGGAATAGTTGTCTTTCCATTACTGTGTGGGAAAGGGTTTTGTATAACATTACAGGTTACAAATCTAACAGAACATGACAGACAAATTTCTGTGTTTGTCCTCTCTAATAAAGGGCGCGTTTTTAGATTTAAAGATTGGTATGAATCACCGTGATCTAGAACTGAATTGATACATAACATGAACAGTGGCTTAGTACAAGATTTCCCAGTCTATCTAATCTTCAGGTCTAAAATCTATTATTGAACAGAAGCATATCATTAGAAAAGCATCCTTACTCACCCAGGGTTTAATTTATAGCATCTTCTGCTATCTGTCTTTCCTAATAGGTAGGAGAAGAAGGATTCCTGTGAAGATTATGTGCATATTACTGGTCCTCATCAGCTTTCCAGAACTTTTAAATTTGAAAAATGGTATGAGGAGGGAAAGGACATAATTTTTAGACCCTCCATGCCTTTAATCTTTGTGCAGGAGCTGCCAACAAGGAGTTGAGACATAGGCAGCAGATGTCAGTGCACCATAGTGCATCCTCATGGAGGATGGACATTGTGTTTGTAGCCAAGTTCAGGCGTGATACAGCAACATTAACCTCAGCATTTCAAGGTGGCTTTCTACCCACCCCATGCAGCTGTGTACCTGGATTACATGGTAGCCCTTACATCACTGTGCTTCTGAGAGTGCAGCCTAGATTTGAGCCTTGCCTAGGAATTAACTCTGACATTGAAGAGTTCCCTTTGGCTTGACATTGGAAGGGCTGACAGAAAGTCCAGGAGCAAGTGTAAAGCTGCCTTATTTGTATTGTCCATCACTGATAAATTTTGGTTTACAAGAGCCTTTCTGATCTCAGAATTGCAGGGAAACATCCTGATACTAACCATTCCTTGACTGTTGTTCCCATTGTCCTCTCAAGTATTTGGGATTTCACAAAGGAGCACTCTGCTGTCTTCCACCCTAGCACCTCAGTATGTCTCCTTGGAACTTCATTCAGTGATACCAGCTCACTTTTTTGAAAGCTGAAGGTATTTCAGATATTTCCATCTAAGTCTGGTTGTGTTAAGTGTTGTGGAGTTAAGACCAAGCACAGCCATACCATTTTCTTCATTGTGTAGAGTGTCATTTTTGTCATCTTATCTCTAATATGTTCTTAATACATAGGATTATATTACCAGCCCGCTTTTTTGTTTGGTTTTATTTTTTTTTCTCTTGGTGATAGCCAGTTCCTCATAATTTCTCATTTCTCCCAGTGTCAGTGTTTGTCCTTCTAATGAGTGAATAATTTCATCCAGCTCAGCTATAAGATTACAGTGCAAGTCCCTTCAGGTTTTGGGCAGGAAACAAAACACACAGCTTATCTGTTACAGATCATGGCTTCTGCCCTGTCACTGGCCATTGCAGTGTCGAGGCTAGAAGTGCACATAGCAGAAATGTCACTGGAGTTTCCTCCCCAAACCCAGTTAAGCACTCTCTGTGCCTGGCAAATGACCTGTGCACTGAATCTTGCCAGAAAACCAAGATCTGCATCTGCAATCTTGCCAGAAAAGCAGAGATGAACAGCCTGGTGTGTCAGACACTGGGTGACATCTGTTGTCATGCCTTTCTGGAGCACACAGACAGGTGGGACTGCCTCACCTGGCATGGAAAACTGGAGGTCCAGGGAGAGACAAGGCCCCACTACATTAAACATCTTACATGCTCTCATGTCACCAACCTTCTCTGTAACTCTAGTTAAAAGCACAAACCTCTGGAGGCAAAATTTTCTGTCAAGCATTTTTCTTGTTTTAGGAGCATGTTTGCCTGAGTAAAATAAAATTGGTAAGCATTTTCAGCTAATAACAGAAGTTTGTACTCATTGCTCATTAAATGTTGCTCATGAACAGGAAGTTTAAAAACCAGTCACTGTTGCTCTTAGTTACATATGCCGTAATAAATCCTGCACTGAGAGTTTCAAATCTTAAAGAAAACCTATCCACATACTGAAAAAACATCGTGGCCTGAGTGGATGAAGTAGAATTGGCAATACAATTTGTCTTCTCATGTGTAATTTTGTGAGTGTATATATGGAGATGTAAAATCAAACTATTGAGGATACAAATATGACATCCATTTTGAAAGTTTCATTTGAACCCACTAAGATGAAGAAGTGAAAATGTTACCTAAAGACTGGTTATGGCTTGTATTTTAATGTACAGTTTGATAATATCTATTTATCACCTAGGATGTGCCATTAAGTGAATTTTCACACCTGCTTATAGGCAAGAAGGGAGGGAATAGAAGAGAGCTGTTTGAGGGGAAGTATTATTTGGATTTAACTTTAATAGATGAAATTCCATTCTGTTGTTAAGAAAAACTAGTCCACAGAAAAGAGACTCCAGATTCCCATTTACTAGGATGGCACATCAGCCGCTGGGAGACAGTGGAGGAAGGAAGGATTTCATCCACATCAGAATATATATATAAGAATATAAACGGAATGGAATTGCTTGTTTTGACATGGATTGAAATCTTTCTTTTGTGAAATCTGAGAGTGGGAATGGCAGGAGAAGATTTGATCTGTGAATTACAGTAGTTATGTCCCAGGCAAATTACCACCTTTGTGTTTCTTTTTTTGTCTTCTGGGGATGCTAAACCCTATTTGAGTTGTGAGGATTCTTTTGTTTGTGGTGGCTGTTCTTGACATAACAAAAGTACTGATACCTGGAGTGGCTACGTGAAGCCATCATACAGCCAAGTGCATACTCATTAGCTGAAGAGTAGGGAAAAAAGCAAATGAGATTTCTCATTCCCTTCTAGAATAGGTCAGATGAGGGATCTGCCTATGGCCTCTCTGCCTTCTCCAACAATTGCTGGAATGAATACCCCACTGCAACAGCTCATTTCCTAATTGCTGTGGGCTCCTTCCTGATAGCAGACCCCAGCTAAAATACTCCCACTTGTTACTGCACATAATACCAGTAATTTTATTTTATTCCTGGGGCAAGTTGAAGAAGGGTATGAAAACTTCAGATTTTCAGACTATGGAGAAGCACATGGGCTTGTGGTCCAACATGCATGGGCAGAGAGTAAGGACAAAGGTCTAACACAGGGCCCACAAAATCTGCTTCAGAGTCCCTGTAGGAACTCAGGTATATTTTCCATTCATAAATATTTGTCAATGTTGTCACTTTCTTGAATGGCCTTTCTTTTTAGACCTTATTTTGGGTGGAAAGATACAAGTCACCATGCAAAAGTCACCTTAGGCACTGAGTGACATAGGCAGCTTTTTGTTTGCAGAATAAATGATATTATAAACTATTTGGTTTTACTAGGTCCTTTTAGATTAACAGACAGAGGTATGCTATGATATTTACTGATTTTTTTCTACTCTGGTAGAAGCATAAACTACTGACATATGGTACTGCCTGATATAATACATTTATTAACTGGTCCAATATCGTTTCAGGTATTGCTTTATTTGTACAAAAAGTTGCTAATATAAAACTCTTCCTGTTGCATCAGCTGTCTTTTCCTCATATATTGATGTTCCCATTTCTACATCCCTTTAATCTGCATTTGTACATGTAGGCTTGTATCTGTACATTATCAAAGCTGTATTTCAGACTAGGAGACAGGAAATAGAAGGCAAGAAGGACAATGGGAAAGAAACCATCAAAAAAAGTTGGCTATTGTTGAAGAAAGGTGAAGCCTACACAAGGGTCACCTTTGTTCTTTATTTACCACACTATATTTAGATTCTTAATCTTTTAAAACCAGTTACTCCTGGGCAGTAACTCTCTTGGACCTATGACATATACTTTCAGCTGAGGAAAGTTCACAAACATACAGCAAAAACATACAGAAAGGGAAAGCAAATATGCTCGTTGCTTCTAGGAGGTTCAACTAAGTTATGAAGGTGATGTCAGATAAGAATTTGAATTTATGCCCATGATTCAAAATATTACCGTGTGAACTTGTGGTTTAGTACTCAGTACAGAAGCAGGGTTCAGCATTAACGGTCTGTATCAGGTTTGCCTATTCCAAAGTTAAAGCTGCTTTAATTTAGTGGAGGGTTTGGGCTTCTTGCTCACTTTGCCACATTTTTAGCAAGCTTTTGAAATCAACAATGTAATGAAATGAAAACAGATCCTAAGATTTATAGAATATACATTTTTAGCTGATGTTTGCTGATCTTCTTCACTATACTCAAATCATTATTTAATCTCTGATAAACTGGCAAGTGCCACGGCAATTGCTACCTTTTCACTGAGAAAGGGAAAATAAGTTTTGCTTTGTTTTGAAATATCAATAAGTATTCCCAGCAGAGGTGATGACAAGGACATAGAGGATTTCAAAGTTACCTTTAATCTTCCTGCAACAGTCATAGGAGTTTGACCCTTACCAACCAGTTTGGAGTAGTTCAGTAGACTCAGTTCTGACAAGGGGACCTGGTTTTTCTGCTGCCTGTAAGAGGCAGCCCAAGGAGATCAGTAAATCAATCGAAATATGGCCATCATTTGTTCAGTGTGCAGAGAGAGTGTATTTATCTGCAAAAAAGCATGCATGTTGATTTTTTTCATATTAATTCTTGATAGATGTGTCTGTCTGATAAATATAAGGAAAGTCATCCTTTCACTCAATTTAATAAAACCTCAAGGAACAACATGTTCTCAATAACATAAAGGCATTCACTTGGTAGTAGGGTAATAAATTGTCAGATGGAATGGCCGAGTGCTTATATGTCTGCACAAGATATCTGAAAACAAATAGTAAGTTTTCTGCTGTAAAGTTTATTGGCTTTACATTGACCAGTATTTACAAAGCAGAATTTGTGAGTATGGTTAAATTGTTTAAACGTCTTAAATAAAGGAAAAGTAGATTCCTAAAATAAACACATGCTTACTGTAAGCTTTAAAAATATTTATTCAGCTGGTATTTTTCCCCGTAATTCCAATATCAGTATTAGAACACTGAAATAAAATAGAAGCCTTTAATGCAGTTCATTATTGTAGAAATCTGTGACCAACTAATCTATCCTCCCACTGGCCCCTTAGTGCATCTCTCAACTAGTGAACTTTCCATTCCTAAAGCCTCCTAATACATTTTTTATTTCTGATGTCAGTTTCCCACCCTTCAGCAGACAAAAGTTGGCATGTGTCTTTGCATCAACATAGACTTGTTTTGCTGATGCCTTTTGATATTGGCAAATACTTAAAGATATTTTACCACATATAATAAACTGTATTTGGTGTCCTTCCTGTAATTTGAGTTTGTTGCCATAGAGGGGGTGTGCAGTGTTCATAAAGTCTGGCTTCTCTCTTTGTAAGTGATGACTATATTCTGAAATATATACATTTACTTTCTTATAGGAAAAATATGTGCATAAAGCTTAAAGCATTCTAAAACAGCAAGGTCTTTCAAATAAAGTGAAAAGAAAAGCTAATCTGTATGTCAGCTTATTTTAGGTTTATCAAAATGTTACAAAAAACATGCTTGTCTGTATCATTATTCCTTACCATTTGCCCTGTAAATTTCTTTTAAAACCACTCTAGCATCGACACAATTGTATGACTAATCATATGCTGAGAATATGTTGCCAAATTTAAAAGTCATTGTCATCAGTTTCTTGTGGGAATTACAAAAAAAAAAAAAAAAAAAAGTTATCATGCCGAGGCAACAGGGCAACCAACAGGACAGATCTAAATAATTGACTAGACAACTACTTTTTTTGGCAAAGACAGTGCCAAAACCTCATGATAATTTCTTCTACGGTTTTTTTGCCATTAAAATGGGCTTTAAGTAACAGTTTGCAATGCTAAGATGCCTTTCTATAAATTTACAAACCCAGTAAAATCAGACATCCAAACAGATGAAGATAAAACAATATGTTTGATATAACCTTTGCCAGTAGCCAACTGGATGTTTATCAGCAATTACATATTATAGGCTGAAAAGAATCAAATTACTTTTAATATGATGGCAACATCTGAGGCAAAACATTTTTGTCTTCTACAGTTAAATAAATTGAATATGAATGGACTTGACAGCATGTAATATGAAATGCATTATGGTCTGGAGACTGGGGGTCGCCCTAACAACCAGACAATATTTCCTTAATTAAGTATAATTTCTTTCCTACGTGATCACAAGAAGATTCTGAACTGGTGAATTAATGATCTGGGAAATGCATGTAATTCTCTGCTCTAGGTAACTGTCAGCTTAAAACATGTTTAAGCTGTCTTAGGAAAGCTGCAAATATTTGATTTGTTTTCTCAGCTTCTTTTTCTAGCATATTAAATGGTGTATATTTAGGGACAGGAATATGTATATTTTCAATTTGGAAATTATATGCTTTCTGTCTCTGAGCAATTTTTTTGTCCTTGATATATTCTCTCTAGCCCATATTTTTTTAATAGTTTGTTTGTAATACCTGTCGTGGTAACTTATTTGCTGAAAGACATTTGCTCTCAGATTTTTCCATTCTTTGTCTGGCAGTTACATTTGTTAAACTAAACCGTAAGACTTCCTTCATCACTGCCCCTCCTTTATTTCCAGGTTCCTGAATTTATACCCAGGAATGGTTATCAGTTATAGATTACATATGTAATCACAGCAAGTTCCTCTAACTGCACTTTTGCAATTAAGCATCTTTGCACAGGATTGCATCCAGAGGGTTCTTGAGTATATCCAGTGAGGGAGACTCCACAACTTCTCTAGGCAACCTGTTCCCGTACAGGATCACCAGCACAGTACAGAAGCTCTTCCTCAGGAACTTCCTGTGCATCAGTCTCTGCCTGTTGCCTCTTGCCTGATTGCTTGGCAACACTGAGAAGAGCCTGGTTCCATGCTCTTACCACCTTCCCTTCAGATGCTTACATACACTGATGCCCTCTGATCATCTTCATGGTTCCCCCTCTGGACCCTCTCAAACAGGTCCACGTTCTCTTTATAGAGCTCCCCCAGAGCTGGACACATCTCTCAAAGTGGGATATTATGAACATGGAGAAGAGAGGGAGAATCACCGTCCTTGACATCACAAGTGGGAGCCCAACTTGTCTGTCATGGGAAGCCCTGAGGCAATTCTCCACCTTTGAGCCAAAGGAGAACGCTGCTTGTAGAGGGAACTGAGAACTGTTTATCAGTTGACAAATTTAATTTGAGCGCATATGGTTTGATAGAGTAAAAATACTGATCACTCTGAGCACAGAGCTTACAATTTCCTATCATAACCAAAAAGTGCAGTTGAAGTCCAAACCCTAGGACCTTATCTGGCTGCATGGTATCTGAGGCCACTGATTTCAAAACCAAAACAAGATTACTTTTGTTGTGCATGGTTCTTCTTCAGACTCTTGTACTGAATTTGCTATGCAGGAACTGCTGGATGGGCTGAATGGGTGTGTGCCCTGCAGACTTGCTTTTAGACTCTTTCACCCAAAGGAAAGATTTCACTGTGTGGTAGTTCATTAAATGAGCTAATCAATAAATTAATCCATGTAAACCAGTGCAAATAATTAATAGCCATTAAAGTGACAAAAGTGGCAAGTGTTGCAGGTTTGACACATGCACACTGATTGGCTTGTTTCCTAAGCATTTATTTGGAATCATGAGAGATACTCCACAGAGGCTAGCTTCTGTAATTTGTCAGATTTCCTTAGGGAATCTTGTCAATGCAAGAAATGTAATCCACTCTGTGACATAAAACAAATGTGGATGTATTTCATATGCTGAGAGTATTACAAAAAGGACTGACCAAAATGAGCCTACCTTCTAGACTCTATACTTCTCAGACAGGATGTGCATAGAAAAAATATTGCTGGAAGGTGAGTCAAAATTGAATTGGTATTTTCCCAATTGCTGTTGCCAAGCAATCAGAATTATTTTTATTTATTTTTATTTGCAACTGAAAATTTGAAATCCTTCTAATCAGATCCTTTGCAAAAATAGTTCTATGTAAATGTGAGATAGACATGTAAGAACAGATATGCTATGAGTTTTGAAACAAGTTTGTTTTACAGGTTGGTTAAACAAGTTTGTTTATAGGTGAATTTTTCCAGTATTCTCAAAGGGGGAAAAAAGTAATTTTTTTTTTAACAGATACATTCATCTACATCTTTCGCGCTTTGTAGTAGATGTAATGTGATTGTGCAAGTTTGTGATGTGTGCGCACAAAGATGCATACAGAGTAAAGTTATTATTTTGTTTGAAGAAATGACTGGAAATACTGCACTATCTGCAAGAAAAAGAGCAGACCACACTTTCTGACTGACTTTCTGTAACCAACACAGGAAATAGCATTTTACAACATAGAACTGAAGAGAATCAACACTTCATTAAGTCATGATGTGGCCAACATGGGACCTTGGGGAGTGGGAGACCAAAAGCCAAGGAATATGAATGGCAAAGAAGCTCTCTCTCTAACGCTCCTCTGGCATGTCTTTTGTTTCATTTTTTGGTCAAAGTCTCAGTCTTGCTTTAGTACATATGCTCTTTTTTATTAATGTCTTTGTTTTTCATGAAGAGAAGAAAAATACTTTAAAACATTGTGTATGTGTTTTAAATGGGTGTCACTACCAAACTTACTGTCAATAGCTAGCTTTACTTAATCAGCTATAAAACACCATGAGTAAGGGTTCTTAATTGAGACTGGAAAAATCCAAGATCATTACCGTAATAGGCTGAAGATCTCTCAGACTGAAGGCTTTAGAAGTCAGAGAAAATTGGGGACATATGTGTTCTGTCTGTAAGATTGTTCTATATAGGATATGAAAAAATGGAAATGACAGGCATTTTGCAATGTACAGTAGCATTCATCATAGAAAGAACATATGCATTTGTTTGTCAGAAGCAATGAAGTAAAAAATGACACTTAATTGGAGCTGACATAAAATGGCCTCATTAGCAATACAAGTAATATATGTGTGTAGCTTGGTTGTCAATAGGAACAAAACTTATTTTTTCTGACAGATGTATTAGCATCTTTTAAGATTCATGTCAAGTTTTCAGTCAGATTCACTCATTTAAAGAATGCCTTTTTTCTTCTTCTCCTTCTTCTTTTTTTTTTTTTTTTTTTGGTTTTTTTTTTTTTTTTTTTTGTTTTTTTGAATGTGAGAGGTTGAACTGTAAATAATGTGTGTTTCTAGGGTGCTGTGATAACACCAACAATGGACCACACTATGTCAATGCAGCCAGCAAGCATGATGGGCCCTCTGACCCAACAGATGAACCACCTTTCCTTGGGCACAACAGGAACGGTAAGATCACTTTTTTTTTCTCTGTTGCAAAGCATCTATTGGGTACTGATTTTCCTAAGGTAATTGAGTACTCTTTTCAGTGCTTTTGATGGTGAAGTGAGGGCTTCATCATCACAAAGTAAGCATTAGTTATTACAGAACAGAAATGACAAAGTAGTATGAGTAATAAAATGGTAGGCCAACAAAACCTAAAACCTAACCTGATCTATGTTTAAGAGGAATTATCTGTACTTGTTCTCATGTAATTATGGAAGTACTGCTCTCTCAATTTGTTTTTTAAATTGTTTGCTGGTCAGTTGAGAAAGTTTCATACCACTGGGATCAGGAGTTCTGACTTTGTGGTGGGATACACTACTCACTTGAAACCATAGTAGCCAGCCATATGTATTTTGTTCCAGGCTTAGAAATGGGATTTTTTGGTCAAGGCCAGCTGTGTTTCTAGTATATCATATTTAAATATGCATATTTCAACAGCTGTTTTCAAATTTTCTTTTTCAGCTGTGTAGGTCATACTCAGTTAACTCCCTCAGAGTCAGAGAAATGCAAAAACCACCCTTAATTAAAATCCTTTACTCTCTCTGAAAAGTTCCTAAAATGCAGCAGCTGCAGATCATAAATGATGGTTTGATATGTGAATGTGTGAACACTGCATGTAATGTAAATTTTTGCAAAAGTACAGGCATACATATTAGACTTCTGTTACTTTAGCACACATGCTCTTTATGTCATAATTACATGAAACATGTAATTACATAACATGCTCTGTTATGCACTTACCCTTTTTTTCACCACTGTTCTACTTGATACTAATCTATAGGAACACAGTTTTCCAACTTTTTTTTTTAGTTGAATAAGGTACTTAATACAGTTGCAGCTCTACAAAGTTATTTAACTCACTGTGTTGGCTCTCTTCCTGATCTCTTCTCTTCTGTTGCTTCTTTCTTATCTGTTGAATCTAACTCCAGTGTCTCTTCCCACTTCTTTAAAAAATCTCAGTTAAGATCTAAGAGTTCTGTATTTTTTTCTGACAAAACTTAAACATGATGGTTCATTGTTTATTCCTGACATTTTAAAGGTTGCATTCAATAATCCAAAGAAGTAGGAATTACATGGCAAAGTTAATCTCAACATTTTTCCCTTCATTAAATTGAAGCAAATACTTGGTCTAGTGAGATTTTCTGCCTGTGTAATTATTGTGATTCCAAAGCTTGTTTAACAGTTAAGACAAGGAAATGGAAAATGAATTCTGATTATGCTGTTGGGCAGCTCCTATGAATTTTTTCCTCTGCCTGTCATTTTCAATTGCATAACACTTAACAGACATTGCCTTCTGCACTCATTGTCTCACAATCTTAATGCAAACTAGAAAATTCCCAATTAATGTTATCTCCTTGCTTGAGACCAGTGTTACAGTGCTTACAGTAACAAATCCATCTGGGGAGTCGGGCAAAGGACTCTGAGAGGCAGTGGGTCATATAGTAGGATCCTGAGATCCTGAGATCTAAACTCATGTTTCTGCAACCAAATGAAAATCTTTCCTTTCTTTTCCTCGCTCTTTACACAATTTTATCTTTCAAGGTCGCAGCATTCCCTGTGATAATTTCTTGAAAGACATTCAGAGGTATACCATACAGGTTTATGTTTACTATCTGTACAACTCCTAAGTCACTTGCAGAAAACATAAAGAGCAAGAAAGAGTAAACAATTGATGAGTGCTACAATATCCATAGGTTTTTCAAACATCTCAAATGACACCCTATTTTTATCACATACGGGATTTCTCTTAGATAAAAACAGCATCAGCACCAAATTCAGTTTAAATACTTATGCAAGCAGTATAATCATGGATGTCATAGATAGTTTCTTCTGTTGGGAATTCCTCCTATCAGAAATCATGATTTGGGCTGCCAGTAGCAGTTTTGCTGGATGTATCCATCCAGATGTGAAATTCGTTCTTCGGCATGTATTCTGTTACAGGAAAAAAAAAAAAAAAACCAAAAACAGAAACACCAAAAAAGCAGCATGGGGAAAACAAGCTATTTAGAGATTTGATTTATTTAGAGATATTTTTACTTCATTTATTTGGAATTCTGAGTTTTGGTCCAGAGAGAGGAGCACTGAGAGCATAAAGCATGAAGAATTGTGCCAAGTCCAAGCCATACTACTGTGAGTGCCTCAGCAGGACTAGGTTTTATGGGAGATAAAGGATATAAATGATACATATCTATTATGAATATATTTTTCATTTTTATCCTTAAAACTGTGCAACAGAGTGCGATAAAGAGCCACCAGCTACCTTCCAAGAATCCAGCCAGATTTTTTTAGGCAAACAAGACAAAAAGTCACAAATAATTCTACTCAAATAATTCTACTCACTGTTGGCAGTAACTCTGTCTCAATTTAATTTAAAAGCTTGCAGTATGCAAAGCAGGTTTTATTGGAAGGCTTTCATAGGTTCACTTTCTTAGACAAAGCATTTGCTAATTAGCATAACATATTTTTCAGCCGAAACAGACCCCTATGGTCACTTAAGTGAGAGTTGACTTCAAAACCACCTCCACACTTGCCTGATTCAAGATGAACACTTGGTTTCTAAAACATTGCTTCAACAGAAAATCTACTCTTTAGTGAGAGAGCTAGAGAAATAGCACAAGGGTCTATGCATCTTTATATCTTGTGGGAATTACTCAGCCTTTTGATGTACCTTAAAACATTAAAATACTCTGTCCAGGCTGGAGCCATTCCATCTCCCTTCACAGAGGGAGCCATTCCATCCCCCTTCACTCTTTAGCTCTTTGGTGAGGTGAGTGGCCTGAGTAACAGCAGCCTCTGCTATTTCCTGCCTCCATCCAAAAACTGGATTTGAGTTTTGATCTGTCAGCCCTGAAAAAACCCTTGGGAATCCAGGGGGTAGCTGCCTTCATCCACTTGATTATTTGGTCACCAGCCCTGGTTAGGCTTCATGCTGCTAGGGTGCTCACTTCTATCTGGGAGCTTCCAATTCAGCAGTCAAAACAAAGTAGCTTTCCTACAGACTCACTCATGGTCAGCTGCATTTCCCTTGTGCTAGGTAAACCCTTCCCCCCAAAATACAAATAATTTTGTTTAGGAAACTATTTGCCATGAATGGGGGCAGGAAGTTTTCTTTCTATCCAAACTCCTAAAAAATGCATATTTAATTTCATTTCATTATATTTTTAACATTCTTGATTCTTACCTATTATTGAATTGTCTGCATAAAATTAGACTTCTCTGCTATACCAAGCACTCCCCAGTCAGGAGGATGCCTAATCAGGCTATCAAGATGCCAGGAAAAGCTGCAAATCCATCTTTGCTTGATTCCAATGGCAAAGGATGGTATAGGGCACTGGAGGGAGAGAGGAGGTAAAGGTGTGCCATTTATGGCATCTTGACCCTATGCTCCTGTGTTGTGAGAGAAATTGGTACAGCATTTGCATGTCCCAGTTACTGTGCTTTGTGCTTTATCCACCAAGAACATAATTCTTTTTTGCCTTTATGAAAATCAAATTGATTTCTGCTGGTGAAAATACAGTTTTTGATGCTGATGAATTGAGAGGCACGTGTGCTGCTCTGATCACTTCCCCATTCTGCTTGAAATCTGGAGTTAAGCAGACGATCTGCCAGAGGGGTGATTTCTGCCATATTTATATGTATTTTTCATAGATACCTCTTCACTCAAAAAGAGCAAAAAGCATTTACATGGGTGTGCTAGCTGTGGGCAAATACATAAAGGAAACCTAAGCTTAAATTATGTCAAGATTACAGCAAGAAAGCAATAGCTCTGAATATTCTGATTAAGGCTGACAACCCAGCCTCAGCTCCTACAATTGTATTAAAATGAAATTTTAATGCCAGAAGGCATAATGTGAAGACAGACAAGAGGTTTAAGGCTTGAATTCTTTTTTTCCTAGTTTATTATTATTTATTATAGTAAGTCTTGTTTTTCCTATGTAATAGTCACCTACAATTAGGTCTGCTATTAAAAAAGGTACTGTAGAGGGAGAACAGAGTGTGTTAGTCTGTAAGGGTAGCACTGAAAGAGCAGCATTAGTATGTGTTTAATAATGTATAGAGGCTGGAATTGTTCCGTCATCAGCCTATCACTCAAAATGTTTCTGATACAGCCATTGATCTGACATCTCTTTCGTGGTTTAATAACATTGTGATTGATGCCTGAGTGGATATAATACAAAAACCTTTAGAAATGTAAAAACTGAGCAGTTTGATCACTGCTTTCAGTCATTGCTGCTCGGCACTTCCAAGTTTGGCCGTCAGCAGCAATAATCTGCCTCTTCAGTGGGAAGCAGATTTGCTTTATTCTTTCTCCTGTGCTTGTCATTCCTGAAGGAAGTTTGCTGTTCTGCACATTCTTGGTTGGGGTTTCCCTCTCCTCCCTGGTGTTAGCATCCATTTCAGATACTGCTTGGATTCCAGTTTCATTCAATAGTTTGAGGCAGCCTTTGTTAGTCCTCATAGGCAGAGGGCTAACTCCAGCTTTTTCTCCCGCTCCTTTGGAACTGCCATAGTGTAGCCTTGTTTCGTCTTAAATCTTTGAGGCCCACTCCAATGGGAGAGTGAGTAGAAGCCAGTTTTTTTACTCAAGGTGGTAGTTCAACTGAGCTGCTTAATTGTTCTCCACACTTGACGTCCATTCTGCTTTCAGTTTCTAATTTAGAAACTTGATAGGCAACTTACAAAATAAACCCTCCATTGCACTTTTTAAACAATAAGAACAAACAAACAAAAAATGTTTAATTGTACCAGATACTCTGTATTAAAAATACAGGTGAAAGAATTGCAATAGCATAATGTAGCATCCTGTTGTAACTGCAAACTACCTTAACTCGGCTTTCCTGGTTTATAGTTTCACTGAAATTTCTCAGTGGAATAGCAGGCTTGTTATGCAGGTACATCAGTCTTATCTTTCACTTTGTTAGTTCTTTTTGTTGCCAGCAAGGCTTGATGATATCTCCAGGACCCTTCAATGGAACAACAAGCTTGTTATAGGTTTTTTATCTTTTATTTCCTTTGGATGCTCCATGGTCACTAGTGGTTTAAAATGTCACCTGAAGGCCTCAGCAGAATAACTGCTTTGTTAGATAGGGTTGTTTTTTTTTCCTGTTTAATCTTCCATTCAATTTGCAGATACTACAGCTACATGGAGCTGAAACATCATCGCATTCTCCTCATGTTCAGGCTCTTGCTCAAAAAAAGTACTCTCTGTTATTCTAATTGTATGTCACAAGGTCCTTGGAGAGCTACAGGAGCAAGGTTTCTTTGCAGTCTTGTGCCTTTCACGTTATCAGGTGTTAATCTTAGAGCTCTTTTATTTTATTTATTGACTGACAGTTTCGGTTACTGTTTGTGTTGAAAATATAGGACTGAACCCATTTCCAATGAAACAGGCTGAAACTAAGATCTTCCTTATGCTTTTACTCAGCCAAAGTCTAGGGTGAATGTAAATGATTAATAACATGGAGCTGTCCGGGGCAGGAGATCCATTTAAGGAGAATTTATTTAGAAGGGAGAAGATCAGCATAAATTCTTGTGAGATTTATAAAAAACAAGTAGCTCCTCCTGCACTTTTTTCCCATTCTCTTGAAAGACAGTTCCAATTTAACTCATGTAATTTGAGATAAAAAGGGGCACTCAGTGCAACTGAAAAGCACCAGATTCTAAGCAGTCAGCTCCTGTGTTGATGAGACTCTTTCTGCTCATCTGTTTCAACAGGGGTTCCACAGTCTATGTTTGACCATAGCTGTGGTTAGATGGTATTTTGAATGAATAGAGTTTATAAAATCATATCTCTGTAGTGTTCCCCCTTCACTTCTGAACTCAGCTCTATCTTCCTACCATTTGTTGGTGTGGCTTACTGTTTGCCTTTATGTGCAAGTGTTCAATCTTCAAAGCCACTACCTGTCGTAGGCAGGAAGGGAAAATGTAAAAGGTGAATAAACAAAGATGGAGGGAATTCCATTTTTGGTCCATGCACCACTTCATCTGAGCCCAACAGGTCAGTAGCTTTTATTCTGCATTAAATTTTACCTTCATACAACACTTCCACAAATGAACAAAGAGCTTTTGTTGCCTCTCTTTGAGGTCTCAGCTACTGACTCAAAGTGACATTAGCCCAGATTCCATTTCAGAGAAGGAATCAACTCCCTGATTGCGGTGATAAAAATACACATCAACACAAAGCAACAGTGATGGATCAGGAAAGCAGAAAGTATCAGCCAGAAAAGCCCTAACTAATATAACTTCATTTTCATCATCAAACTAACTTCATTCATATAATTTATTTGCAAATGACTTTACATAACTGTAAACTAGAATATTTAGAGGCTTGTTTTTCATATATTTTCTTAAATATGACTGCTGCAGTTCTTTTTGTGATTTCTAGAAGTGCCACCTGGTGAATGGGAGTGCGGTTCAAAGCCACCTCCTCCAAGCATGTTATTTTTTAATTTAGTGATAGCCATGCACTGCATATAAAATGAACTCTTATTTTGTGGTAATAAATAGAAACTGAAAGCCATAAAACTAGTAGTATCTGGCATAAATTTAGTGGTCTGCAGAAAATTCCCCCCAAAAAGGCTCATCTATAGTCATACTCCCAGAAATTTTTGTTGCTATCTCTCCTACAGATGAACCAAGACTGCGAAGTCATTTTGCTAACTACTAGTAGGTCATTTACCTAAATACTCTGAATTTCAAGAGGAAAAATATAATGTTCACACATTTTCTTGTGAAATTGTGCTAATGCTGTAAATGCCAGGGCAAGTTTTGAGGAGAGAAAGAATCTCTTTATTTAGCAGACAGGGAGGTAGAAGAGAGGAAAAAATAATAGGTTAAAAAAAATCCTGAAAATTATTCTTAGTTTGAAACATCCCACCACACCTACAACTGACAACTCAATAAGAGGTGGAAAACAAAAGTACTCTAAATGTCAGGTCTGTCATCTGTATTTTCTTGATATGTTTCTCTTTTGTAAGTGTGTTTTCCATTTTTCAATCAGAAGAGAACTCTTTGTCTTACTAGAATGAAACTTGTTTTTATTGTCCTGCCTGTGTTTAAACAAGGCTTGGGTAATTCTCACTGAAATGAGGAATATGGCTTTCCAGAGAAGTAATAAATCAAAATATAAGTGGTGAAGACAAGCTCTGTAGGGACTCTGTAATACAAGGCAAGTTTGAGGATAGAGAGATGAAGGGTGTTTTTCAAAACTGTGGCCATGTGAAAAGCAAGAAGTGTCTCCCAGAGTGCTGCTTCCACAGCTCTTCTCTGCCAAGAGCTGGGAAACAGATCGGTGGTCATTTCTCCTCGTATGCAAGTGCACACAAATACAGCAAGAAGTCTTGAAATCCTTGAAGAAGTTATTGTCAGAGGAAAAGAACAACATGATAAATTTTATGGAAAACCAGCTAGCTTATCCTAAGTACTGTTGCAGTCCTTCCCACATTATCATTCAGGTCTAAGGTGAAGCACTTGAACTGTATCAACCTCAGAGAGAGATGTAAACTTTAGCTGAAAGAAAATGGCATGGAGGTGAAAGACGACAGTGGTTTACAGCACAACATAGGTGCATGAAGGGTATCCATGGAAAGGAAAAGAAATTTTAGTGGCGTTAACAACAGGGTTATAGAAGTTGAATAGGGAAAGCATAACTTTAATATGTTGCAGAAGAAATTAAGAGTTAGACTAATGTTTGAAACAAGGCATAGAACATTCATTGTTTGGGACGTCTAGAACTCAACTGGACTTTAAAATCCACAGGAGGAATTTCCAGGTGTTGACACAAATCCAGAGCAGTGGCTAATAGCCTTTTTTCATCTCCAACCTCAGTTTTTATCACAAAAAGACATTGTTATTTCAGTTCAAAACAAGTAATAGTCATTTAAATACTGAGACTTCAGGATGTTATAAAAAGTTTTAAAAATGTTTGCTGAGCATGATGTACCAAGTCTCAGAAAAGAGCTGTGCATCAAAATAACTTTTTTTTTTTTTGCAATGTCTGAGGTTTACAGTCAAAGAGTAAACATATGTTGCAACTGGCCATTTACAGTGTTGTCTTACTAAAAATCATTTGGAACCGAGAGGTAAGACTGATTCATTTCAACATGTGTTGTGTGATTAGTAAATATACTGCACTCTTTGAATTTTTTTTTTTCTTTCCAATAAGATGGGTATATTTTGTTAAGCAAAATGTTTCTGCTCTGAGCAGCAACCTTTGAATTACATTTCCCATATTCTTTCATAAGGGAAATTTTTTAATTCCAGAGGAATTGGGACTTCACAAAAACACTAGGTTGAAGGTGTTTCAGTGTTTTGGAAGGTGACCAGTTGCCATGTTACCAAAAACATATACAATGGAGTTGAAAGTGAATTTAATCTGAAAGATGTTCAGTATTTTACATATTTTAATCACAGTGGAAGAGATAACATAACCTGTGTATTGGACAAAGTCCTGGACCTGCAGCTGCTCACAAAAATAATATTCTATTGAATTTCACTGCCTTTTTCCATATCATATCCCACTGAATTTCAGCTCACAGTGTGTTTCACAGTTAATCCACATGGCTTATCAGATGATTGGCAAACTGGTACCCCAAAGGTTTAAACTTCCTGTAAGACAAATTACCAGTGCTTTTGGGGTATCTTTCTTGTTTTCTTCCGAAAAGAGCTGCCTGTTCAGGGTTCACTCATTTGTGAAGCAAGGTTAAATGAAGGCGTTAAAGGTACAGTCTTCATACATTGTGTAAGACACTGGGATCCTGTATACACAGTGATTTCAGCCTGAAGTTCTCAGAAAAGGATAAGCTTTGTTCAAATGATTTACAAATCTACAGGGAGCTGCTGATGGCAATAACCTCTGTGCCTTCCGATGGTATTTTATTATCTATGAGTTATGGGTGCTTCTGTGTCAGAGCTAGGAGGCTGTAGAATCCTCTTGCTCCTAAAAGACTCAGTTTGGGAGGAGATTTCTGTGGTACCTAATATTTACTATGAAACATCTCAGTCAGCACTTTTCATTGAGATGTAGCAAGGGGTTTGAGAGCAGCTGTGTTGAGTGAATTTGGGAGTTTGCTGAATTGAATTGTTTTTCTAGCAAGGTGATGAACTGTTGAACTCAGCAGATTTCTACTGTGTGGCAGAGGTGAGCCACACCTCATGGGGATGGGTCCAGGGAGCCCTTGTATCCAGAGGCACATCCTTTTCTGGTCCCATGAAGGACTGCTCTATCCTTTGTGACATTTTATGACTTTTGAATGTCATAGACTCACCTGTATGCTTCTAATTTTGCCTTTTTAATATTAGTAGTTGTAATACAGCAACAGAAAATGTAAGACTTTAGTATCTAAGTGTCCAAATTATTGTGCATTTGCCAGCCTCAACTCCCAGTTTTCCTTTTTTGTGTTTCCCTTGGGGGTTTCTCTTAAATCAATAGAATATTTATATGACACAAACTGATTTCAGTGATGCAAGAGCTTCATGCTGTTTGTGTTCTCTGCCTTGTGAACCACAGCTGTGTGCAGTATTTGCAATATAGACCACAAGTGCTATGATTTCCAAAGTGATTTTTTTTTTTCAACCGCTCAAGCACCTGACTGTTCCCTTCCTCCTGTTTACTGTAATTTTGCTCTACTGCCAGCCTTTTCCACCTAAAACACCTGCATTTGACTAAAAAATGAGTTCTATTTGTTCTTTTTTCAATCGCCATTTTTGACAGTGCAAACTGGAGTGACAAAAATACAGTAAGGGGAAGTGAGAATTGGGCTATGTTGGTATTCCTACAAATAACCTTGCCTAGTTTATCCACAGAATCCAAACTGGTGTTCAAAATTCTAGTGTTTGAAGATAACTTTTTAACAAAAGCCATTTTGCTATTTTGCTGACTTTCTTTTAACGTACAAGTACTCCTATCTAGCTTTAGTGGAACTGACTTCCTATGAAGACAATGGACTTATCTCAGAATCTTTAGTCTTCTGGAAATAAAGGGCTGTTCCAACAAAATGGCCATCATTTGGTTGATTGGTATTATTTTTCCTCTACACTATAAGATTATTTTATAAGATTATTGTATTACGTGAAGTTTATCCATAACTAAAAGAAGTAGCAACAATTTCAGATTTCCTTGATGTGTTAGGGGACATAATGAAATAGTAGCAAAAAATTCCACTCAGTGTGTAGCCATTGGTTGAAGAAGGAGGTTTCCTTATTTTATTTGCACCTGAACAATATTGAGAGCAGAAGACCACTGACCTTGCTGAAATCTTTACCCTTTGTTTAAAACTGAGTGTAACAGAGCTGGAAAACAGAAAATGATTGATGGAAAAATTTAAAGTAATTAATCTGCAACAGAAGGCAAAGAAAATAACGTTTCAAGGCGTATAAATCCACTCTTGTCTTTCATTAATTTTCATACAGATGTCATGAGCAGTGTTATATTTTCTTGCATTTCAAAACAGGAAAATATGGCTTAAACACCATGGCATCATCTTGAGCTTATTTTTAATATTAGGATTTTTACTTTATTGAATACACTATTGGATATGTGTTCCAAGGACTCTTAATTATATGATTGCAATTACGAGTTTGGCACAGAAGTGTAAAGTATTAGTGTCTCTTGTCTATACTTGTTATAAAGAGATATTGGCAGGTGGAGCTGATCCTATTGTAAACTAAGAAATTTCAGTACTTACTGATAGTTTGAAGCACTTCTTTTTTAGGCAGTTCAGTTAGTTCACTTTATGAAGCTGTGGCATTTCTATGGAAGTATTTTAACTCCATCTGCACATATCCTGCAGATTTATGACAAACATTTCTTCTTTTTCTTTTTTTTTTTTTTTTCCCCTAAGGTACAAATTATACAGGAGGGAATCTGTAGCATTTGCTGTTCCTCCCAAACACAACAGGACTCCAGTCTTTTCAGAGACATCCTGAGGCAGAGAACAAGTGACAAATAGCAACAGCAGTACCTATAATGCATTTTATATAGTCAAGGTGTTTTAAAAATATTAATTAGACCTTATAGCATCACTTGAATAAATAATCAAATTAATGCAAGTTCTTCGATTTCCTTTGAGTTAAATGACTTCCATATAGTGTAGTGTTTCTTACAGTATTGACAGCAGCTTCTGTTCCAAACCCAGGGATACTCAGCTGTACATTTGAGGCAAAGCCCAGAGTCTCAGTGTGATGGACTGCCATAAGCTGTTCTGGTCAAGGCAGCTGAGCTAATTGGCCCATTCTTCTCAGTAAGAAAAGAGAAGATTTTACCAGTTGAAGTTATATTTGGCTTTACTGCCTAGCAGTGAATCTGAATTGCTTCTTGCTGAATAATGTGTAATAATCTGTCCTCTATATGAATAATCATGAAAAATATTTTAAAATAGAATTCTGCTGTTAACTCAGTGCTCTAAATTCCCATACCAAGTTATATCTTGAATGTCAAATTTTGGCATTTATATTTCCCTGAGTTCTCTAGCAGTATGGACAGCTGTGTCTTGGTGGTTGTATTTAATATTTTTAATCTTGCTCTGTTTTCATCTTCATGCTCCATGTAGTGTTTCTCATGATCTTCACAACAAGCAAAAAAAGTTCCAGTCCTGAGGCAAGGATGACAGTTAAGCAGATGCTGTTTCAGTTCACAATTACCATTCCTTCAAGGCTGTTAGGAGATATTACAGCTGGGCAGGCTGGCAAACCATCCCCCCCACACACCCTCCCATCTTAAGATTAAATTCGTTGTCCCTGACTTCAGCCACTAAGTGTGAGGAATCTGCAAATGCCCTTATTCAGCTTCAAGAATAGCCAGTTTTATACTTTCTAAGTGTTACCTCTGCTGATTTGTATTTCAGCAGTGTAGCCTATAAGTTCAGTATAACACTTGTATGTCAGCAGCGATCCCTCTTTGTAAGGTGAATCATGCAAAGTCCTGTGGCTTTAAAGTGTTGATATAAATTTATTTGACAGAAAAATGGCCACTTTGTCATCTCTGTCATATTCTTGGACATGGAAATCTGTGGTGCAGTTAGGATTTTTTCCACTGCAAATATTTGCACAGCACTTAATATTTTTCTTTTTTTTTTTTTTTTTTTAATATTGTGTATAAAAGGAAAGGAGAAAGGGAACATTATGGTGATCAGTGAGTGCCAGTGCAAAATGAAGATGTCTGAGCTTTCCAGTCAGTCCGTGTGCCAGAGCCAGAAGTGCATCAAAGAACCAGAATGGACAACCTAGCCTAGAAATAGATACTCTGCAAGATCCTCCTGAGAAGAACAATTCCCTGACCAGGCTGTGATATTCAGAAGAGGCCAAAATTGCTTGCCTGTACAGGCTGGGGTTGCATTTGTGCAGTGTTTGTTCCTTTTCACATAATTGGAGCAGAGGGATCAGAAGAGCTCACTGAGAACTCCTGTTAGGGCCTGTGTGAAATATTTTAAATATATGCCTTTAAGGAAAGCTGAAGATGATTGAATTTCAGTTTGATAGCTGTAGGTGGGCTTTCTCAGCTGTGGTTCTTATATTTTTTTCTGGCACTGTATGCTTCATCCATGCCTTGTCACCAATAAATTTAAGAAAAATATGCCTCTCCCCTTTGCCTCCTGATCTCATGACAAAGGGAAGGGTTGACAATGTTCCTTTAAAGCACATGGGGGAAAGTGGTACACCCTTTCTTTCTATTCCCAAGTGTCAGTATTTGAAGCATTCCCAAATATCTGTAAAGAATCAATGGTGTCCTAATGTGGAAAGCTAAATGCCCTAATACAGATTTGGGCGAGTACAGGAGACCATCTCTCCTGCTGACCTTATCAGTTATTATAGTTTTACTGTCATTGACAGAAATGTTAATCTGGAATTCCACTTGAGAGGATGTAGTGTGGTATATTTTTTGTCACCACATAATAAATCATGTGAAATTAATATACTATTTAATGTATATCTACAGCTCTGACTGTGCATTGTGACACAGTCAAGGGACCTTGTTCTCTCTTAGAACACCCATCTCCAAGCTCTATTCATTTTATTTGCCATTTGGAGCATCTATCTTGTACCATTTTCAAGCTGTTACTACACAGCCACTGAAAAAGGGATGAAAAATTGTCTCTAAACTTTGTATTTCATTCAGATATAAATTTTAAAAATTCTATGACAACAGGATTAAACATGTAGGAATTGCGTATTGAAACATCTTAGAGGATATTCCAGGCTATCCTTCTGTAAATTGAGCAGTGCATCTCTTGGTACATGCTTTTGTTTCCTCTCCTTTATGACAAGTAGCTCATCAGTCTACAGCATTTCCTTTCTCTCTCTCTTGAAATGGTTTTTAAATGTGCACTGCTGCAAAACCTTCCTTAAAGCCAGTCATGACTGGGAATTTTCTATTTTCCCCTTTGCCCAGCCTTATCTTTCTTTATCTTGAATTTGCCTTTGGGGCCAGACTTACCCATGTTTCTGAGCTGGGTGCAGAGTTTCTCAATCCCTCACTCCTAGGTCTGCTCCCACTCCAGGGAAGCACAACCTCATAGTGCTTGTGAGTGGCACCGTAATACATTGCGTGGATGAGAGCTGACAGTGCTCTGAGAAATATGACAGTACCTCTGCCCTTGATCAGGCTTCCCATTTGAAAGTTTTCATTTTGGTAATTACATCCTTCCCAGATAGTAGCTCTAGTCATTGATCATACTAATATCATTATAACTGATTCCTGTAAGTCACCTTTTAAAGACACTTTCTATGGTTTCTTTTCCCCCTATATCTTCTTCCTCTGCAGTCACAGGATAAGACTTTTTCTGTCTACCCTTCATCTGATTGATTGGAAATGCCAAATACTTCCTTTACGTATGGCTTGGTAATATACACATCACATTTCTTCCCTTGGGATCTTAATCAGAACAAGTAATGGCCTTCAGCTTTTCTCATTAGCAAAATGGAAAAGCACCATACCCAATCCATTAGAAATACAGCATTGTAATATGAATTTATAGGACAATGGCTGCATGCCAGCAGACACAGAGTGAGTTTACCTTAAAGGATTTTCAGGGAAAAAAAAAAAAAAAAGAAAAAGTCACCCTTTCTGTCTGGCTTGCAAACATTTTGAGCCATTACTTATCATGCCTGTCTGTCAGGCATTTTGCTGTTGCTCCTTAAGTGTTGTTTGGACATCTCTGTCATATAAAGGGCATTCATAAGGAGGAAATATGGGTGTTTGAACATGCATTTATAGTTTCCCCAATCTTGATTCCCTTCCTGGATTATTCTCCTCATAATCTCTCTCAGAATAAGAGAGAATGAAAGAAATTGGGAAGATTTTGTTATTTAGCTTTGCTTCTAATTTTTCACAGAATGTGTTAACTGAAAAAAATATATCAAGAGCAACCATTTCAGCATACTCGTCTATCAAGCTGAGACTGCTGCTACACTTTTTTTAGCCCTGTCTAAACCTATTTACAATCAGTACAGTGAGAGCAAGGAAAAGACTGATTAAGATATTTTTTTTTTCTCCAGTGATGGGAATTGCTTTATACTTGGTCAGGTCTTTATTAGCCATAGAAATTATTAAAATTCATACATCAACACTGAAAACTTTCAGTGCTTGTATTTTCCAGAACTGTAAGAAGGTGTTAAAGCACAAATCCATACCAAATGATAATTGTATATAATTTGAATGCATATGAGGTGATTATGTCTCCTTTGGAAAACTAGAAGTGAAAGAACCCAAAGAACAGGCTTGGAATGTTGCTATTCTGCCAGCACTAAGACACATCTGTTTTACTGGCCCCTTCAAGCATTGCTCATGTTATTCCTGGTAAAATAACTGTTAAGCATACCCATAAAGCTCTAGTTAATAGTGTCATATAAAAAATGAGTACTTGCACTTTTTTATTTTTCAAACAAACCTCATTTTGCTATGTGTTAAGTTGCTCACCTGTACAAAGTGAGAATTAAAGCTGAAGCATCAGGCTTGCAATCTTGGTTATTTCACTTATGGTTCATCAGCTGTGTTGATCACACTTCCCCAACAAAACAGTATCTAATAGGTTAAGAAAATACTATAGGGAAATACTATGAAAGACCTGCAGGAGTCCAAAATGGGAGACATTCTAAAGGGACCTCTCTGTAGGAGACAAATTATTGATTAGATGATAAAACTGGGGGGCTTATGGCAAGTTGGAATGGCTATTTTTGAGGTACTGAGATTTTTTTTTTCCTTCTTTCATTTTCTGTTTTGTTCTTCTGCTGGTTTTTATTGTTTTGTGGTGTTTTTTTTTTGTTTTGTTTTGTTTTGGTTTTTTTTATTTTTTTGTATATTTTCTTCTTCTTTACATCTTCACCTTATCTTTTGGATGAAACAATGACAAATTAGGAGAGATTCTGTGTAATTTTTATCACACAAGTTTAGGAGTTCAACATTGTTAGCAAACCATTACATGGTAGATAAGCTGATGACATAGCAGTATAGTTCAGTCCACTCTGCTAAAAGTCAAGTTTTCTCCTTTGCTTTTGTAGCCCTATTGCTGATGTGATCCAATGTGTCTCAGAGATCCTCCCACAGCTGATAAGTAATATACCAGGGGCAGACTGTAATATTCTTACACAGTCACACTCTATCAGTAGGGCACCGACTTTAATTTTAAGGTGATCCTTCTTCCACAAGAATTTCAAGAGTTTGCGGGAAGTGGGAAAAGGAAGATTTCCTAAAAAATGCTTACTATTACCACCTTTCACAGCCCTGCCATATAAGCAAAGCTAATGATCATGTAAATACATTTAAAGATTTGGACACAATAATTTTTATGCCAATGAGAATCAATATTTTGTACTGCATCACTTTAAAACACTTTACTTTAAATGTACTGTAGTTGGCACCAGCCTTTAAAGGTTAGTATTCTCTAGTATCCCCACCCTATCCAAATATGAATATGGCTGAAGTTGCAGATAGGTGAAGAGTTAGCCAAGTAACACTCACGGTTTCCAGTTTGTGGGAAATCAGTCTTATGAAATTTGGTTTCATTCTGATTCATCTTCTAAAAACTCAGAGCAAACCAAAATATTCTCCCTTGAGCCAGAAATTCCAAAAAGAATTTAATTTTCAGAAACAATGCCTCATGTTGTTCCCAATACAAAATCTAATCAGTGAGATCTTGGCAGCTGCCAACTGGCTTAAATGTCCATCTTGGTTTCTGTCAGTTTTCAGGCAGCAGCTGCAAAACACTCCCAGGATTTCATGTTCCAGAGCAGCCTCAGCATGTCCAGTGCTTTGGGCAGGCTTCCAGACCTCCTATTGGGTCGGCTTACAGGTCTGCTTACTGAGGGCCAGATTAGTCTCACAGCCAAGTCAGAAAACCCCAGGAATGTTACTTTGGTGAGGCAACTTGGTGGGATTGTCCTGGAAAAAAAAGCAGGGCACTGGCTTGAAGACTGAAGAGGTACTGCCAGTTCCCAGATGTATAGGAAGAGGTAAGGACATCCCAGAGTTTCACATGAGGGCTGATATGAAGCAGGGTTCTTGGTGCTTGCAGACTCCCTGCTGAACCACACCATCTCTGTGTTGAGCTGCCTGGAAGGCCTGAGTGCATGATTTGTGGGATGTTTATCCACACATGCCCAACAGCAGGCTGATTTTCCTTGTATCCTTAGGCATAAGGGCCCAGCATTTCCCAGAGGGAATGTGTTTCTCCCTGCCTAAGCCTGGACTGGCATGCTCACCATCAATTCAGGAAGGCCAGCTTGCAAGGCATCCCTAATGCCACTGTTTGCTTCCAGGGTAAGCCCCAAAAGGTGACATCTCCAAGGTTTTTCAGGCTCACTGAACTGACAGCTTCTCCTCCATCTCTGGATACAGGGTACTGGTAAACAGCAGTCTTTTTTATTAAGTATTGAAATGATCCTTGTCCTGCCCTGTCCTCCCCTCCGTTCCCACAGTGATATCTTTCATGATACTTAGCCAAATGTTTTGGATTCTAAGGATCTTTTAGAGATAAAGGACTGAAGAATATCTTGCTTTAGCTGCTCTTATCAACGTCCAAGGTGTACATTGGAGGTATAATTCTATTATCTTGCTACCTTTCCTCTGCCTGGCATGACTGCCTTTTCATGCAGGAGATGCTGAAATTCTTCCTGTTTCTAGGAAAACTGGAAATACTAACATTCATGTGCCCTTTTGTCTAGTTTTACTGTTCTTTTTGGTTTGGTTTAGCTTCCAGCTGATTGTCCTGGCCTTCATCTGCTTCATTCTTGGACAGCTGGCCCATGAATTGGCCACTTTTATCCCTGGTCTGAAAGAGCAACAGAAAGTGCATGTGATGATTGATGAGCAATTGTTATTTTAAAAGTCTAAGCAGTTCTCCTTTTATTTTAACTATACAAAATGTTTGCACACAGCAGTCTGCTTCTCTTTAGACGCTTCAAATTCTTGGAGATTTAATAGCATCTAGAAGACATGTTTACCTCTAGAAAATAATTATTTGTTCATATAAATAGATGTGTTATTAACTATACCTCAATGTGTTTATATGTTGAGAGACTCACCAATACATTTTATTTTTTTTACTTATGTTGAAAATACAAAAATGTACAGATCAGTTTTCCTTCATCTTACTAGCAGCCATTCATCGGGGACTAATTGGCAGAATTGCAGTTAAATGGAAATGTCTAAGAATTTCCAACTAAAGGCGTGCATAGGGAATTTTTAAGTATCAAAAGCCACAGCTATAATGCCGCCGCATCACCCCTTCATTCTTCAGTATACAGGATCTGAAAGAAGAATATAAATGTGTGGATCTCACACAGAATCTCAGTGATTGCCACCCCTGGTTGACTGAGACTGATGCAGGATACTTCTACATTATGACACAGACCCTATACCCTGATTTTATATAGGATGCTGCAGACAGGACTGTAATAAATCAGGCACTAACCCATGCACAGAAACTTGCCCCAGAGAGCTCATAATGTGTATTCATGGAACAGGTACATAGAGGAGGATATTAGAAAAAAAAAAAAAAAAAAAAAAGGCCTGTCTTGTAGAGAAACATGAAGGAACTGAGGAATTAAGAAAATACAACGAATTGGCAGAGTCTTGTTCTTTGTTTTAAGCACAGAAGTCTTCCTCTCTTGCAAATTTATCCATCAGACATATGGCATTATTCAAATTTCACAAAAAAAGCAGTTTTTGCATCTTGGGGCTGTTCATATATGCAGTCATACATGGGAGATCGGTTTACATTTCTGTACAGTTTCCATGAGTCCCGACCTAAAATGTGACAAGAAAGAGTGAAACTATCATGGGCCTTGGTACACTCACATGGACTGCAAGGATCTTTGGCACCTTCAGGTCAAATGCCTAAAGGAAGTTTACAATTAATGAAAGATGCAATCAGAATGGGAATTTATTTTCACATCCTGATGAGTTTTCCTCTGTTTTTGCCCTTTTCACACATTGATGAGATATCTGGAAGTGGTTTGAGACTTTTACTGAGTTCATTTGTAGTGCCAGCTTTTAGACTAAGAAGTGGTTAAAGTGAATGAGCCAGGTTTTTTATTTATCTCTTTATACTGCTTGCATTTACTACAGCTTTTACAAAGTGTGTGGTAGTGAGAGTGTGGTGCACAGCTGTATGTGGGTATCTGACTGTTCTCATATTTATTTACTCTAATTAGTCTTTATCTGATTAGTCCTGATCACTGTGCTTTAGTGGCAGGACTGAATTTCAGAAAGAAGAAAAGACCTGTTAGCTATGGGGGGGTTAGCTCATCCGCACTTTTTCTTCTATACCTTTGTATTACTCTGATTTCCAAAGATAGGGATTTGCGAAGGATGTTTAGCACTCCTGAAGAGAAAAGGAGATTAGTTTGCAAATATAGTTCTTGAAGTTATTATTCTCTCTACCTTCATTTAACTTGCTCAGAGAATTAGGTAACATCTCATTAGGAAGGTTGAAAGTGAATTGATAGCCAGCATTCCTAAATACATTTGTATTACTGAGCAGCAGGGAAGGGATGTTAAATCCGGTAAAGATTTCTATTCTCTGCCTGAACAATGAGTGCAGTGGCCCAGCAATGGGATTCTGTTGAATGACAGAGCTGTTCTTGATAGGACTATGATAATTGTGTGGTAAAATGGAATTATATTATTATATTTTAGGCCTGGCTGATAATTATTAGCAAAATTATTGTAATATATGCAAAAATTTCATATCATTTATTCTCCCATTCTTTAATTGGGAGAAAGTGAAATTAATAACAGCCATTGAATAAGTACAGGATTGAGCTGGAAAATGAGAATGTTTCTGGGTAGCAAAAGATATTTTAAGTTTAAAATGAAAACTGTGGCAGCTGGATATTGTATTTCATTGAACTGCCACCGGCACTGATGAACTAGATGGTCCTTTTCTCTTCCTGAGTTCCCATATCTCCATGCCAGACTATGGGATAAGAGGACACAGCAAGACAATGTTCTTTTCTATTGGAGAACAGGGTATTTTCAAATGAGAAGGTGGAACCAGAGAGAAAAAAGCAGTGGTTTTATTCTATATTTCATTAAAGTTATAGCCACGTGACAATTGTCAAAGAGAGATGCAGTTTTTGTTCTTTGAAGGGAAAGAGATTTGAAAGTGGAAGGGCAGGTTTCCTTCATGGGGTAAAAAAAAAAAAAAAAAAAAAAAAAATTCAGCCAACAGACTCATTTCCTTCAGTTTTCCAGCAATTCAAATGTTTTCACATAATTCTGTTAGTGATGCAGTGTCTAGACTTCTTAGATGGTTTAAAAGATAAAAAAAAAAAAAAAAAAAAAAAAAAAAAAAAAAAAAACCCTGGCATTAATTCTGGGAATCCTGAAAAGCTAAGTCATTATCACTGTACTATAGCTCATGCAGTGATATGAAACCACAAATAGTCATTGAAGACCAGATTCTGGAATCCTTGCTTATTTCAGATACATGGTTTAGCATTTGCTCATGTTAGACATCCCATTTAATCTCCCTTTAGCAGGCTGTGGTGGTTGGTGTAAAGGCTTACCAGCATATTCTGGTACAAGGCTCTCACCTTGAGTGAGCATTTTGGCTCTCACCTTGAGTGAAAAGGCTCCATGTCTTCTCAGGAACATGAAGGCTGATGATATAAGGAAGGAGATCTTTGATTCTTGCAACAGATATATATTGACATAAACCAAAGCAAAACACCAGAAAAAAGCATTTGCATATGGAATGTATAAAAGCCTTCTTAAGCATTTTTTCCTCACTCATTGCTGTTTGTCCTTAGCAAGTCTACTGATTCTGAGTGTTGTTTGAGGTTTCCAGATTTACTGCAACATATCTGTTACTATCTAATTTTGTAAATTCTTTTTTGTTTTCTTTATACCAGGAAACTTATTCAACATTGATCAGATTATAAACTGTTGTCACTCTCTAAAATCTCACAGTACTCATAGCAACCAAGAGAGTTAATGTATCTGCAGCAGCCTCTGTCTAATCACAGCTGTGTTATTTTATAGGCAACTAGGCCTATAAATAGAGCTGAACTTTAGGGTGGTTTCTTACACATTCTGTTAATGATGGCCTTCAGAATTTAAACAGAGCGTGCAGCCAAACTCTTCTGGTGATGTAAATGAAATAGTTTGGTCTTGCAAGAGGCACTCTTTCAGGCAGTGTCTTAGCTGAAATTCAGTAACTAATGGCTGGTGTAGGGGGTGTTTGCTATGTACCTCAGCTGTTAGGAAGATGCCTGACTCTGCATTAACCTGGGCCTGAGAAAAGCAGGCTAAGAGCTTATTAGGACAGATGAATAAATGGACATTGCCTGTGCCACAGTCTCAATGTAAAAGCTCCTGCAAATTCCCTGCAGGTGACTCAGCTCCATCTTTGATGGGTAAATCATATTATCCTACTGCAGCATGCTCCCACACTCTGCTGGCTACAGGCAGCTGCCTTCCTCCTGTTTTTTATTTCCCAGTGCCTGTCACCTTTATGGGTTTGGTGTTTGCTGCAGGCTTAACATGATCCTTGCTGGAGCCAGGCTGGGACACCCTACTGTTTGCAGATTTCGAAGAAGTGATGTTGCTCTCTGAATTAAACATGATCCTTCTTGAGGGATCTCATTTTGTCCCCTCAGCCCACCTTCTCATTTGTTACCTCCTGGCATTTAACTCTTTGTAGTCACAGAGGGCAGTATCTAAAAGAGCAGAGATGTAGGTGTACATCAACACTCTCGTTTTCTCTCTATATATTCTTCCACACATTTAAGTCATTTCAAAATGGTAAAAAACAAAAACCCCATTGGAAAAGACATGAGTAGAATTCTTAATGTAGCATATAGACTAAATTGGTACCTGATCAGTGCAGTCTGAATTACGCAGTTTGCCATCATAAAGCATGAATCATATTATAATACTGCACGTCTTCAGTGCTGAAAACATTTGTTCTCTGTACTGTATGAAGAAAACAATAGTTTGCAAGCAAATTAAGAGCCTGTTGCCACCAGCAATGTAGTCGTTTTCTGTAGTAGAAATTACTTGCTTTTAAAGGATCAGACTGCTGAGAAAAGCTCCTTTATAACCTCTAGATCCATCATCTCTGCCTGTAGAGTCACTATTCATTTTACTGTCAGAAATGAGCAGCTTCTACTTTTAGACCCACAAAGCCTGTTCATCTGTGGAAGAATGAACAGTCGTTTCCTCTGCCTTGCACATACCTTGCTGAATGACTGATCACATCACAGTGCAAGAATCTTTAATCCTGATGGAAACACATGACAAAGAAAGGATGCATTTGGGTTTTTCAGATTCTCTCATTTCAGTGCTCATAATATTGATATTTAGTGGATGTAGCTGGGTGCTGCTGAGCTGAGCCTGTGAGTCATGCTGTCTCTATTTCATACATATGTGTGGATAAAGAACTGTACTGAGTGTGGTTCACTCAGGAGAAAATAAATGTCAGTGGTGACCTTCTGACACAGACATCTTCTTTGTTTGCCATCTGCCTACTTCCAAGTTACATGAGGTTCTTGAGGTAGATGGGAAGCCATATGCAGAGTATGAACATTTACAGGAATTCCAAATTGAGCTGCATTACAACAGAGTCCCTCAGCTCAAAGATGTCCTTAGACTAGAATTTTCATCCTGGGTGTAGTTTATATCTACTATATAACTGAGTAGATATAAAATATTTAACTTTTCTTTAAATCTCAGTATAATTTCTGAATACCTTTTCCACCTCCTAGTGTGGACTCTACTCACTTTAACAGATCCAGAGCACATTTTTTAATAGAATACCCAGGTAAAGTGTCTGGGGGACACAGGAAGGGACACAGATTCCAGTGGGCTCATTGTGTGCTGGATATGGAAGCTAATGAACAGCAGTGTTCAGGAAACATTTTGCTAAACAACCAACCATGAATATTCATGACAAGCAATTCAACTCTTGCATTATCCAAACCCATTGTTGTAAGTATCAACACTGACATTGTGCCTTAGCACTGTGTAATCTTTATTTATCCTGTGAGATCAGAGAATTAGGATTATGTAGTTCACAAAGGAAAGAAATACATGTAAACTTGCTTGAGCTAGTGTCAGTTATAAAAAAAATTAATCTGTCTCCTTTTTCATGACACTTTTAGTAAACAAACTAAGCTAAAGCAGATTCTCAGCACTACTTCCCATGGTAGAAACTGATCCAGCAGGGCAGACATCTCCAAATTCATGTGGTCTCAGCTGGGACTCCCTTGTGCTGCATGTGAGGGGACTTCAGATACTAGACACCAATTATGTGTCTCTGAGAACTAAGTCATTGTTGTCCTTTATAGGTTGGTAAAGATTTTTACAGAAGCCTCAGTGAAGCCTTCAGTGAGACCCTGGAGATAGAGAACCAGTTCCAAACCCCATAACATGTTTAATTGTTGCCCCAATAACTCTTGCCCAAAATGGTGAGGGTATCTTTACATTCATAAAGAGGAAGACATTAAATATGTTTGGCTATTCCACTGAAGGGCACAATATGTGTACCTGTGATACAGACCACTGCTACTGTGTGATCCAGGGCCATTTATAAAGCACCAGTATTCTGTAGCACTGAGCCTTGGCTAAATTTTCCTGGGACCAAAATCTTTGCCCCAAGTACTATGACTTCATTTGTGCCATTAGTGGAACTAATTTGGCTAACAACATTTTTCTTTTTAATTGTAGAACTCTAAAGGATTTGTCAGAAAAACTGATCCACCATTAGTACAGACATTTAGACATGCAGAATGTTATATACAAGGGAGAAGTTACTCTCCTACAGTTCTCCAGGGAGTCTGGCAAGTAACTGGATAGCTTTGGTATCCAGTGCTTTAAATCATTGCTGTTTGGCTGAATTCAGTTAAAACTTCTGGGAAAAAAAAAAAAAAAAAAAAAAAAAAAAAACAGGAGGTGTGAGTATCTGAAAAGACCAGGGCAAGCAGGTTTTGGCCAGGGCCAGCAGTAGCACTCAAGTCAACAGTACACTTTTCCCTAGAGATTGTCTGGCAGTGAAAGAAGCAACATGAAGAAGGCTGGAAAGTAAGATCAGGATCTGCCTTGAGAGATAAAAAATAAGAGAGTAAGAAACTGAGAGCAGAGCTTTTACAGTCAGCAAAGAGATCAGTGAATTCCCAGACAGTTTCCATTGTGCTACAGAACACCGTGCCAAAGGATTTTGCAAAAATGGAGTGATCTGAATTAAAAGGCAGTTGCGTAATTTATTATTTTTATATTAAGTCACATGGGTTTGTGCCTAAGGTAGGGAATGGCAGACAACTACATCTTATAAGAGTCTGAATGTTGATCTGCTAAGTTCAAGGAAGAAAACAGAGGAAGTTCAAGTTGAACGATACCACTTTATTATTTAAATTAACACTTTCAAATAAACTCTCTATATATTTGTACAAGTGAAGCTAGACTGCATGGATGTTTAGAACCCTTGCAGGTCTTTGTAGAACTCTAAGAATGCATGCTTCAGGTTAATCTTAAATATTGACGCACTTAGAACAATGCCACACAATAGATGTCTTCCCAACATGTGAGGGCACCATTACAAGGCAGAATGAATGGAGAGGAAGCAGCTCTGCAACACCCCAGTGTAGCATTCTCATTAGCTCTTAATCTGTAAGGCAGGAGAACAGCCCAGCTGCACGGAGTACAGTAGGGAGAGTTAGCCTAATGCTTTTGGGGGGTTAGCCTTCGTAAAAAACAGTATAGAATTCAATTCTCTTCCTGAAGAACAAGGAGAAAGAGCTGCAGAAAAACATGGCCTGATATAGGCACACAGACACTGAGGACGCTCCGGTCTCTGCTCAAGTTCAGGAAAACACTCTGAATTTGGGGAAAAATATTGTGATGGTTCTCAACAGCATAGGCTGCTCATATTGCAAGTATGCCTTCTATATCACAGATGATCCTCACTTATTTTTTTAATAGAAAACAATTTCACTTAAATACTTTTTATTTTCTTCTACTTGAAAGAATATTTCAGAATTTAGCTGTGAGATTCTTACATATGCTGTTTTTATTCCCTTAGGCATTTTGCCAGCATTGCTGCAATCTTCACCCCACTTTGCAATTTCAAAATGCATGTTTGTGACAGGCATATCAAACCATCCAGTTAGTTTAGAATTGAGGTGGGAGAGTGCTTTAAATGTAAATTTTACTATAAACAGTGGAATAAAATCTTGCAAGCACTTCCTAGCTCTGCCAGGAAGCAAAGTTATATTTAACTCCTTTTAAAATTCATCAAATACATTGTGGGCTGATTCAGATCTTTGGTGTGTCTTTGAAGATAATATGTAGTGGAAGTGTCATACAGTCAGTTGGGGGATTGGGCACATTCTGAGATTCTTGTCAGTGAAGCATGTAGTTAGGACTGGATTGTAGAAAGAAAAGTACATCTAGATATAAGGACTTAATATCAATACTTTATTTGAAATTTTGAACAATGACTGTTGCATTCAGTTCAAGAGGTTTTTGAGAAGTGCTCTATATAAAGAAGTCAGTGCCATAACAATGACAAAATTCACATGCATACATGAATTTTAAAAAAGATTGTCTTGTAGGACTTGGGAGAGACCATGTTTCAGGGAAGCTAATACAAATTGTTGCTATAATAATTTGCACAAGTTTCAAAATGCATAGGAAAGATCCCTGGATAGTAAGAATAAGCCGTAAGAGTTTATCTAACTTGTGTACAAAAGGAGAAACTCCAGATGGATCTTGCTCTTGCTTTATTTCTCCTGCCTCGGATTGCACATATCTGCAGCTTTGTATCCCTGTAAACCCAACTGCTGCTGTTGATAGGGTTAAATATAGATTGCAATAAACCTCTCAAATTTAATGCTTCATGTTTTGTAGGTGTCATTAGATAAGGTCAATAAGACTGCAAAAGATTGTTTAGACTGCTTTGTATCTGTAACCACTTTCATATATATATATATGCTGCTATCATGTCTCCACTGAGTTTTTTGTAAGTACAAATAGGAGTCTCTCAATTTTAGAGAACAATATGCTTCTGTCAGTAAGAGGTTTACTATTGCCTATATTCAGATATGACCTGAGTTTGAAGTTCAAGATTATAATTTTTTATAGCTGGGTAAGTTCTACCATTACCTAAAGTCCTTACTTAAAAGAAATAATATGCTATACTCTTACTAAAAGCTCTGAATGGGAAATTGAAATAGTATCATTCTTCTAACATGATTTTATGCATCTTAATTGTAGTTTTCTACTGTTCATTTGCTTTTGATTTCTTCTAGTACATGACTGCTGCTGCACCTATGCAAGGGACCTACATTCCCCAGTACACTCCTGTGCCTCCAACAGCTGTCCCTATTGAAGTAAGTTTATCTCCATCCGTGAAAGTAGAGTGAAGGGGGAACAGAACTCTTACTTATTATGTCTTCTTGCACCTGTTGTTTGAAAGGGGCCTAAAGGTTCTTTATGGAGTGGTGGCTGGAAGCTTTCAGCTTTTTTAATGAGGACTGCACATCTCTTTCTCTTTTTGTTTTCTTTCTTTCCTTTTCCTTCTTTTTTCTAACCCCTCTTTTTTTTTTTTTAAATTATTTGCAAGGGCTCTTGTTTTGCATTTGTTGTGTTGTACAGCAGGACACGGAATAAAAACATCAGTGATTGTGACTATTTTTTCCCCATGTACTTGGGAGGGAGATGGGAAGAGACAGGAAAACAAACCCAGCAGGCAGACCACGAAACCAAAAGAGATTTCAAGAAGAGAAGATTGCAAGAGGGTTTGATGCAGTCCTTAGCAAGAATAGGTAATTGCTGAAACATTTAGCCACCAGAAAAAGTGATTGAGCAATGGAAACCTTCCTCTTGTATATACAGACATGGAGGATGCTGCACTGACTGAGTGCTTTTCATCCTTGAGGAAGGATTCGCTCCCTCCCTCCTTGGGGCTGAGTCATGCTGATGACAGTCTAATGAGTAAGTATTTACTCAACCCTGTAGACCACAAGCTGCTGGGAGAGCATCAGCTTGGCCTCCACTTCTGTGAAGCTTCATAAGGGCAGCTGAGCACAGCGAGAGGAGGGAGCCTTGGCATCCTCTTCCCTGTGTGTTTCTCTTTGGCACTACCCTCTTTTATTAACAACTTCTGCCCTACTCTGGGGTAAGGCAAGGAGTGCCAGGGTCTCTGTACTTCTGTCTTCATCTGTGTGGACTTTGGATTTTGTGCTATTACTACTCTGTGCTTTGAGGATGTGAGTTAGTGGTACTGCTGGCATGGCTTCACCAGCAGTCAAGTGGGCTTATCCTGTTTTCTCCTAGTTCTTTGCAATTATTCCCAGATAAGGTCCCACAGGAAAGGCTACTACCATTCTGTTGTACTGAGCTGGTTATGTTTCAGTCTTTTTTGCCTTGGTATAATTTTGCCTTAAACCTCATTTTTTTGCAAATTCACTGTGAGTGCCTCTTTTCAATTGCCATTCTTAAGTCTAAATCAGGCAGATACAAATCTGAATTTAAAGGAGATGGTGGGATAGAGAGTGGTTCATATCATGGGGTTGGCTGCACACCTGTCCAAACAAGAATTAAGGTTAATTTAAATTACTTGTCAAGACCTCCTCCCCATCACTCGCTAGTATATTCATGCCTTCTAAAGTAATTCAATGTCATAATTATCTACTATAATAATCAAAATATTATCTGAATCTATAGCCTGTTTTGCTCTTATCCAGTGATGATGATTATTGTTAATGTTTATCTGTATTCATGAACCAGGACCCTACCATGCTGGATGCTCCACAAGCAGAGACCAAAAAATACAGTCTCTGCCCCAGAGAGCTTACAATCTCAAGATGAGATGGACAAAAGGAGAAGGATAAAGACAAGGAAGTAGACAGAAAAAAATAATACTGGCAGTCTGCTAAGCAATAAATACAAAGGATTTCTGAAAAATGAAACTGATATTTTAACAGATGTTTTAAAATAAACTACCTGTTTACACAGGGCTCAAATAAAAACAAAGCAAGTGCTTTGTGCTCCCTCTTCTGGCTCTGTTGTGTGCAATAGAGTAATAAAGCATGTTCCCTGAAGATACTTGCTATTCATGAGACCAACACACCAAGTATGAGAGTAGAGGAAAGAAAATGTATCTTGCTTTGAAAGCATATGAAAAACTTAAACCAAGTTCAGACTGTCTAAATAGGATAAGAAATTGTGCATAATGTTACATTCATGAATATAATCTTTTATGTGTTTACTTATCTACATTTTGCAAACATATAAATAAAACAAAACTTCATTGGAGCTTTGACTTAACAGATTAAAGTGTAAGGCAAATTTACACTTTAGTAAGTGTAAGGCAAATTTAGTGTAAGGCAAATTTATTTTTGAAGGGAACATGCATAGAGACAGTGTGTAGAAGAGGACAGCATTCTTCTAAGGTGACTCAAATTCTTTTGGATGTGTAGTAAAGTGGAAAGTGGTAGACCTAGATTCTTTCTGCATTTTCTGTATTTTTTCTGTATTGCATTTTTTCTGTATTGCATTTTCAGTCAAGCAAAATAAATGTGAACTCACTGTGAAGTTGGGATAGGTAAGCAAAAATTAGAAGAGGAATATATACATTGTGAAAAAGCCAAGAAGTAAAACACAGAATCCACCAAAATCAGAAGATTTGCCTCTAGTTTTGAATGGGCAGGGAACTGCCCTCAAAGAGGAAGGTATTTTTCACTGCAGCCTGTGAGAGCAAAGTACTACTGGTAGGCTGAGTAATCTTGTTGCTGAACTAGCTTTCTAAAACTGATGGAGTTTGTTGTGTTAGCATGTGGTTCTGCTACCTCAAACTCTCTTGATCTCTAGAGAAATGCGTTAACGGTGAGCTGGTGCTGAGCACTTGTACATAACTCACTGCCATGAGCGAAATTAGTAAGTTTTTCATGTTCTTATTTGATTCCCTAGGGTGTTGTTGCTGATACTTCTCCACAGACAGTAGCATCTTCATCACAGGAAGCCAGTGGTCAACAGCAACAGATGACAGTGGAAACATCCAGTGAACATGCGCCTGCATACTCTTACCAACAGTCTAAGTAAGTAGGCATAGGCTTTGGAGTCAGAAGGGTTTGCTTCTTGATTATAGTAGGACAAATTTGACTCCCTCTTTCAGAAATATGTATTCTGAATAGCTTCATTAAGTTCTGATGAATTCTGGATATATAGCACTGCAATTAGCAAAAGGTTTTGGCTGATGGTCTCAATTTGGCAAAATGTCCTTGAGCTCCTGCCCACAATGATATGCTCTCTAACTGTCTGCTGTTTTTCTGGACTCAGAAGGATCTGAACAACTGCCTTAACAATCGTCATGCTAGGCTAAAGCAGAATCTGGCATGAGAGGTTAAAAAGGGTGAAAATATTGGTACAGCGCACATTGCCACATGTAAAGGTTTCTTTCTGAAAGTGTAGTTAATGAAACAGTATAAATCACCCCAAGCTGGTATTTGTGATTGTGCAAAACTGCCATGCAGATACAGAATAGGCAGAACCTGGAAATGGAAGAGGGATAAGAAGAAGGTGGGTAGAAGCACTGTTCAATCTGTCTCCATTCTTATGATCCCTTTGTTTGCTTCCCATGGAATATCTTGGAAAGTTCAAAATTTATAAACTGACAGCTGTATTTAGAACTTCTAAAGAGTCCCTTCATCTTCAGGATAATCTCTTCAAACACAACTTCTCTTTGCTACAATAAAAATCTTCACAAAGGGAAGGTTACTTATTGATATCACTGGGACTGATAAATGTTGGACAGATTCTAGGAAGGAGCACAAATGCAGTCTTTCATTAATACATGTATATTGAACACCAGCATCACATTGAAAATAGAATTATACCTGTTTTATCTTCGGGAAGAAAGGAGAGAAATAGCCAGACAAGAAATATGATAGATATGTCAGTCAATGCATCAAGACTTTGTACTTACAGAGGCATCAGATACGAGCTGGTATATAAAGATTAGAATTATAACAATTTGTCAATTGCTTTACTTCATTTTGACCTCAGGAAGTGAAAGATGCATTTGTTTTTCTACCATATGAGTATCAAATGGTTTCAGATTTATGCGGTTTTGACCACCATAAGACAGAAGACTATTTTTTGTTATGCTTAGATCTGTCAGTATGTACCCATTGCAAAAACAATCAATCACAAGCTACCCAATTGGAGACACAGACTATGTATGCTTATCCTTTCTAGCTGCCATTCTCTCTAGCACCTATAAATAAATGATTGCAAAATACTTACAGAATATAAAAGGCAGAGAGAAATATGTGTCTGTACCATCCTGTTGACTTATTTTAATGAGTGTGTTCTGTAGCTTTTGGATCTGATGATTTCTGTATCTCAGTTCCCTTTCTCTTACATCTCAAAGAAAAAGGACTTAGGTCTAGAAGCCCTCATAAGGTAGCAGTGAGCTGCAGATTCTGGCATTTTTCCAGCAAAGGAGAAAACGACATTGCAATTCTTTATTGAAATGGATGCTGTGTTTCTTGCTCATGTGGTAAATTCCCTGAAAATGAGATCCCTCATCTTTCCTTGTCATGTACAGCATTTTTGCAGCAATGAATATACTTGTAATGGCACTGGCATTTATATTCAGAGGTCTTTCTTTGTTTTTTAATCAGACAGGCAGATCCACCACAGATTTTTTTATTATGCTTATTTCAGTATTTTTTTTTTAATCTTAAATTGGCCCTCTATTTATATCTGCCAGTTGCAGGCAGAAATGCAGTGTGGGAAGCTGTAGAAACAAACCAAAATGTACACAATCTCTGTCTTTAAAAAATAACTTCTGACAAAATATTCCAGTGACTGTTAATATAAAACCAAGTGAATTTGTTTTATAATTAAAATATAATTTTGTTACTCTGCTTTTCAAAGGGCACATTTATTAATAACAAACTTCATGCCAGATATAAAACGGTAATTGTCAACGTGAGATATACTAAAGTAATTAACATGACTGGACAATGATTTTGTCAGATATAGGCAAAGGAACAGGCAGACTATGTAAAATTATTTCATGGGAGCTGATTGGTCAGGAGGAAAGTTATAACGGTATATTTCCTTACATTTATTTTCTTTGCAACAATCATAAAATTGCAGGCAACGAAGGAGAGAAAATGTACTAAGAATGAACTGGGTGGTATAAGGACTCTGTACTCTCTTTGTAAGTAAAAATAAACCATGAAACTTGGAATTTAAGTTCCACTTTCTAATCAGCATACATATTCTTTTATTTAATATGCTGAATGCTGTACTTGAGGAATCCACCCACAGAGTTCAGAATTGATAACTTCATGGCAAAAACCTGGCTACATATTGTGTAGATGAAAAAAGCCCTTGATTCTGAGGAGAGTAATCTACTTTATGAGGAAATCACCTTAATTATTTCAGACCCTACTACCCTTTTTCCTTGTAAATATTTAATTTTGCACATAAAAGCATGAACACTATGAAACGGAGATCAATGGATATCCTTGCCCCCAAAAAGTATACTCTCTTACCTCCAAGCAAAACTCTGCTGCACAACATACTCTGATTTTAAATGTGGAAAGAATTATGTTTTTCTGGAGCCTTTTGTAGGCAAACTCAATGCCAGGTTAGATTAGAGGGCATGTACTGTGACCCATTGGTGATATTGGTCTCTTGCACATATGGCAGCCACTCAACCCATAGGGGCAGTAAAATCTCAGGAGGTGAGCTTCCAGCTTGAGTAGTCCTACCTGAAATTATGCATAGAAAACCAGAAGAAAATAGTTAATTGTTGCATTCCACATAAATCTGTTCTTAACTTCCAAAATATTACCTTTCAGGTGTCGTGCAATGAAAAAACCCTTTGGCAAACTTAGTATTTAAAATTGTAGTTCTGTGTTTACACTCCCAGATGAAAAGTTCTGTGGCAAATGTTAGGTCATCAACGTTCTTCACAATTTAACTCCTAATTTTAAAATTTATTTTAAACTAGTCAAGGCAAATGCATTAATGTTTGCAAAAGAAAAGGTGTTGGACTTTCTTGTGTTGAACTTTGGTCAGGAAAGGATTTTTTTCCATGTAAACTTTAAAGATTGTGGGAAAAGCAACAGCTGATCCTTACAGATAGCCCTAGACACAGAATAGAATTCTTATGTAGGTTCTGGGTCTCTCTTAAAGATCTCACACAGTCTTGTTCAAATAAGTTAGATGTGACATATCTTTAAGTGACACAAAACATCAGAAACACAAAATGAGAGGTATCTTCTGTAGGAAAAAAGTTGCTAATTTTCCTTATTCTCTGTGCTAAATTTAGAAAGATATGACACTATATGATAAAAAAATATATTTTTCTAATTAATATTGCCTTGAAGGTTTCTGCTAAGTTAGCCTTAACTGGCTTATTAAGCAGACTGCTCCACAGTGTAATTGTTCTTGCCATCAGAAAATGTGTTCTTTCTAGCAAATTGGTTGTATCCTTTTATTGTAATTTTATCTTTCATTTTATTATTAATACCCAAAATAAATAGTGGCACTTATTATTATGAAAATATTCACCCTCTTATTGAATTACCTGTGAAAGATTTACACAGTGTTAAGCCATGTATTCATCTCATTTCAGTGTAGTTAGACTGCCTATTAATGCCTAGCATTCAAAGAGTAAATTCATCTGCTTAAGATGTGTTAATGTCCCCAAAACAGGAGTTCCCTATTTTTGCCTGACTATTTTCAGCTTAGTGGTGGTATCATATTTAAACAGCTGCAAAGTTAGTTTAGCTTGGATAACTTTTAAAGGGAATTGGGTGGAAAAAAAGGAGAGGAGGCTATTTCAAAGTTGTTTTGACTTAATGACCACTTCAATTCAATTGTTTTTACAGACAATAAACAGGACTGAAGAATGTCGGTCTGAAATCTTTGCCTTGAATGGAGAAACTTCACTGAACAAGAAGTTGGCTTCCAGTTTGCACAGGCGTCAAATGAATGCTTTTTTTTTTTTCTACCTTTCCCAACGAAAACAAAACAGTGTTTTTATGTGCTGTGCAAATGGTTCCGTCATGTAGTCTGACAATTTTATTTTTGCTATTTTTTTTTCAACTAAAGGAAAAACCCAGAGGAAAAATGCTGGGTTGACATTTCATCTGGATGAACATTTGAATTCAGAATTTACCTGGAGGTGTAGCTAGATTTTTTTTTTTTTAACAGAAAAACTGATGATGTCAAGAGGGAGCAAGTTGTGATGAAAACCAATTGTCTTCCTCAGAAATTAAGCTACTCTTTTTCTCTCATTTTCTTTTTCTTCTTGTTTTAATCTAGAGTATTTTTTGGTTTTTGTTTTTTGGTTTTTTTAAAGAAATGTTTAGGTAAGGTTTATCTTGAATCTTAATTGCCTTAATTTTAAGGACGTCAAAGGCTCTCAAGGCAAGCTGTCAACGTCTTGTTAGAAAACCCGAGAATGAATTGAAACTGCTCACACCGGTGCTGGTGCAGAAGTTTAATAGACTGAGTTTTTGGGGTGAACAAAAAATAAACTGTACAGTTTAAAAGAAAATGATTTTCTTCTTTTGAAGAAAAGCTGATGATAAAGGAACTGTGACAACTGAAAGGATTGGAAAAATGCTGGGACTTTTATGAACTTTGTCTTAAGTGTTGACAGAAAAAAAATCTAGAAGGCTAAAGCATTTTACAGTAAAGTTATTGAATTGAGAAAAAAACTTGCTGCATTATAGAGAATGCAGGGGTTTTTTCTTGCAGAATGCAGATTTTTTTATTTACAAAGCGTGATCGCTAGCAAAAGCATTAGTGCTTTTTATCTGCAGTCTTTTTTATGAGCTTTAAGAAGTTTTTAGTCTGCTTTGCTTGTCACATTGCAAAAACCTAGCTTAAGAGCATTAAAAAAACTTAAGTAGATAGGAGCTTATGGTCAAAAAAAGTGCAAAAAAAGCAATAGATAGAAGAAATTGTTGACAATTTCTGTAGTCTTTCCTAGTTGTGAACAAATGCAGCCTATGGATGGCCTATTTTATACCAAAGATGAAGTGACACCCTAACGCAGTCCAGAAGATAGAGGGTTTTCTTTTCTTTTTTTTTATCTTTATTTGACCTACATGGCCGGACCAGTTCTTACTTTCTTGTTTGTTTAAACTATCTTCCACTGGTGTTTTACATACTGCATATGTTTATAGTGGAAATTTCAGAATAGTTGGTATCAGAAGCTGTCCAGGTTTTTGATGATGTGCTTTGGAGAACATTCCAAAGCAAGGGGGATTGGGTTATCAACTAATCTGTCCAGGCAGGCTTTAATTTTGGGGAGTTTTTCTCTTTAATTACCTGATCTTTGGTATTTTTACTGAAACAACAGTCTTCCTTCTGAATTCTAACATACCAATTCATTTCTTCACCTCAGTCTTTGTCATCGTCCAGCATGCATAGCCACCTTAATTGTGCATTTCTTTCTCAGTGTTGCATTTCAGTTGCCAGGTAGATATAAGAGAAAGTAAACTTGATATTTGTTCTCATTTTAGCTTTCCCATACAAGCAGAAATTTTGAAAATTATGTCGTATTGTCATGCAGGCAGAAAGTTAAAAATTGTTCTTCTCTGCTATGATTTCTGTTGTCTTAATATGTTGGCTGACAATCACTAATTAGTATGATCAGGCAAAAAAAAAAAAATTAAATTTAATCCACCAAAACATGTTTTAGGAATGACAGTTATTTTCCATACAGAAATCTTGATTATGACCCTTACTTCTTCCAAACAGACAAATGAAAAAGGTGAGAAGGAAGTCAAAAGATGATTTTTTTCCTTAAGGAGGCAGAAGTGAAGCAGCATTTCCATATATACATACATACACACATATCTATGTGTAAATATTAAACCAAACATTTTTAAACTTTCCTCCATCCAGAAGAGAGGGGAATGCTCATCACATTTACTGTGGTGGATTAGAGACAGGGTATCCATTAAAAATAAGGAAAACGAAAACATATGTATTGGATCAATCTGATTCAGCTGCCCAATCTTAAAAAGAGGTCTGTGTTTCCCTAACCTGACTTTTTGGGGGAAAAGAACACAATTATTTTTTTAAATCGATAAAACAAGATCGTATTTTTTAACATAATGGGAGGGGGGGGAGGGGATTTCCCAAGTAAATGCTGCTAGGTATGCAACAGAAAAGAGAGAAATGGGAGTTCACATGGTTCTTCACCATAGGAAAAGGGCCTGATTTTCAGAAGTGATAAAACTTCTGCTTTCTCCAGAGTAGCTGTTGGTATTCAACACTTCTGAAAACCAGATGATGCCAAAGTTAAAGAACAACATCATCCACAACATGTTTTCAACTCAGAAAAAAACCCCAAACCTCTCTTTCTGTTTTATGTGCTGTCTCATTACTTGTTGCATTTTGAGAGGGGCACTTGAATTTTGTCCTTGGATAAAGATTCCCTCTTTCTTTAGAGGGCATATGAGGGAAAAAAATCAATCTAGCCTTATTTTCTTCCTTTCTACGCATACTCTCTTTCTGTGTCTCTCTGAATTATTTGTACAAATGGAGTTAACCCCAGGCACAAGTCAGTTAAATATGAAATAAAGACATTTGTTTCTGTGTTAGTTCTAATGTGACACACAAAAAGTCTCATTTACTATCAACAATGAGGCTACAAGGTAGCTACCATGTGGCTGATGAATATGCTGAGGTACCTTCTTGTTTCTATTCAGAACTCTGCTGCTTTATTTATACATTCAGAAACATTTTTCTTATTTTTTCAGCAAAGTTAAACAATCTCAGTGTTTTTTATTAAGCCAGGCAGGCAACATGATATCACAGTGCCTGTCACTTTAAAGTGTTTCAAGTGCATTCTGTATTAGAATTGTTCCCTTTCTTTTTCGTGCTATAATGTTCAATAGTGTTTGAAATCAAAAGAAACAAAGCAAAGAAGTAGAGGAAGAAGAAGAGGAAAGAAAATGGACCCCTTAAATACAATTCATCATCTTACTGATCCCAAAAAACCAGTGAACTGGTACTTGAAATCTATGAATTGTAAACACTGTGAGCCTTGATTATAAAGTCATAGATCATAAGGTAAGAAAAAAGCTTATTTGGAACTTGCAAAATGCTCAGAAAGTCATAACTCATTTCTAAAAGTTAAAAATTATATAAAAGTGAACAGTGAAATAGCAGCACACTTGCTGCATGGGTGTTGTCACTTGGTGGCCTCTGAAATCTTAAACTTTGTGTTTGTTCTGGCTAATATGTTTTTTTGAAGGTTTTTAGTTATGCTCTGTTTAGTTTCTGGTTTCCATTTTTTTTTTTTTTTGAAGACCTGAATTTGTAAAGTCAACATCTTTGTCTGTCTTGCCAAATTAGCTTTAAATATCAGGAGAGTTCCTGAAACATTGCAGAAGCAACTCTAGATGTCTAAGGCAATGGTGCCTGGCCCAGAGGTCTAGAAGTAATATCAAATCCATAAACTGTACTGCGTACCTACTTTCCATCACACCTGAATTCTTGTAAATAATCAAATCTGGATGTTCAGGTTTGGTAATTTTTTTTTACCTTAAAAGATAAATACAGAAGGGGTGTCAGAAAACTATGAATTATGGCTAGAAAATTCTGAATACCTGGGCTTGTCACTTAACAATTAAGAAAAAAAAAAAAAAAAAAGATACAGTGGAACTGAAGAGAGTATTATATTCGCAGGTGCTGACCCGAGTGTAGATCAGGGCACTGAAAAAATCTCACTGTTCCTGCTGAGATTGCAGAGGGACTCTTCTTCCTATCTGGCTCTACTGCTGGTTTTGTAAGCACTTTTCACCTGTGACAGTCAGGCCTCAAGTTGTGAATGTCCTCTTATTGCCTTCTGGTGAAACAGACTCTTGAAATGTCCTTAGCCTGTGCTTACTTGTGTAGTTCTGTTTACCAAGAGACTGCCTTGGTTGTGTTGGTCAAGAAATCCACTGTAATGCAGAATGAGGCATATCTGAGAGCAATTGCATCACATTGTATCATCTTCTGCTATGGATGCATGCCCAAACATGCATAAGATAAAGGCTGGTCATTAGAGAAGTGAGGGCTTAAACTTTCAACGGGCAATTGGACTGTAGCATTCAAATGGATTTTTACTCAAGTAAAAATCAAATGAAGGGTATTATTTATGTATGTATGTGTACCAAAACTCAGCAAATTTGAGGAAGCCTGCATTGTAATAAAGTTTATTTTTAATATGTCATAGTATTTGGATCTATATTATGTTGTTTATGGTACTAAAGATTGAGACTGATCCTAAGTGTTTAAAAAATTGCCATGCTTCATGGTTTTAAGCTTGATGGTGCTCCTCATGCCACTTCATTTTAATGCTGAGGTTGACATGAGCAAAACAGGTTTAGGCAGACTCACTTAACTCCACCTATAGCAAGAGTCATGCTAAAGAGTGATAATGTGCTTAAAGTAATGAGTCAATCAATTTTTAGTGATGAGACCAAATGTGGTAGTTGAAGATAGTAATGTTTGATACACACGTGATCAACATTTCCTTTCAAAACTTTATTTAACATGAAATTGGTTTGGATATAAAAAAAGTGCCCTAGAGTAAGGGAGTTTCCTGGTCTTTCTCGGTAGCCCACATGAACCAAGAAAACAGTCACGGTGTGATGGAAATGCAAAACAGGAAACAATGAAACTGCTGACATTTGGTGCATTAGTCTTTTCTGTTTAATGACAACTGACTCTAGTAACAAGGATTCCTTTCATTTCCAATGCACATACACACAGTCATGCACGCACACTTTCTCAGAAGGAGGGCTGAGTGAGCAGCAGACTTCTCCTCCCCTTCAGTGGAGCAGATTTCTAGAATCTCAGCAAACAGCAAAGATGCAGAGTAAGGAGAGTTATTTTCCCCTCAAAAAGAGCACCAACCTTTTCTATCTTGCTCCTGTCACCCAAATAGGCTAGATCTCTATGTACCCCAGAGATTTATTCACCTTTGTGCCTCGAAGCAGGCAGAAGAGACCCTTTATTCTCCCCTTTATTAACATGCTCTTTGTTAAAATTGAACAGAAAAGTATGAGAGTAAAGCTGTAAAAGAAATGAATCCCAGCACTGGTTCAGGTTTCCATGATAAGAAAAAATTCTTGTGTTTGTTGAAGTTGTTCAGTTCAACTGTTAATTCCCCAACAGTGACAGCTGAGTTCTTTCTCCTTAATAAAAATGTGTAATGAAGTGGAAAATGTCAGCCCTTGACAGGTTCACAAATCCATTTTTCCTTGTAGGTCCAAAGCCTGCAAGGTGTAAGCACTTTCCAAGATCTGGATCTGTTGTCCTTAAAAGAGTATCTGCCCAACGTTAATTTTCTGCCTTTAAGTGTCTTTCTCTTGGATAATAATTTTATGAATTTGGTGAAATTTACAGTCAGTTATATTTTTAAAAGCCCAAAAATACAGCCTAAAGAAGAGAACATGATGTTTATGTAATTGAAGTATTATTAAATATGATGTATTCCAGAGTGGAAGAAAATTCTACTATCTTTTTGAGGCAAAACAATTTTATGTAAAACCAGGAAGTGTACAGAATTCATTTAGGAATTTTTTATTGTTTTCCTTTTTAAAGGAGAATGAATAGATTCTATCTGTAAGAAAAATCAAAGCAGCTTTGAAAGCAGATGAACTTCCTATCAAGAAAACATGCATCACAAAAATGGGTCAGAGGTTCTTTACAGCCCTTACAGACTTCACTGCAGCCAGAATGTAGAATACAGAACCTCTGAGATACATTAAATTATGAATCTTATTTATATGGGCATCTGTGTGCTGATGTCTCAGAATGTCTCTGAAAGATCTGTACTGCTATGATTTTTTTTAATGTTTTCCATTTGTAACACAGTCCTAAATAGCTGCCATTTTCCCACTCCTGGGGCTTTCTGTAGATCAGTGGATGTTAGGTTTAAACTTCTGTTTTCTTTGATGAAGCTTTCAATAAAAAAATAAAGAAAGAAAAGAGATGGGTGACTCTGTGTTCTTGTGGCACCTTTCTGGAGAGGCTTCCCAAGGCTGTGACTCTTGTGGCTGAGCACAGAGGGAGCAGAAAGGCTTTGCAGCAAAGTCTGCCTCCTCTGCATCTTCACCAAACGGAAGGAAGGAATCAGAGAGACAGGACAGCTCTGCTGCCCTGCCAGGAGCACAGCCACCACCTGCTAGGAGGTGAAATACAGGAGGAAGTGTTTCTCACACCCAGACTGAATATACACTGCTGGTGGGTATCTGCTGTCCAGGCTCTCAGCTGTGCACCTGCTAGAATAACATTGCCTCTGCTTCTGAGGTTTATTTTAAAGAGTGACTTCAGGGCAAAAGTTGCCACATGGAAGACAAAAAATCTTTATTTGTGGAATAAGTACAGCCTAAGCAGTGGTAGAGTGAGCCATACTTCATCTTGAAAGGAAAGTGGAAAATAAATTGCCTCCTCAGCCATATCTCACAGGGATAAAGGTATTTGGTGCATTCCCCATGGCTGCTTCACTTAGCAGCTCTCTTGTTGCCATGTGCATTTCTTCCTACCAGGCAGTTTCTGTGGCAAAGGTGAGGATGGGGTGGAAGGGTCCACCTCCAGTCTCCTCCCCAGCCAAACAGAGTGGCTTTGTTCACAGGTTGGGAGTCACTGAGAGCTCCTTTTTACCTACCAGGAGTGTGCCTGTCTCCTTCAGCCCTATACATGTTTTGTGCGATTGCCTGCACACTTTCTTTTCACTTTGTTTTGCCCAATGCAATACGCATCAATGAGCTTCTAACTCCCTTCAGCTTAATCAGGAAAGAACAAAGAAATCCTTAGAAGACAGAGGAATGAGATGACGAAGCAGGTGAGAGGGGTTTTTTCAAGTGCACCTGTGCTGAAATGTGCATTGCTTCTGGCCATGATAATGGTGAGAAAAGGAAGAAGGCAGAAGGCTAAAGCTGCAGCCTGCCTGGAACTCTGAGTGGTGGCTGAGGAGGCTGGGGAGATCAGCAGAAAGTGGGACACCATGTTCCAGTAACACAGATGGTGCAAAGGTGGTTTATAGCTGATGTTCTGGTGTCAGGTTCATCTTTGTCACTGCCAGAATTGCTCCATTTCCAAGATCATTCCACTTCAAGCTCTACTAAAATGAAATTGCTAACAACTGTGGCATTAGTGGTTTTGGTTTTATTGTCTGTCAGTTGTCTCTCTGTGTGCATACGGAACCAGTCCAAGGGGGGGTTGCATCAGCTTCCACAGAAGTTCAGGTAAGAAGGCTTTATCTTCGCATCCTCTTGGCCCCGCTGTCAGTATCCAAAAAAAAAAAAAAAAAAAAAACAATTGGCAAATTATATCATCGTATCTGTCTTAGCCTTAGAATTAAAATAACAAGGACAAATGGGGCTTTATAATCTGTGAGGTGTGTTTGTTCCAGAGGGCGAAAGCAGTTTTTATCAGTAGTCTGCATCTGGAATGGATGTCCATAACTTCCATGTGGAGAAAGCCACATCCTTTGATTGTCACTCTTTGAGATTTCAAGTAGAGGGGAAGAGAGTAAACAAATCAATAGCCGGTATAGCATAAATTCAGGACAATTCCACAATTAGCAGGTGTATATAAATTTTAATTTTAATATTTTGGATGACCCGAGATTGCCCATTAAGACCAAGGTCTCAGAGTGCCAATAATGATCAGCAAACACAGAAGCAAAAGGTCGGGAGCAGACAGGACTGCATCAGGAGTTACTGAAAGTACCAAGCAAGCCATGATTTGAACCTAAGTGTCCACCTGACTGTTGGCAAACTTGCTGTAGCCTTTGTGTGTGCCTCAGCTCCTTGCCCCATTCATGTCAATTTGATCTTCAGCAGAACACCATACACTGGGCAAAAGCCTCCATTTGGCTTAGGTGAGCACGAGCAACGGTGATAATTAATGGCTGACAGAAGTGGTCCTGAGGCTGCAGGCAACAGGGGAGGATTTGCCAGGCAGATAACAAGCCTGCCAGGAGGGAAACGTGCTGCCCAGCACATCCAGACAGGAGGCTGCAGCTGCCCACTGCTGCACACAAGGCAGGGGATGTCTCCCATCTCCGCAGATGGGAGACAGGCAGGAGATAGCACATCCCTCCACTTAAGCCCTCCCAGAGCCTATTTGTTTGGGGAAACACAGGCACAGTCATCAAGGTTTGTTTACCAATGTTACAATGTTCCTGAAAAAATCCACTTTTTGGCAAGGTCCTGTGACCAAACCACTTCCTTCCTTTACAAAATTTATGTGTATAGACCTCTGTCACAGGTGTGCTCACCTTTAGCAGATGCTTTGCCTGGTACCTCACTGAACTTACTTGAATGAGCATAAATTACAGGTAAATAATCTACTAGATATGTGCACTGCTTTAATGGAGGAGTTGAAAATCAATGCAGTTAAAATGATGCAGCTATTTTTAAAAGTTGAATGGGCTTATGTTTACAGTGTGACTAGCTGAGGCCCTAGGTTCTGCTGCATGGAAATGCTGCTGAAAAATAGAACTGTGTGAGAAAAAGATAGAAACCATTATTCACATCTATTATTTGATTTATTTCACCATTTTTTACCAGTCAGTACATTCTCTGTCTTTTGTAGAATTCAGCCATTGACATGCAGCCAACTGAAAATTGTCTAAGCTCCTTGAACATAATTCCTGCGGGATTGAGCTCCATGTTTTTCACTCAGAAATCATTTCCTCCTTATTAGCCCTTGTGCTACATCACAAGGCAGCTGACTAGGATGGTCTCTTCCTCAGGCAGAGCAACTTCTGCCTGTTGTTAATCTTGTATGAAATACTCTTTGATGGAGTCCAGGCTCCTCTGAGCTTTCCACACATCATCTTGGTTTTTTCTAGTTAGTCTTGGTGACATGAAAAGTTGCACTGCCACCACTGAGTCTCTTTTCTGCCCCTTTTAGAGGAAGGGGCAGAAGCAGGGAAGTAGAGGCATCTCCTCAGTTGATACCAAGACACAGCAAACCTTAGCTGAAGAAAAGAACAAGCACTGCACAGCAAACTGAGTAAGCCACCAGGAGAAGTGCAGATCCAGTGCTCCCTTTCTCCATTTGTGCTGCAAGTTCCAGGTTCTCCTCTTAGCAAGCACTCTGACAGCCTGGCTTTCTTGCTCTAAAGGTGAGTCTTTGAGAAGTCCAGAAAGCTACCAAAAAAAAAAAAAAAAATCAGTTTTGCAATGTTTCACCCCTGTTTCTCAGTTGTGACCCTTCAGTATTATGTCCCATGCATGCTTCCAAATGAGCAAGTAAATATTTATTATAGTAACACACAGTAGCCTCAATCTCCACTAGGTGTTATGCAATCACAGAAAAAAAGACATATTCTGGTAGGTTTATGAGGGAGGAAAAAATGACCTGTCTAATTTATTCAGTGATTCAGATTTCTGCTAGACCCTCTGACACACCTGAGTTCAGTGGGATTTGGTGTTTCTGGTTACTTTTCACAGCAATAGCTGGAAATAACACAGAGTTCAAGGACTGCTTTCCAAAATCTGTTTCCCTTTTCACGTACTGTGAGGGCTTTGGGATATAAACAGCTGTTTGCAGATGCCAATTTTTGGAGAATATCCAATTCTCTTTTTTCTTTCAGAAGAAAAAATATTCAAAAGAAACATCTACTACTGCTTAGAAAAATAGAGATACCCAGTAGTTTCAGTGCCACCAAAATCATCTTGAGGTGCATGATTCACCCCTGTGCAGACCTGTATGGTGAGGATGAAATATTTCTTCAATCCAAAAAGACAGCCAGACTGACCTTTACAAGGTACTAAAGCTTTGAGCGTGCTCCGAGTAGTGATGAGTGTTGTCTGTAGCAATGACTGAGACAGGATGCTCACAGCAGGGTTGTTTCTACCACACAAGGGAACTGGTTTGTCTTTGTACGAGAGCACCTCACCTGAACATAACTTTAATGTCTAGTGCAGTGAGCTGGCCATAAAATTGGCTCTTCTTTTGTCTTTTGCACTGGGGACAGGGCTTGCATTACAAGTGTTTTCTGAAAATGACACTTTTTCCTTGCTTTCCCTTTGAAAATGACCCTTTCCATGCTGACAGTGTGCTGGGAACTGTGTCTGTATTTCTAGTGAGGATGATGCCTTGAGAAGGCTGACCTAGAACAGAGGCTAGACAGAGCTAAAGAATAAAGTAGATATTTATTAGAAGGCCTCAATGGATATACCTTGGGCAGTACAAGAGCTCAGCCAGGGCTACACCCAAGATGAACCCAAATGGTCACAAAATGGATGACCAGTCACAGGGTCTCTCACTTTTATAAGTTCCGGTCCATTTGCATATTGGAGTTAATTGTTCAATTATAGCTTTAGGTCTGGAAGTCCCATCCTTCTTGTTTTTCTCTCTTCAGTCCACAGTTGTTTATGCTCTTGGGCCTGAAATTTGGATCATTTGTCCTTGGTCCTAAGCTAGAAAAGTAATTGTTTTGTCTTCCTACTCTGTGATGAGAGCTTACCATCCCTTAATATGAAGCTCAGAACTACACACTAAAGCAGTACAGAATCTGAAAAATGTAAAAGCTAAAACCTAAGGCATCAAGGACTCTGCCCCTGCAGAGAGGCATGAGAGGCCCCTGGACAAAGAAGGTTTTCTTTCACTTCACATCAAGGGCTTCCCTGGACTGCAGAAATAGTCCTTCCATTTGCCACTCCTGCCTGTGTGAATTATGTTTATTACTGTTTCAGCTCTTGTAGCCAGCTCCTCTTGACAGGAAGTCCTGAGAACAAGTCCTTCATGTCTCCTCTCCATGAAAAAAAAAAAAAAAAAAAAAAAAAAAAAGTGTCAGAAACTTCCTCCAGCTGTGGAGACCCAGGATCAGGGAACTGCAACAGCAAAGACCTCTGCTCTTTGGCTAAATTATAGTTGGTTTTATTAGAACTTCCTGCTCCTCCCAATCCACTCAAGCTCATTTATCTCTCCCTTCCCTATGACACATCCTGTCTGACATGCAAGCAGAGTGTAACTTTCTGAGGTGATTTCTATTACTTGCTTACACAGCACCAAAGTGAAACCTTCAAAAAGTATAGGTTCAACAAGCTATAACCACACTGGATTCTCTGCTGGGAATTCTTCCATTATTTTTTTCCTAAAGCATATAATTTTTTATTAAGCTTGGAAAGAATTCTCATTCAACAGTAGGGACTTGAGCATCAAAGCTCACTGTGGTAATGTGGACTGTTTACCTGAGAGAAGCAGTTCATCTGTTGTGTAGGAGTATTAAATGTTCTAGATAATTGGAAAAAATGTGCAAAACTAAACAAACTTCCCAAAGAGAAGAGGTATGAAAGAATCTTCCCTAGGCTTAGCAGGCTATTAAGTCTCTATCCTATTTTGCCTCTCTTTGGAGACTACTACAAACGTTTAGATATGTGACCATGAGCTGCCCTGGTGAATGAATTAACAAATAATTCTGATTAATTCTGTGCACAGATTAAAGGGAAAGAACTGAAGCAACATGGATGGCTGAGGTGCACACAGGCTCTGAGGGAACAAGGAAACTTCAATGTTAAATAGCAAGACATCAGCATTTGGCCCAGAAAATTGTCTCCTCCTCACTGTGGTGCAAACAAGCTTTCACTTTATTGGTAAAAGGGGCTCAGAAACACAGGATGAAAAATTTTATAGCAGGATTACTTATTCTGGTAGTGATATCTACAATCAGCAGAAATAAATTAATTACCAAAAAAAAAAGAAAAAAAAAAAAGGCCCCAGTCACTATCCTTTTTCAGGTACCTGTTGCCTGCCCCAACCCCAGCACACACAAACAGACATTTAACAAGCACAGCTACCCCTGCCAACAGACCTTATCAGAAGTGCAAGGAGGGACACTGAGTATTTCAGACTTGTCTCAAAAAGAGTTATAGAAGATTCACACTTGTGTGATAACTTTGTTTGCAGACTAAGGTGCTGACCAGAGTCAAGAAAGATGTCTGCTTTCCATCCTGTGCAAAGTTCTGCTTTCCTCTGCCCTTTCATGAAGTGCCATTTAGGAAAGGCATTGTGCTGTGGATTTGAATGTATGTACCTGTGTATTAACAGATCCAGGATAATTTTACGCCATAGGGACTCCATGGTGCATTATACTCAGTCTTCTTTAACCCAAAACCCATCCTCAGAACTCAAATGAAAGTGCAAGCTACAGAGCTGACAACCTGTTTCTTTCTTTATTCCTACACCCGTTTCAGTAGTAAAAACTGCCTGGTAGCGAGGCACACGTGCAAATCATGACTGTCCATTTGATCACACCACTGCCTGCCAGTGCCAACTTGGGCTTTTGCCACCCTCACTTTTAGAGGCTGCAGATGCCATTAGGTGAAACAGACACAGCAGAGATGTAGTCTTTAGAGAATAAAAAGCATGGAAGTCCATGACTCTAGACAGGAAAAATTATCTCTGTGCAGAGGTCAGAGAAAGACCTAAGCAGGGTAATCTTTTCAACCATAATGAACAACAAAAAACCCTCTCAGTCCTCTCCCATAGCTTTACTTAAGAAGCCTTCAATCCTTCTTTTCTTGCAATAGAATTCATTACTGTTTCTGTCTGCACAGTAGCTCCCTGCAGCACCATCTCCACTTCCCACCCAATGAAGATCTATTCAAAATATTTGGTGTTCCTGTAAGTATTGAGCACTCAAAATGCAGAATGCCTGTAACAGCTGAGTGTGCGCTCACGGAGCTTGGTCCAACACGGCACGATTCCATCATGGCAGCTGGCTGCTCTAGTAAAACTCTCGGGGGCCTCATGAAATTACTGACATGAAAGTAACATTTGGAGCAAGAAACGGAACTCATTTTTCAATTGACATTAAAGAGGAAATCATTTTAGTGTCAGTTGATACTGCCCAGACACATTTTCAGTAATTAAGGCTCAGAAAAAGCAGTGGAAATACCTAAGAGGTGTTCTAAGAATGAAGCCAGCAGCAGTGTGTGAGAGATGCCAACTGAAGGAGTCCCTGAGCCGAACATGACATGAAATGGGAAACCTTATGGAATACAACCACAGAGAGAACAAGAGCAGCCCAGAAGAATCAAGCATGGAAGAAGCTTAAATTGTGCTTTTCAGTACAGTATGAGAACACAGGAAAGACAGGAGATTTCAGAACTGTGATGCATATGGTCATGTAAGGTATTCTTGTGATATTGAGGTAAGGAGGAAAAACCAATCCTGTCTATGCCCTCTTTCCTCAGCTTTGTAGCACATGTGAACCCATTCCTTCCCTACATGTTGCCAATAAAACATCCATGTCATTTGGTTTCCCATTTTTGTACTCTTTCATTATACTAGATTTCACTTCTACATCCAAATGCAAACTTTGGAGGTTTTTACAAGAGTTTAGGTCTTACTTTTTCCATATTATTTCTTTTTTAAATCAGAATCACTTCAAAGATACATTCCATTATGCACAAAAATAGGTATAGATATTCCTACCATTTTATGACCAAAAACCACTGAAAGTGAGCTTGACCCGTAGTATGAGAATACTTTCTTTTAATATGGAACCCACAATTCCCTGATGGATTTTTCTGCAGTATCTCTCCAATAGTTCTTGAGGCCCCAGGTGAAATTACTTTGGCTGCCCTTTGTTAGCCCTAGGCAGAGGTGGATATGTAAACAAGACAGATAGCACCAAATCCCAGGGTGTATATTTTTGGCTGTTGATTATCTAAATAATTTACAGATTACCAGACACTATCAGCCCCTACTTTCCACACACCAAGTTTGTGTCACTACCTATGCAGAGAGTTTATTGTTGAGTGAGGATGTGCAGTGCAGCACCCCAGAGAAAAGAGCACCTTGAGACCACAGAGGATAATGCCCATTTGGAGCCTGCAAAGAAATCACTGGGGCTGAAAAGGGGGTCTCTTTTCTGCTCCCCAGAATTGTAGCACCATCCCATTTACTGTCAGTTTCTTCAGTCAGACATCAGTTTGGGTGTGTGTTTGTAAACAAATTGTCTTCAAATGACTTTTTCAAGGTTTTATGAGGAAATGAATCAGCTCCCTCGTTAAATTAAAATTCTTTTTTGTGTTCTGGTTTTCTTATATCCACTAAGAGCCCAGTCTGCCTCCCATCTCAGAGAAAAGACAACATTCCAAGAACTACAAAGGGAGCATATCATGTTCACAGTTTGGTTATATATTTGTTTATCTCTTAAGTTTTGCTTTTTATGAATCTTAGCTATTTTCCTGCTGTAACCCTTTCTAGCAGAACACATTGCTCTCTTACTTATTCTAGACAGATACTGTATAAATTTATAGTTCTGCATCAATAATAAGAGTCATTAATCACAGTAACAATGCACATCACAGGGTCTTCCAGGCATTCACCACTGAACTTGCTGAACCTTCCCCTTCTCAGAAATTATTTCTCAGCTTACACAGAAACGAAGAAATTTTGTTAGAAAAACTGGGAGAAAAAAAGATAATTTTTTCCCAATGGATTTGTTGAGTGATGGTGATGAGGAAGAATCTCAGCTACAAGAAGGCAGAAAGGGGGTTTATAGTTATTGGGAAATGTTTCATTTCTGTAGTAAATGGAAGTTTGTTTTTTAACAACTCATCGTCAAAAGTTATGGATAAATATTTTGTAAAAAAATGTGTGAAAAATATTCCCCAAAATAGCCATTTCTTTAGTTTAGTTTCCAATCTTCCAACAACCACATTAACCAATAAGTACAACTTCACTATATTCATTGTTTATTTACATATAAGAAAGAAATAGCAGGAGAAAAGTAAGCTAGCAGATTAGAGCAATGGACAGTAAATCCAATTCTATACAAGTAAAGTCAATACAAATTATTCTGCTGAGTTCACTGAATACAAGAAGCAGCCTGTGATTCAGACATCATAATAATAAGCAGTGAGAAACAAAAGAACACAAGAGCAAAAAGCAAGAATTGCAGAAATAAGGCAATGGCTGAAACAGGAGTCATACATTTTAACTCTTTTTGAGTGAGTTTTAAGATCACATTTTGACAATGCTGAGTTTTGAAGGTCAAGGAATATATTTAATTTGGCAGCTATAAAGATGGTTCAACCACAACTCAAGTTCTGAAATCTTATCCAAGATTTTTTTCCCTCTTTATCAAGAAAGACTGCCAACGGATTAGGATGCTATCTCAGCAGGGATGGATTTTTTATTTAGTCATATCACCGCTCTTCCTCACTGCATTTCCATTCACTTTTTTGAGAGGGTTTGATGGCTGTCAGAGAGGTGAATGGAGCCTTAAGAGAGCCTGAGAACTAAGTGGAGAAGTGATATACAACCACTGAATTGGAAAAGGATAAAGGGAGCCTGGGGAAAGAAAATGAAGGAAGAAGTGTAGGGGGCTCATTTGCCTCAGCTGCAGAAACTAATTACAGCTGGTATATAGATATGTATTTGTGATTGCTCAGCTATGTACTTAAAGTCTCTGCTTTCCAGAGTATTTTCTTTATGAGACACAGAACATTTGACAAACTTTCCAGCCTTTTAAGAAACAATCTTGATCATTTTTTTTAATTCACTGATTCATTTCAGGATCTCAACCTGAAAAAAGGAAAGCAGATATTTGTCAGCTACATTTTGTCATTTAAAGCTACTTCATAAGAATATGAACATGATATAATGTCACCACCCTTACTAATGAACATTTCAACTATTTTTTATTTCTCTACAAAACTGTTTTTGCTGCATGTATTTCTGCCATGGAAGCTTTAACAATGTTATGTCTATCCCTAGTCCTCAGTGTAATTGTGAGTACACAGTTAGAAATATAAAATGTTATGCCTATCCCTAGTCCTCAGTGTAATTGTGAGTACACAGTTAGAAATATAACATAACTCTGTATAAAAGAACATTCCCAAATGACCAAATTTTGCATAACCTAGTGAAGAATTAGACCTTACTCATATTGGGCAGGCTCCCTCGGGCCTTGATCTGTTCTGATGTGAGTGCTCTCCTTGAAGATAAAGTATTTCTCTAAAAATGTAACCATTCAATTTTTTTTTCTTCAAAACAAAACAAAAAAAACCCCAAAACAAACAAAAACAAACAAACAAACAAAAAATTTTGAGAAAAGAAACCCAGATCTTTCATATAAAACATGACTGCCTTCCTCTGCCTGTATGGCAAACGTCACTCCAAGAAATCCTTAAAACAAATGATTGCTTTAATTGTCTAGAAGTTATGGTATGTTATTTGGTCCCAAGAACTTCATCTACTGATAGAAATGGAGACAACTCATGTCAGCTGAAGTTGACAGAGCATCAGGGGAAAAAAACCCCAAGCCTTGTATTCCTGGAAATATTTGCTCGCTGTTAAAGGTTTTCTATGAGATGCAGAGGTTGAATACATTGAAGATGTCTTCTGTTCCATTAAGTCTGAAGGACTCCAACCCTTCTAACTCAGACAGAATCGGGACAGGAGACAGCTAGAAATGTGAGGGAGTATTTCTCTTTTTCCATTACCCATTTAAGCTTTTTGTGGTTTTAAATGCTCTTCAGTGATTGCTGATCCATATCAATGAGTGTGACAGTCTGAGACAGTAAAGGTAAGAAGCTTTACGTGTTGAGACAGACTGGAACTGATTGTGTTTTGATGAGCAGTGAGGCTTCCATTAATCATGTGATCAGGCCTTCCTTCTTTTGGTGTTTCATTCCTTCCTTCCTTCCTTATTTTAAGGCTACTCCTACGTTTATTTTTCCAGCAGTAGGGCCTCTGCTGACTTCTTTCCACCAGATGGCACCACAGACTGTGAGCCATAGCCACAGTCTATACGTGTGTGTGTGCGTATACATATTTATATAAATGTATGTGCATATGAGCGCAGCCACAGACATGTATTTGTTAGTGAAAACACATGAGTACTAGACACCTACAAACCTCACATTCCTTGCCTCTTATCCTACCACACAAGGCAGAAGGAGGAGCAAGACCAACCAACACCATGCTTTGAGACCATGCTAGAAATAGTGCTTCTGTATTTGACACTTTCAGGGTACAGGCACCCCAGACTATTTAAAATAAAAATTATAAAAGAGGCAGTGCATTTTATAAATTTTAATTTCTAGTACAATTTAAAGTAGCCACTTTCTTCTAAACTGCAAGACTTACTGCATGGTCATTCTCATATACAGTTCAGTTTTTGAAGGATTATTTTACAGAATCCAAATCTGAAATCTTTTCAGTCCAACTGTTTCACACCCCAATATGGGCTGCCTACCCAATGTTTCTGTAGGAAATGGGAAGGGAATGCTTTCTATCTTAACTGGTTACCTGCCTTATCTTGGTTTGATTCTTCAGTAGTTTCATCTAACACATTCCCTGTAAGAATACTGTAGAAATCTGAAAGATGAGCAGAATTTGACAATGGACACAGAAAAATGGTTTTAGAAGAAACTGGCAAATAATGCTTATAAAATGTTCCTTATCTAGCCGGTTAGTATTTAAATCACGGGTGGTAAATTTGGTTGTTAATTAGTATTCCCATTTTTTTCTTAATCAATTCTCAGTTGTTTCAGTTAATTTTAGAAACAAAACCTCTCCTTTATCTGAAAAGTCCTCAATGGGGATTTCCAGCTGACTACTTAATGTCTGAGGTCTTGTCTTCATAGAGATGAGAAATAATAGTAATTGTTTTGAGGACAATGATATCTAATTGTTACTGTAAAGTCCTTGCTGAAAAGGTGGTGTTTCATGCTGCAGTGTAGACTAAAGATATATGGCTCTCATTTACAGTTTATCAGATGCATAAAGGTTTTTGGTTTGAGATTCATTTCCAAGTTATTTTAATTTCTGACATTTTCACAATCCTGATGGCTTTCCCTCCATGCTTTTAAAGAGTTATCTTAGCTTGTGCTGTTATCTTTACTTTGTGGCAATTCTCATAATCTATCACAACAGTAAAAGACACAACAGAAACGATACCATCTTAGTGTATATGGAAGAAAAAAAGTTTGTTGCATTTTTTCTTCATCTGTTCATGTCCAGCTGTTCCTTCCCTCCCTCCTGATTAGGTGTCACAAAGGTGAAACTGCCCTCTTCTCACCCTATGCCTCTAAGATATTAATTTGCAGCTCTTTCTGAAATGGGCTGGCATCTGCTGCCTCCTGTTCCTGCAGAAGACCTCTTCAGCCTGTCTTAGGCCCCAGTCTTAGCTGGGACTCTAAGCAATCCTGAACATATTGAGAACTTGCATGGGAACCACCAGGGGAAAAAAATGCATCACTGATTTATGATGGGTGCCCAGGAACCAGCAGCAAAGAAGAATAGTGACTGACTGGCAAACTCATAGCACCAAAAAGCAAGTTGAGATTCTCCACTTAGGAACCCCTCTCTGATAACCCAGAGACAGGGAGAAGTATTGAAATTCCTAGGCTCGTTAAACCTGGATGAGGCTTTTATGTGACAGGAAAGCTGCTCTGCATTCAGAAGGCTGCAGTTTCGTCTCATAGCATACCTGTGCCTTTGTTCCACATGGTATCCTGCAAAACAGGTTCTGTGTGTGAGACCCTGAGCTTTGTATGTATCCACACTGCAGATGTTAAACTCCAGGCTGAGCCTGCCTTGCATGACAGGCGAGCTATATAAACTGCAACATGTGTGGGAGACAATAAATCATGCTCTTTGGAAATACTGCAATAATCAATGACCAGGGAAGATAGATAGTTGGCCAGGGAAGATGGATAGTTGACTAGGGAGACATGTAGCTAAGACAAAGGTCTTAGCTTTGCACAATGGATAGAAACAGGCTGAGGTGCTTGTTAATTATTTTCTTCAGTCATGAATGTAATTTCTTAAAAGCATACTGTAAAGTACACTTTAATGCCTCATCCTTTAAATCTCTTCTATTTCCCTTTCTTCACTCCTCATAAATGCATTGGCTTGTGTGTTTCATGGTACCTAATTTATACATTTTGCCTAATTTGATGAACTGTAAGTGCTCTTTTAGCCTACTGTGAGCATTCAATAATCCAAAGTGGCTGTGAAGTATATAAGCCCTGTTGCTGCTTTATAGTGCCTGATTAAAACAGAAATAATGTATTATAAAATCCCACTCAAACATTTTTATCCATCATAACTCGGGGGTAAAAAACTGCCTTGGCTTGCTGATCTATTTTTTTCCCCCTCATTATGAGTCTACATTAGTAATTGCAATGAAGCAGTAGCTTCCTCATGGTTCTCTGGGTGTTTTCTATTAACAAGCAATTTACATTTAATTTTAATGGTAATGTCCCCATCCCTTCACCTGTGTCTGGCCAGTCCAGAGCTGTCTCACACTACCTTCTGGGAAAGGTTCCTCAGTTTCCCCATATAGAGAAATGGGAATACAAGTCTTTGCTCAGCACTTCAGCACCTGTTTGAAAGCATAACTGATTGTGTTTGCAAAGAATCTGGGACCTTCAGACACTTACTTTTTTTTTTAAGAATACAGCACAGATTATTTTCTAGATTTGCCTGTTTGAACTGTAAGTGACAATGTTTTTTCTATCCTCCAAGCCCACCAAGCCCAAATGCAGAAATAAGCATGGTTAGAGTTGTGACAGTTCAGACCTGATTCTGACCCAAAAAAAAGTCACACTTGTAAACTCTTGAGCCAAGCATAATGATCCCCTCCTTTATCCTATGCATCAGGAAGGAATTCTATGTGCATTACCTGCAAGGACATTTTTCCTAACCAAAGGCTCCCTTCTCTTCCTCCTTCCCCTCTCTACACTTTTTTTTTTTTTTTTTTTTTTTAATTTTCCCCTTTCACATAGTCCTTAATATCAGGATGCTCTAACCTACTTTTACTGAGAGGTTAAATGGAGCCAGAAAGCTCCAGAAAAATGTTCTGTCTCATCGACCTCCCCTCCAGGCTGCATTCCGTAATTTCTCCCGCTGTGCTGAATAGCTGCTCCTCTCTGTGTGTGAAATAAGCACTCACTCCTGAGAAGGAGACACGCTGCCTTCTGAAGTGCCCCATTCAGCACCGCAGAGGACAAACTGTCTGGCAACAGGGGTGTGATTCAAGGGCTGCAATACACAGAAAAGAACAAAAGGAAGGAGGTACTGGAAGAGAGGATGAGGAGGTAAATAGGAGAAAGGTGGGAGAGCTCTAGCTTAGGGAACAAAGGCTGGAGGGCCATGAATATTAAAATTGTTGGTATAATGATGAAACACTCAAAACAAAGTAGTTTTTTTCACACAGATAGAACATGCCACGTGGGCTCACTCATGTCAGGTAGCACTCTGCTGTGAAAATAGGTCCCCTAAAAACAGTAATACATCACACTGGCACAGTTTATTTTAAGTGAAGATTGATTCTATTTCATGATAGAATACCTGAAATAAAAAGCCAGAAAAACAGGAAGTTTGCCTTCCCTCCTCCCTGCCCCCACCAATGTGTTTCAAATCTGAAGCTTTTCCCCAATAAATTCTTTTGATTTATTTTCATTTTATACAATATTAAAAAACATTAACATTAAGACTCACTCCTATTTTAAAACATAAATTCCAAGTTTTCCTGGCCACTAAGATTAATGTCGAATACCCCTTTGCCAACTCATCTTTCTGACTCCATTAAGTCACATCAGGGGAGTATTTTTGAGATTCAAATTGTATTGATCCCACAGCCGGCCATGGGAATAGAACATTGCATAGAGCATGGGACAGAAAGTCTGGATACACTGGAGGAAAAGTTTGATGCTGTTAGGAGTCATCCTTTCCACACCAGAGTGACTGAAGAGCACGTGTCTGTCTGGGTGCAAGGGCCAGCACAGGCAGCCCATGTCACCCATGAGCTGTGTGAGGGAGCAGCAGCCTGAGTGACCATGGCTGGCCATGGGTACATCTCTTTTCCATCACCTCTTCAGAAACCTTGGCCTTTCACAACATAAATACCCTTGTCTTCTCACCAGGGTTAGTGAGCTTGGGCAGGACCAGGTTTTGTCCTTGCTGCTTCTACGTTCATCTACAGCTTCTCTGTCTCAAACCACTAATGTCTGATCCCAGGGCAGACACTTTGCTGAGGTAATCAATCTCAAGTAGGAAACTGTTTTAAAAACTGAAATTTTTATGAAGCTATTTGGGACTTATATTTTAATGTAGGGTGAAAAAATGTCTAAGGCCCTGTCTGCTCTGCATCTTTTGAAACAGTGTCATTTCCAATAATCTAAGTAAAGGAAAATATGTGGCTAGGAAGAAAGGTTAGCCTCTGAAGAAAAGCCACCTAAAAATTATGAAAAAATGCCCAGTGAAATACCAGAAGTACAATAACATTTGCCTGGCTTTGGGATTTACTACCAAAACTAACACCTGAATGTCCTGCAAACTAGGCTATGGTGTGGGCAGGGAGGTGAGAACTGGCACACACCTCCAGCCTTCAGGGCCATGCAGAAAGAGGCAGCCATCCCATGCTGTCCCTTCTGATCACCTCTCACTGGAAGCAGGCAAAAGAGATAAACTGAGTTTCACCTGAGTTTTGGGGATGAGTGCTTAAACCAGGAAAATTGAGTCAATCCTAGCTGCATCCACTTCTTCCAGGGAATCATGGAATCATTGAAAAGACCTATAAGATTGACCTCAACCATCAATGTGGCACTGCCAGGTCCGCTACAGACTGTGTCCCTGAGTTCCACATCTACAGGTCTTTTAAATGCCACCAGGGATGGTGACTCAATCACTTCCTTTAGCGGCCTGTTCCGATGATTGACAAGCCTTTCAATAAAGAAATTTTTCCTAATATCTGATCTAAAACTCTCCTCACACAACTTGAAGCCATTTCCTCATCCTATCAGTTGTTACTTGGAAGAAGGAACTGCCCCACACCTGGCTACAAACCCCTTTCCCGTATTTTCCTAATTAGCTCTATCAGAGAGCTAAATAGAAGTGCTTGCAGCTGATGAGGAAAGTAACTAGGCAGATGAAATCATATGTGATTTCTTTTACCTAGCCCTTGATGCTGACTCAGCAGAGCTGACTGTGTGGTGCTCTATCCCATGATTATTGTTTGAGTCCAAGGAGTGCAGCAAGGCAACTGAGAAAGTGAACTGTGAGTAATAATTAAGTTGCTTTGAGGACTATGTGTGATCCAACTCTCTTGGCAAGGTGGAATAAGGTTGTGATTTTTCCAAGGTAGTTCATTATCATAGTCAGCAGTTTCTTTAGTTTTCTTGACATGTGGTCTCATTTTGCTGTTGCTGCAATTTTACTGGTGGTTTTAGGCTCTGCATGTGCCTTTTACTTGGTTATGAAATTCTTACTTTTAGCTTCTTTAATTTAAACTGTGTTAGCACAGGGCTCTTGGGTTGCAATGTGCAATAGTGCTCTGACTGCAGCCCATAGACATACACAGTTGATTGCATGTGACATTTTCCCTTTATCTCCCAAAAGCTGTGGAGTAGTTTTGCTGTTCGTCCTGCCCTTTTTCATTGCTCCTGAGCTCTGGAGTGTCTCTGTAAGGAGCACATTTACTGACGATTTGTATGGATTTCAGTGCAAACTGAAATCAAGGGGAAAATGATCAAGAGACATCTGGGAAATGACTGCCCATCATCTTTGCATGCTAGGCTGCTTTGTGAGTGCTAATACCTGTAAGCAAGCCAGCCCAATAGCTAGGTAATTTCTGTTAATGTCCATTATAATTCAGGATTCTTCTTTGCAAGGGTAGAAAACTTATATCAGGAAGGACATGTTCTGTCTTTGTTGTTAACTCTTTGAAGGTCTTCTTTTTATGTTTTGGTGCATTTATGTGGCTTAGATTTCCCATTTCTAAAGTGCCTTGCATCTGTTGGTCTCCCCAAAATGTATGGCATGGGCTGAATTCAACAAAAAAAGCCTTATCTTGGCACGTGCATTAAGATGTTCCTCAACAGAACTGCAAGCCAGATGATCTATGCAATTTGCACTGTATATTTCTTTGATGTGACTGTAGCCCTGGATTTTTGTGTACCACTTACACTGTGTAGGTACTCACCAGACATGAGCCCTTCAGAGCCTCTCACAGCCCCTTTGAAACTGCAGCCCACTGTGTTTGCCTTGAGCACTTTCAAGACTCTTTCTTTATTTCCTAAGTGATTTGATGCTGCTTGGCCATTTGAAGTGAAAAGTGCTTTCAAGCACAAAAGACTTTATGTTGATTTTTCTTTTGTTTTAACTAAATTCTTTGAGAAGAACAGGAAGGAGGCAGCTTTGTGAGGTGAGTAAATGATAGCTAGCCCAGTTGTGGGTAGGAGAAACAAGGCTGTATGCACAAACACATGCAGGTTAATAGTCTACTTCAACAGTAGGTTCCCTTGCTAATTTGGAAAGCCATTCCAGCTCTGGCTTGTTTCCATTTCAACCTCAAGCTGTGAATAAGGAGGGCTTTTAAGCTGTCATTTTGTTAAAGACAGCTTTAAAACACAAGAGGAAGAAACATCAATTGCCAAAGCAAACAAAGCTATGGAAATAAAACTTTTTTCCTTGATATGTAATTCAACACCGACAGCAGATGCTACAAGATTTTGCCTTTTCAGTTATTTTGGTTGGTTGTTTTTTGTTTGCTTTGTTTTGTTTACTCAGAGTTTATTCGTAGGTTGTTTTGTGGGGGGGGGGGGACTTAATGACCAGAAAGCTTGTTTTAGCAGGTGAACATGTTAACACATGAGTGTGCAGCACAGAATTTGATTTCGGGTAAAGTCAAAATGAAGGTAGTGGGTTAACTAACCGTAAAATGTATTATTACTGGATTTGTATTTACATTTTTCAGTACCTAGGAGAAGCATTTCTGGAGCTAAAATAAGGTGTGATTTAGTCCCTTTCTTTCATGGTATTTTCTCCAATCATAGAATGAAATCATATTAAAGCAGTGTATTTCAATTCTGTGTATGACTTCCTGATGCATTAAGAAGCCTGGCAGAAAGGCAAACACCATAAGGTTGTGATTTTAACCAAAACCATAAAATCAAATGAAACTTTTTTTTTAACAGATTCTAAAGAATTTTCTCTTAGTAGCTGGAAGTTACAACCTGAAATGTAACTTTCTCAGAAATAACGAATTAATTAATAAGTTAATGATAAATAAATGTTAATAACTAGACTCTATTTAATTACAGAGTCACAGAACAGTAAGGTCAGAAGGGACCACTAGTGGTCCAATCTCCCTACTCAGGCAGGGGTTTCCTAGAGCACACGGCACAGGATTGTGTCCAGACAAATCTTGAATATCTCCAGTGAAGTCGACCCCATACCCTCTCTGGGCAACCTGTTCCAGTGTATGGTCACCTGCACAGTATAAAGATCTTCCTCCTATGCAGGTGGAGCTTCCTGTGCAAACAAGTTTCTGCTTGCTTCTTGTTGGAGACACCACTAGTGACAGGTTCCAGCTAAACCCTGTGCCACTGATGACGACCCTCTGGGATGTGTCACTCTGCCAGTTCTCAGTCCACTTCACCCTTTGCTCTTCCTGACCTTGCCTATGAGGATACTGTGAGAGACAAAGCCAAAAACCTTGCTGATGTCCAGGCAGACAATATGGGCTGCTCTCCCCTCATTCATCCAGCTAGTTTTGCCATTGTAGAAGGCAATCAGGTTGGCAAGCAGGATTTACCCTTAGTGAACCCGTGCTTATTGCTCCTGACCACATTCTTGTCTGCCAGCTCTCTCAGCACTCGTGGATGCATCCTTTCAGGCTCCATGGAACTGCAGATGCCAGGTTTGATGAGGTGATTTCTAATCTTATTCTCCTTGACCAAGGGAACATCTTCCTTCGTCCTCTGGTTTTCCCTGGACCTAGGCCTGAGATTCCTGAGGGCTGATCCTGTCAGTGAAGCCTGATACAAAGAAGGCATTCAGTATCTCTGCCTCCTTATTCCACATCCCTTTTTCTTCCATAAGTGTACAAAGGCAAGGCCAGTTATTTCTCCATGATAACAGAAGCCATGCGTTCAGCTGGTATAAACTACTTTTGCATCATTAACAATAGCAGAAGTATGCTAGATCATCCACTGAGATGATCTGAGATCTTCTTGGCCTATAATTAACTAAACTAGTGGTTGCGTGGTTAATTTTAGTATCTCTTAATAAATGAACTGAAAGCTAAGCACATACAGTGAAATTATAGTCTATGCTTTTATTTCGGGCAGAGCAGCATTATTTCCTCTCTGCTTTACTGCTTGTAGACTTTTAATGTTTCACTCGAATTTACACTGAAAACAGAAGTCCAGGCCTGCCTTGTGTAGTCCCTGAAGTGAGTGGAAGCTGTACACCCATGTCAGAGGAGAAATAATTCCCTGTGCTTACTCAATATGTGTGTACTGTATTGTTATTTCTAGGGTGTGTTTCCTAGAAACAAAACACATGGTAAAATATGGCCAGTATGCATTCTAAGATAAAATTATGATATATGACTGTCTTTGAATCCTGAGGGTGCTGCAATATTTTTAGAGGGCTATAATTTTAATATAAAATCAATTTTATACAGAACAGATGCAACACAATTGCCTGTCTACTTTAGAGCTATTAAGGAAGATGAACATATTAAGAAATATGTCCTATTAACTAAAATGTAGTGTCTCTCCCACTAAGATTAATTTTCAGCCATCTTTTATTTTTCTTATGAGTGCAACCATACCAGAGTGTTGCATCAGAATTTGAAAGCATATACACAGACATCTTGCTTTCACAGGCCAGTAATGAGTTTCAGCTTTCTCTCAGCCCTTCTTCAATTGTGTATTTCTGAGGGTGTGGGAGAAGGTAGAAGAAGGATGTTAGCTCTATGTGAGTGCAGTTGTAAAAAGCTTCATTCCTTGCTGTTGTACTTACTTTTATTGGAGTCTTTCCTGTAGAAATAATGAGCAAAGCCGGAAGAATAAATGAAGCTGTCATTTGTAATTCCAAACAGGAACACTGAGAAAAATAAATTGGTTGCAGTTGAATTGCTACAAATTTAGATATTGCAACTTCTTCACTTCCCTACCTCCCCATGAGTTTCCTGTTGCATGTCCTCTTGTTTTCCCTGTTGTGCTCTTATTCTCTCATTGTAAAACCTCTAATCTATCCCCTGTCAAGCCTTCCAGATCTGGAAGTCCATCATACCATAACTGGGTCACAGCTGAATGTGGCCTGACTGGCTGCCTGGTTGATGGGTGCCAAAAGGCAAACCTGTCTAGGCTAACTAGCCCTTCAGTGCTTCATCTGTTTCCTGTTGGAACTTCCCTTCTGCCCCTTTTATGGAAAAAACATGTATTAAAAAAATACACTGTTACTTTGAGATCTGTCTCATTCTCAGATCTAGTAAAGTTAACCAAGAAGTTTAGAAATTATGAGCTGTAGTAAATTAAACAACAGGAATACCTTGTTCCCCTTAAAAAAAAATCCAAACAGGCAGAAAACAATAGGAAAATATAAAAATCTACATAGTTGAAACAAACGCCCTCCCCCCCCAAAAAAATTCCCACACCAAACTACACAGATTATTTATGTTCACTCTCCCTAGTGGCTTGAGGTATGGGGTGGTGGATTAGTTGTATGGATTTTGTTTTTTGTTTTCTTTGGTGTTTTGTGCTTGAGGGGTTGTTTGCTTTGAAAGGGTTGGTTGGCATTGTTGTTGTTGGGTTAGGTTTTTGAAGTTTTTGAAGTTTTTTTTCAAACTGAAAATATTTACTTACAGCAGATTGTAAGGAAGCAGCTCATGTGAGTGCATGGTGTATTCCAAGTGTCTTAGTAAAAAAGTGAGATCTCTTCAACAGAGTGATATAAGAAAGCTGCTGAGGGCAGAGGACAAGGCATAACTCTGAGGCAAAGGAGCTCATATTGTGCTCACTGATACTGCAGCAGGATTGTAGGAAGATGGGGCATCAGGGAACCAGCTGAGGAACCATAAGTTGTGGTTCTGCTCTCTGGTTAAGGGAGGAACCAGGACTCTGCATCTTTGAAATTTTAACTTAAAGCTACTGCCTTTGTTTCAGAAACACAATTACACCAGAGAAGGAATACCTGCCATGAATCTGGCACATCCTTTTAATTTTAAGTAACAGAGATTTTGTTTGTAGTGCAAGACAGAGATGCATGTCCTGGACATTCTTGAGTGTACATATTGAATAAATGCTCCTTTGCTCCCTCCAAGGATTCCTGTTGAGCAGAAATATTGGACATCCACAATATACTCTGGCCACCACTTAGGCATGACCTGTGCATACTTGAACACCTTAGGTATTAGGTGTCTGCTTGGGGAGGAAAGAGACAATGATGGGATTTAAAGCAACCTTGAAGTGTTTCAGAGGTCATGAAAGCAAATCTTGAGAGATGCTTCAGTGCTGTACAAGTATGGAGTGCGAACACCAAAACAAGCTGGAAAGCATCAGCATCAGTCAGACTGAAGTGTGAGAAATGAGAGATACTCATTAAAAAAGTCATGTTACAGTGTTGATTACAAGACTCCACTAACTCTGTGGGGTTTATGATTAAAAAAAAATAAAAAAAAAACCCTACCCACAAGCAAACAGCAAGGCCTTCCATTAGATCAGTGTCCATTATGACTCTAAGCCACGCTTAGGAGCAGTTTGTAGATGAGAGCTAGTCATGTACTGTGCACTGCATAGCTGCAGGCTTCTCTCTCTCTTTCAACTGTCAGACTGTCTCCTGAGATTTATCTGGAAATTACAACTGGCTTTGTGCTAGGCAGGAGTTGAAGGATAAATAGTTCCTACAGGTGAAAAATGACTCATTCGAATGACCCCAGTTGCCGGTCATCTATCTGGACTGCATTAAGACACTTAAAATGTGTCTAATTTAAAATCATATGTACAGTTAGGCAGTCTGAAATGGATTTGTAAGACCATATCTAAATGAAAGTATGGCTTAGTTCAATTTTACCCAAACTGAAATCCAAACTGAAATTTAAGGGCCTCACACCTAAGTACCAGTCTAAATCAGAATCTTTGGAGGTTCAAAGTAACTTTTTATCTTAAGTTCCTACTTTTACAAACTCTTCCTTATTTGCAGAAGCTCTGCTTTGAAATCTATGTTTCATCTGCTGGATTTCCTTCTAGTAAGTGGTGGACTATAAGCTTAATGTGGTACTGTATTTAATTGTCTGCTCAAGCAAAGAGTTGAAGTAAAACATTGTACAATGAAATTACATTGCACCAGAAATACAAGGTGTGTGGTGATGAGGAATCAGCCTCTGAAAGTCTCAATCACTACAATGTGAAATTGCTTCAACAGAGTGAAATAGCTTAGGGCAGTGTGGGCAGGAGCAGAGTCAGTGAGAATCAGGCTTTGTGCTGGTGAGCATTTTCTCCCCTTTCCTCTCCCCTGCCACCCAAGTAATTCACTAACTGTAGCCAGGGATTTTTCTTACTTATTTCTCATTTCTGCTTGTATTTTTACCTGCAATTACCTTTTAAAGAGATGTCACCGACAGCTTCATTATTTCAGTCCCCTGAGCACTGTCGAAGAGCACAGGCAAAAAGTCTCCTGGTACATACTGACTATTAATGACCTTTGCCAGGTCTGAAGACCAAGCAGTGCAAATAGCTGTCATTTATACCACCAGCATATTGTCTTTCCTAGTGGAAATGTGGTATACAAATGCATGATTGCCTGTGACTGCTGGCTGCAACATATAACTTGTGTATCTAAGCAATATGAAGCAATCCTTGCAGAAAAGCAAAAGGAAACAAAATGCCTTTCCCCACTTAATTAATTCAGAGAATATTAATAACATCTTCAAAAAATAAAGGCAAAATCCTCTCATGCTTGCAACAGTAGCAATCATTTTTACTGAGCCAGTGAAGAGTTGTATTGCCCTTCCATCTCACCTTTAGGATAGCAGTAAATCTTATTTGGCTGGTGAACCAGTATGGTCTAAAAATAGCCTGTGTCTGAGTAGGAAATGCAAACAGCTCTGTTCTTGCAGTCTGTCTGTGGGACTTCTGTCTACCTGTATCAGATTCCAAATATTTGGGTAATTTCTTAGCTGAAAATGTGAATGTCCTTGCTTATATTTGGGGTGTCTTCTTATGGGGGCAGAAATAGTTCAACATTTAATAAGGTAGATTTCATCCAAAGCACAAATTTTCTGAGTGACAGGTCAAAGAATCCATTTTGTGCTCAGATAATGCCATTAAAACAATTCACAAAGCTCACAGTGCACAGGTATTCCTAGATCCTGTTTGAAATGCAATTGCAAATTCTTCCTGAAAGGCTATGAATTTCTTGAAAGAGTCATCCTATTCCATCTCTCAGTACTATTGATCTGTGTCTCTATCCCTTTGGTCAGATAGAGAGAACTTAAATTGGGGACTGCTAGTAAGTGATTTAACAAAGGAGCTGCTTCAAGGTTTCCACCATGGGTCTTCACAGCATAGAAAAGGAGATTTAGCAATGTCAGCTATTATACATCATTGGGTTGCTGTTATCCTTCACTGAAAAGGGAGATGCTAAGATAGATTGTGAAGAGAAAAGCAGTGTGACTAGCAATTTTATCATGTTAGCATGTTGCAGTAATCTTGCCACACTGTAGAAAAATACTGTCAGTAATGCAGTGCTAAAATAATAACATAACCTATTTTGGCTGAAGAGGGTGTTCTGACCCTCTACTGGTTTATGAAAAGAAGCAGAATATGCTGTTCTCCCTTCAATTTGCACAGAAAAATATACTGAAATAAATTTAAAAGATGGTGAATGAATTATGCAGTAGTTATCTCTAATTAATAAGCTTGTTCAGAGATGCAGAGTGAAAGATGTAGAAGTCATGGGCTTTTTTCAACCTATCAGAAGTAGATTGAAGAAGTTGTTTTCAAAGATGTTATCTCCAAGAGCAAAGATCGTATTACTAATGTGTACTACTATAGTGATATACATTATGAACTACCATTGCTAATTAGAAAAAGAGAAAAGTCTATTAATTTAAAGTTAGGTGCTAAGCTGCTGGGTGTTGGTTCTTCCTAAGTTGCTTTCAACTTGCAATGTTTCATGGCCATGCAAGTATCTGTTCAATACTTTTCACTGCTTGAACAGAAGAGTGAAAGTAGGTCAGTAATTCTTAAAATATATTGTTCAGGAAGTGCCTTCCTCTGAGAAACCTGGTATTGTAACTCTGAAAGGCTATTTAGGGTTATTAAACAACTATTTCAGATTAATCTTAAATAACATAAGTGATAATATAATCTTTTCCTAAGTATGGTATAGTCCAACTTTTCATGCTGACGATCCATTGATGAAGATAGTGATATATAAACTGAATATTCTCAGTGTAAATGTTGCAAAAATCCCCAAACAAATACAAAATATTTTCCTCCACCTCCTAGAGCATTAGAAACCATAAAAATAAGGCCTCTTTATTCCCCATATGTTGAGGATGTGGGGGGTTGTTATTGGCATTTTTGTAGGTTTAGGGATTTTTTTTGACTATTGACTTTTTAAATTTTCCTGTGATGTCGAAAATCCTGAAATCAAAATGATTCTCTTAGGTCCTGTTTATGACATAAGATCTGCAAAAACACTTAAATGCAGACTTAAATCAAGGTCTAATCAGGAAATCCCTTAAACATATGCTTAAATGAAAGGGCAAATAAAAATATGATTTAACTCAAACCAGCCCTGTGTGGTCTTCACAACTAAAACCAGGGGTTTAGTAATTGCAATTATTTAACAAAGTTCATTCTGCTTGGAGACTTTGACTCTGCTCTGGTTGTCTTCTTTGTAGACACAAGCACATTGAATTCCTTAGCTTTTTAGAACACGTGCAAACATATGCTTTTGGATGGGCCTGGATGTACTGGACATCAAGAATGAAGGAAGTTTTTTCTGTTGTTTCTCATTACCAAAAAAATGATTAAGATACTTTTTTTCTGAACTGTGCCTCTTATGACACAGTGGGCAAGGGTTTGTCATCTCCTAACAGATCTGAGTATGTCAATAAGCAGTGCTGGCTGCTGAGCCAGATTATTTGTGCAATAGCTCAGAATTCACTGTACTGGGCCTTTAGAAAGTGGCAAAACTTACCTCAGCATTCCCTCTGTTTCTTGTTTCTTAATTTTGTGAAACTTAGAGCCAGTTAGCTTACATGATTAGCTGATGGGGGAGGTAAATATGAACCGAAAACTTTCTTCTGTCCTCATCCTATTTTGAAATAGTGGAAAATATGCTGACAGGACTTTTGATCTTGAAAACAAAGTGCTCACTGGGAGCCTTGATCGCTCTGAGAGGCCAGTGCCTCTTCAGGTTGAAAAGTAAAGCATAGCATGTAACATTTAAAAATTCCCATCCTACTATGCCAGGTACCTATCTTGTACTCTATTTTAGTGCCTCATATTAGAAACAATTTGATTCTGAGCTATTTTTCCCAGGTCTCTTTAGAAGATATGAACATTGCAGCAGCCAGTGCAGCTCTTACTGAGCCAAGCTCTGAGAGAGACCAGAAGACTCACTCTCAATAGGCATCTGCTTTTGTCCCTTGATTGTAAAGAAAGTCCTGGGAAACTACACTTCATATAGAAGTCCAGCTTGAGGTACCCAGGCTTGGATGAGATCTTACTTTGAAGTAATCAGAGAAAAAATTGTTTTCCTCCCTTTTTGGGGTGCTCTATTTATGGCAGTCAGGAAAACTTGCCCACAGTGAGCTTAGAAGCACAAATGGTAAGACAAATCATTCCTTTGAGTTTCTTCCTGTCATATTGCTCAGCATCTGGACAGCTTGCAGTGTCACAATAGAGGTCTTCTCAGTTTGCACTATGCCTTTTCCATGAAAAAAACAGGAGATTCGAATCTCCAAGGATCTTATTGTAGCAGCTTCCATTGAGGGCAAAATCCATGTACTTCCATTTGCCTGAAAAGGCAAAATTGCTTTTATTGAGGATGAGAGAAGAGGAAAAATTTGTCACTTTTTTTCAGTACAATTAAGCCACTAAGTATTAGTAAATCAGAGGATTTATCTTTTATCCTTTGTGTTGTTAATTTCTTTTTTATTTTGCCTTTTTTCCTTGTACATGGTATTAGCTTTGGCCTATTTTAGCCACTAGGTGGAGAAAGCAAGCCTTCTGTAATTTAATAGCATTTGTTGTATTACACTATTCTGACCTAAATTCCATAGATATTTTGAAGCAGAAAGGTCCCTTCTTTCCTGCAGTACTTCAGAAGGTAGAATAGCAATGAAGAGTGAAAAGTGGCTGGCTGAAACCTTACTGGAAGAGATTTTTAAAAAATATGGTGGAAAATCAGTCTTAAAGATCAAAGCAAGTATATCACAGGCAGCCTCATATAGTCTTCTGAACTGGAATTTTGATCATCATTCCTTCTGATACTTCTGTTACTAGGAGCAAGGAGTTGTGCTGCCACTACAAAAATATTGTACAGAGAGGGTGGGCATCGTCTCTTAGAGCTAAATCACCTGTCACATCTTCATTAGGACAGAAGGAAAAAAAAGTGGTTGTGTACAGACAGCTTGTGATGGCACCCTCCCATTTTAGAGCCATTAGAAGCCATTTTATCAACACATCTGAACACATAGGTGAGGTTTAAGTTCTTAGCTGGGAATATTGAAAGACATCCATTTTGGAACATTGAAAGATGTTCATTTTGGCACAGTTCAGTCAGAAGAGGCCTCTCACTGAGGCCCTACCCCAAGCTGGTATGGGCGGAAGTTGACCCTCATTCTCTTATCTTTTAAAGCAGAGTCTTAATATGAATACATGCATTAGAGGGGAAGTGGTAGCACTACATCCTACTGCAAATGATGTCTTGAAGGAATAATAATGGGTTTCGTTTGTATTTGTCAAAAGGGATCACTGCAGCATTCTTTCCTCTCAGTATGTGCTGAATTTTATCCAAATATGCTAATAATTTCCTCAACCTGCCCTGTTTTCCTGATCCTACTAAAACTATTTTTTCTGTATTATGGAGACCTCCCTTGGTCTAATTATGAAGGAATTTCAAATGTCTGTGTTGACAGCATGTACCCATTTTTAGGTAGCATATATTCCCACTAAAGACAGTTTCTAACACTAAAATTCCTGGAACACATCTCTGGGCAGCAGTTTCTCTCATGAGGATTGACAGACTTCTTCTTCATTCAAAGCCAGTGTGAAAACCTGATAAATCTGTTCCTTCCCAGTCCATCCTGATCCTATCCTGGCCATGCTGCCCAATATGAGGAATGAGTTTCTTGCCAGCAGTTCTGCTTCAGAGGAAGGAGTGGTTTAGATGTTCTATATGCTTGTAGCCCATCCTTTTTATGCCTATTTAGTTATAGAAACCTAATACTGCAGTTTGTATTGACTTCTTCAGGAAATAACTTTGGCCAATTTTCTTCTTGAACTGTATTCAGAACTGCAGCACCTTCCACCATGAATCATGAAAATACATTTAAATTTGATCCTGGACTACACTCACTATTGGCTAGAATCAGTTTCTAACAAATTGTCCTGTCCCATGTAACAAAAGGCTGCATAGAAGTTATTCAAAAGAGAATACACAGATGAAGGATCTTGACCAGTGAAGTCAGAACTCTTTTTCCAAGTAATTTAAAGACTTTTCACCTATTTTGATCTGTCACTTCAGTTGAAATGAGAACTTTCCTGTCTAAGTGCAGTATGGCTAACTCATTTTGCAGCATGCAGTGTGGGATGAATTCTGCAGGTGCAAAACAACATTAAGGTATAGAGAAAGTACATAATAAATGAACAAGCAATGTGTTTATAAACACATTTCAAGCTAAAAAAGGGGTCTCATTAAACTCTGTTGGCTTCATTGATTATTGCAGTTATTTGCTGGTTTCTATTTCCATTAAATTCTTCCACTACAGATTTGGATAAAACCGTATAAAGCCAAGAGGATGTTATTCTAATATTATTGATTCATGTAGCTCACCAAATGGCATCTGAAAATTGTTTTAGCTTCAGTGTTCATTCATGGTCACTACCAAATGATTTTTTTCATTCAGTTTGGTATTCTAGGATTTCATGCTACTGCTTTTGTTTGTTTGTTATTTTTGTTTGTTTGTTTTTTTTACCTACCCTTTGTACAGGTAAAGAGATGAGTTCAATTTTTATGTGTATTATCAAAGTTAAAGCTTATAGCTCTGTTCCACTTCTTTTTTTTTCTCTGTGATCATGCCAATATTTTATCCTTGGTTTTCTTTCTGGCTTTCACATATTTTTTAATGAAGAAAGGGGGGAAATAACTTGATATTTTGATTAGTTCAAAGTCTTTAAAGTGGGTTGATTTAGCTTTTCCTTAAATTATTTTTCAATTTCAACACTAAATATACTTTACTGATAGATGTTAAACCTTATCAGTAGGCTACAATTATACTAAGTAATATTTTTGATTTCATGGATTGTGTAAACTAGATTTTTATCAACTAAAGAACTTACATATATATTGCTGGACTAACTGCAAATCAGATCTCCAAGCAAGTTTGATTTGTGAGTTGATGACTTGTCTGAGCCTCACTGATAGAGAGGCAACAGTACTCACGAAACACTGCTCAGAAAGAAAAGGAACATTGAAGTGTAACACAAAGAGCAAAGCCAGTATGTGTCTGAGCCAAGATCACTGCTTTGTTCTCATGGGTTATCTCAGCTCTAAAGGGAATTACAGAATGTGTGTGATCCTTTTTCAGAAAAGGACCTTGGCTTTCTCGTATCTTTCAGAATACGTGTAGTAATCAAGCTGAATGCATGAGCGGCTGTGAATGGGATCTGACATTGCCCCCACTGAAAGCAATGTGAGGAGTCCCAAAAACTTCAAAACAAGACAAATAGGGATCTAAATGCCTGTCAGACTGAGGTGAATGCATGTCAAGTTCCCCATAGCAGCTACTATGTTACAGAGGCAAGCACATGTTGCAAAGGGATGTGGAGAAGTCATCAGTCTTGAAAGGGATTGGACACCTGGGAAATATGATCTAGGAAGATTTTCCATCAGAAGAGTGGGAGGACACAATGTGGCAGCCTTCAAAAATATAAAACTGTGCAGTGTAAAGGAAGGAAGGAGTCTTCTTTGCTTTCCTTGTCAGTGATAGATGAGACGAGAAAAAGTGGGCCTAGATTTCTGTGAGATTTCTTTTCCAACTGAAGAGAATGCTGACTTTAACAGTTGGTGAATACCCAGCCAGGCTAAGGAAAGTATGTTTCTGAGTTTGGGTTAAAGAAGCATTTTGTGAGAATGATTTAGACTAAATATTAGGTTTTCTGTTGACTTAGTAGTCTGTGATCTCTGCAACTGCAGAAATTTTAAATAAATATCTAAAGAAGAGTACGTATCTCTATTAAGTCTGATTTGGTTGGCAACAGCATGCTAAATCTTGTATCTCCCAGAAAACTTCTGCAAAACAATTCAGATCCATTCCATTCACAAAAATCCAGATTCAGACTCTAGAAATGAATATATATATATATATATATATATAAGGATAGAAATGTTTATAAACATAAGGGAGAGGGAGAGATTCAAAGGGCCTACATTTTCTGGGTACTCCTAAAAGAAACAAAGAACAATTGCAATTCATTTTTATACCACCACTTCTCCCAGTGACAAAGTAAGAATCTTTGAAGGTTTCACCCTTCAAAAGTTGAAATAATTAGAAAACATGATGATCCTTAAAGCTGAAGATGAAAGTTGAGTCTGAAGTACATCTACAACTGATGTAGATGGCTTTTGGACATGTGGTTTTGACCACACCTTTGATAAAATGGTAAAATGGCTTTTCCAGGAACATGTCAGGCATGTGGGCTACATTTATAATGACTTATTTATAACACACCAACAGTGAGGTTAAATGAGAGGAACTGGAGTGGTTGAAAGTTATTAAGTATATTAATGAGGTTAGTAAGCTCAGTCCTATATATTTAGCAACTAAAAGATTAAGCCCAGTGGTCAGTAGAAGACTACTGGAGATTTCTAGAGTGTTAGACTAGTACTCTTTTCTATAATTTACATCTCTGTAGTATTTGAGAATTTTTGTTACAGAATAAAATTTCATATTTACAGATGATAAAAGCTGGCTTCTGCACCAATTTATTTAGTGTTGCATCTTAGATAGCCAGTTGCAAATGCAAATTAAGTCAAGGACAGCAGGTGTGGATGGTGAGGTAAAAGTCAGCTTTTCCACTGTGAATAACAGGTACATTGAAGTTAGGCTGTGGTCCATGTAGAAAGGGAAGAGAAGCAGCTTGGATTAGATTGAGTAGAGTAAGAAAATCAGGGAGGGAATTAGAATAGATATGGACCATGAGATGAACAGGAAGACAAGATAAGAAAATTATCTTTGAATGGCTAAGTGTAGGGCAAGGCTGTATTTGTCTAGGTTGCAGGGAGTGTGGTGAGGAGAAACTCAGCTACTATTTTAAGCAGGCGACCAAAACAGGGACTACCACATCCTAGGTTCTGCAGAGAGAGGACCTAATTATTGGTCACCCTTATTAAATGAGGTTCAAACAGATGTACTTTTGGTACATGTCCATTTAAAGAAGGACAAAATCCAGGCTGTTAAGGTTAATACTGTTAAGGGATTCTACCTCGGTTGTGTTTGCAGTGGAGAGCGTCCCAGTTAAATCTGTATCATTGTGCAGGAAACAGCAGCCAATTTGCTTGTCTAGATTACAAGTGTAGCTTTGTATTCTCACATGATTGCAGGCTAGCCTGGACAATTGGGCAGTGTTTCAGACTGGCTGGCAGTAGGCAGTCAGAATTCAGATTTTGAAGCCTGCTTGCTTTCTTTATCCAGACCAGCTACTTTTTCAAGCCCTTTTGGGGGCTCTTTCCCAACAGGGCAATATTAGGCAAGATTGCAGAGAAATAAACTTTGATACTGGCAATACTGTCATCACCTGGATTCAGCAGAATCTCAGGGGACTGGCGTGATAATGGAAGTCTGTGCACTGAAATAGTTTTCAATTAAAAAAAGAGAGGCATACTTCTCATTTATTCAAAGACATGGCACAGCATCCAGGATTGTCAGGAGAGCCTTACACAGGCCAGATAAACTAAATTACCCCTGTAAGCCTTTCCTATTCTGTGTGCATCGTCAGGGTGAGCTAGAGTAGAGGGCTGTATATTTTGTACTGCTACAGGAACTGGGGCAGTGCCAGGGCAGAACTAGACAGACTTTATATTCCCAACAGGTGGGTGTAAAATTACAGCTGTGGTGATTTTTTTTTTTTTTTTTTTCAGTTTTTGCCTCTATTTCCACTGAGAGTAAAGCTTACCTTTAAGGAGAGATTAATTTCTTAGATAAAATATCTTCTCCTTACAACAGACAGCTGCCACAGGTCTTGCCATATAGCAGTTGACAATAGTTTATTGCTCTGCAAGGTCTTACAAGATTTTTAATTCTTAGTGCTTTTTTTTTTTTTTTTTTTTTTTTTTTTTTTTTTTTTTTTAGTATTTATCTACTTTGGGCCCCATGAATTATTTTATTGCAGTATCGAAACTGGAATTAATGATGGAACTGTTTAATTTAAGGAGGGGAAATAAATTAATTTAAAACCCTATACCAGAAAGCTCGCCCTGCCTTTGCCTTCTATACCCAGCCAAACTTTTAGGGTCATGGGAAGAAGATATTCTTAATTCTTTCAACTGATTAGTCAAAAGACTGCCATTTGTAACAGGATGACAGAGAGAAAGTCAGTGCAGATTATGCAAATTTAGTTTAGTCTTAGGTGAAAAGGGGATCTGTAGCTGAGCTTTACAAAAGTTACATGTTGAAGATTATTTCCTAGGAGATCATATTTGTGGTAAGCAGTTCATACTACACACCAAAGGATTGCTTATTGTCCATGAAGTCCAAGACATTGCAAATACCATTTTCATGACTCCTTTTGGCTACTTTTCATTTCAGTATTCAATGGCAGATTTCCTAGAATTAGAGCAAGTAATGAATTGACCAATGAGACTTCAGTGGTCCAGACAGGTTTGTGCATGGGCCTAATGACACACAGATATGTCCGTAGCCAGCTTGTTTAGGAGTAACTCTAATGTGTAGGAATTTTCTTTTCATGACTTCCACTACCCCCCTTTTTTTTTTTTGTTGTTTACCCTGGACAGTCAAAGCACTTGTTAGTGCACTGAACTCCCACCACCTGCCAAAAGTGTAATCCTGTATCTTATATCCTGTTACCAAGAGAAGCAAAACAAAAATGCAGACCAGAAACATAATTTTTGTAAACACTATAGTTAGATCAAGATTCCCAGTTTCTGGTAAACATATCATTTGAAGCACAGAAGTGTTTGTCTGCTTAAACTCCTGTGGAGTCCTAGCACAAACATCTAAAAGGCACATGAGAGAGTCACTGCGGAGCTGTTCAGCTCTGAGCATATTTATATAAGAGCACTGCACCAAAACTTCTTTGTCATTGTACAAATAAATTGTGGCATAATTTTAGGAGTATATGGGTAGGAGGGACTTCAGAGACTGTGGATGAGAACTTCCCCTACTGTGATGGAGGACTAATAAGTTAGCAGCCCCTCTTGGAGCTATCTAAAAAAACAAATTCTAATGGAAAATATTACTAAATAATTCCTTTTTTTCTAGTTATTTTCTAGTTGAAGTCTTGATTACACTCAGAAGCTCAAAATTTTTCTTAGGTTTCCCATAGTAGCTTTTGATTTTTCTCCCTTGTATGTACTGGAAAAGTGTGTCAATGTGTATTTTGAACTCTGTTTTTACTTAATCTCTTATTTTCAGAGAAGACTATTTCATCAAATCAATCTGCTTTTCTTCCTTCATTAGTGTGTTAGCTCTCACACCATTCTTGTTGATATTTTCTTCCCTTCTTCAGTTTTTCATGTCCTAAATTGAAAGATGTACCAGATAAATTTCACCAGCACTAAATACAGTACACTGAGGAAAAGTGATGCCATGTTCTGGCCTCAAAATTTATTTATTACTTACTTTAATTCCCTTGCGTCTCTTTTGCTGTAAAACAGCTTACATATTTTATCCCATGTCTTATATTTGATCTGTCTTTCCAGCCTGTAGTACTTTACATTTGTTTTGAGGTTTTTGACTTTTGTTATTTCTACCATATTCAGTTTTCAACACTATGATGAACCCTACCCTTTGCAGTCCCAATTATTATCATTACTAAATATATAAACATATACTCTCATACTTTATTCTGTTCATTAAGAAAGCATTGAGTGGAATCAGGCCCAGAGTACATCCCTTTAAAACCCATTTGGAAGGCAAAGCAATTGGTTTTTCACCCACTGTATTGTAATGGAGTCAATACTTCATTTCATAGTCTGCTGATGGAAATTCTATGTCAAAGTCAAGATGTACTGTGTCTAGTGGGGTTTTAACCCTCACTCCACAAGGCAGTTACTGTAGCATAGAAGGAAATTTAGGTGACAGGACGTATTTTAACTGGACAATTTTAGGACCTCTAAATAGTTATATATAATTTTAGAGCATGTTTTTATAATAAAGATAATTCCACAATCTCAAGAGCAAGCAAGTGCTATTTTATTTTTTGTGTGACTACTTGCCATGATTCAGATTGTCTTCAGAGGATGTGTTAGAAGACAAAAGATTCTCACTATTGATGAACCAGCATAATCCACAAGCTGTTGTTTACTTTGTCACTCTGTAGAGTAGGGAAAGTGGCATGTTGCTTTGGGTAATGGAGCAAAATGTTGGTCATGAAACAGTTTCAGCCATTACCCACACCCTCTGCCACCTCCCAAACACTAGACATGTCTACCATGCCTTTTTGCCACAGCTGCTTCTGCTGCTGGTTTTAGTATTTCATTGGCGCTCAAGAATATGCTCCCTCAAATGTAGTGCAAGATGGAGATAAAATTTTTTAGACTGCGTCAATGTAGCTTTTTCTGCCTTTATCTGGGAATCAAAGGGGGCTGGCTGAGTTTATTGTAATCTTATTTCTACTACCTCTGCAGTCTTTCTGCTGTGTTCCTCTGAAACAGGAGTCTGTGAATGCAGAGGAGAATGCCACTGATCCTCACCGAGATGTTAGGAGGAATGTTGTATGTTGGTGCTGAATTTTGATTTCTATCCTGCTATCCATGCAGAATGCTTTTCCATTTCCTTTACCTTTCTTATCTCTATTAGCACAGTTTCTTTTTATTGCAAATAATAAAGTCACAAGCCAGTAATGGAATTTTTCAAACTCATTGCACAATCTTTGATAATAATTAGGGGGAGGCAAAGGTGACTTCTCTCATTTTCAGTTGTATTGTACAAACTCAATGCTTTTGTCAAACAAATACAAGGAGATCTGTCACAATACAATGGTGGATGCATTTCCTTTTTTCTGCAAAGTTATGATTTTTTTTTTTTCTCTCAGGTTGTTTTCTTCACCATCATATGTGTTTTCTTTTAGTAATTGGGGAGGGGACAAGGAGAAAGAGATATTTATAGCCTCTTCCTAGGATAGTTCTCTTAGCACTAAGCACGCCGCTAGGATGAAATGAACTTTAGCAAGCTTTCCAACTGAAGGCTATTTTATTTTTATGTCTAAGAAATATGTACTGAGTAGTGCCAATATTCACATGTTCTGTCCATCATCACTCCTGGGATACAGAAATACTTTCTAAATGTAATTATATCTATTTTGAAACCATACGGTTGAGTTTGTAAACATCAAGGTAAATGTACACGCTTCAAGAAAAGGAGACCTAACAACATTCATGCACTGGATCCTGGATTGTCAGTATTAGTGCCCACTCTGCACTCCTCCCCATCCCAGCTCTGCTTTGGGTCACACAGCTTGGCTTTCTAAGTCACCATGTGGGTACAACTCTGTGAAAGAGCACACTCAACAGGCTTCACCAGAAAGATGAGTGCGTAAGGCTGCCGTGCATCTGGTGGTGTTTTCTCTTATGATTTGTAACATTACATTGGCATCTACACCAGCAGAATTTACCCCTCAAGCATCCTCATAATGTGCTCAGGCAACACCCAGCTTCAGCTTAAAGCTGTAAACTGTGGTAGATTACAGTACAGTCAGTAATCACATTGGTCTGTCTGAATCCAGAGACTGAAATAAAACCACTAACTGGTAATTTTGTCTTGGTGCATTGGTAAGAAATGATTTGCAGTTTTGACATAAGCAGTTAGCCACGAGGTGGGGGACTACCTGTGATCAGAGTGGCTGTGCCTCACTTATCCGGTGTAGGAAATGGTCACTTGGCTCTTTTTATTTCCTTTTTTTAAAAATTATTGTTCTACTGCTCTTTTTGTTTAACAACCTATGCACTGCTGTAGGTGTCTTCTGCTAGTTATGATTTTGTCAGGCACAAAGAGAAGCTACCTTTTACTTACTGGCACATGACTGAAAACATTCTGGTAAGGGGAAACAATCTTGTACACTAATTCCTAGGCACAAGATTGAGATGCAGGAGGTGCAGATCTGAATGAGCCCTGGGCTCTGAACTTATTTGTGATCAACACTCAGTTATCTGTGGATGCTTTAACCAGTTTGAGGTTAATCATACCATGGAAGCAGAAATACTTGAGCTCTCTCCTTATCCAGCCAGCATTGGGCTGCCCATACTCAATAGTTTAGGCCCAATGCCAGAAAGAGGCAGCTGTGCTGCCTTCCCAGCCAGCTTGGGTCTGTGAGCAGTTTAGCCACACTGAGTCTCAGAACACAAACTAATAGCCCTAAAGACTCAGACTCATTTTGTGGAGTCATCAGGAAGACTTCAGCGCTGCATTCCTATTTCCCACAAGGAATGGGACTGCACAGAGGCAGTTCAAAGCCAGCCAGGCTTATTGAGTGCCACCTGAACATCTCTATACAACTCTGGAGGTTCCAAGAAGCAATGCCAGTCTAATAAATTCACTTGTCATCTTGTCAGCATGCCTGCTTTTATTGTGGCTAGAGCTAGCACCTTATTCAGCAAGAACCTTTTGAACTCAGCATAAAGTTTCTGGTGAAAGGTATTGCAATTTAGCTTATGGTGTCTCTGCGCTTCAGATCTCAGCTTTGTTTACTTTTCTTACACTTCGTGCATGCACTGTAATGGGTCACAGTAGCTTTTAAAATGAGATTTATCCTGCCAAGTTACTTATAGGAAGTGAGAAATCGCCAGAGCTGTGGGATGAAGTAGAAGGAATAACCAAGTGTCTGCATTACCTCTTGCTTTTTTGGTGCAAGCTCAGGGAATTCACACAGCATTAACTGGTCTGTGACAGCTGCTGTAGAGGTGACTGCTGCTCAGTTAAAGGATAAGCCACCGTAGATCATACAGAGGGGCACTTTTTGTGGAGTAGCTCATAAACTGTAAACTCATATCCTGGATTCTTATGTTAAGGCTAAAAACTTAAATATACATTTCTTTTTTACGAACTGAGAGGCAAGCAACCCTTCTTTTGTATGGCTGTTGACCAAAAGTCTTATGAATTTTGTAAGGAAGTGGTCATTACAGCTATCTGATTACTTTTGAACCAGTGCAAAGAGAAAGGGCAATTTTTTGTCTCTTTTTCCAATGCCCCGTAATTATATTTAAGTCAGTGGTATTCTACAGAGAATGTCTCAGAAGAAGCTAAGGGAAAAGTCTATAGTGGAGGTTAATAAAATGATGCTAAAAGATTGCCAGATTTGATACAAACCCATCAAATAATATTGCCCTTTGCATTCTCAGGAATTAGTTGAAATAATCGGACATGATACCCTACACTAAAACCTTTATATGTTTATATTTATAGGAAGAAAAAGAACATGCTGTTCAACTACTCTCAAGTGTCAGTCACAATCTATGCAGCTGATCCAAAACCTAGCAGAAAGTTGTGTAACTCAGAAAGTTTGGCTCAGACCCCTTAAGCCTGACAGTTTCATTCATTGGCTTGGGAACTTAAGCAAGTAGAACTCTACACACTATGACACTATATAGATTGTCATGCCTCATTCAGCCAGACACAAGTGCAGGATAATAAACAAACGTATTTAAGGTAGCATGAGTGTATGATGAAGACCAAGTAACTCATTCAGGTCTATGGGCAGATCAGACTTATTTGTAGAAATGTGATTTACTTCTGTGTTGGTCTGTAGAAAGAATCCATGATGGAAGGCATGTGTCCTGAAAGCATTATAAAGACACTGGTACAGTAATTATCTCTATCTTTCAGCAAGCTGCACTGGTGTCATGACACTGCTTCCAGCTCCTGAGGTAGCTGATTAGCTCTCTGGTAGTGCCATTTACCAATGCAGATGTGTCCTAAGAGGGCCATCTGCTGTGTTCCCCTGTGGTGCTTGTTTGGGTTCTGCAGTAGGAAGTAGAGCCAAAATAGTCACAGCCTTAAGTCTACACTTATATTTCAGAATCAATTTTTCAGTTTTATTTAAGTTTCTAAATATAGTTTGGGTGTTTGTAGTGGGATCTGTGCTACTAGCTGAGGCAGGTTCTTTTGAAAATTCACGCCTAGAAAATTACTTGTATGCATTGAAATGTTGGATGCTGAGTAAAATGGGATTGTTAAGCAAGACAATCTGTCTGTTTTCCCAGGAAGAAAACAAAAAAGAGAACCTTGTCTATCTCTTAGATTGTTGGATTTAATCTAGGAAGAAATATTTGGTTGAGTTCAAGAAATCTGAAGTAATCAATCTTGCTTGTCCAAGAAATGCATACAAATAAGAACTATATATAGATTTCTATAGGAATTAAAACTTTCCTGGTTTACCCAGGCTGTATAAGTTTTGATGTCATTTGTCTATGTTTAATAAACCAAAAACAATGAGCCTGAATATCAGCTGCAGATTTCTGGGAAGGAAAACAAAAAAAAAACCAAACAAACAAACAAAAAAAAAAAAACCAGTGGATGCAAGGGTGGGAAGGCAAGGGTTGACTCCTGAAGAGAGGAAGGCAAGAGAAAGGAAATACAGTGAAGGAATCTCTGAGATATACCATAGGGGAATGTGTGGAGGGAATTCAGGGTTATGGGTGTTGAGCCAGAGCCTCCTTTCATCTATAGAAGTCTTTCCATTGACTTATGCAGATACTGAACAAGGCCCTACCAGAATGAGTTTGTGCCTCTGTAGAAATATCTGAAGCCAAAACAAAAATAATTACAGTACTGAATGGATTGCATTGGCTGACTTCTTTAGTGTCTAATGTTCTTTGGCAATGCTTCATCCCGATTATTCCATCTGGAGATAATTGTGTGATATCATCCATAAAATTAAAACATAAATCAATCCAAATAGTGATCAGCCTCATGAACTGCTGTTTAAAAACACACATGGAAATCTAGCGCTCCCTGCCTTTTTAGCAGGATGTGCAAAAAGTCAGTGAAGTGACAGGACAAAATAAAATAATGAAACTTACAAATCTTTCATGAGCTGTAACAGTGTTGTCAACACAATGCATAGAAAATAATAGAGGAACTCTATTTTCCCTTATATTTTATTTAAACAATTACAATAAGCAATATTTGAACCTAAAAAGTTTTCATATTTATTGAAATAATGTCTTCAACTTTGTACAGTTGCAGTGCAGCAATAAATTGCTGACTTAAAGCAAGGAATCAATTATTAGCAACTGAGAAAAGATATTCCCTATGGAAGAATAATTTTCTTCTGTAGGCCTGTAAAGTAGTACCCTTACACCAATAATGTCCTTATGCTCCCTTTCTGTCAAGGCAGGCCATTATATCACTTTATGTGATGTTGACTTCTACCAGATAGTCTTTGAATCATGAAGAACTAATTTAACTTCTATATTGCACATCTTGAGAAAAGATTATTAGCAACAAAGATTAACAGCTATTAATTTTGTCTGTTAGCAATTGACTTTTGTTAAGAGAAATATAAGGGGTTAACCTACGTTGTTTTGGAAAGGGCCATTTAGAAGAGAAATTTATGCATTATTTCTCTTGTCTCATTTTGGAAGTTTTAGGCAATGTTATAAATTGAATCCCTTCAAGAGTCTAACCATCTCTAAAATAACTGTAGTATTTTAAATGTGATATAACAATGCAAATTTTAGTATCTTGTGTATATATGTTTATTTATTTATACATACATACACACATATATAGTGCACACAAGTGCTTATGGAAAGCACACTTAGCTCGCTTTTGGGGAATATTTCACTGGCTATCCCTGTGGTAACAACTCTCAATCATACGAAACTGCAGAAAGCAGGATGAAGTAGTTAGTTACCCATAAATGTTCAACTGAATCTCCATGGCAAGATGTATACAGAGGACTCAATCTGATATGTTTACTGCAATCCAAATCCTAACAACTTGATTCATTCTGAATAAAAACCAATTGTGAGAGCAAAAAACTTCCTCAAAGTTTCTTTAGAGTTAGAAAAAGGTAAAATATTTCTAACCTTTAATAAGGATTGTACACTTTTACATCTTATCTCTAACACCCATGTATTATAAAAGAATAGAAAAATATAAAACATAAATATTAAAATCAACTATATATTATTCTGGGTTCAACTTTTAATGTTCTATACCTTGTTTTATCTAGATATTAGTCTCAGTCAGGCTTGCACTAATGTTTTGTCAGTAGATACCAGTGTACAGGGCTTCTAGAAAATCTACAATAAATTCAATTATAGTGATTCATCTGAATATATATATATATACACACACACACCATACCTGGGATGTGCTGTTTTTGACTTCTTCCTTAAAAGGAAATTGAATTAGGAATCACATTTACTACTTCTAATATTACACATATTTGATATACATAACTATGTTGATAAATGCTTTATATCTCTTTATGTATTTATGTGTAGTCCATATATTTATATATTGCCTTTATACTTTTTATATATATACACATTTTATTTGATTAATAATTTGATAAGATACTAATCTAAAAAGCAATTGCAGATGATAAGATCATCTCATCTGGAAAAGAGAAGAAAGTATAAACTTGATTCTTAAGTTATCCTGAAAGTCCTGCAAGGCATCCTGTTTAATGTGGTACAGGAAAAATAGAAGAAATATGTCTTACTGCTTTTAATTAAAGGTTTAGATGCTTCGTTACAAATCTTCTCTGACTACCTTTTGATTGGGATTGACAGATTCATCTTTCCTTTCAAAGAAAGTGAAAAATTGGGAGAGACATTTTCTGTCAACCCCGGAATAAATTTCCATGAAAACAGGTAAGAGGCCAGAAGAATTGGTAGCTGGAGAAACAGTGACATCATCTCATATATGTTTGAAATTCATTTGATGTTTGCCATTTTGCTTAGAAGTCAGTATCTAATTGTCAATATTTCAACCATATCCATCACTCTGGCAGCATATTGTCTGCATTGGGAGTTTGTTAACACAAAATAGAGAATAGGCACAGCATTCAGCTCACTGGGTAACTGCAGAACAAAAGCTTTTGTTCTCCTGATACTTAGACAGTGACTCAAGATTAGAAGACATAGCATTTTTGAAATTAGAACTGGCAAATTTCATTATTACAGCAAGAGAGAAAGAAGAGTAGTTGACATAAGATGACATCTGCTTTTTAGAGTTATTAGACTATACCCTGAGGAAAGAAAACAAAATAGGAGGGACAATATCTCATCATTTTGCAATGGGTCTTCATCATATGGCTTGTTTTTCATTTAAAACTTGGCTCAGGTAGATCCTGAAATATGGAATCAAGTCCAACTGCTACATGCAATACTGCAGTTAAAATCTCTAGAGGCTCTAATGCTGACTGTGTAACTAGCTAGCTGTACTGCAGAGGTATCAAGCTTCACCTCTGAGACCTGGGAGAAGATAGCTGATGTATATGACTTCATTACATACACAGGCTGATGACTCATTTAAAACCAGGAAAATTAAGAAGGAAAAGTAGTTCTGTGCCATCCACTTCATCCTCCTACGAATGCCAGCTTCCCCTTAATAGAAGATTACTTGGAGTTTTGAAGAGTTTCAATGCCCTGACTAGTGAAACCACCTTAATTTCCTACAGGGAACTTCACAATAATTCTCTTTTAAAATCTCATCCAGAACATCACTTTAACTTCATTCCTAGTTGCTTACTAGTAATAACACTGTTTTGCTGCTTAACTAGTTTCCTTTCTGGTGCTTCTAGTTGCCAGATATTCTATCATCCAGTCCATCATCTCTCAGCCTACCCTGGTAGGTAGCTAGTAAGGTAGGATATGGCTCCTTACAGATTAGATGCTCCTGCCAGATTTATTCTGCCCTGTATTTCGGCAGTGGTTACAGTGTAGTCATAAATTGTTTTATACTAACCAACTAGGACAAGTTGATTTCTATGGACACTGAGTAGGACTCATACCAAGGAATTTTTGCCACCATTTTTGTGCTTTCTGCAACTTGTATTGTTATGGCCCTTGGTGGTGTGCGCTTGAATTGGAGTATAGTGATCAAAGCCACAGCTTTATGCTCCCCTTCTGTAACATGCAATTATAGTCTGCCAGTTGGCCACAGGTCAATGCTTTATTTTTATTTGTGACTTTGTTAAAGTTGCTGAAAGCCATTAGATTGTGAGGCATTATAACTGGGGCTGTATGAGGATCTCAGAAGGGCTCCTGCTTACCCTAAAGAGTCTGACATAAATACAAAGGTGGAAAAGGAGTGGAGAGAGAAAAGGGAAACAAAAAAATGTGAGGAAGCAAGACTTGCCTGATGGGCGTGGGATGTTTAGTTAAAACATATTTTGCCAAGTGTGTATATGTCTTTTACTGAAGCCATGCATGAAATTTTTATGCAAGGAGAAAATTAGCTTTGTAGTAAATGCAAAAAAACCCCAACAAGCCACAAACCAAGACACAAAGAGAATATTAAGTTCCTAGTGAATTGCACTGTGCTATATAATTAGATGAACTCTATCCATGGATAAACCCTGTCATGGAGTGAGTAGAGCCTATTTCTCCTCAATGTTGTCTCTGCCAGAGTCTTGAAACTGAGCCTCCTTTGGGGGAATGGAGAGAGCAGAAGTGCTGACACCACAGCTTCCTCCTCGCCTTCTCTACGTTCAGATGGAAATTACATTCTGTTCTCTTAATAGCCCTGTTTCTTACTATGCAGTGTAACCAAGTAAGCTAGGCAATTTGTTTACTGAATTTCAGTGTGTACATTTGTAAAAGTTTGAATAATCAGTGGGATCCTAGCCTAAAAACATCTGATTTTCTCAGTGGTCCAACACTGCCTGTCCTTTCACAAATATACTTTAATTGAAACAGGCCACACCAGGGTGTGCATTAATGGGCTGCTGTTGTACTGCTTGGGTGGTAGAAGGTAATTGGTCTCTGGTCCAATGCTTCACAATGCTCCAAAGGCATGTGCCAATGCTCTGTTAATGCACACCCTGTTGTGACACTGCTTAATTAAAATCTTAGGATATCAAAGGCAGAGAGTGCTAATGAAGAAGTTTCTTTCAAGCTGGTAAATACAGCAGTATGACATATTAACCAGTATAATGTATGCTGCCTGGTTCTGTACTGAGAAGGCTCAGTTGAGTCTGTGAATAGGAAAGGAGCCCAGTCTAGGGTTGTGTCCATCCTTGCTGAACTGTGCAGGGCTTTAACCAGACTTCTGCAGGCAGGTCCAAATTGTTTTGTGCTTTTTTCTATGGATCTGTTCCTTGCCTGATGAATCTGAGCTTTACGCTATCAAATGATAATCAACTGTGTTATGAGGTATTTTCTAATGTGTAGACAGATTTTAAATAAAAATATTAACTCAAATTTGCTTATGTAAAGATACAATTTTCTCCCTCATTTTCATTGGGTTAAATGAGATAAAGTACTTATAAATAAATTATTTTTATGGATTTCCACCAGGAATGTTGGTTTTTCATACTGTTCGTACCACTATGCATGTTATACTGCCAGTTTATGATCACACCCATGCCATCTACACAATGAAAATAAAATCAAGGGCCATTTCTTTATGCATTTGGAAAAGGAGACATACACAATTCATTGGTTTTGGTTTTATTTTTGAAAAGAGACAAGTGCAAACTGCTGAAGGTCTTACTGTGAATATAAAAGGAGATGTATTTTAGGAGCTGGCCTGCCGAATATGAGTGTATTTTCTCTAGGTATAAAAAGCACAGAATAAATGAGTTGTTTGCTTCTGATGGCATGACAGAGGATAGAGAGAGGGGGTTTGGAACCTCCAGTCTGCCAGTTTAATGTGATCCCCAGGGATACACACCTGTTTGTTTCCCTAAACCAGTCTCTGGAACACTTGAGCATGGCAACTATCGAGGTGTGTGTGGAAGTGGCGCGTCCTTTAGCTGCCTCTGCAGGTACAATTGTGCAACCAAGAACAAAGGTACACTGCACTCAAACACATCAATGAAAGAATTAGTCTTGTTAATTTTTCTGATTCTTCAGGAAGTCTTTAAGATTCACTGTCAAGGTACCTGCTCATCTTTGTACATTCAATTACACAGTCTAATTGCCTTAAGTCCAGTGCAGTCTTAAATTCTGTAGAGACGGCCATCAGAAGTGGAAGCTGAAATATGATACACAGAACAATACTGGAACCCTAGACATAGGCTTTAAACTCTCTTGAATATTAACTTCATATATGATTTTATTTGTGAGGTATGTGCAGTTATCTATTCCCTTCCCTAAAGCAGCCAAACAGCTACAATGTCTTCTCAAAACTTTTCCAGGAAAACTGTGTTTGAACATTCTGTAGTTATAATAGGCCTGTATGGATGCTCTGCTATAGGTTAAGTTAAAACAGTTAAGTTTTGTCTGATATTGAGTAAGTCAGTTTAAATCAAGAAGAAATGTCATTAGTTTACCATTTTCTTGAGCTCAGATCTACCTTAAGGAGCTCTTCAGGGGAAAAAAAAATGTGATTTAGATGGTTGTTTATAATGTTTATAAAACAGATAATTGTGTCAGTTCTGCTGTTACTTTTTTCATGGAGAACTAATCTCTTTGGCATGAATGAGCTTAAAACTGTTAAAACCTCAAGAATACCCAAGAAGATCCAGGGGAGAATGAAATGGAGGCTTCATTTCAATTAGAGAACAGGGATTCTCAGAATTTGTTGTCTGCTTTATTACTTGGGAGCATTATCTCTGTCCTCTGCTGATATCTGCTTTCTTTCCGGTGTAATTCAGTAACGTGTAATGTGGCTTTTATCTTCTGCTCTGTCCTGTCTTATGCTGTGAGACAAGAGAGACAGATGAGTTGGGAAGTCAGGGGGCAGTGGAGCTGCAGCACACAGCTGCGTGCCTGTCAGGTCTCTTCAGTCATCCATTTGATCATGCTGCTTTGAAGGCCTGTAGAGATCAGAAAACAGCCCTGTACACGCCACCGCCCCCAGGGAGAGAGCTGGTGAACCTCGTCAGAGACACAGGCAGCAGAAGAGAGAAGGTCTTCTGAGAAAAACAATTTTAGACCTTCTGCTGGTGAAATAAGGTCTTGTCTGATTTGAAGGGGGTTGCTGGTACAGTTATACTGGTAGAACTGCAACAGCAAGTTTTGCTGTAGGCATCGTAGCTTATACTAGAAAGAATCTTAAAGCAGTTCTTAAATGAAGTGATCTGACCTTTTATGTTCCTATAACTGTATTTCCTCAAAAGAACTTGCTGATCCCTATAGGTGTTCCAGCACCTATAAATAAATTTAGATGTGGCATAAGGCTTAATAAGTAGGGGAATGAATGTGCTATGGATGTGCTATCTGTAAATACTGAATTTTCCAGGCAGAATGCTTCTTCCTGTTGCCTTTTGTATGGCTAGGCAGCATGGAGACATTGGACAGATATACAGACTCAGGAAGGAAAGGGAAATTTTACAGAGCTTTGTACTGTGGCCAGCTGAAGTGCAAGGACTGCCCTTTCCAGTCATGGTCTTACCCTGCAGCTAGGTTGTCACCTAAACATACATTTTCCCCACCCTGTTTTATCCACAGCAGCAGAGTAAAGGCATCTTTTATGCCTTCAGGAAAAGGTATACTCCTCTGTCCACAGTAGTTCTGCAGGATGTTATATAAAGTGTGTGCCAGATCTCGTGGTGCCATTTGAAACTTGCTGACATTAAGATGTACCACATCGCAGCCCAGCCTGGGTTTTTACACCTCTCCTTTTCTCCCCAAGGAATTTCATTCTTTCAAGTTATATTATGCAAGTGCTATGGGGGCACAGCATAGTTCTTTTCTACTTTTAGTGTTGTAAGGTGGTTTCTGTTGAATTTCAATGTGTTGGTTTTGATGGCCCAACTTTACTTTTGTTACCTTTGATGTTGTCCTGACCTTCCTTGAGCCCTTATCCTCATTTTTAAACCATATCCCAACAAAATATCTATGAGACAAGATCCAGCTTCTATAAATTCAGGGTTTGTGCATGCTTGCATGTGTACATAGATACAGACTGAGACATAAAACTGAAATAACTGTCTCTTCATTCTTTATAGCGTTTCTATTAAAACTGTCTCACAAAACTGCAGCTGGCACATGTGGTCTTATGAAGTTTCATGTTAGTCTTCACAAGCTGACAAAGAGTATGATTCTTCAACTAGAGAATCCTTAAAGCAACACAGTCCTTCTCCTGTGGTGATTTCAGAACTCCTTGTTCAGTTAAGAGCTCTAAAAGGAGCTGGTTGTAGCATGACATACTAAACTGATCAGCAGCTCCCAAAGGAATAATCTGACTTTGTATTGGACAGAGGACATTTAAAAATGATGTTGCTGTTACCCCCCAAAAGTAGTGCTGAATCAATTAGTAATTCTTTTAGAGAGGTTTCTACTTCTTTAACTGTTTCTGCTGAGGAAATTACTATAGCTAATATTGCTACTAATGGCTACTGAAGAGCCACAGGGTACTTCATGTCAAACATAGTTATCTGTTCAAATTCTTGACTTTATTCTGATTACTTACAGACCTCCTACAATTTCAGCAACATTAAGCAGATTCTGTTGTGATTCTTCACAAACTAATTTGTGTGTTCCAGATGTGAGTAATTCAGGAATAGCATATGGAATGTCATCTCAAACTCACTGAGTTGATGCAAAGGAAAGGCATGTTTGTACAGTACTTGAGGCCTCCCAATAGGAAGGGCTGTTGAACAACAGTTCTTCAAAATATGTGCATTGTATGATTTGTCATGTTGCTTTTGTTGCTCAGACATCTGCTTTGCTAAATTCAGTAGTAACTTCAATCGTATCCACACTTGGAAGTTGCAGCAGAATAAAACTTTTGCTGGTCATCAAGCCATCAGAAGAATACCCAGAACATATCTGGGGGCTCATCAGCTTTATTTTATAAGTGGAGAAAACTTTGGCAATGGTTGCAATATTCTATTTTCCTTTAAGTGGTGGATTAACTTTGTAGCTATGCTTTGGAAAGATAAAGTAGGAGCTTGCTGTTGTTCAAGGTCCACTGCTTTTGACACAGAGACTTAGTTTGGAGTAGAGGCATTTTCTGGGGGTCTGCAGCCAGAGAAGATTCTCTTAAAACAGAATTCTTTTGCATATCTGGATATTTCTAAGTTAGCATGTTGTTGTTCCAGGCTGGCTTCAGAGCCTGCTCCTGTTCTCTAAATGAGAAGGGCAAATTTATTTTGCCTGAGTGACAGTAACTTTATGTTGCTAGGAACTAGAAGGAACCTGTTATTGTTGCTTCCTTAAAGCTCTCTTTCCATCTGTTCTATGTTTCTTGGTGTTAGTGAACTCATAATATTCTATGAGGCTTCTTGACTGCCTGTTTCATCAGGCCCTGGATCCCATACCAGAGAAATGGTAGTAGGAAACCACAAGCTATGTGTCTGTGGCTTCAAAGCTGAGTCTTGGAGCTGGGGAGAGGAGTTGCTTGTTCAGGTGTTGGCATGGTCAAGCCCCTGTGGTTGAGCATTTGCTGTCTTGTCCTGTGGCACTGGCAAGTTCAGGCAGAGAGACATGGAAGAAGGGTTGAGAATGCTTATAGGTCAAAGGTCTAAGTGAAACCTCTGGCCCAAGTTTCTTCTCCCCTGACCTCTTGTCCTGTTGCACTTGCTGTGGGATGCAGGGGCTGCACAATCTGGTACATTTGTACTTGTCTTCTCCCAGCCTCCCCTGTTCTATGTTCCTTTCCCCCACCATCTGAATGTCACTGTCACTTCACAATGGGGTTTCTTTTCATAATAACTTTCCCTTGTTGCTGGAGCACACAATAACCATCTAAATAGTGAAGGAACATAATGGGGTACACTTTCAGCATGGGCAATTAGATGTGCAATTCTCATTAAGAATAACAGGACTTGCAGTGAAAATTTTCCTCTGTAAATCTACCAGCACAAAGCCTTTCCCCTTATGAGCAACAGATGGGTTTTCCATAATGGCTCATTACCTCCTTGCTTTGTCATGCTGCCAGAAATGAAATATAAAGTTATTTATGGATTGAGAAAGATGCACAAGTCACTGTAGATCATTCCATGCCATATTTTATAGTTTATCTGGTTAGTACTCTAAGTCTCTCAGGACTAGCAAGTTTCAGAAGATGACAGAGCATTATGTGAAAATTAAGATGAGTGTCCTTCTGTCTGGTTATTTATCCTGATGGTTTTGCATCTCCAGGGTGATGCTATGGTCTCCACTGGGACCAGTAATTTGGGTTCTTCAGTAAAAAGGAGGCCATTTCTCAAAAGAAATTTTGTCAGATGTGACAACCCATTTCTGTGAAATTTTACTGTTGGGGCAGAAGGCAGCACTGTTTTACCATGCATCATACATTTGAAAAGTTAGACAATTTACTTGATAATATTCCTTTTTTGAAATTGGCATGGGAGATGGGATCATTGCTTGAAACATCAGTGAAAGATGTTATTCCTTTGACAGCTGATGGTGGAAGCCAAGAAGGAAGGCAATTCTGATGTGGGGAGTTCTTTTATTTATAGGCATTCCATATTAAACTCTTTATATTGGAATTTATAGCCTGGGTGTACCACAGATTCACTATTATTTCCACAAATCCTTGATGAAGAACAGTTTCTACTGCAAATGTGTTAATCTGTCACTTTTCATAAGTAATATCTTTATGGTGACTTACATGGCCATCAAGGTTAAGAAGCTGAGGGAAAAATCTAAAATATTGTTTTAACACTACTTAAAGCAAGAGTTTTTCTTAAAAGGATCAGCAAGTGAGGCAATCCCAGTACAGCTGCAAATCCTTTCAGAAATGTGGAGGTCTCCCACCAGTTTGAGAGACGTGCTTACCAGGAGTTCTTCCTGCTTACATTCAGGAGGGCATTTTAAATTTTTTAAAATGTAATTGAGATTGGTCTGACCTCAGTAAATGTTTAAGTATTAACCTGAATTTGGATAGTTGCAACCACGTGCTTCTGGACTGAAGCTTTAAACAATAAGCCAGATATTTTGCTTATCTTTGAGCTCAGGTTTTGTTCTTACTGAGTAATTATGCAATCTGAGGAAGTTCACTGAATTAATCCCAGTGGCAGGAAAAGGAAAGCAGAATAATTTTGCTCAAGAGTGAATAAAAGTACATTGGAGAGGGCTGATGTATATGTGGCCTACAAAGACTATGGATCCCAAGTGTTTCAGTTTTCAAAAGCTTGCCTATTTCATAGCTTGGCAAATTCAGCGACCTGTTCATAAACACTGTAAGATACCTTTCTCCTTTTGTAATCAACAATGCTTTCTGCATATGCTCCTTTGGAATGCTGCAGTGCTGTTGCCTCCCGATCTGTGCAATCTTGGGAAATGCTTCTGTGCAGTCCATTTAAGGTGTAATACAGAGATGGTCACAGGGCAGTCTTTACATCTTCTCTCAGTGAAAGAAACAAAGAACAAAGAACACAGAACATGGGTGGATGGTTGGTAATGGAAATGTCTTGTGGCTGAACACGTGCTCTCTCTTTCTCTTATTTCTACAAATGATCTCTCGAGGTCACATTCTGCAAAATATTCTGGCCCATGGACAAAGACAGGGCTGCAAAACTGGATGCCAGCTAAAAAGGGTGCTGTCTGTTCTCAAATGACTCATCAAGAGCTGATCCATGCCAACCTGTTTAACAGCTAATATCCAGTCTCAATGCAAGGTACTACTAATACAAGAAATGTGACAGAAAGGAAAAAGTGATGCTTGTAAAAAGAAATCCTCTTATTCCTTTATTGTAATGGAATTACAATTTATTGTATGTAATCAGTTAAATTTCTGGAATCAAAATTTGCATCAGTTTGCAATGTCTATTTTTGTCTTTTTTCAGTATGTTCTTTTTATTACATTTTTTATAAATTCATTTAATATTTCCTATAATCAATGTACTTTTTAGTTCAAGAATTTTTCTCCTCTAACTGATGAAAACCACAAACAAAAGGTTTCTAAGATTTCATGTTTTATTATTCTAGAAAAAAAAATTTAAGAACTGTACAAAATTATTTTTATTATCAAAATTTAAACAATTGGGATCCACCTTTATCTTGCCAAACTATCAAGGCTACCCTCTCTAACCTTTTTATATATGCAAGATACATAACTTGTTTGAAAAGACCATTTACTTATTGTTGAAATATCTATTTTGGTCACCCCAGAGCAATTTTCTTATTTTCACTCCAGTCCCATGGTTTGGAACATGTTCTTGTTCCACAGTTTAGCACAGAAAAAAAAATAAAAACAAAACCAAACAAACAAACAAAAACAACAATGAAAAAAACAAAAAAAAAAACAAAAAAAAAAAAAGAGAGAAGGCTCATCTTTCAACTTCTCCAAGTGTTTTGTCTGCAACATTCCTCAGCCTCAGTTACCTTGTGTCACCACAGATTGGGAAGCACATTGAAGTGTGATCAAAGCCCTCCTCAGCTTTTGGATTATACTTGTAATTCATTATGAAAGACCATTTCACTATGAGATTTAAATGCTGTTCCACACAGAAGGGAGACTATTTCTATATTAATATATTCCCCCTTCTTCACTGTGCAATTATACTGACTTCAAAAATGCCAAGTGCATGTCTGTTTAACATTCAAAGAGCATGTCAAACTGAAAAAATAATAATATAAAAAAAAAGTGTGCCTTCCCCAGTGCATATTTAAAATGTTTGAAACTAACCCAAGAAAAGGCCACTGATTTTTTTTTTCACCCTTAGTTTTATTTCACAAAGCTTGTTTATTAGCCACCTGGTGAGCATTTCTACACCTACAGCTTGTCTTAATAAATCACTGACCATTACGTGCTGCTGAGGCTACTCAACCTCAAGTTTCCAAAATCTGCTTGTCTGAGCAAAATAAAGGAAGGAAATTTCCAAGGGAGGCAGTTAATAATTGTGCATGTTATTCTAAATCCAGATGCAGTAAAGTGGAAGCTTGTAATGCTTCCCCCAGTCTTGCTGCTGCAGTTATAGAAGAAGCAGATGCTGACTTTGGATGACTTGGAAGTATTGAGTATAAGGCAAAAAATAAATGCCTAGGGAGGATTTTCTTCTAGCAAGTGACCTGATGCCATAGTTTAGGACAAGAACAGTAATGGTAGACCTGTTAAAATGATGAGTTTTTCTAGGCCCTTAGAGGTATCATGATCATCCTGGGAAAACTGCTTAATCCTGACTCTCAGAACTGAACACACAGGCAAGGGTGGGTTCAAATAAAAAGCCTGTTCATTAAGTAAAGAACAAGGATATCAAGCAGTTGAGATGGATTCCCTTTGTCGTACTGGACACGAATGCTGTTAAGAATTGACTGTAGGACTGCACCCAACACACTCCTGTTTTAGCTTGAGTCGTAGCAAGGGATTCAGTGAAGCCTTCTCCTGCACCAAGATCTCTGCAGAAAGAGGCAAGGCATCACTGACCTCATCACATCTTTTCCCCCTCAGTCTCTTGTTTGATGATCTTGTCCAGATTAATCTAGATAATTTACTTACAGAGAACACTGGCAATAATTTTACCGATGCTTAAGCCACTGTCCTGCCTTCCTCCCTTCCCCTGTTCTTTTATTTGAGTAATGAAGTCAGCTAGAACCCCATTATCTTACTGGGTAATTTAAGCAAGGCTGGTTGGTCTGGGAATCATTCCCTTAGGATAAGCCCCCAGGGGGATTGCACTTGGGAGCTAAATGCCTGGTCCGCAAATCATCTGCTTTCATGTAGGTAAGTTCATCTGAATGAGACAGACTGTTATAAAGCTATGTTTTCTAATATTGATAGCAGCTGTCTTGGGGAGGGAAGAAGTGGGTGAGCAAGGCTTGATTTCAGAGGAAATCTCCAATGCTACAGTTGGATACTGCCAGGAGTCTTTCTGACCAGTTAGATGTTTGAGCTTTAAATTTGACGATATTTCATCTTTGGATTTGATGTACCTAATGTATCAGTTTTATGCATAATCATCATCATCTCTCTTTTGCAATTAAGACATCTTGGTTAAAAAAAAAAAAAGCAAAACAAAATCCCTTTTGACTTTGTGGCAGCTAGTGCTTGCTATAGTAGCTGTGTAATACGTACTCCTTAGGAGCCGTAACAAAGCAAACCCTAAGTATGGTTTGTAGGAGAAAAAGTGTTTTTAGAGCTGTCTCTGGAGATGCACTGGGCTCTCCGTTTCTCTGCACACTGCTTTAAAATCTTGCTGTTTGTCTCATTCAACCCTGTTATCATTGCTCAACCCTGCAAGCTCCTTACTCCTTACAAATTAAGCCAAGTCACAAGAGATGACTTCAGTGTGAGTGCAGGTAACCAGCACTTCCTAAAATTTGACAGTTGGGTAGCACATGTAATGCCTCAGGTCACAATATAGTTGTATATCAGATAGAAGATAATTCTCTTCCTTACTTCTGCTGGGCACAACTCTGCCAAACTGCAATAGGTTCACAATAATGATGATGTCACTGGCATAGCTATTGATTGTTGCTCCAAGTATCTCATAGGGCTTTATTAATTTGTCATGCGTTTCCTGACCCAGTGCACCCATGCATTTAAAGATCCAGGATGCTAAAGGTGCTCGGGCTCGTGTAACTGATACAAAACTATGTAAATTTGTGCTCTTTCCAGCCCAATGGGAAATGTACTGGTGTGTAATGACTTGTTGGCCAAGATCAGAAGAACCACAGGCTGAACAGCCTCAGTCCTCCTAACTTAGCCATGTTTACTCCTGACATTACTGTTCAACTGTGAAGCCCATTCAGCAGAATGAATTTAAAGCACAGAGTGAATTGATTTGAGGGAGAGGGTGGGAGAAAAAGCTTTTGAAATATTTATTGAGTAGGTTTTTTTGGGATAAGATGGTCAAATAGCTGGAGGAAAACAGAATGAAAGAGTCAAACTCTAGCTACTTCCCTAGCTACTGAAGGAAGAAGATGGAGAGTTCAGCTTTTACAACATAATCTCACCTTCAATACGAGATTATGGTTAATAGTATGGACCTATTTCAGTCATATATATCTGTGTCCAAAAAGGAGGAAGTCTGTGCTACTTTATGAGCAGGTCTGGTTATAATGATGAATCTGGAAGAAGAAAACAGTGCAGGAGTGGGCTTATTTTCTGTTTATTTTTCTATCTTTTTTTTTCAACCCAGTTATTTGCCACAGACTTCATGCTGCACACCCAGCAATGGTAACCAGAAAAGTGGGAGCAGAGGCTAAAGTTCCCCTTTATTTCTCTGTAAAATCAGTGCATGCTTGTATTCCACACCCTATTTAATGCATTCATTTTAGCCTTTTAAATATTAAAATTCTGTGCTTGGTTTTGGTTCAAAAAGCAATTCAAAGGTGGTTATTTGCCTTGTTCACAGAGCACAAAATAACCTCTCAAACAGTCTGTGGTGTACATGTACAAAACTATAAAACCCTCTAAGTTCTTCCAAGTGTGGCAGGAATATATATATATATAAATAACCCATATGCATGCATGGATTAAATCCAGAAGTAAATTTTCTACCTTGCATAGGGCAGATATCTTTGCTATCCTTTTATATTTTATAGCTTCTTATTTAACCCCTCAAAAGAGTGGCAACTTAAAGACTTTGACAAAGAGTAAATTCCCTGAAATTGTTTGCCTGGCGTCAGCTGTTTAATTGCAGTGTGCGTGCTCTGCAGTCCAAAAATTAAACTCTTACATTAATTCATGCAAACCTCAGGCTGGTATCTGATATTTTACAACAACAGTGCATAGCATATGAAGTTACCTTAACCTGAAAGACTAAGTATTCTAAAGTGGCTACATGATTTTCCGTGGTGAGGAAATCATGTTGTTTGGGATAGAATCTCTATCCCTGACTCTAGCATTCACTGGTGGCTCCCTTACAGTCATTTCTCAGTTTAGGATTGCTTGGGTCAGCAGGCCTATCTTCACTCTTGGTTCCATTACTTTGTTGCCAGCTCCTCTCGTTCGCTTTAAAATTACTGAACTCCAGTACCCTCTTAACATTCTACATTGGAAGGAGATAAAAAACTCTCTGTGTGTCTTGAATTAGATCAAGAATTTGAAAGAGGATGGACACTGAGCTGTCTTCTCATAAGTGCAGATGGTCTACCCAGATGAGGGTTGGATTGCTTGAAATTTGTGGAGAAAAACAAAAAGAGAAGAAAGGAAAAAGGAAGCACACTCTGCTTTTCCTTGCTTTCAAACTGTTCTCTAGTGAAAGGAGGTCAGCTGCCAGGACAGTCCCCCTGACTCTTTGCAGGTGTGCTAAATATGCTTGAATAAAAGTTAAAAGGGAAAAAAATGCACTTTTAAAAGCTTTGCCTTTTAAAGAGTGTAGACTGTATTTAATTTCCTCAGTTGCAGTCAGACTTTACACCACAACTTGCCTCCAGAGGTCTCAAGCTGGGTTAATCATTTTTCTAACACTTTTTTTCTCTTCTGTTTGGAAAAAGCAACTTTGTTGAATCAGAACCTTCTGTCAAAGTTTTCAATGACACTTCATTTTGGAAAATTTCTACCTCACACTTTCAATGGTGCTGACATTGCTGGGAATGAAATAATTTAATATTTCATTTCAAATCAGTATTTCAATTTTTAACACAAATATTTCAAAGGTTATGCAAAATGAAACTTTTTTAAATAGAAAAGACATGTTGGATCAGAACCTAATTTTCTCACGAAAATTCTATCGTGTTAGGAGAAATCCTCTGATTTTGTGCTGGTTTGGTTTTTTTGTTTGTTTGTTCTTTATTCAAATGGAAATACAAGCAAATATTTAACTACTGAAATTATTTCCATAATATAAAATCTGGGGACATTTATAGCTGTAGCAAAAATTTTGATGTTTATCACATTGGTGTGAAGTCACCATAGGGTCTGGTGTGCATTGGGGTGATAATCAGTTACCTCAACATGATGGTATTCCAGCCACAGTGAGTGGGAACACTCTTTATTCTCCTAAGGATGGTTGTGGCAGAAGATGTGCACAGTGCATATCCTCCAGTTGCCTGCTTTTCTTATGGCAGTATAAACAGTTTTCCAAATGTAAAGTGATCAGTACATCCATTTGCACATCCCAAGGCAGTTCAGCCCAATGTTTTATTCCATCCCAAACCTTCTGGAGCAGCAGGAGCGTGTAACTTAACCCACTTCTTGACTTCATTTAAAGATGTCACCAATGTCTTACTCTATCCCAGACCTTCTGGAGGAGCAGGAGCACATAACTTAAACCACTTCTCAACTTCATTTAAAGATGTCAGACAATGCAAAAGTCATCTCATTGTTAAATAGGGATTTGATTGTTTTTCCAACACAAAAAGTCTACCTTCAATTTTCACGTGCTGTATTTTGTGCATCTTCATAATGAGAAATCTTTGTCTGTATATTATAAACCACAGACCACTAAGTCCCTTTCCTCTGAAAAGGGACATACATTCTTTCATTGTATAGTTTATTTTCCATTCTGTAATGCTGTTTTCTGGACCATTGTCAATTTTTTAATAGGCATTAACAAGCAGTGGGAAAATTGTGGTACTCAGCATATGTGTGCTTATTGCTAAAATTACAGTACAATACAATACCCCATTACAATAACATCAATACCCCATTACGATAACATCAGTCTGTCAGTGAGTCTCTTTTGATTACAACTGAGCTGTGATGTCCCACACCACATAAGGGATTTGGCCTTTCCCTCTTTCCTACTTCTGCACCTAGCTCCATTCCTTGCAACGTGTCTGTAGGCATTTTGAGCAGACAGAAAGATGCTTTTCAGAGTTATTCAGCACAGCTGTTGAGTTTAAGTCCTTAGCTAACCAGGTGTTTAACAGAAAAGCTCTTCCTCCTGCTATTACATAGAAAATATAATATAATAATAATCTACTTCTTCCATAACAAACTGAGTCAGAGAAAATAAGACTTCCCCTAACTTTGAGTAGCTCTCTGAGCAGCTTCTGCAGGTCTTTCCATAGCCAGCTGTGAATTGCTTGGGCAGAAATTGGACAGGAACAGCTGCTTAAACACCTGCTACAAGGCCTTTGATCTCTCCTATTACAACAATAACTTTTGAGCCTTTGAAAGTTTGTTCATCTGGAGAAGAAGATGCAGTTGAAATTTCACTATCACAGCTGCTGCAAGGGTGTACATGCTAGAGTCGTGATAACGTTTCCAGGTGATTTTTTTATGTAGGTGCATAAATTGACTGTCGAACTGTTTATGATTATGTGGAAGTAAACATCCCTGAATGTTTTCCTGTCGTGAAATGTGGAGTGGAATGTAATTGTCATATTCTTGGTGTTATACACTCTCCTAGCCTGGCCAGTACCATACTTCCAGGCTGCTTTGCTCTGAGGGCACCATTGGATAACTGTTTTGCTCTTCCCCATAGTTAAAATGTGCTTTTCACAGGGTCAGCAATTTGGACACACAGAGGGTTGTTGCTCTCCATGATCTGCTGCTCAGGAGGGATAGGATTGTTAATTTTGTTTTAGACAATGTATGGTGCTGTTTAAGTGATGCTGTGTGCTCTGTGAGCTTGCATTTATTTTCACTTAAACAACCACTTCCATGGAAGTATGAGAAGCATGATCCCCAGCACAGAAGTTTAACAGCTGCCTTGATTTTCTTGAGCCTCGTGGGGTGAATAGCCAGTCCAATTATCCTGCTATAAATGGAAGAGTTGTAGTGGGGCAATACTGTGTGCAATTAATATTTCTATCATGTATGGGAGCAATTTCGTGCTTTTTCCTAATCTGGAACTAATGAAATATTGATGACAGCATTTGGCATATGCACTACAAAACTTCACGCCATTCTTCGTTATATACATTGCTGCAACACTGGTACCTTGAAACCTCTAACTTATATTATTATGAGGCAAGGCCTAAAATTTTAGGTTTTGTCATAGTTTCTAAAGGTAGAAAAAAAAAAATCAAAAGGGAGTAATACTTCTAGGTCAATAAAGAAAAACTGGAACCGGTAGAACTTCTCATGTTTTCATCTGTACCTGGACAGCTTGGTGTCTCAGGTGGCAAAACCAAGATAAGATTGGGTGTGTAGTTTCTGAAACTGAAATCCCCTATGGCTTTCCCCTCTCAACTTATAAATAAATATATTATCAGCTGTTAATAAATCATTCCAACAGTAAATAACCTTTTAACAGAGCAGTTAATTTGTACGCATAATTGAGGTTGCAATTATGTGGGTTCTGCGTTGGTTTTATAACATCCAGCTGGGAGAAAGCAGTTTTGGGGAGGCTAATAAAATGTCTCTATTACAAACTTTTTGTAATTGCAAGAATATGAGAGGGTTTTCTTCACCATCCTTAGTCATTCAGTGGAATTTAGATCTACTTTGGATTAGAAACATGTCCATGGAGAAACATATTAATCTTTGACACCTACATGATAAAGCTCATCAACACCTCCAGCAATCAAAACTAAATGGCTTCCTTAGATAGATATTTCTAAATAATTACATAATTTTAATTTTAGGAGATCAGAGTCAGAAACTTAGTTGATTTTGAAAAGTGGTGTTATTGCAGGTTGTCTTTAAGTTTGTCTGAAATTTATAGAAAACTGAAATTGACTAATCTTATTTACCCTGACATTGTTTCCCCTTCACTCCAAAAGCAGATCTTTCTCAGAGACACTTATTGGTACAGGCAAAACTGAATTTTATTATTCTAAAGAGGACAGGCACACCTTTCAGTCATAGCCAGGGACATGTGATAAGATGAACTGGAAATACAGATAGGAAAATAAGTTCATTTTTCTGGCTGTTGATAATGAAAAGGTGTAATGGATTCACAGGGGACAGTTGCTGCTGCTGGGATGGGATATTAACTCCATGCTGTAGCTGCTACATCACTTATTCTAAATTCTTTGACAGAAGGAACAGCCTTAGATCTGCTTTTTGTGATCCTGTCTAGGCAAGGCAGAGGACAAGGCTTTTCCTGTGATGCTGCCTCTGTGCCCAGGCCATCCTTTCAACCCTTCTCTAGCTGTGTATAGTCGGTTATCTTCCCTATTACTTAGATAGTTTTGCATTTTGCCTCTGCCTGGAAATATCTTTGCCAAGAGTAGGCAAAGTGAGGCTTTCATCAAGGGGAAACCAGCAGCATTAAGAAGCAGTCTTTACAACCTGGTTAAGGCAAGAGAATTTACCAAAAGTTATCTGTAACTGAAAATATGGTCTCGTGCTGTCTTATCACCCAAAGTTTTCTGTTAATGTAATTAACCAGGAGGAAGGCTGCTCCTAGAAACAGCAAAAAAAAAAAAAAAATCCACTTGGACTAGTTACTTTTAAAAATTATGCTCAAACAATGCATTGTCCTAGCAGCTATTGTGACTCTAGAATCTTCCAGACTGTTCAGAAGACATCTGCAATGAGTTTTCAGGCTTGCTTAGCAGTTCTGAGTCTAATTTTTAAGGTCAAGGTCTGGCATAGCTAAAAAGGTTCTGTTGGAATCTGTGTCTGTAGAGCTAGAGATGTCTGAAGACTGGATGGGAATCACTAGGGACCCTGCCATCCACTGACAGCTCTTAAGAGCAGGGTGGGAAGCCCATCTCAGGCCTAGGCAAGCCTGAGACTTAGTCTAGCCTTTGGGATAGTATAAGATACCTCTAGGAAGCCATCCAGTTCTAAATGGAGTATCACAAGAATCTTAGTTTTTAGTGGTCTGTCCATACAAAACTTTTCTTACCATTTTGGCAATATTTTTCCTGTATGATGCTTTTAAGTAGAACTATGTCTACGTAGCACAGTCGTAAGTCTTTCTGATAATCACAGGAAGGATTTTTTTCCCATGGTATAACACTTAACCCTAGTCCTGTCACATCAACCTCCCCTCTGCAGTTTTTTACAAACCCTTTAATTGAGGGATACATTAATTTCAAAATTAGGAGTCATTTTCACCAAGGAAATGAACTGCTTTTGAAAATGTAAAATAATAAGACAATTTTGCAACTGTGTAACATAGGTTACACTTGATCTTTCATTACAAACTGACTTTCCCATGACTTGTTTAGGTTTTTTTCAATGTTTCCTAACTAAAATAAAAATCACATAAAATTCCCAACCAAGTCTAATAGTGATATGACTTTCTGAAAGAGTGTGTGCTAGTATCTAGCAATGCCTAGCTAGGAAAAGGATATCAAGGAAGATCCATGTGCAGTTGAGTAGGGGGAGAGGAGGATGAAACAGCTGAGTCAGATCAATCTATGCCAAAATATTACCTGATGGTTTCTTAAATTGCCATTCAGTAATTTAAGAAATTCAGAATTCAGCATATCTGTGAGAGGTGAGGATACTGTGAAAGCCAGAAACTCTCTGTGGCATTTATATCTCGCATTGGCAGCTCCTTGAGGCACTGGGGAAGGGAGAGACAAGAAAAGGAGGAATCTTTTCTTGTAAATCAATCAGATTTATTTTCAGGCTATATTGCCATGGAATATGATGCCCTATTAGGTCAAGTTCTGTATCTTTACACACACGAGCCTGGACATAGCAGCAAAACTTCCCTTGCCAGACTCATTTTCTTCAACACTTATTCACGTTAGCTGAATACCTGGCACTTCACATTTTTCACTAAACTGAGTTGTATTTCCCCAAATGCTCAAAGTATTGGTACCTATAAGAAAATATTAATGAACAAAAACCAGAAGCAGCCCAACATTTTTGGCAAAGTGCAATGTGAGCAATCTTATGGTCACAGCAAGCAATGTAAGCAAGATTTTTAATAGTATGAAGACCATGACAAGTTTTACTGTGCCTATAATCCAAATACTCCCAGTAATTTGAGTAAATAGTAATAAGGTTGCCTGTTAAAATTCATTATGGTCCTATGAGCAAAAATTTTGGAGGACACCACACTTAAATCCCTTATTGCTTAGTGCCAGTTTAGGCACTTCTTATGTGATAAGGTAAATCAGGTGTGCTTATCATTTTGTGAGTTACTATTATACTTTCAGAGACGTAAACTACTCTTCTTACCTATAGAGTTTAGGTATAATAATTTAATTCTTTATTTGTATAAAGTAGCATCTATGATTCACAAATGGGACTTGAAGTTAAAGTGGCTCTTTGTTTTGAAAGTAGTAGGTCAATTTCTGGACAAACCTTTGAGTCTTCGAATTGACTGTGATTAACCATATCATGCTAATGAGCACCTTTGGAGGCTACTTTGCTCTAGAATGTTGTGAACAACAGCTGTCATGAAATGCCTGTGAGACTTGGAATCTATTTTGGTGTTACAGACAATAAACAGCAATGAGGCTGCATAGGTACTTCTACTTAGTTGATTCTATTTGCAGAAGAAAACTTGGCTTTTCTAAAGTCAGTGGAACAATTCTGTGGCTCAGCCAGGAATGGCCAGATCTTCTTCTTGATAGCCTATGACCCCTTGGCCAGACATCCCTACAAGAGACCTGACTTTTATACTACCTTGCCAAGTTCCTTATTCAAGCTTTATTATAAAGCTGACTCAACTACAAGAAAACTGTGCTGGAGGTCCATTTTTTTCTAGTTTGTTTGACTTCTGATATTAAGAAACTCAAAACATACAGGAAGCCTTGTGTATTCTCTATGTCTTTTCAAATGTTATAAATTCCATGTAAACAACACAACTTCCCCAGCATAATGGCAGGATAAATTGTGAACTTTAGCTTTTTTCATTCTCAAAGACTATTTTAAAACAGGCACACGGAAAAGAACTAATGAAATTTTTAATCTCATCTGACTCCCACTTCACTTAGCAAAAGCAAGACCTTTGTTATGCCTCACTTGTTGCATAGTAACCAGCCCACTTTGAGAAATGCAACTATGCAAGCTGAGAATTAGGACTCGTTAAGCCTTTGCTGAGGGCTCATTAGGATTGCATGCTGAGGGTGCCATCTTAATTAGGAATGAACCTGACCACCTGAAAGTAATTCACACTGGCAGCCAACTGTAGTATTTTCCAATTTTGGATTTGTCTGGCTTCCATCTGCCAGCTTTGTCTTAGCACTGACTTTCTGTTGACATCAGCAGTGATGTCTCTAATATCATGAATTGCATTCTGTCTCCTGGGTGCAATCAAGTTGGACAGTTTCCTTCACAGCATGGTTCTGGGAGGAGGCTGGCTTCTAGCTGTAGAAGAGTTGTGGTCAAGAAGATGAAATAGAAAATATCAAGTATAAGACAAGACATGAAGTGTATGAAGTGTATTTCAAGTGTACCTTGAAAATTAAGAACTCAAAACAAAATCTCCTGCTTCTTCTTCTAAAAAATTTAAGCTAACAAAGCATGCCCTTGCACTCTCTGCCATCACTGAAAGTACTGAACTGATGCATGAATGATGCACAGTGTTGTACTTCACCATGTTTCCCAGGACCAATTTCACCTATTTAAATTCAAGGAAGAGTCTGTGTTAATGTAATGTACCAACCAAGCAACTGGAGCTTTAACTGGAGCTTTATTTTTATGCTTGTTATATCCTACTGCAGCCACAGGACAAAACAAGGTCAATGTGTGCAGATGCTATGTAATTATGTTTTGATGACAGGGCAGTGACATAAGCAAGTCTGCCTAAGAAAACCTACAGACTCTCAGGAGCATGAACAAAAGTAATTGACTTAGATTCTGTGTGAGATGCAAAAAGCTAAAAGGGTTGGAAATTCCCTCCTTTATTTCAAATACAACACAGTACAACATGGAACCATAGGCACGCTGTTAGTCTGTTAAATATAGGAAAAAAAAAAAAAAAGAGTTAATTTAAACCATAGCAACACACTTGTGATTGTCACACTGTACTGCAGGCAGGCACATACCCCCCAGCAGCCAGGCTAATAGGAAGTGGAAATTGCAACATATTCAACTCCATTGAGGTTTGTTTAGTTTTAGCTCTGACACAAACATTTACTGCTATAATGGAGCCACATTTCCTGAAAGTTAGGGATTAAAAATTGAGACAGGTTGTGCCATGTTACGTGAGGTTAATGGAATGGTTTCCCCAGGAGATTACTTTTCCAATTGCTTCTGTAACTCAGACTAATAGGGGAATTCAGTATGCTGTACTTCTTGATATGTTGATTTTTCCTATTGAATAATAGTACTTAATTATGTATTTAACATCTTACCTTTCACTCAGGGACTTCCAGCATGGTTTGCTGCCTTTCTATGTTCAGGGTGAAGCAGAATGATGTTTTAAAAATATCTCCTCTAAGAATGGATAGATGCTAAGTGGACAAATGGCTCTTGAAAAAAATTGGTTGAATTTCAGATCTGCAGAGAGGTTTTACAACATTTCTACCTGCACGGAATTTTTTGAGAATTGAAACCTAATCCTCAGGGAAAAAAAAAAAAAAAAAAAAAAAAATCGTGGCGTGTAACCACCCCAAGGAATGCAGACTTTACTAACATTCTGAGATTGAAGCCAAAAAAAGTAGAAACCTAAAATATTTATCATATCTTTGTGCATTTAGTGTCCCTCTCCAGCCCACACGCAAGCACTCAGTGCCCAGCTCATTTTGCACTGTATTTATGGGGAAAACTCATGGAAATTAGGGCTGCTGTTGAATAACCCTGTAATGATGAAGTACACTTGAAGATCTTGTACTCAAGTTTCCAGATGACATCCACATCTTCACAGAAACCAACAGCCTTGACACCACAGACCTAAACAGGTATCTTTAGACTCTCACCTTTTCTTCTCTATTGGTTCCATAGCACACCTTACTCTGGCAAGACAAGTGTTTCTCACTCAGTCTTCTTGGCCTGTGAGCTGTTTCATGCAGAGATATCACACTTAGAAAATTCTGGATTTCAAATAGTTGTGTGATGGCTTACAGAAATTGACACAAAGCCATTTTCCTTGCTGTTCTCACATCTAGTGGTTGGTGGACTGTAGGAAAGCCAAATAATTTAGGGCATTGAATTCCCTAGCACACGTATTTCATATTGGTAAAAAAACAAATCCCAAGCCTAAGTAATTTGAGACAGAGTACTGTAGTTAAAGGTTGACCACACCTGTAGTTACTGTTGTTTATTTTCTGGATTTGTTCTGAATTTGGATACAGTTGAATTCCTAGTGCTGACTTTGTGTACACCTATAGATTCACTGAGATTTTAATTGCTGTTTTACTTAAAACAGCAGCACCTATGTCATTTGCTAGTCTAAGCTATTTGCCTTGGATAGGTTTTTCAATATCTCTAGGAGAAATGTTCACTTGAATATCATCCTTCGCTTGAACATGATCCTCTCTAACACTCTCCTGTCTATTTTGATTAACTAATTTATATGCAATGGTCTAATTTTACCCCCTCACCAGTTGCACCTCATCTCTCTTTGAGTGGAATAAACAACAGAACAGTGCAGACAAATGTTTATATAGGGACTTCGTTTGGCTGGGATTCCTGACTCTTAGAAAGAAAAATTCTTGTACATTATGTACTAGTGGAACAGAGCTCACAAATACTCTATTTTGTTGAAAGAAAGCCAGTTATGAATAAGCGTGAACAGTAATAATATAAAAGATCACCTCACTTAAGCTTAAAAATGAATACCATCTGCAAAACTGTTCACAAGCTGGAATAGAAAACCTCAAGTGACAAAAGAATTCTCAAAAGAGTATTCAATATTTAAACATGACTGTTTATAGTAAAAAGAATTAGAAAATGGCAGAAAAGGTTTTTAACATTTAAAAAATAACTGAAATATGTAAAACACTGAAAGAGTTTCTGTGTATTTTCAGTTCAGTGGAGCATTTGGGGATTCGTATAAATAAAGAAGTATCAAGGTAAAAGGCAGAAGGCAACTTTAGTACATTTTTTTACAAGTTCACTGTTGGGAAAAACACAGATAATCCTTTAAAATGTAGCACTTAATTAGAACCACAGGCAAATTTTAAGACAATTCTCTACAGTGGATCATTGCTTCTCCTTGTCCAGGATAAAATCACCCAACAGGTAATTATAAAGTTACTCCTAATAAACAGATTTTGTTGTTATTTGTTGCCCAGTAGGAGCCCCTAGAACGAGTTTCAAAGAGCACAGATTGAGAAGTCAAGGCCTATTTGTAATCAAGAAGGTATATAAGGATGTTGAGCCAAAATCACTTTGATCTGTTGGATATCTGATGGCTAATGGAGCTGCCCTAATGCATCTTTTTCCATGCACTCAAAATTTCTGAGGAAGAGAATTCTGAAGCAGGTATAGACTGAAAAAGCAAGAGATCATTGTGACCAAAGTGTTTAGCACTAGAACAGCTGCACTATTTACCATGAGGGTGTGTACTTTAACACGAGGGTAAAGTATCTGCTGCTAATGATTTGTTCTTTCTGCTTTAATTCTTTCATCTGCTGGCAGCTATGTCATTTTTACAACTGAAGGGACTGTGCAAGACTTTTCTTTTGAATTATTTTGGCATATGAATATAGTCTTGTGTGGAAAAGAGGTTTATTCTCTATTGGGATTGGAAGGGATTATGGGAAGTACGATTTCTAAAGATTTTTTCATCTTTCTTTTGCAAAGCAGTTGTTGGGACTTAGCTGTGCATTGTTATTTTGTGTTCTAGCATTGTGCTGAGCCGCTGCAGTATGTCAGAAAGAACAGTTGTAGCAATTTAGCCTGCTTAATATACAAAGCTAATGAAATTTGCTAATGTTAAATATATTGGATATGAAACTCTACTACTGAAGTCATCATCTCTGTTGATGCAGTTCTCTCCAGATCAAAATGTGGGGTTGACCATCATATCCTTCTTTGGTCATGTTCTTCAAGGAGCTCTCCTCAACTTCAGATTGTGTTCAATATATATCTGTATATAAAATCTATATCTTAGATTGGGCATTTTTGACTGTCAGTAAGGTATGCAAGGGCCGAAATTCCTCAAATATGTTAATGGGCTCCCTTGACCAGGTACTTTCTTTTGCAGGTTTAGTTTTAGCCTTTGAATCTCTGCAGTGCACAGTCTCATAAGCCTCTGCATATTATTGCTGTGATTGTTTTGGGGTTTTATGAACTGATCTTAATTTGTCTTCAGTCTCCTTTTGCATTATACTTCCCAAAATAGCAGCACTGGTATGAGAGACAGCAGTCACAACAAGGAATACTCTAGGTGGGTGGTTGTTTAACTCATGTTTAGAATGACGCCTTCTCTTTTAGTGTTCCTTTGATGAAATCCTCACCTTGAAAATAGTGTAGTTTATAATCAGAATTAACTTAAACAGATCTTCAGAGTTCCATTCTTCTTCAGTAAATATAATTTTTTTACTTTCACTGAAGTACTTCATTCTGGGTAAGATTAGTCAAAAGTTGCCCTTTGTTTCACCAAGGTAATCTGAATGCCTGCTGAAAATCTTGACAAGGGTCATGCTCTTAGGGTTGCTCAGCTCATTGAGGTTAATTTTGGAAATCTCCATCTGTCAGTCAACACTTTGTTACAGTAACCTGAGGTGGGAAGTGGAGAAGACAATGCTCACATAGAAGTGATAATAATAATAGCTATAGTGATGAAATAAATATGAACTAAAGTGGATAAGCTTAGAGAAAAGGGTGACATTTCTGTTTCTTCAACTTTTCTTTTATGAGACTCCAGTGAAGTGTACACAATGCAATGGTTTTGCAAAGCAGTATAGAAACCTTGTAAAAGCAGGATTAAGTGTTTGATGTTGTTTCCATTTGGAAGAATTCAAGCCATAATTATTCAGTATTACAAAACCAGAAACCAACCGTATTTGGTAGTGTCTGCTTGAGGCTCTGGACTAGAACACAGTCTTTCACTGGCTTCGTACTTGTCTAATGCTATAGACTATACCCTCTTCTTCATCCTAAACAAAAAAAAAACTTATTTAATAATCCTGCAAATGCTGCTCTTCTGAGAGCTGCAGAAAAGACAGTTTGGTAACACCAAAATGGATTAATTATTAGCAGCTGTTTTCTACAGAGAGCACAATAAACAATGCAATGGAGATTTCTGATATACTCTCTTTGACATTCGGTTTTTAGATCTGAGAATGAGACATGTGTAAAGACTCAAACGAAGGGGCTTTTTTGTGTGATTGTACCTGTTGTTCAGAAGGCACAAAAATGAAAAAGGACCATTTCCTATGCAATTCTGCCTGTGAATGCCACATTCAAGCTGATGCGAGCTATTTAAATCCATGCCTAAAAGCAGATTATGCCTTTTATGACAACATTTATGTAAGTGATTCATATATACAGACTTTTAAACTTAGGAAAATATTAATTGCTTAATCATCTCTCTTTCTACCCAAAAAAGTTAACATGAAGATAGATTATTTCATCAAGCTCTCTTTGAAACTATAGTTTTAGGGGGCTTTTAAGTATTTTAAAGTGGATTCTCCCTATGCCATTTCTGAATCAGCATTTGGTTAAGTATAGAATTGTATTTCCTGAATATGAAGTGACATGGAGATGCATAATCCCAAAAAGCTAAAACATCTATAAACTAATGAAATCTTGTACATGGTATTTTTCCAGTTTTATAAGCCCCATGCTTCTTTAAGCTAGAATTGTAGAAAAAAATCTTATGAATGGTAGACAGTACTGTCATTGTTCATATATTTTATAAATGTAGTGCAACAAACTCATTCAAATCCTATTGACTTCACTGGAATTACAGAAGGTTTTGGAAATTAATTTCAGTTATAGAACGACACCTCAAGCCATTTTAAATGGTCATAACTTTCAATTTTTTGTTAGTGGTTCTGAAAATGGTAATACTTGACAAATGCTTCCGTTTTTCTATTTTATTCCTTTTTCTTTTTTTTTTTAATTCCTTAATTTATTTTTGCTTTCATAATATCAAAAAATTGATTTTTTTTTTTTGATAGAGGTGATTATTCGTAGCTTTGTGAGTTTGGGGGAAGAGGAATTTGGCAGCTCTCTTAGACCTCCCTGTTGGACCACATATTGCAAATGTAGTCTGAAATGTATTCAAAAAAGACAAACATAGGAACTGAAATTTTAACTCTTATTGGCAGTGACATTAGTAGACTCAACACAGTCTCTGGAGTTTGGATATATTTTTCTTGTTTTTAACTACAGGGATAAAACAACTAATACAGCTTCAATTCCTTCATCCTTTGTGGTATTTTGCTTTCATGGTGGAATATTTTGCTCTTGCCATCAGACCTCTCTGATGTAAACTGGAACTTGTACTTATTTTAAAAGCACAGACTAAGTCCACAACACTGTACACACAGGCTTTTATGTACCTATTCCAGGGTGCACTCTCTACTTTCAATTATTAGGAGCTTAAGAAATTTCTATGTTTATACTCTACCATCTTCTGTAGGGTGCCTAAGTAAAGCAGTATATTTTTTTCTTCAAAATTATTATCTCAAGAGCTCTTAAAACTGTTTACTTTGATTGACCTTTAGGATGGAATTGGAATATTCTGTTCAGTGAATTTGTAAACAAGCCGGGAAAAAACAAGCAGTAAAATCTGCAAAAGCTATAATTATGCTACATATCATTGGTCTGTGGCTTTCTCCCTAATTCTGCCACATAATGGCTGAAAAGTCAAATCTGCCCTTCTAATTTCTTCCCCAAACCTGTTGAGTTGGTGATTGGTATGCTTTCCTTCTGGGCAATGTGAAGCAGCAGCAAAGGCCAGGAGAAGGAAGGGACTGGGACACACTAATGAGTGGGCAAGAGGAGATGGCCAAACAGCTGTAGTGGGTGGAATGGTGGCAGCAGTTAATGAAAGCAGAAAGAAGAGGAAGGGCCAGGCTGCCAAGAAGGCTTCAGGATGACAGAAGGGATTTGCATAGACCAGTGGTTCTTGTCTTTTCTGTGGCTTTGACGTACCTTAGAAATTTGGCATCGTGTTTTGTTTGGCTGAGCTCAGCTCCTCCTCTCTCCTCTGTTTGGAAATTCCTCCTGTCTCTGTGTCCCCAGCCCACCCTGTGGCTGCCATTTCTATCCTCAAAAAGGCCAGGAGTCACAGGACGTGGCTGCACATAAAGGGAGTGTAGTTCTGGCAAACTATTCCCTTGAGCTCTGTTGCTTGTCAATTCTGTGTTCTGGCCTCAGCAAGGAGAACTACCTATCTCATCGGGAGCTGCTGGGAGAGACCACACTTTGTGGCTTTATCGTTTCTATTAATAGGTTCTTCTGAGTGGATGAAGATGGTGCTGTCTTCCTTTACTGAGGACACATCCTGTTGAGAAGCTAAATTGTTTCTTTTTGTCTCAGACACCAGAATCGCATGTGAAGAATGCACTTCTAGAAACACTAGGTGTCTTGCCACAGGGAAGGTAATTACAAAAATGGAATATATCACAGCAGCCAATGTTGGGAAATTGAGAAACATGTTCATAAACTAGGGATGTCAATGACAACCAGAAGAGATAATGTTATCATTGCTGCTCCTAATAACAGAGACACTGGCAACAAAACTAGGATTAGCCTGCCTCTTCTTTTCCACAGCTGTACTATTCTGCAATTTCACCATATCAGCTTTTTTGTTTCTCTCTCAATAAATGTAAATAGCTTCAGTGTGTGAGCTGAAACCCTGGGTCTCACTATAATGGTATTTTCCTTGATTTACAAGCACTTAGAGGGCTTTAGTTACCACTAGATTAGAGAGGATCTGCAGCTCCTTAAAGCTTGATTTGATTTATTTTTATGTGTCACATTTCCTCCTCTCTAGTCCACCTTTGTTGTCTTCATCCTAAATTCCACACTGCAATTTAGTATGGATGGTGTGTAGTGCATTGTCACTGCTCACTCATTGCTTACTCCTTCAACATGCAGCAATGTATACCTTGGAACTGGACATACCCTAGAGAAGCACATCTGCCCTCCATAGCTTCGGCTCAAACTCAGTCAGTAATAAATCTGTACTGATTTTTCTTGGTCTCACAGAAATACTATCATTTATCTCTGTTTCTTTTGATCCAACATAAACAAGAACACTATTTCTTGGGAAATGTCATAGTTTTTGTTGTCCAGATTTTCACCCAGGTTTCAGTTCTCCCTTGTAATACATGATCCAGTCTCTATCAGTCAGTCCCATCTATCCAAATTAAACTAGGCAAAATGATGGACAAATTCTCTTCTTTGAAATCTGACATTCAACCTTCTTTTATCTTTGTTTGAAAAAAGCGCGAGAACCTACTGACAGAAGGGGAGAGAGGGAAAGGAAACACGTTTGGCTCAGTTTTTCTCTTTCTCAGTCAAGCATTGAAAACTGTTGTTCAAAGTACGCTGAGAATTAGGGAACAGCAAATTTGTGCAATTGAAAACAGTTATGTAAATTGAAATGCCAAATTTCCTGTGCCAGATGCAATATGAATTCACTGTAGGGCAAGAACTATCATTAGAGCTCCCTAGGAAAGGAACTAGAATAGCAAAGTAATGATTTTAGGGTAATATGCTGATGTTATTTGAAAGCTGGGATTGGGATGCAAACATTTGTGCAGCATTTTGTTTTATGCAGTCCCTTGTTAATGCATCTGGTATTCATTTTAACACCACTAATCCTAATGGATTCATTTAGTACTTGTGGATGTCACAGGCATTTCCTGTAGGTGTTGTGCTGTGATGAAGTACACGATACTGGACACTTAAGGTGCTAGCACGTTTCCTTTGATTATGAACTTTTTTTCATAAGCTGTCACAATAAAATTCCTCTTGGTACGTGTTAGCAGGAGCAGCTGTATGCAAAGACCATTGTATCAGCAGTATTTGAATAATGCCATGGCCATGGGGATTCAAGCCTAATAGGTAAAACATTTGGTATTCCTGACAGTAAGGAGAATTTGAAAGTGTTTCAGAAAAGCAGTCTTGGTTGCATATAGAGACAGAGCATATGGGCAGGTTTGCCAAGGTGACAAATTGATTAAAAAAAAAAAAAACCAAACTGACCTGCAGTCAGTCAGCATTCAGTTTATCCAGATGAAATTTGTTTTCTGGCTTTTGTGTGGAGAAAAAGGATATGAGTGGGATAAGGGGGTAGTGTGGTTTGTTCAGCTGGATGCTTGCTCATTCTCTCTCCAGAAACTGGTCTGCCTGATCGTATACATTTGCAGTTTGTAGTGGCATTTATTCAAGAATTAGCATTGTCTTGAAAGCTTTCCAAAAGCTTGACTTTATAACAAAATAAAAAAGCTTGCAAAGTGATTACCTTCAGGTTTCTTGGTGGAGTTTTTTGAGCTTTTGTTTTGTGATTTTTATTGTTTTGGGTGGGATTTACAGTATGGCTTAGGAATGTGTGATGGAACTAGATCTAAATGGACTGTAACATTTGGTTATATGGTTTGAATTATTACTAGACTTTGAAAAAATACTTTTATAGTAGAGTTGTAGCTTTTAATATGTGGGTTTGTCTCACTGCACGTGATCCATAGCATAGTAACTTCAAATTAATGCTATAAAAAATTCTGCTACTTCTTTTCTCCACTGCAATAAAATAAATGCAAAAGAATGTTTCACAACTCTGTCCTTGTCTAATATTGTAATATCCAGTTCAATAAAATGTCTCACCAACACTAAATGTGAAAAACAAGGCTTCAGATCAGTATTGGGATAACACTGACTCAGAATACTGCAGGTGAAGCATTATTCTCATTCAGCTGCATCCAATTTTTTAGAATTAGTGTTTGCATCCATCTCTTCCTGTCAGAAAAGTAAGGGAGTTGCTTTGTAACTTTTTCTCATGTATCAAACCCTACTGAAAGTTCAAGACCAAGTCCTCTAAAAGGGTCAGAGAAGATAGAAGTCTGTTTTCACAGCTCTCTATCTTCCAACAGTTGCACTAGCTTGTGGAGAAGACAGGAACACTTTTCAGAAGGGTGGATGTAAAGGAAAGTTATTCTGACCTTGTATCCTTAGCCAGGACTGGGGGAAAATCCAGTGTCTCCAGTGGCAGGAAAAATCATTGCTACAGAGGAGGTATTTTTGGTGGCTTAGTTTGTCATATAGGAGGTGGTATAGCTTTGTGGGTAGCAAAACTCTTTGTCAGCACCTACCGTGAGTCCAGCAGGAGTGTCTGGGAGCACAGCTGCAAGCAGCAGCCTGCAACTTCTCAAGGCACCCTGTGTGCCAAGCAGATCAAATCACCATGAAAGAGACTCATTCTCTTCAAATGTCCATGATATTGCTTATATAAAATAATCCAAAAATGTGAATTCTACTGCTTTTGTCACTGTGACTGCTGAGAGCTGAACTAATTTATCACCCCTGCAGTCACTCATTTATCTGTTCAGAAGGGGGATTTAAGTGGACTCTTGCAGGATTGAAATGAGTAGTTTATGCTCTCTCTGGTTCATGTCAGCGTTCCCAGTTTGTTTTTCCAGAAGCTCATAGAAAGGTGGTCCCCTTGAAATTTAGGTCTCACTGTTTTACTTTCAAAATCATAAAACTCCAACTGCCTTCACTCATGTGGTTTTTGCTAAACTCATACTGTGAAAAAAGATCTATAATAATGCAGATACAGCAGCTGATGACCAAATCAACCATATAATCCATAGCTAATTCATTCCTGTTGATATGAAATAATGGCTTTTCTGAATATGTTATGCCTTTCTTACAGAACTCTTCTTTGGGATAAAAGATAAGTTTCACTCATCATTTTCTATCTGTCTTTACCTTCCCTCTCCAACTCTAGTCTTTCTTTTAATCCATGTTAAAATATCAGAAAGCAAATCTAATGCAAACAAATATCTATTGAGACATCTGTGGTTTTGTATAACTGTTTTATGACTGTGAGTCTCACCACCTGCCTTTCCCCAATTCCTCGACTGAAGACTATAGTGTACATGGTTGCATTTTCACTTGAAGGAATATTATTTCCCATTGCACTGTACATTATTGTGTCATTGAGATAATGAGATGCTATTTATGCCTGCTAAAAATCACTTTTTACCTCTAGGCTACTTTTCACCCTCTTAGTCCCCTGGAAAATAGCTGAGACTGTAGAAAGAAATTTTGCATATCTTATATGGCTTACATTGACTGAGACGAAACATTGGAATGTACTTTTTTTCTTTTTTCTTTTATTTTTTTTACTGAGTTACAACTCAGGTCACCTAATGGGCTGTTGCCAATGTTAGCTCTGACTTAAAATATATGAAGTAATTAATTTCTTACCACTGAATTTTGTCAAAATGATTTGGAGAGAAGAAACCTGTTTGCGCTTCTTACATTTTCCATTCTGTTCCAATCCATCTATTAAAGTGATACCAAATAAAGGCTCTTCTCCATCTTCATTACTTGAGAAACCCTACAAAATACATGATTTCCATAGAGAATTTCAACAACCCAACATGGACTGATCTCCATGTATGAAGTTTCATGGACATTTTTGCCACCTTTAAGGCCTGCCATGTCATAAGAATGTTGTGCCTGGGCTTGTAGGTTTTCCTTGCAGCACTGTGTTTCAGTTATGTCCCAATCCATGCAGATAGAAGTAAAACTGATGTTGTCAAGGAAATCTTTCCTTTATAAAGTACTGCTTCTCTATTGAGGTATATTGTTCTTTCTTGGAAAACACATTACCAAAGAGCTAAATAAAAACATATGTTATATATTAAAAATTATTATTAGACAAATATGTTTCTGACACTTACAGTATCATTTTTTTATGGCACTTCTAATGCTAACAATAAAATTCCACTATTTGGGCAGTTAAAAATATATTACTTTTCTCATAGAATGTATTCCACTTAATTCTTGGTATAATCATCTTTTCTTACTCAGACTTCCAAAAGATCTCTTTCCATGCTCAGTTCAAAGGCAAATGTCCTTGCTTCCACCACAAAGTTACCTGAGTAGAATGGGCCCAAGAACATTATTAGCCATCTGTAAGACAGATTGATCACATGCTGTGTTCTGGACCTGCAGTGTGGATCAGGCCTGACAGTTTTTTACTGCATAACTCTTTTCTATGTATGTTTTTCTTTTTTTGGCCTTCATATCATTAAACACCAAGACAAGTGATTGACAGTTATCCAAACTTCGTCAGAAGAGAGATTCTCAAAGGAATTCTGGCTGCTTCAAAGGAACAACATTTACAGCTTGCTGCAAAATGATTCATGGAGCTACTTAAAATGAGCTGCTATGGAGTTCTTTAGGAAATATGATCTATCCATGATCATCAAAAGCTGCAGGCAAAAGCTCAGGCAAAGGCTGGACAACTCCTTTGTGTTCTAGCTTTGCCATGAAGGCCATACCACATACATGAGTCTTTTGACTGATGTACCATTGACTGTGTCCCCTTTTTAGTACTTCAAACAGAATATAGTATCTGTGTATCTATTTCATAAACTCAGGTATCTGTTTAAGCTGTTGGAATTTGTGGTATATACTACATAGCTATTGCCTATAGATGACCTTAGAAAAGCTTTATTTTAATCATAGGAAAAGCATTTATATTCTTCAGAAAATACTGTATTGTTATTGTTGCTTCATCTAATAAGGAGGTGAGTCTTTGGCTTTATCTGTTAAATACAGCAGAAGTAGCTTCACTTCTCTAGGTAGAAAAACCTGTCAGAGTAGTGATCTGAAGCTGAAAACTGCTACTTGTGTATCAGTTGTCTGTACTAAACCAACTGAGAAAAGTAGAAATGAGACTCATCTTGTGCATTTCTCTTTTTGGATACTCAGATTTTCAGTTCTCCTCACAGTTATCGTGGTCTAAGGAAGATCTAAATAGGTATAATGTCAAACAGCATGAAACATGAAATGTCCAAGCAATTTTTCTTCCAAACAACAAAATAATCTTGCTGTTACCTATTCTGGTGGCATCGGGAGCTTCCTGGTTGTCTTCACTGGGATATAAATTGAAAATTTTTGTGAAGTATAATTAATGAATGTTACTTTCAGAAAGCTTTTAAATTCCTAGGATCTGAATTATGTCCAGAATATGTTGTGGACAGTATAATATAATGATATGTTCATCATGCCACTGATTGGACTTCTGTGGGACCAAGGCAGGACCTCAATCTTAGAGATGGATTGTCATATAGTTTTCATGTATTTGCTATCAATGTCATTCTGCATTTCTTCTTTGTAGAAAAAATACACACACATGTGTCCCTGCACACATGCATTTCCAGTTTCACCTTCACAAAACACACTACAAAGGTAGCCCCACAAACATGGATTAAGAAAGGATATTAAGAACTGTAGTTTAAAGTAGGCTGCTCTCTTTCATTATGGGTCAATTGGGAAATTATAAGAATTGATTCATTGCAAACAGCTGTGTTTGTGAAGGAAAAAAACCAACAAAACAAAACTAGCTGTGCTGGCATACATCCACTGCATGTCAGTAAAAGCATAAACATGTGCTAGTCACCAGATCTTAATTAGCTGTATGTTCCTAGTTTGAGCATGCTAGCATTTTCTGCAGCTTAGATTATTTTTCTTCACAATTTTGACATTACGTCTCAGCCCAATAAATCAATACAGAATGTGGAAATAAGTATTAATCTTAAAAAATTAATCAATAATAGTTGTTGTTAATGTAGTTGGTAATGATAAATTGTTGAAAGAACCAAAATGCTTGCATTTATCATTTTTCAGTCCTTAATCAAGAAGGTACAAATAATTAATATTTCGCAAATCAAGCTTTTCTTTCCAGTCTTGCTTGCAATTTGAATTAAATAGATATTAATTTAAAATGTAAAGGTAAGGCAGGAAAGAAAACAAGGATATGACCCCAGCATGAGACACAGCATCATATGGAGGTTATTACAGTTGCACTGACACTAGGAGTAAGCACATGTTTCAACCTGACTCTGAATCTGGTTGAATATTTTTAACCAATTAATTTAGATAGAGGATTAAACAGAAATAGCCATGCTATTTAGACATCATATGGACATATCATATGACAATCATATAGATTGTAAGTGACCTCTGAAGAGCAGAGAGTCATAAAATTAATTCAAAAAGAATATAAAAGTATTTTAATGTACACAACTTTATTAGGTAATGTTTGTTATTCCTTCTGAAATTGTCTGGTTCCTTTGATAATAAAAGAGCAAATTATAAGCATTAACTCATTAGATTTTCTTTATATTTTGAAAAATAAATACCTCAGTAAAACTCTGCTATTTGGATAAAATAGCTTGTATTTTGCCATCTTAATTTAAATAGAACTACATTGCTTGTTTTCCAATTAGTTTTTTTGCCATCTTGAGAACTGCCAAATAAAACCACTACCAAAAAATGAAGAAAACTTATATTTCAAAAGCAGCAGTAAACACTGTACATTATATATCATAAAGAAGAATCAGACAACTGCACACATTCTTCCTTTGCTTCCATTTGTAAAGAATGGTAAATTGAGTATAATGGAAGGTAAATACTTTCCAGTAGCATGAGTATGGTTTTTGAACATAGATTCATAATTCTCATTTTGAGTAGTCCTATCCAGCATATCCTGATTAATATTAATCACAGGAGCTGGATATGGTGAAAGGGAAACAGACCCTTGGAAGCATTTGTATAAGCTTGACATTCTCTGCTGCTTGAAGGTGTAGTAGTGGTAGATTGGTGTAATACATTCTTGTTAAAGGAAGCATGGAAAATAAAATAACCTCCATCTTCCATAACAAATAGTAGCCTAGCAGGTATTTGCTAATGCTAATTCACAGCATTGGAGACGGAATTAGGAGCCTGAAAAACCTCCAAAGCTAATTTCCAGGTCAGAAACCCTTCCTGGCATGTGGAGAGTCTCAAACTGGAATGACTTTTGATGATTCCCTGGGATGGGAGTAAGGGTGGAAAGCATCCTCTGCTAACTGAGTTCACTCATGTAAGTGAAGAACAGGTTTTGTTCTGCCTAGTTTCACAACATTCAAGAGCTATTTTAAATTTCTGTGTTTAGGCATGTGGTCTCTGCACAATGGTATGTGTGTTGAACTTGTTGCTCTGTATTCGAGACACGTTCAGCTGCATCCTGCACTGTCAGAGCACAGGTTACTGGAGTCTGCCAATTAAAACACATCACTTGTGTTTACACACTGCACTGAAACGTTCTGGGATGAGATTCTGAAGTTTCTTCAGTCCTGAACTGTAAACTGTAAGGAATTAGTATGCAGGGGAAGCAGGTAGAGTACACTCCTGAATACTCAGGTATGCAAAGTTTTTTCGTAAGACATGGCGCTGTTGCAGTTCCCTCCCTGTCACAGCCTTTCTTAAAGCACAGGATCACTTACTGAACTATGAAGACAGACACTTTCTACAATAGTTTTCCTAGAGTCACCACTTTTTTTTCCTTATTCTTGCTTCTTTCCCATATTGTACAAACATGTCTTGAATGCACAAGCTCTCACTGCAGAAAGACTTTAGAAAGTCTGCCACAGTTTCTTCTGGTTTTGAGGAAACTGTTCTCCTCCGTTGAGTTTTATGAGCTGGTATTCAAGGTTCAGGAATTTGCTTGTTATTTTTCCTTGTTGTTTGACGTAAGTTAGTAGAATTTTTTTTCTAGGAAAAGTACTTTGCCTTGGATAGGTTTCCCTGGAAAATAAATTTACGCTAATATTTGGCAAAGTTGGAAATAAAATGGCTTTGTTCTGAGAACTTTTCATCCTCTGATATGAATAGAGATTTCTTTATTGGTTGATATTTGGCAGAAACCAGGGGTCTCTCTTTCAGGAATACTGTCATTTTTCTTAGAAACTTAAAAGCTATTGAAAAAGTTATTTGAAGTTTGGTTTGGGGTTCCTCTTTTCAGGTTGGAGAGACTATTTTTTTTTTTTTTACATTGTTGTGAAAATAGTTGGCCAGATTTATCTCTGGCATTTCTCCACTGAGACCAAACTCTCTTTCCTCCCTCCATTCCTTCTAGCAGGTTGTACAGAATTATATCTGACAGTAAGTTTATGGAGTTATTTTCTCAGTTCAGGACAGTTAGGGCATACTTAAAACATCGTTTTTTCCCAATTTAGGCAACCAGCACAAGGAAAGATATGCGAATTAGTAAAGCACTGGCTTCCTCACAGATTTTGTGACAGGATGATGGAGTTGAGAAGTGCTCCTTTCTGGAAATCTTTTACTATTTAGATCAGTCTGCTACTGCTTAGAACTTTAACTGTCTTCTTATTAAATCACACAATAAGCAGATGGGCCAAAATGGTGGGGAGGAAAGTTAAACGGCTCTATGGCTTTTTTATATCAAGTACAGTTGCATTTGTAGTATTTCATTTCATAACAATAGCACTTTCTCGTTGTGATTTTTAGTAAGCTTAAGAAACATAGTGATGATTTTGACCCCTTTAAAATAAATTTTTAATTAATTTCTAAAATTTGGGCTTCTGCTTTCTTCATTATTTAGTGCCACTGGACAGATTTGTAAATTTGTCTGTGATTCAAGGAGTACACCGAATCCTCTTATTTCATTGTATTTGGAAGAAGCACAATTAGATTATTAACCATTAGCAAAGCAATTGCTATGCCCACAGTGTCATTTTATTTTAAATTCCTCCTATGCAACTTCCATGTGAGTCTATTCCATGCTAATCTATTGCATTAAAAAATACACAGGAGAAAGGAGTGAGGGAAGCCAGCCAAGAAATATTGGGCCTGAATATTATCCTTTGAATCTAATTATTATTCAGGAGTGGCAGAAAGTAAGATTGCATAACTAGCTAGCATGTAAATGCTAGTGCTAACGTTTTATCCTAGCTAGTAGGTATTCTATGTGAAAGTTCAAATTTTTCTTTACCTCAAGGAGGGAGGACATCAGTTTCCTTTTTTAGATATAGTCACATATCTCAGCAGCCATGACATCTCACCTGCAAAACTGTTTCCTTTCCACAGAGATGGTTTGGTCCCCCTCCACAGAAGGTATAACTGACTCATAAACCACAAATGTCAAAATCATTGCTACAATGCACAGCTAATCATCATCTTTCTTCTCTACTGATACTACAGAAACAAGATTGGTGGAGAAAAGTTTGCCCATGTAGTAACAATAGAGGAAAAAACACTCTGTAGTAGGCCCAAGAATATTTGATAACATTTGACGAGAAAGAATCAACTTTACGTAGTTCAAAGAATTATAGGCTTCTGCACATAAACAGGACAGCCCCGTAGTTGTGTTTACTTGATGATAATTTTAAATTTTTTGATGAAGGAAGAGTGATAACTGGCTTTTCAAAAATGTTTCATAAAAATCTGCAAAGTTTTCCTTATGTCATGTGAATCAGTTATCAAATTCCCCTTAAAAAGTTGTGTGTGTCAACTCTATGCCCTCAAAGTGTTCAATTTACACAGTAAAGGTTCATTTCTTTGTTCACTCTCTCACACTACTTGGCTTCTAGTCATCTGAGAGACTTCCTTGATCATTGTTTGCTCATAATACTTAGCCTTTTTATAATTTTAGTGGCTGCGTGTATTGGTGTGGTTTTCTCTCTACTTAGAAAATTCTCCTCTTCTTGAACTGTAGCTTTTGCTTGTTAGCCAACCAAGCTGTTCAAAACAAGACCGATTATCTTGTCTCTAATGACCATTTTCAAGACACTGCCTAATAGTTTTCTTTGATTCTTTTAATGTTTTATTTTATTAGAAAGGAAATTTGATTACTCCCAAAGCCTTACAAAACATCAGTTTTAAGAAAATTGTTATTAATTTTTCTCAGCTCTTCAAAGCTGTTGTCTTGCAAAACAAGAATTACCATTACATAACTGGACCAAAAAGTACCTTTGGAGAGATAACAAGGTAAAATATCTGAACTGCTGTGTCTCATATTCTCAATAATGGAAATCATAGGGAGTCTGCAGCAGATAACAACACAAAGGGTATAACTGTATCTTTAATTGAGGGGGGGGGAAGTGGGATTTAACCACAGATAAAAAGCTTGAACTGTGGTATTTCATGCATCTCTTCATTTCAAACAAATCAGAAGATAAGACCCTCTACACTCTCTCCATAGCCCTCCTCATATGGCTAAGTCAGTACACAAAGCGAAACAAAAAGATTTGTCTGAATAAGTATACATAGAGCTAAACAAAAAGATCTGACTTCCTTTGAGGAAATGTTATAAAATCAAACATAAAGTAGCAAGAAAATAAAAATCTCCCTCTAGCATGTTCCAAAGTTGACGTGAGATTATAAAAATACTCAAGTCCAAGATATTTTACTCTGGTAATAAAGTAGCTTTCTTGGTCCATGTCAAAAGTTAAGCTTGAAATGTTATTTACTTATACCCATAGCTTGTTAGTTGAATGGGCAAAAATAAATTGAAATATATAGAAGTCCAAAGAAACATGTTCTGCCTGTGTTTTGCATTGGTTTGGTTTTGGTTTTTTTTTTTGTTTGTTTGTTTGTTTTGTTTTTTTTTTTTGTTTTTTTTGTTTTTTTTTTTTTTTTGTTTGTTTGTTTTTGTTTTTTTTGGTTTTTTTTTGTTGTTGTTGGCAGGTATGGAGAATTTTTTTTACAGATATTGGCAATACTGTGAGACATAGGTGATAAAACTAAATGTGGAAAATTGCTGCAAGCACAAAAAAAGTAAAATTGGAAATTGTTTCTGTGACGTTATGCTTTCAGTAGAGTAATATTCAGCCTCAGCTTAATTTGAAAGATTTATTCTCATTGCACAGCTTTTTAAAATGAATTACATACACACACACACAAATTGTCTAGGTGTTTGTTGTTGTGAACAAACAAAGGTGTGAACTTATTTAAAATGCTTTGTGCTAGAGGAAGTTAATAAAAGCATTGGTGATGATGAGGATAAAAAGTACAAAAGAATGAGAGGGATAAAAACTGTCAGGAAAATTTGTTGATGTAAGGCTCTTTTTACTTTTTCAACTAGATATTGCAAAACATGTGACTGTTCTGACATTTTGGCTCTTCTTAAGTGGCAGAATTACTTTCTAAATGTTACTCATTGGCTGCACATTGCTCAGCTATTTCCACCTCCTTGCTGAAGAAGTACACTTGGCTGTTAGGGGTCTTGCGGTAATAGAGATAGGGGCGGGGTTCTTCACTTGTGCAGGTGCTTTTCTCAGTGACAGCAGCACAGGGGAGCAGTTCCAATGACAAATATGAGCAACAATGCTGAGCAAAATGCTCTCACAGCTGTATCCAGCTTCCAACACGCTTGCACCTTGGTGCACAAATTGGGCCTGTCCCAGAGTGAAGCAGCTCTCTACACTTCTGCATGTTGAAAGAGCTCAGAGGCCCTGCTTGCTTTCACTTTCCCTGACATCAGAGCAGCCTGATTTCATAGCCAAGCTATGGTTTTGTTTGTTTGCCTTATTATTATTACTTTGAATGTCCTGAATACCGATTTTTGTAAAGGAGCACTTAACAGTTCTTCAAACCCCCACTCCATGAATTCAGCTTGCTCATCCCTCAGTGCTGATGCTGACTGGCAGAGCAGCCTCCTGCCATCATGGTGTCTGAAGTTAGTCTTGGCAGGAGTTGTTATAAATTCTTAAGTGAAAATGCAGCATGTAAGCTTCTGAAGAAGCGCTAAAGGCATACTGAAAAATGTCATGCCCAGATTAAAAGGAAGTTGTGCAACCCCATGTACCAACAAGTGGAACCCCACTGGGAATCACCAAGAAAAAAACATTGGCAATGTTATTGTGGAATCTACCATGATTGTTGCCTGTGGGAACCCAGGGCACAGGGAATATTTCTTCGTCTGCTCTGAGGGCTCCTGAACCCCAGAGAAGCACTGACTTTGACCCTCATTCATGGAGAAAGCTTCCAAGACTCGAAGATAGGCTAGAGTCCACAAAAGTGTGAAATAGATTATAGAAAGTAGTATAGCATGTCACTTGGGTGAGAAATTTAGCTTTTGGGATTTTTAGTATGTTGCAGATGGGAACAAGATGGAGGTTTTAGGGCAGAGGCAGGTTCTTCTTCTTCAACTTCTTCTTCATGGGCTTGGGTGATGTCTTGGAATTGGAAAGAAAAGTCTGCATTTCAGGCTTTGAGGGATCAGTTATTGGGTTAAAAGGGAAAATAATCTAAGTGTCATTTCTTAATTGGGTAGTTTAGTCTTAAAAGACCTTGTAACAAGTGATTGTTGGCCAAACTGCTCCAGGAAGGTTTCCCCCCGACAGGGGAACCCCCAGGGAGGAGCCCAACCTGAGGCCCAGAAACTGATAGTTGCCTAAGCCTAAATGCGAAACCTTTGAAAAAATAGGCTGGTGTTACAGAAATTATAAGACTATATGGGAATTATAAATATCAGAGGTGGGGAAAAAAAGTTTATTTAGTAAGCAGAACAGAGTTTCTCAGCTTCTTTAATCAAAGAGTCGTGTTAGAAACTCAGCAGTCTGTGAAATTTATAAGTCTAGTTTGATGGCATTGGCATAAATTAATGTTGGCTGGGTTTTTTAACATATTTTTAATATTTAAATAGTTTTGTTTATGACATTCGAAATCTTTTTTTTTCATGAGACAACTGGAAAAAATATAAATTGCGAAGTGTAAATAAATTTGAGGATAATTTTCAGACCAAGCTGAAACTGTCCTATGTAAAAGTTGAGAAATGAGAGTGCAAGTACTTGAAACGTGGGCAGAGGATGCTGGAATGATGAATGTGGGTTTGAAGTGCTGTTCATAAGTGTGTGTGTGAAATTGTGTTTTGCAAGAAATATAATATGCTTTCCATTTTTCACTGAATTCGTTCATTCATTCATTCATTTTATGAATACTTGAGGGTGGAAGAGTGTAAGAGAGCAGTGATGGTTGTTTGGGGTCTCCTATGTCCTTCAGCCAGACAAATCTTTTCAGTGTGGTTTAGTTTCACAATCCAGTAACAATGTCCCACTCACAGCTTATCTTTTTTCTGATGTTTCAGATAATCAGAGTGGTTTGTGTTTACAGTGTAAGCAGAACTAAATAGACACTATGCAACACAATGAGGGATTGAGAAGAGTGCTGCTACAGTGGGCACAAGACATAACACTAGGACACCTCTAGCCATCATTTTGTGGTTAAAAATCACACAAATTTTTCTGGAAAGGTGCTCCAAAAAATGAAACTTCCAACACTGGCGCTATAGGAGAGTCCATCATCACTGTTGAAGTAGCAGTATTTTTCTGAGGGAGTTTGTAGTCTATCAATTAGAATGTTATTGAATCAATAAGAATTAGCCTTTATTTGTCTTGAAGAGAGATTTTGTCTTTATAGCTGAACAATGAATAGATTACTGTGAATAGCAGAAGTGGTATCTTATATGTATTTGAATTAAACAAGCTTGTGGGACCATAAGCAGACCATCTACCCGCTGTAGCTTTTGCAACTGTTTCTCCTTGACTATGGAAAGTGTCTGTCTTTGACTCATGAGGCCTGAATCATCCACCATTCTCATAACACCAAACTTTAGGTTAAATCTCTAGTAGCTATTAGTCAGTCATAGGACTATGGTATGGGTTTAGAAGAGTAATGAAGAACATTTGTATTTATAGAATGGTTTGGGTTGGAAAGGACTTCAGGGATCATCTAATTGTAACTCCCCACTTCCACTAGACCACGTTGCTCAGAGTCCCATCCAACTTGGACTTCAACTCTTCCAAGAATGGGAGAACCACAGCTTTTCTGAACAACCTGTGCCATTGTTACACCACCTTCACAGTAAGGAATTTCTTCCTAATTTCTAGTCTAAACTTTTCAATTTGAAGCCATTCCCATGTGTCCTGTCACTACAGGCCATTGTAAAAAGTCCCTCTCCGGCTCTCTTGTAGGTCCTCTTTAGGTACTGAAAGGATAAGTAATGGGTGAAAGAAAAGTGTTTCTAATACTTTATTTGAAAACCTTCTGGAGACCTTGAGAGATCATTCTAGAAGTAAGAGGGTCAAAGACCACAGCAGTACTACTACAGTGCAATATCAACCAGTTTGTAAGTTTGTATGTTTCACATTTGTTCTTAAACAATGGTGATGGTGGTGGACTGAAGACTACAAAGGTTAAAATTTTGCCACAGAGCAGCAAGAACAGGGGTGAACATCAGTTACCTCTCAGTTCTCCAACAGTATAAATCAGCTTCATTTTGAGGTTTTCTAATCCCATTCAGGATTTAAATATCTCTATGGAGAATGTTTCCAGTTGGCAGCAGTATCTACTGATGCTGATATCGTTAATAATGCTGTTGATGGTTAAAAAGATATGTGTGCTAACAAAGGTCTGCTCCAGGGGTCATGGGAAAAATTCCAGAAAATTTATATTTGGGTGAATTTTTGATGTTAATCAAAAACATGTGCCTTTCAAACCCTTACATGTGGGGTGTTCAGGACATTCAGATCTGATAAATTTTATTATCTTTTGAGGACTTCCATTTAGAGGAGGTACTGTAGAAGAAAAATTAGAAAGCGTGGATTATAGTTACTTCCAGCTCTGCTGGTCCTTGTTTTAATAAATAATCAGTCCTCTGAACACTTAAAAATATGGTAAGAAATTAACTGATGCACTGACGAAACAGTTAAAAAAACTTTTAAAAGGGGTCCTTTTTTATGTAAGGATGTGGTGGTTTTTTGTTCCAATACATAAAACAGAACCTGGACAGTACTGACCATGTACTGACAGCCATCTTCAATCCTGTCTAAGATGCAGTTCAACTGCCACAGAAAAGTAAAATATTTTTCTTCTCTTTTTTAAAATTTTTCCTCTCAAATCAGCAACGTCACTCTGACCCCCAGGGTTACTATTCCTACTAATATGGTGAGAAGAACAAATTTGGTAACATACAAGGATGGAGAAGTTAATAGTCTGTCCTGGACAAAGGGAGAGAAAGAAATACCTCGGGCTTTGAAGCATCCATTCCCCTAGAGGAACAATTTTTTATACGGCTCATAAAAAGAGAGTAGTACCATCCAAAAAGTGCTACTGGTCTTACGGAGTTTTAAGGGGTTTCTGAAACAGAGACAGAAAACCAGGGAGAATTCAGAAAGGGCGATTTTGAAGCTGCAACTCTTGATATAAACAAGTTGGAGGAGAAGGCTTGGGCTGAACTTGATCTTACTGTAAATATCTTCGATCATGCACCCAAACTTCAGAAAAAAACTGTGGCCTGACTTAGCTTAGCGTGTTGACAAAGTTTTAAAAAGGAGGTGAAAGGTAATTGCTCACAGATGGCACAGTGATCTGTGATAACTGGAATTGTAGTACTTGCTTCACGGAAAAAAAAAAAATCTCAAGTCTCTTTAAATGTAAGGTTTCTGATAATTCACAGAGAACTAAATGCTTCCCAGAAACAAACTACAAATTGTTTAAAGTCTTGAATTCAAGTTAAATTCCATACTTCCACACGACACTTCTGGTGATTGTTGACTTAAACCCGTTAAACATTTAAATTAAGCCCTTGGAAACAATCCCAGATAATACCACATATTAATGCACCCCAAGACCACTGTTGTAGCTCACTTCAAGGTGGAAGGAGAAAGAAGATATGGGGATACTCTGGAAATAAGGCTTTCTTAATGCTTTTTTCCTGAAGAGGAATTCTGCTGGTTTTAACCCAGAGACTCAAAGTGACTTATTTGCACGGCATAATATTGGTGGCTGGGGGTGGTCAGACCTTGGAGGGCTACTTTGAGTGACTCTTCAGGAAGCTGCTTTGAATAGTGGAGATGGTGATGGTCCATGGTCATGAAAGGGAACATTCAGTGCTACAACTCCTTGGCATTTTCACCTTGCTGCCTCTCTGGCCAACAGCCTCACAGTTCTGGGCCATTGCATCCAAATCTGCTGCCTCTCAAAACAACAGATACTGCACAAAGCGTAGATGGTGCTGGCTATCCTGTGATGTATGAAGTAAGAGCGTTGACATAAAATTGCTACAGGACTTGTGATTTATAGCTGTAGGCACTTAATAATGCCTAAAGCATTTTGTGAATTAGGTGGAAAAAATAAACCAACAACTTGCATTTTGCAGAGTGGGCAAAACTGCTTCAACAACAAATGGTTTCAGAGCTTATTAAGAGAGAAAACTGCAACTTAAAGGGACAAGCAAGTGGAGAAAAGAGTGAGTGGGAAATAATGTCTCTGTCTATCTTTAAACAAAATAAAGTGATAGTGGGAGTAAAAAACGAGTAAATAAATAAAATGTCATGAGAAGGATCCGACTTCTTATAAGTAACGCCTACAAATCATGTGTTTGATCTCTTCTGCATATCTGAAATCATTAATAAAATGTTGTAATTCAAAAGTACTAGGATTAAAAAAAAACCCCAACTAATAAAGCATAGTTTAAATCTCATAGTTTAAAACTCTGGACTGGAGGGAGAAAATTTATCCTTCCAACTTTTAATTGCTTCCTCTCCCCATCATTACATTCTCAACATATGATTGCAAATGCAGAATGAATATGTTCAGCTTTTAAAAAACAAGGCTCAATCAATCCTGTGCAGAAGCACCTACTGCTGTGTGCTAACAGGAAAATGTCTTCTGTCAGGCATTTAGGAAATAGTCCTGAACTAGAGAGCCTACACAAAATCTAAATATTTCATCTGATTTCTGTCTGATGGACAAGACCTCACCCAGACCTCTTTTTAATCTGTTTTGATTCTCTTTCCTCTAGATTATTTTTTAGACTAGCATCTTCTTGAGAGTTATTGGTCTGTCTGCATGAACCTTATAAATTTTTGCAGGGCTTTGTAGTTCATTTTTGTGAAAACTCATATCAATCCAAAATGTGACTCAATATAGTTGAGCCTTTGGCTTTGCACTGCCTTGCTGCTAATCTCAACATTTATTCTTGGAGCCTCCTAGGTTCAGTTGGCATCACGGAGTTAAGCTCTACACTCAGCCTGAGTAGAAAAAGGAATTTTGTAAAAAATACCTATTTGTTTGTAAGCTGCTTTAATGCTTTGGTAGATGCATGCCCTTTTAAAATTAGTGAATTAGCATGAATTTTCATTCTGTGATAATTTTATTTAGGGCTTTATTATTTCTCTGAAGTGCAGAAATCTGTCTGCTTTTCTGAAAAGTTTAAGTCATTTTATAGAATAGTACAATAGAACAAGAATAATTTACTGTACATATGTGCATATTTGTAGTTTACAGTAACTTTTATTATCTGAATTCATGGATGAAGTCATTAATGTTTGAGGATATAATTGAGAAATCTCTCAGGAATTTCACACATTCAGAATTAAATCATCACTCCATTTCTTTAGTTCCTAATTTAGTGTACATTCCAGCTTTTTAATAGCACCTAGTATTTGTGCCATGGACTGAACAGAAATTTTAGGGGATTCAGAAGGAAATTTCTGCCTTGGCAATGTTGCTTCTTATAATTTCTATCCCACTGCTAGAGGGGAAAGAGGAATCATCTATTTCTATAGAAAGGCAGCCTTTCCAGGTCATTTCCAGTTCAATGCACAGGCCACTGTTGAAATTACAGCCCTAAAGATTCTTTATATACAAAAGCTACTGTGGTTTATATTCTGGCGTGCAAGGGGATGTCCAGAGCCTCCTACTAACCAATCCTAATTTGGTCAGTGTACAAGCAGTAGGAGAAACTATTTTAAAAAAAGGATGTGACATACAAGTCAGAAAGAGAGGAGAGTGATGGATGAGCTATCTTCTTCACTTTCAAAATGAGCTGGCATTTGGTTGCTGCAAAATGAGGTGCAACTATCTTCTGTTTCACTCCCTACTACTCCTAGGTTTTCAGTTGTTTGCCCTTTGTCTGCCTGTGCCAGTGGATTCAGCAGGGTGGTGCTCCCAATTAAAAACCAGCACTGAGACATAGAGGCAATTCCTGGATCAAGGCAGTGAATGCACAGCCTCAGCTCTCTACACCAGGGGCTGTAAAACAGGAGAGAGCTTCCACGTAAAATACAAACAATATAATAAATCAAAATGCAATGCTGCTCAGTGGTATTCCTCACTATCTCCTACTGGCTTTCTAGTTATCTGGAACCTCCTTCTGCTGTCACTGACAAGAAGGAATTTTGCCTGTGGCATTGGTAGGAGACAGTTTGCTTCCTTTCTGGTGTGGAAATCAGTCCAACAGTATTTTGAGTTTTCTATAGTGCTTTGTCCTGAAAATGCCCTTGAGCATTTCACAAATTATGAATGCAGTCACAGCTTTGCCACAGGCCTTGGGCAAAGCACAGCCCATTGTTTTTGTTAACTCCAAAACAACTCAAGCTGAGAGTTACAAACTGGTGCTTAGGTTCCTTCTAGCACCCAATAAACACTGCCTGGGAAAAACTGGATGCCTTGAGAGATTTAGGAACCAGAATGGTCAACAGAGAGTCACTTGTTTGGCATAATAGGACTATGCAATGCACTGCTGTGTTACAAGTTAAAACCTACCCCTTCCATCCATACAACTCCACAAAGACTAAAGACTCACTCCTGGGAATTGCAGCCCACAATATCTTCTTTTCAAGGCAGCTTGCCTGCAGTCTGTCAGCCAATAAAGAGAGAATCCGTTTCCTCTCAAGTGCAGCTTGGTATCTTTTGCAGTAGGGTAATGTCAGTGGCTAGAACACTGATCTAAGACAGAGGAGACAGCAGCTGATTCTTGTCTTCGCCTGACTGGTGAAGACACTCACATCTTGCAAAAGTGAGCATTCCATATGGTATTGACTAGTGAGAACTCCATATGGCTGGAGCTTTCTTTTTCCTGAAGCTGTTGCACTTAAGGGGAATATGTTGCAGATTCACTGGCCCAGTGAGGGGAAACGTGATACTCGGCATAATTTTTGGATTCTTATGAGGGAAAAGGAAAGGACTGGGTTTAGGATTCTGTTTTGGAGAGGGTCTGCATTTGACATAAACCAGCCATGAAGTATGCACTGACTTTGGAGCAAGACCTGGAACTTGGAACATTGTCTTGCCTAATTTATTGTCATCATTACCTAGAGAAACAAAATTCTAATTTTTCTCCACAGGCAGCATTAAAATTAGTGTACTCTGCAGTGTGTTATGTATTTGGGGGTCTTCTGAGAATTAGCCTTTCCAGGGAGATGGGCCTGGTGGAGATCATGGATTTAAGGACTACAGTTTTGGCATGATCGATGTTTAGGCATGAAGCATCTCATTTGAATGTGTATCTAAGCAAACAAAGTTTGATCTTACTTCAGAACTCAAACCTAGGTGTTTCAAGCCTCTGACCTCTGACAAGCATGAGGTCATGAGCAATATTGCTGTTCCTGTTGTTCCTATTCACTGTTGAAATGTTACTTCCCCGGTAGGATTTGCAGATTCTTAGCTATTAGGGCACCATTAAACAGGAGGCAGGATATTGTATCTCTTTGCTTTAGGGGTGCAAACATTATAGATATTTGTGTGGAAGGCATAGTGGGCTGTCCCATCTTTAAAATTGTTGTGGTCCTAATTAACGCTTATATTCAAAAGACACTACAAGAAAACAACATAACAAAAACTGCACGTGGCCTCTGGTCCCCTCACATCATGTTGGGCAGTGATTCAGCACTGACTCAGACCTTTCTACTGAGTCAGTTGGACTATTTCCTGCTGCAGGAAAGAACCTCAGGAAATGGGAACCCTACAATTCCAGGCACAAAGTAGTGGCCTTGGTTCCCCTTTGTGCTTTCGCAGAAGGTCCCATTAACGTTAATTAAGGCTAGGGACAAAGCAGCTATGAAACAGTTCAGCAAAATGCTACTCTTTGTTGGTTTTGATGCCTGCTTTGGAGTTTTTTTTTTCTGGTGGATTTTTTGATGATCACGTGGTTTTTCTATAAGCTATTGCCAAAGGAAGAGATGATAGTGCTTGTAGATCAATTTGAAATATGAGTGTCTGCAAAGCAGTCACTGAACTGCACAAAGAGGGGGTGAGCTTATGTATCCATGGCTAAGGGATTTGGCTGATTCTGGGCAGTTTTAAAATACTTGGGAGGCAGGACAGCAGCTTAACAGAGCCCTGTGCTTCTCTCCTGGCCCCAGGATCATTATAAAACTCTGCACAGGGACATGGTACTGCATTCCTCTCTCACACACACTTTGTCGGGCGAGGTGCTTTTCTAGGAGCCCAGAAGTTTTCTTTGAGTCATCTAATTTCTATATAAGGCTACTGTTTAAAATCTGACATCTCATACTATTTATTTCCTTCAGAAGCTGAATCTTCAAAAGTGAGCCTTGCTTACCTGCTTGAGAAAAACACAGCTTTGTAAGCACCTACTCACAGGAAATTTAATCCTGAGTAAATCCAGACATCTGCCCAAGCTCTAGCTCAAGCCTTAAAGCTCCTAAGAGATGCAGGATTTCAGACAGATCCTGGGTCTGGTGTTTTTTGCTGACTCTGTCCAGAAAGCTCCACCTGCATCTTGATGCCAGGAGGTTTTCATTCTGACTGCACATCATTTATGAGAGTTCCAGTACTCAAGCAGGAGCTTGGTGCATATTTTGGAGGGGGCAGGCATCTAAGCATGAGATGTTTTACTTACATGCTACTATGTCCCTATGTTCATTGTTTATTTGATCTACCCCCCCCGTCGCTGTAGGCTCTTAGTTGCATAATAATTAGCATTGACTCCATGATTGCAGAAGGTTGATTAATTGTTTTATTAATATTATCTTATACTATATTATATTTATTAAGAAACTTAGTAACTCTTACAGCTAGTCTGATACAGTTTTGACCTAATTGGTCAATCTATCTAAACACTATCTAGTGTCTAATTAAGAAATCACCCTTTGGTAAACAAATCTCCATGACATATTCTACATGTGTACAACAGCAGGTGTAAGTGCAGGTAAGAATTGTTTCTCATTCTTTCCTCTGATCTTCTCACAGCCTTCTTTGGGAAAACGCCTGGGAAAGTCTGTGCCTGCTCCCTGTGGTTAGAGAGTTGTTGTTACACCCCCCAACTCGATACATCTGCTTAGAGCAGGTAAATAGGAGACAGAACTTTTGCCAAATGATTTCACATGTGACTCTCAGAACATGTGACATAAGTCCTTCCAGTACCTCAGACTGTCATCTGCTTTCCTGAATGCTCTGCTATTATCACACCTAGTTTCCATTTCAAATTTTTCAGTCTGAATTGAAAGTTCTTTTAGAAAGAGACCATCTTTTCTGTGTTTTACACTTGATACACAGTGAATGTCTATCCTCAGATCTTAACTAGCAGCAGTGCTAATTGTCCACAGGCATATCCTGAGGGCATAAATGCCACTGAGCTTCAGATCATTTGCCTTTGAAATTTTCTTTAATAGTAACAGAAAGCACTCTACCTTTTGGAGGAACAAATTCACTTTCTAGGATCACTGTTAAAAAATATGTGCCAGAGGATAAATAGTTGGAATTTCGTGTTGCCAACAGTCATTCTAAGCTGCCGGTTCTGGTTAGCACATGTAAATGCAGGAGAGCACTCTGCAGTTCCAGTGCCTTTCCTTGATGGCTTGTCATTTTCTGTAGCAAGTCAGCCTGGCTACTTCACTTTCTCTGCAGTCTTATCTTAAGGAGCTGTTGATGCATCACCAGTGATAACCTCAGCACCATTCCAGGGAAGAGCTGTCAAGATTTTGTTTTCTGACTAACTGCAACTTCGGGGCATTTTACAGAACTTTCGTGTGTATTTTCCTGATTAGCATCAGGGTTCACAGTGAGTCATTCACCAGTGCAGCCACTTAATAAGCTTTTCCTGGGTCCGCCTTAGTGTTAGTCAGAAAAGCATGAGTGCAGTGCAGCTAGTCACCTTATCTGAGAAATTATCACCTTATACTTTGAATAAAGGATTAGTTTTGATTTGTCTGTGCAAAATGAATATCTGTCGTACATAGTCTGTGGCATTTTGAAGTGATAAAATTTTACTACTCTTTTTTTCTGGTCCGCTTGCATGGTTTCACCCTGTTTTACAAAAAGAAAAAAAAAACATAGAATAGCCATCTGAAATTGAAGAATATAAATGGCCTACTGTGCTGTCTTTATGGTAAAGATATTAACTGTTTAGTATTTCTTATTCTCCAGTGCTTTCCAGACTTAACATCTTACTGCAGCTTTGCTTTATTTTCCCAGTGTGTTCCAAATACCTTTGTGAAGTGTGCTGGGGGACTAATTCTTCATGCTTCTCAAATACTCTAATTTTGTCTTGAATACTCCCATGTTTTCAGGCTAATGAATCTTTTTTCCACTGATCTCTTTGTTCTTTCTCTAGTTTCTATTGTCAATGTTGTGAAAATGTGGTGTTCTCTGAATAGAGTTTGAGGCATAGAGTTGAAGCAGAATGTGAGTGTAAGTTTTTTGGCAGTGTTTCTACTTCCTTGAACACAACTTTTTTTTTTTTTAGATAAGGAACGATAGACTAAAACCCTACATTGTGCCTAATCTGCAGCAGTGTCATGAAAACTGACCTGTAGATGCCATGTAAGGTTTCAACATAATCTTGATTGGTCTTATATAAAAATAAAGTGCAATTAGATGCCAGTTATGGCAAAACTGAAGAGTTGCACAGAAAACCAAAACAGTGTCATATAGTGCAAACAAACTGAAAAAGTATTAAAAATAGCATAAGAAAGACTGCAAGGCTGTTGAGATTTGAATTGGACAGATATTCAAAGACATGAAAGTCATGTGTCTATTGTGCAAATTTTAGAGGCTAAAACCTATCCTCATCCAAGAGTGCCTGTTAGCAGATAATTATTTCTCAATACCCACATGTATTTTCTGAAGCCCATAAAAAACAATACAAGAACTTATGAGCAAGATAATTTTGATAAACATTTTTAAATTGAAGCCTTGGTTAAATACAAAAGGATTAAACCTGTTCCTTTTGTCCTATAAAAATGGTATCTTATGGTTTTACTGCCAAAGAATGAAGTGTTCTGCAGTTAAGCTGACACAAATTTATTTTGCAAACCTTAAGTTCCTGCTTCTGATTTTTTAAAAGAAAAACCTCAATTTAACAACTATTAGTATAAAGTGTTAATGGAAGAAGGTGAGCATGTAAGAGAAGAAACAGCAGCTTACTCAAGCTTAAGCTGTCTTTAACAAGCCAATGAGAAAGATGGGGTATGTGTTCTGTGCACCTAGGCTTAGCCTGTAATTTATCTGCCTTTTCTCACTTAGGCTGAATATTAATAATGTTAGCTATGTAATTTGCCATAAAATAATAAACTTGGAGCTGGAGCCTGAGATATTATTAGCTATGCATTACTTTTTCTTTCTGTTAATGCTTCCCAGACTCTCCCCTGCCTACATCCTCATTAGTCAAGACTGCAAGAAAATTAATGGCAACTTGCATTTTCCATGCACTTTCCTGCACAACTCTCTTTGCTTACTTCAGAATTCTCAAATGACTTCAGTACAAGTAAATCTGCCATTTCTCTATTTATTTAACATTGGTTTGCTGAGTTGTGGGTGGAATGAATGGTATCAAAATGTGTAGCTTGTGGTGGTTGGAGGCATTTTCATTCTATTTTCCTGGTTTTATGACACTTGCTTTTTTTGTTTGTTTGTTTGTTTTGCTTGAAGCAAATGTGAATAGTCCTAAACTTCTGAGTTATTTGCTAATTAAGCAGATGTTCCATTTTTAGTATACTTAAGAATCATTTAGAGCTTTTTTAGGTTTTAATTATGTTTCAGGAGTTGTATGCTTGGACAGAAATTAAGGACAGAGTGAGGAAAGAACTGCTCCACAGTTTCTGTTAACATTTCTTAAGAGTGTAGATTTTTCCTTTTCATAAGGGCCAGTGTGGAATGCAAATTGCAAAAGTACAAGACCAATTGCTTACATGCTGTGCCACAGTGAATTTCTAACCTAGGTATTCTTCATGGGGACATAGCTGGGAATAGCTAACAGAGTTGCCAGTCCTAAATGAATGGCAATGCTGCTCCAGAATTCACTCCTGAGGCAGCAGCAGTTCTCCACAGAGCATTTTTAAGCAAACCAGTGTACAAGTTTCTGTTTTGACTCAGCAGTCCAAGAAGGAGTGAGCAGAGTGTGGGAGCCTCAGTAGCTGTCTCGAACTGAAACAATGCTGTACATGAATCAGAGCTGTTAGAAGCATTGTTATGCTGGAAATGTATCAGAGAAACAAGGGATTAAATGACTGGGACAGATCTTTTCAGACAGCATTCCTGTTGGTGATTAGGCCTTCTTGGAAAATCTTCTGACCAACTCCACTTATCGGGAAGCAAAGTGTAGAAAAGGAATTGTTGAAGAAGATGGATGGGATTTCTATTAATACCATCCTAATAATTTCCTTTCCATATTACGTGCTCTGAGGCAATGCCATCAAGTGTTCAGAAAAGGTAGAAAAGTCCATGTAGGCATGTAGACAGAACATTCTGGTTTTTTGTTTTTTTTTTTTTTTTTTTCCCAAAACACAGGTATTTAAAAGTGACAAATTTTAGGTAGTTCTGCCGAGTTGTCAGGTCATCAGAGAAGTACAGTGAGGAACTGGAGCAGGAATAGAAGAATGAAGTGGAATCTCAAGAGGAATGAAAAGGACATTAGACATCTTAGACATCAATAGAAGTGAGCTGTTCAGCAGCAGGGATGGAGAGGACAAGCAGCTTTTAGCAATGCAAATAATGAGGTAGGAGGGCTCTGCTGAAAGCCAGATAGATCTGAGAAAGTGCCCTGTTTAGACGAATGTGTGTTGGTACTCAGTTAAGAGCTCTTTGATTGTTAGAAATGGTGCAGATCATGTCTGGAGTTTTCACTTCTAGCTTCAAAGGATATTCTTCTTGGCACAGATGAAAAAGAGCTTTATTTTCAAAACAAACCAAAACAGACTTTGTAGTAAAAGAAACGACAATTTGCTTATTTACTAAGAAGACATACATAAATCTATTCAATTTGAAAATGGAGATAGCCTCCTGACTATACTATACAGGCCACCTATTGCTGTCTTAATTGCTGCTACCAATCAGCTTAACTGGGAAATTAACTGTTGATTTGCACAGCTGATATTCCTAATACACTTGCATAAATAAACACACACCCTTGAGTGATTTTTTCAAAAAAGATGTCAGAAAAATATCTAGCCATTTTGTCTAGTGGTTTTGATTAACTCTACAAAAAGAAAAGAACCCTCTCCAAACAAAAAGTGAAGTTGGACTAACTCATTAAAGGAAATTACTTCGGGGTATAGGATTGACAAACACAGGAAGACCTTAAATTTTCATAGTTCACCTAAACTGCTTTTTCACTGGCTGTTACTGTTTTTAGGCTTGAGCAAAGTCTCTATAGCTCTCACCTGCTTCTTCTAGGAATTGATGGTTACTCAGACAAAGCCACCCACCCAGCTGAGCAATCTGACCATGTGCTCCCTTCCAGAGGTTGTTCTTACTGCCATTTGTCTATCACTCAGACTTGCTTTAATCAAAGGGGGTTATCTCATTCCTAAATTGTTGGAGTATGGCTGCAGGCTTGGAGGAAGGTGGACAGCACTTTTTTTAGTCCCAGTAGAGTACAAATACAGAGCATCATTCCTATTCCCATGTGCAAAAGTAGTGTGTGCACAGGGAAATGAAAAAGACTGGTGAGAATGAAGGTTAAGTGTTTCTGTAGCTTGCATTTAAACTAGCTGCTCTTTTTTTTGTGCATTTCTGAGACAATGTAAACAAAGTGCTAGACTGGGGACACAAGACATGATTCAGGACTTTCTAGTGTCTGTAGAGGATTAGACAGGTTGCTCAAAAGACTGAAGTCTTGGTCAGTGAGGCTCAGTAGGAGGATTTACATGCTGATACAAAAGGGACAGTGTTGCTTGCTGTAGTCTCAGGACTGAAAAAGTAAACTGGTCACCGAACTTGTTTGGGATGTGTGAACATGGTAGCAATGTGGGAGAATTTTGGGAATTGCAGACTTATTTGAAATGTGTGTTGAAAGGAAAACACTACCCTCAGAAGCTTAGATCTCATCTACTTCACTTTAATTGCACACAAGTATATCACTCTCATGGAGGGTTTGATGGTAGTTCTAAAAACACTAGATTACTGCACAAGGAAACTGGATTACAAGTTTCCACAGTAGGAATTCTGCTGCTGATGTTGGTATTTGTTCAAGTCCATCATTATTCAATTGAAGGGCTTGATGTTCCTGAAGAGAGACGAATTACTGCTTTGAAGAGCAGTGCTGGCAATGAAGAAAATATCAATGCTGCTGCTGGCTAATTATTTTCAAGTCATTGGTAGGGCTGTGTTATTACTGCAGAGAGTGAAATACAGTGTTGAAGATGTTCCATTTACTGATGAGAAGCTCTTCATTCTGACAAAGAACTGGCTTGCTGGCAGGCAAACTTGTCCTGCTGCTAAAAGAAAATTGGTAGTGCAGAGAGATTGTTTTTGAGACCTTCAAGAAGTCTAGAAACCATTTAAGAGATTTTCTCTAAGGCAAACTTGAAAAATAAAACCACAATAAAGAAGCCTGCTCCAATAAATAAAACAATAAACATCCCCATTAAAACCTACACTTGCAGGAGCTTTTTGAAAGTTGGAGACCCTTGACCACCAGTGGAAATTTTGGATCGTTTTAGGGTTTATTCTTCAACCTTAAATTTGAGTTTGATTTATTTTGAGGAATGTTCATTCTATGAGGACTGCAATATAAAATTTTTGTCATTTTGTGAGAGGGGAGGGCAAAAAAAGGAAAATGAGAATACAAAAAAAATAATATTGCAGGTAATATTTTAAGGGAGATATTGACAAAGGAGAAATAGAGCAGACAACAAAAAGGACCATAAGGATTAAAATGTTACATGATGAATGGTTCACAGGTTGAGAAAGTTTGAGGTAAAAGGAAGGGAAGTAACAGCAATTCAGAACAGTAGTGATAAGCTGGAGAACAGTCACACTTGTAGAGGATTTGTTATCATGTTGTGTAGTGGATTTTAACAGATTCTTTTTCTCCTAACACACACTGAAACTTTTTGTGTCTGGTTTTAAGCATGTGGCTGTGCCTGCCGGTGGGTATTTTTGCTGAGCTTTCTGGGTTCACTGAAGCACACAATAAAAATAAAACTTTCAAGGAAGCCCACACGTGGATCCGTATTTATTGTTATAACTCAGGAAAACTGAAGCACATGAAGAAAGGAGGTATTTTGCAAAACTCCTTGTAAAAGTGATCATTCTGGCTTACATATCATTTGCTGACTATCCCACTTCAACAAGAATTTGTAGAGTGGCATACTTTGACTAAACCACTATGCATTTATTCAAAGTGTTCAATTTGTGATAATATCAGGGCCTCCAAGTGTATGCAGAGGAATACCTTACCAGCACAAAACCCCAGAATTGCCCTTCGTTGAATTTTCATTACTTTCTCCATTCTTCATGCTTCACAGAACTTGTGCTGGCTTTAATGTCTAAACATATCTTTAAACATAATCAAACTTATGCTGGTATAAATGAAACTGCTAGAGAACAATAAATAACTATGGTTTAACTGTGGTTTCCTTGGCTAATTCAGTGCAATACCCCTTTTTGCTTCGAATGTGAGCATGGAAAGGAATTGTAGACCTCCTTTTGGTATGAGAGGAAAAATGGTTTGCCCATGATGGCATGGGCAGGTTGAGTATCTTTTGCTATTTTCCTAAGAACTATATATTCAGTAGGTAATTCACTGCTGAACCAGATTACCTTTATTATACTAACCCACACAACCAGGATGTCTTCTAGTGAGCCAAAATGTCTCTGTGATGTGGCTTGTTGCCCTTATGTAACTTACTATTTAAAACAGAAATGAAAAAATAATTTCCATGTATTTTTGCCATATTTATTGTCTTAAATGGTTGAAATTTGAAACCTAACTTATGCTTTTGTCCTTCATACTTTACTGCTTAGAATTTGAATTCATTTTATCAAGCTATGTTGGCTTTAATATTTAAGTGTATTGTATTATATGATTCTCTATTGCCAAAGGCTAAGCTTCTAGATTAATTGATAAATTGATAGATAAATAAATAGTGCACTTCTGGAATAAGATGTTATTCTGTCGCTCAGTTACATCGCAGTGTTCAAAATCGGAATTAATTGAAACAGCATAAATTTTACAATCCATTATCCAGCCTGTGGTAAAATGGAAACTTTGCCTACCATTACTAGTACATTGCTTTTCTACCATTATTTGGTTAAATAGAGTAATAAAAGTAGCAGAAATTGTTTCACGAATAATGCAATAAACTGTTTATAGATTACCATTATTTTTTATTTCTTGTGGGTCTTAGACCTAAGATTGACAACGTAATAAACAAATGTGGTTTCCTGTCATCACAGCATATACCTTCTCTATATCAGGTGGGTAGTTTCTGTCCTCTGGCTTCCAGGCATGCTGTTTGTGAGATGTTCCAGTGCTGGTCACAGCAACAGGGAAATGCCAACAACAAATCCACATCCTCCTTATTGCTATTACTGGGTCCATCAGATGCTCATGACGGCTGTACTGAGCTGTAAATTCACTGTCAGTTTCAGTCACCAGAGGGCACCTGAATGGTTTTCACACAAACCATCTTGCAAATGACAGAAATACAGACCAAGCTCTCTGTGGTGGGTGCAGACTGGGCATGTAACTGTAGCTTGTGATGCACCAAGATTTACATAAAAAGCAGAAGAGGAAGACACAAGTGAAGAGAAGTTGGTAGAAAGTAAAATCTTTAAGAATGTATCAGGAAGGCACTGATTTCCTAGCTAAAATTGATGGAGTGACATTATTTTTTTTTAATTAAAAATATGAGTCAGATTTATCTGCTGCAAGAAGGAAGTAGAGTTAGGTTTTGTAATATCTCCACTTGAGGATTTTTAATTTCTTGTCAGTCTACCTGTAAAAGCTCATACTGTGACTGTGTTTCTTCTCTGAAATGCCTTTAATAGCACAAGGTTCTGTGTTATGGAAGCCTTCTTAAGTTGATTGAAGATTTTTTTTCTTTTTTTGATCTAATTCCTGCTGAGAAATGTAATTAAGATCTTGAAGGTGATGTATACTTTGGTTTAAGTTAAAAGACATATTTACTTCTTCTTTTTTCCTAATAATTACTAGTCCCTTTCAGAGCGATTTCAGTCACATACCTATATGCCAAAAGACCAGTCAAAGTCATGGTTCACTCACATGTAATATTTTTTTCTTTACTAGAAATAGGGTTTTGGTTTCTCATTTATTTTAGTTTGCCAGAATGCAGGAAAATAAACTTTCTAACATCTGTGGGTTTATGGATTTCTTTAACAAACTGAAAAACAAGATCAGATTGTGGCCTTTGAGGTCAGCTCTGAGCAAAAGGGGATCCGAAGTGCACTGTCTGAGAAATACCCACTCCTGTCCATGTTTCTTGATTCACGTGTGTTCCAGAATGGTCTGTAATAACAGTTAAGCATAATGAGGGCTCCAGACCACATCAAATATGACAGTCAGCTAGTGGGGCTTCCTGCCTCTCTTGCTGCAGGGTATAAGCGAGAAACACAGCCACACTGCCTGTGCATGGCACACAAAGCTGAGGATTGGAAGAAATTTTACTCCAGCCTGCATGCAGCCAGTCAAACTCATCATCTAGTAATCCACCAACCACAGAACCATTTAGGCTGGAATAGACCCTAAAGACCATCGAGTCCAACTGTAAATCTTCCTAGACACTAAAATTTTTGGAGATGCTACCTCTTTGTGACTCACGGAAATCTGGAGCTCTCCTAACAAGCTGAAAGCTAGTATTCTTTTTTGCTAGACTTGACACAGGCAGACTTTTCAGTTTTGCTAAAAAAGAGGCCCTGGGTTTCTTGAGTTCTCTTTCTAAAATAATTTGTTCTGTACTGACTCTGAGTCTTAGAATAGCCACAAACAATGAGTGCAATGCAAACAAGTAAGGGAAATTAGAAATGTGTGAAATTTTCCCAGAGTTTCATGCTTAACAAAGGATGGTGGCAAAACAATTTTCAAAACCAAAACATCTATATAAGGCTCTCCCCACATCTGTTGCTATTTGAGACACCCCTGGGAAAGTGACCAACACTTTCTTTTTGAAGACCTTAGAAAGGGAATAACAGGTGAACATACTTAAAGTTATGCTCTATATAAATCAGTCATATGGCTTCAAGTTTTGTTGTACTTTTCCAATTATGCTTTCCACCTAATAGTCACTTTTTCCATTAAGGAAATGCTAGATTTTCCCTTTGGCAGCTCTGCCTAAATCATTTGGGATTCACATTTCTATTTTCCTAGTGTGACACATTCCGTTTCCAACCTTGATACTGAAACTTGGTTTGCATCTCTAATTGCTCCCTTATTTATGCTGTAACCCCAGGATATAAAAGATGAGATATGGAGCTGATAGCACAGAAATGAGTTGGAGTAACTCCACCAAATTTAGAGGGAACTCTTCTCAGTGATGTAAATGGACAATTTGTCCTTGACTTAAAAAACCTCAGGATGCTACCCAGTGAATTTATTTGGACTGACAGCAGTGTAAATGAAATTAAAATATGGCTAATTTTTATGACTGTGGAATAATAAAGAATGCACTGGAGTCACTAATTTTACAAATTTTACAAGGTGGATTGTGCAGGCAGGTAAACCATATGAGCTGTAAGAGAACATGACAGCTTAGGGTCTCAGACTTTTCCAAGTAATTCCTGGATTACTTTACTTTTCCTTGGAAAATGTGTGTTTCTCCAGTGGGAACTGGATTCTTAATGATGCTTCCCAAATGAACTAATTAGTTGCATTAGTATGTGTTCAACAAATTAAAAAAAAATCAATTTAAGGTAGTACCAAGGCTGGACTTGTTGATTTCTATGTTTGCAAGTTGCTGTTTCCAGCATATTGCAAAGTTATCTTGGGGAAGCTCTACCTGATTAAAATCCATCTCTTTATTGATTTTCTTCAGCCATGAGATTAAGTCTTGATTTCAAGTCCCAGTTTGTGAATTTCTGTGTTGTAAGTCTTGTCTAATTCATTTAGGCTTTACCACTGGCACATGTCATATCCCAAGTAAAATGTAGGGAGAGACATCAGGTTACATTTCTGGTCTTTGAGTCTGAAATCTGACCACAAAATTTGCTTAAAGTACTTGAAACTTCAACAAAAAAGTATGTTTTATATTTTTACCTCACGCCTCCATTTAATTTGGCTTGCTCATTATGGAGAAAGATTTTAATCAGAGAAGTTAGTGAACTGGCTAATCTGTCATTATTTTGCTTTTCATTACCCTCCAAGATCATTCCTGTGCAGTATATTTAACTAAAATGAGGATTTAGCATTCTAAGGCATCAGCTTGTAATGATTCATTATTTCTAATATATTCAGTTCATACCAGATAATTTAAAAGTAAATCCTTTTAACTAGTGGTCCCTCCAGTGGTCCTTATGTGAGCACTGTGCTCAGAAGGACTTCTGGAATCACAATCCATTACAATGTCTTGTGGAACTGGGATTTTGCCTTAAAAAGAAAAAGCAAATTATTTCTGTTTAATGAGGTCTGCTCTAAGTTCATTGACACCGAGTTCCCAACAATATATAACATCACTGTCAGTCCCTATATTAACTGCATATTATGCCATTAAATGTCCTGCTGTTTTTTATATAATAGGAATTTGTGCCTCTGGATTGCCTTTATTCAAATATTACAATGAAGTGATAGAAAATCAATGATGAATATTTGATTATATAAAAAAAATCTATATTCTCAAAAAAAAGTTATAAATGTAGGACTCAACATCAGGTTCTTAACATTTTCAAAATACTCATATATCATTGGATTTGTGCAATTTGGGATGCAGGGGGAATTATCCAGCAAAACTCTAGAATGATAAAATTACATGTCAAAGTCATCCCAGGGTCACACCTGTGCAACTGGAATGAATTTAGGGAGAACGTATGGCTCTAATTTTCCTTCCCTGGTTGGACATTTCCAAGATATTCAGAGATGAAATTCATCTTCAAAAGAAAAAAAGGAAAATACAAAAAATGTTTTCTTCTTTGAGATAGCATCATGGGAATTTGTTTTGAGGTATTAAGTTTTTCTGAATATTCAGCATTTTAAGCAGGTTCTGTAGCTAGCTCAAAGCCACTTTTAGTTAAGGTTTCTTGACATCAAATGTAGTAAATGGAGAAAGCTAGTTAGAGAATGGTTAAATTCTGTACCTGCTGGATACAGCAGATAGAATTGTTGCCTTGCTAAATGACCTCTCAGCTTAGAGTTTGCCTAAATCCTCCAGCTGTCTCTAACACAAGTAACCTGCCTTCGTTTGCTCTCCTCTTTCCCTTACTCAATGCCAGCACCACTTATCAGAGTAAAATCCGTAGCTATGTTAGATTTAATTAAGATAGTTTAAGTTCATAAATGACAAGCTTTTTGGTTTGGGGGGTATCCATTCCCCTCCTATGGAAGGGACAGTGAACTCCTATGGAGTATTTCTCCATAAAACCATAGGGGTTGAGGTATTTTACCCATGAAAAATGCCAGTATCTAGATGGCTCTGGCAACTAGATGGAATATGGGAACTGCCCATTCAGGTATTTTCTCCACATGAGATGGGAAAGGAACAGCCACTTATGCTTCCTGTGTCAGCTGTGTGACTCTTGTGTTTAACCACAACCAGCAACCAAGCCCCATGCAGCTGCTCGATCTCTCCCCCAACAATGAGATTACAGTGAGAACTGGAGGTGTAAAAGCTTAGAAACTTCTGGTATGAGACCAAGGCAGCTTAATAAAGAAAGCAAAAGCTGTGCATGGAAGCAAAGAAAAAGAAGGAATTAATTCACTACTTCCCATGGTCAGGCAGGTGTTCAGCCATCTCCAGGAGAGCAGGGCCCCATTATAGTTACTTGGGAAGACAAATGCCATCCACTCCAAATGTTCCACACTTCCACCTTCTCCCCACCATTTTCTATACTGATCATGATGTCATAAGGTCTGGAATATCCCTTTGGTCAGCCTGGGTCACCTGTCCCAGGTTTGTCTCCTCCCAGTTTCCCATGCACCCCCAGCCTCCTTGCCAGTGTGGCAGTACAAAAATAAGAAAAGGCCTTGGCTCTGCATGAGCCCTGCTCAGGAATAACAAAAACATCTCTGTATTGCCAGCTTTGTGTTCAGCACAAACCCAAAACATAAACTTGTACTAGACACTGTGAAAAAAATGAACTCTACCCCAGCGAAAATTTTATCTCTAGTGTTCTAGCCTCTTTTAAACCTCTCTTGTGGACAACACTCTTCATCTGGGTAAATCTAAGGACTCACTGGATAAAATTACAGAGTTTTCTTCAGCCCACATAATAGACCACTCACTCGGGAGACAGCATATCTGTCTTTAAAAAATGGATCTTGAATGACGTCTCATCCAAGTACCAGATAGTTATACCAATCTGCACTTCATTCATCTTGAAATTTGTTTCTTATTTCTGGTGTTGCCAGCAGAGCTTCACTAGAACCATTACATTCTATTAGTCAGGGGGTTTGCTTAACTGACATTATCCAAAATAGAAGTCTTTTGCTAAAAATAACTTTGGAGCAGCATTACTTACAGAATGGAAGTGTGAGCCAGCTACAAAAACAATTCCTTTAGCTCCTCAAAACATTTTAGAATCAAATTTAAAACTTGATTTTGAACCACAGATAATATATAATGTAAATATTAATTAGAGGAAAACTAATATCTTTGAATTAACTGTAACTAAAATGTTGAAAGCAATAGACATTTTATAAGTGAAGCTTTTCTGTTGTTGTTGTTTTTTAATTGTTACCTCTGGCCCTCTAACCTTCTCAGTAATCCAAATTAAATCATTCCCGAAAGACCTAATTAGGTCTTTTCCAATAAAACGTAGTACAAAAATGTCAAGAATAACTTCTGCAATAAGTTGGGTAAAGGACAAACACCCTTGTCAAAACAGGATACCTGGTCACAGCCACAGATCACTCAGCACTCTCCTTTCACACACATTGCTGCCCAGATTAGAGATAGCCAGGAAGTGCGTGTTGTTTACTTGGAAGCTGGCATGAGAATTGCACTGATGTTCCAGCTCGCCAGGATGGAGAGGGGATGTAATAAAGAATGCAGCAATCATCCACAACTTCCCTCCCTCATCCTCCACAACTTTTTTGCCATTAACTTAGTTTACATTTAACAATGGGGGGAAAAAATAGTCATGTCATCTTAATCTTTTCTTTGTAATGGGCTTCGGTTTTTCTATGCTTGCTTGGGTGGATTTTTTGTTGTTTGATGGTGTTTTTTTCTCCAGTTAAATTCTGCTTCTTTAGACAACTTTCCTCTGCCTCGTAAAATGTTGTTCTGGACATTGGTAAATCGGTGCTGCATTGTCAGGGGATCAGCATCCTGTGTTTGGAACTGGGTACAATGGCAGTTGACAATGTGTGTCCTCTGTGAAATTATGGCAAAATTCTATATGAATTGTTTCATATATCCTCACACATGGCCTGTGAATTTACTCTGTAGAAAATGCTGCAGGCAGAGAAAAACCAGCCCTACAATGGCCATGAAAATAACGTAGTCTATAGGGCTGGAAATCAAAGACTTTGAAAGGCAAAACTGCCCTTGATGGTCACTGCTGTGTGGTCTATTACTGTTCTGAGTTCTGGAAGCTCAAGGGGAGTACAACGCCCTGGGCAAGCAGCCTTCACAAACATTTTCTAACATCACAGAATTGGGCCTAAAAATAGTGTGCTTTTACCTCCTTGTGCTTCTGGGTTCTGTCTTTTTGATATGTCACCAAAATCACTCAACTGGGCATAAAAAAGTGTCAGAAACATTTTCTTAGTTGTTACATCTGCATGGAATAGACCCAAAAGTTTGATGGTAGATCTATATAAATACTTGGAGAGGTAGTAATTTTTCTACAGTGGTAACTTTAAACGAACTTTGAGGGAAAACCTGCCTCGTGTCAAAATGCCAGTAACAACAGCTCTGTGGACACAAATCCACAAAGCACACCTTTGTACTTTGAAAGACTAAAATTACTGAATCTTCCAGAAGCTGCCACAGAATGATGCAAATGACCTGATTACAAATTTTCAGCTCTGAGAGCCATGACTCGAGCAAGAAAATACTTTAAAAGCCTTCACTCCACTGTTTCACTGACTGGATTCCAGCAAGACTCATGACCCAAAGTCCTAGGGTAAGGCTTTCAAAAGAGTCTTTCAAAGAGTCAATGTCTTGTGATGGCAGCAGAAAAGAGTCTGCTTTTGAAATCACATCATCCTTCTATTTTGCCCAGAGTTAAATAACAGAGAGTTACTGCAATACTTAATTTCTAAGTTTCTGACACTATTAACATACAGAACCAGGGATGCTGTATGTCTAATATGTCATGTAAAGCTTCAGCAGAAGAGAAGATATTGAACTCAGAATGTTCAAAACCTGTTTTTTCTTTCATTTTCATCCCAGAATATTCAAGCATTAACTCTCTCTTTCATTCAGGAAACTCAAAAAAATTTAAAACTTTTCATATTTTGGGCTATAATTCGCAGGACCAAAATGTCTGTATAGAATTTGGTTTTCTTTGGGTGGAAAAATACTAACCCCAAACCCATTAAATCTATTAAAAAGCATTTATAGCAGAAAGTTGCCTTTATACCCTAAAACACTACTCATGACGAAATATATTCAAATCACCATGACACAATGAGTTCCGAGTTCAAATCATCTCTTGTGAAAATAAAAAGCTTCAAATGTGCAAGATACCCTGTGCAACAACAAATTCAGGTTGTTTGGTGCACATTCTTGGTTAGGCAAGCAAAGTGCCCTGGCAGCTTAATCTACATTAACATGGAAATACTGTAGAGGACAATCTCAAAGTCTAGTTTTAGCCTAGTTTTAGCCATCAAAGTAAGGCATTGGTGGGATTTCCCTACTTTGAACTTGTACATCAAGGGACATAAAGGAAAATAAGGGAATTTACATGTATTAACTATTCTCTAGTTTGAGTAAAACTGAAGATGGAATTTCAGAGCCAGCTCATATCACTATAAGTGTGTCTACACTAGAGATTTTTGTGCCTTGAAAAGGAATTCAGACTAACTGTGAGAACAGAATCTGATTCCTAAACTGGCAATCTAAGTACTTACTCTTTGTGCAGGAAACATGTAATTACTTCTCTTAGTCTGTGATTCAGACTATGGGATTCCATCAAACTGGCATAATAAAAATTGTTTGTATAAAGGCTTTTTTTTTTTATTATTTTTTTAGAGCTGATTTGAAGACAAATTTCTGAAAGTTTCTTTAGAATGTCTTATTTTTGAAGAGGTTAAAGTAAGTGAGATGTTTCATGTCCCCATTATTTGAAATGTAAGTGTTCTTGACTATATTACCAAGTATAACCTACTCAGGTTCTTCTTTCTACTTGAAAAGCTGTAAGGCATCTTAATGGGTGGATGAAATTTGGGGTTGCAGGATCAAAGTTAGAAAACGTTAGTTCTCTGCTTTCTGTCTTGATGAGATGATGGAAAAACAGGTACTTGGGAAGCATCAGGATCAGAAAATCACAAAACCATCCTCAAGCCACATTTTTTCACCAAGTAGAGAATATTTCCACTCAAATTCTGAAGTATTGTCGAGACAATAAATCGACTCTTTTTTGTATCACTGCAGAATTTTCTCCCTTAGTAAGGACACTAATGCCTGCCTTGATTTTTTTTGATGAGTTTGAGTTTCTTTGGTTTTATCTTTTAGTATAAAATCAAAACAGAATGAAATACCATAATGATTTCCACACAAGTACTACTTTTAGTTTTGTTTTATTCTGATAACAATGATTTATTTTTCTGCATGAGCATTTTATAGCTCCTTTTCAAAAAGCACAAATAGTATTTCCCTCCAAACCAGTTGTGTAAATTAACTTGAATAATGTGTAGGAAGGGAGCTTTTTTTGATAAATAAACCAAATAATTCTTCTCACAAAAAAAGTCTCTCTACTATCAATATATCCTACCTAATACCAAATAACAATTCCCGGAACAAGGAACACTGATTCTCTTATTTAATTAGAAGACTTGTTTCTCATGGGCACTTGTGCTGATTTATGAATACCTATTGTTCTTAATTTAACGACACATTCAGTTTTGCACAATGGAAGACATATATGCTCTGGCCTTGGTTCATTCAGTATACACACAAAACCTGAGCTTCTCTATGTTTTACTGTTAAGCACCCACCAGGTTCTTAATTCTAGAAACCCTCAAACTACACTAAATATAATTTTATCCCGTAATTTACCCAGGAATTCTGTGAAGAATGGAGGGAGAAGCATTTTATTGTTTAAGTTGCTGAATGCTATAAAGTCTAATGAAGAGAGGGGTTTGTTTCAAGTGTTTTAATCAGAGAAAATTTAAATAAGCATCTAAAAGTCAGAAGCAAAATTCTCTCATTATTAGCAATTACATAAACTTATTGAATGTATGAGTAACAGCAATTTTTCAGCATGATTTGAATTTATTTAAAATTCTTAGGTCTGTGACACAAAGTCTTCTAAAAATAAAGATGAGGTACTGGGATTAGGATTGTTCTTCATCCTCTCCTCCTCTCTTCTCGCTGTCCCCTGATCTCTTCTTCCCTCTCTTCTTCTCCTCATCTTCCCTCACTTTTACTCTGTCTCTGGTCCATACAGGTGAAGGTTTACAAAAATAAAAAGCCACTCTGAAGTAATGAATACACTTTGATTCTTTAAAAAAAAAGGTGGATTTTGGCAGTTGATGATGTATTTGCAGTAAGCTTTTATAATTCTAGATAATGAATGTCAGGATCAACTAACATATACCTATTTCTTCAAGGCAAATATAGATATTTTTAAGCTATGAAGAGGGAGAACAATAGTCATAAGATTATTAAAATATCTCAACTTAGTTTAAACTTTGGGGTAAAACATTTTTCAGGCAAAGTTGCAAGAAACCACAAAGCAAAAATAATTTTGAACCAGTATAGGCCTGGGTGCACCAATACAAATGTTTCTGATGCATCATATGCATAATCAAAGCCAGGTATGATTTATCTGTTAAAACACTCTTTAACTGCATTTTAGTGTTTCTGTCAACACAGATGTTTGATCTTCTTTGTGCGTACGATAGCTGTAAACCATGATTTTCTCTTTACCACCCTAGTTAGCCTGGGGCAAAACTAAGTGTCAAACTTGATCAAGTTCGAACTCATTCTCATTGGTTTTGATTACAACATCCACAACTGAAACTTAGAACCCTTCTGAGAGTAATGCCTGCTTCAGATTTCCCATTTGCCTGCTGGCACTGTGTTAATTGAGAAGTGATTTGTGGACTGGGCATCTGATAGTTAGAGCCATTTGGTCCTCTTAGATCCTCTCCATCTTTGTCTGAGTGGAAGCTTAGATCAAGTGATGAAATCAAGCTAGATCAGGAAAAATTACTAATGCTGATATTTCTGTGAAATATTAAAGAAATGTAACTTAGCAGAATAGGATCAGAGTCCCAGGGAAACCATCTACACATCTTGTGTCAATGTCATTCCTCATAGCTACATATCTCACCACTGGTGGGAAGACTGTAGAGCTTCCTGCAACTTACTGCGGGGTTTTCCTTTCCTGCTGTTAAAAATGCCCAATGCCCATCCTGAATCCTTCTTATGGAACTTTAGGTTCCATATTAGGCACAGGGAATGGATTTTCCTTCTTTTGTAGTAGCCTTCTGTATGTTTGACAGATTATCAACTCTGCCTTCTTCCCTACCCCACCCCCCTTCACTATTTATTGAATCTTTCCTTCAAGGTTGGGTTTTGAGAATCTCTTTTCCTTTTTCCCTCTCTTATTTTTCATGGCTCCTGAGCTGAAATTTGGGCCCAGGTCTACCACTTCACTCAGCACTCATATACCAGCAGCTGACAGAAAATGGGACTTGGCTTCCTATGTGTTGAAAATTGCTTTACATATGTCCCCTGGTATCATATTTAGCTTTTTTCTTCCAAACAACATGACACTGTTAACATGGCTTTTGAGGCACTATAAACCTCAAACCCTAAAGAATGAGCTACTCTTCCTATTACTATTATATAGTTATGCAGTTAATTAGTCTTACTTAACTGTATGTCCTCTTACATCCTATGTTTTTTAGGTAATTTCTCCAACTGGCAGGATCACTTTGGATCCTAATCCTGTCCTCCAAGGAACTCACAATTCGTCCTAGCTCCATGCCACTTGGAAATTTAATAAGCATTTTCCTGTAATATATATTGGCTATAAAAGAAAAAAAGAAGATTTTCCGTAGTTGTAAATTATTGATGACCTACCTCTTCATACCTCTTCAACTCTTGCTGGGTTTTTTCTATAATTGCTGGAATTTCACTTATTTAAAAAATGTTGCTAAACAGGATTTCTTGTGGGTGGCACATTGGTCTAGAATTCCAGAAGTCCTGAAATAGAAGTTCAGATTTTACATCACGTTTTTGTGAAAAGTACTGTATAACAGATTCTTAAATGGGGCAGGATTTTAATTCCATTTTCCTTTAACTGTCATTATCTGAACTATTCAAAATTGGAATTGGCTTTAGCTGAATCTTCTTATTTTTCAGTTTTCAAATGGACATCAGTTTCTTTGCATGGAAACTAAATGTAATAATTCCTATCCTCCACAAAGAACCATTTTAGGCATTTGCAGTATTGCAGTTTCAGCAGGGACTTTGCTATTAAATGTAATGTGGTGCAGGAGTAATAACTGTTACTAGAAAACACTCTAAAAATTCTCCCTGCATTTTGCTGATTATTCTTTCCAAAACAACAGCCTACCCATGAGTTATGATCCACTTCTCTGAGTGAATGCTGCTATTTGTTTTAGAAATCTACATGTATTTAAAACAAGCCTTAGCTCAGTTTGATTTACTGAGCATTTAAGCCCCAAAGGATGCATAGTCAATGCATTCCATTAAAGTACAGATACACACATCTACTGACAATGACCAGAATTTACTTCTTGCTTGTTACATTTACAGCACAGATCTGGGCATTTGGGCCTTTGGTTTCTGCTACTGACTGTGTGTGACTGTCAGTAAATTATTTAACCTTTCTGTACTCAAGTTCCCTTAGCTGGGCATTTTACCAGCCTCAGAAGGGTATTACAAAATTGAACTAAGAACTGGCCTTTTGAGTTCCTCAGATAAAAAGTGTTGTCTAAGTGCCAAGCAGTACAGAAAATCTGGAGGGACCGTGCTGACATTTAGGATATGATTCTCATTTTCCTTACTGTTGAGCTTCACTAACTTCAGCAGTTATTTCTGCTATTCATTTACAGACAAGAATCACATCCTTTGTATTTAAGGGGCAAGGAAGAACTGTTCTTCCAACAGGACCATTCTGTCAGTGGGTTAAAAATGAGCAAGCCTTTTCTATTTAGTTTCCCAGTGAGGAAGAAACAGTTGTAACAAAGTATACATATATTCCAAACCTATTCCAGTTTAATTTAAAAATAAATGTACTTCTTGAAGCAGAGACGAATCAGCAAGGGCAGGCCTTTCATTTTGCCTACCAATGCCTTTACTCTTCTGCATTGCCTTGGGCATAGGAACAGTCTGCTAGAAGAAGCTGCTGAGGGCAAATTTAGGTATACTTCCATTTGACTCCTCTTGCTTTCTTCAGGGCATTGAGCAGCAGAAATGAAGGGCATGGCAGGCTGCTCTCCTTCACAGCTCCATGCTCTCATGGAGAATTCTTTAGGAACCGTACTCAGGAAGAGATTACCCCTTGGCAACACTTGCAGCATTATCAGTTCTAGCAAGTCAAGACCTTATTTGAAATAAACTGACAGTAATTTTTTTTCTTCCAATATCATATTTCTATTAACTTCACTCTCCTAGTAAGGTTCACTTTTTATCTTCCACGCCAGGCTAAAGGTACTTTTCCTTTTAAGCCCTTTGTGATTCTTCTTTTGTAGTTTCTCCCCTCATCTTTTACTTGTGTGCAAACACCTTTTAACTTTCTCCTGTAGTATTGTCCAGCCACATTCTAGGACAGTCTAATCATACATTGACAACAATAAGATTTGCTGAGTGATTGCAAGGGTGTTTGGTTTTGTTGCCTTTTCTTATAACACAATTTGGGAAATAGTGTGTCGCCTTCATTCCTCAGAAACTTCTGGATAAATATGTATAATTTTTAGTTGTATATTATTTTATTGTTCTTATAGTTCCATGATTTTTTTTTTTAATTTGGAGGAGAAAAAAACCTACAAACATGAAACCTGGGATTTTATTCAGCAAATCAGGAAATACTTGGAAATTAACATTATAATTGATAAATTGACAGGGGTTTGTTCTTCTCAAAGACTTCTTCAGTCAGCTCAAGACATGAACCCTTTCACTCTTTACTGTACACCAAAAATGCTAACATTTATTAGCACGTTTTCAGTCATACCTCTCAAAGCTAAAGTGTTTCTGCTTCAAATATTATCACAAAAGTACTGTTGTCCATATCCAGCTAGATCACATGTTACTTAACTTCGTTATAAATGTATGTGATCCTGAACATTTTACTGGAATTCAGAACCAAGAATAGCAGCAACATGCCTTCTTGTGTACCAGATATGAAAGAAGCTGAGGGCAGGGAAGTAGACAGATGTTTCCACCAATTTGGGAGGAATTTTTCAATAACTTACATTCTGTTTAGCTGTAATGATTTGTGTGTTATTTGATCCATGCCAGTGCCATTTCCTGCAGCAATTGAAATGCAAGATTGATTGGATCAAGGCTAATAATATGCTCATTTGTGTAAACATATACTCAGCATTGTTCAGTGTCATTTTTAAATCGTTCTGAGCCAAACCAGGAGATTTTAGAGGCAATAAAATACATGGCTTGCCTAAATAATGCAGTCCTTTCACAAGAGTTGATAAAAAATTAATTAATTTATTTTGTTTACAGTGAGTTCCAAACAAAGATATCAAACCAATTATTCTGGGCAGCTGACATTCAGATACTCAGAGACATTGGCATTGACAAAGAGCTAAAACTTAGCTTAAATGTAAGTATAAGTTATAAAATAGCAAAGATTTTATGCTCTTCTCCACAGGTCTAAATAGACCAATCAGTTTTTTCACCATGATGAAATGTGCTATTTAACAACCTATGAAATAACTGCAGTATCCTTGAGGAATGGCAATATCATACACAACAGAGAATAATCATGAATCCTGTCACCACTGGCAGGATTCTCTGTGTACATTCTTTGTTACTGGGACACAATCTGTGCATTTTTAAAATACTGACTGTGTTTTCTACCTGCTTACAATTTACTTCTATGTTGTTCTGTATTAAATTGACCTAACATTGGAATTTTTTTTAACACAGTACTTGCCAGAAAAAAAATCAAAGTATTCTTACTTCATGTGGAAAATCTTCTTACTTCACATGAATACACACCAGTAAATTGAACTATTGAAATAATCTGTGTCCCTGCAGATTGTAAGATTACCAGAAAAAAAAAAAAAATGTATTAACTTATTTCAGCTTCATTTTTTTAACCTCAACCTTCAGAAGTATTTCTCACTTCAAAAACTGCTAATAAATGCAGGTAATGACCTTGTTTCAAATTAACTTACAGGGAGTCCTGGTTGAAAACTCTGGCTCGTTTTTATCACAAGGGGTATTAGCGACTTGATTAGTCTTTGCTAAACCTTTTTAGGATTTAGAAAAGATGAGCTGGGTGATACAAAGGAGAAGCAGTTGAGTTAAACAGCAGCTCAGATGGGAGAACTGTAGCAGCCAGTATTAGAGGAGACTGACTGTGCAGGCTGTGAAAAAGGTTTACGAAACTGCATCCACTGTGCTGATTCTCCCATCCACTGAGCTGTGATTAACACAGTTCCATATGAAGCTGGGGGAAAAAACAGGATTTAGTAATATCTGCAAAACATATTGTTCTGAAGGAAAAATAGTCTAGTTTGGCTGATGGGTCTAGGGTAGGTGCCAAGACAGCTAAATCATCAGTTCTCAGGCACTCCTGGGAAAGAGTGTGGAAAGTCCCCTGATTTTATACAGTGTGTTAAAATAGTTCTTTTGTTTGCATCATGTTAAGGTTGAATAAGATACCATCTGTAATGAGTTTTACATCTTATGACAGGAATAATGAGCATAATTGGTCTGATATCAGCTACTTCTACTCATAAAAGAGATATAAAGATGGGTATAACAGCAAAGCAGTCCTGGATAGGTGCCCAGTTTTGGGTCTTGCCTGTAAAGGTTCAAAAAATGCAGTAGGACTCTGCATAGATTGGAGGCAAGAAGCAATTGTCTCTAATAATTACTTCAAACCTTTCTAATTAAAAAATAATTAGAAAGACTTCAGAATAGTGACACTTGTTTCTCATGGTAAGAAGGCACAAATAATCACAGATAATGTACATATGAGTCAATTAAATGTCCCCAGGACCGGCTTTGAGACCAAATAGTATGGAAGAACCTGTCCACACTGTTAAATTCTCTGATTATCCAAATCAGGTGCCTCCATCCAAACTGCCATTGGGAATTTTCCCTGGCCAGTGTCAACTTCTGAACGGTGCCCAGGACTTTTTCAGGATGAGCTATCAGCCTTGGGCCAAAACTGTTCCTGGAAACAAGTTAACAGCGTGGATGACTGAGGCAGAGTGTCCAGGACTGTTCCTGGCCCTGCTGCATTTATTGCTGCAGATGTAGTCTCTGTGCTTTGGTGTTGCTCTGCTTGTGTCCTCCATGTGTGACATAAGAACTCCACAAATTTAAAATTTGATGCAGAGGTAGAAAGATTGACCACACCAAGTACCACAAGGATGGCAATGAACAGGTAAAATAAAGATTGTTTGAGAGACAAAACCTATAGTGTGAGTTACACCTCACATACATTCTAATACTCTCTCTGTCTTTCTAGTTTGGGCTTTTTCATTATTATTGGCTGTACTGCTAAGAGTGTTCATAAGCATATATTTGTCATTCAGAAGGTTCTTTCACTAATGCCAGAAATGCAATAAGTGAAAATCATACTCTTAGTGCACGTCTTCACTCCCTAAAAAAATTGTTACTATAAACATCTCACCTTGTTCCTGCTTTTGAGATCCTTGAGTACTTAGAAACTGAGTTCACCAAGCTGTAGCTTAGTCCACATATCAGTATGTAGAAATGATGATGAGACACCACTACTAACCTCTGTTGTTCCTTTTGCAGTTGTTTGTTTGGATTTTCTGTTAGTTTAAGTAGTTTAATTTCAGCAAATATCTTGGACATGGCTGAAAAAGGCAGGGTCACTTTAGCCAGAACCCGCTTAGGACTCTGAATAGAAAGCTATGTTCACATAGCAGAGGTATAGAGAAGAAATTGGCAAAACTGTAGGAGGGGGATCAGATGATTTGGTGATGGGACATTGCCTCATGTAAAGGAATAGGCATATAGGCTTTTATTGGTACCCATCAGTTTTGCTTAAAATGAGGTTGTCCTTGAAAAGTTACCCCACGCTATTTAGTGTTTCAAAGGTGTTTGAAAGCGCTGGCAGGGAGCTGTATCAGGGAGCACATTTCCAAATGAGCTTTGTGCTGGCAGGCAGGTGGTGCTGGAGCTCCAAGTGTTGCAGAGAAGTGGAGGCTGCCCAGGCACTACGTCCTGCCTCCTCTAGGCATCTGAGCAACCTGAACAGCAAAAGTGAAAGCATTGTTCAAGGGACAAATACATGTTCCATGCCAATGCAGACAGGAATCCTTCTGTTGTAGGTAATTCCATGTCATCCCCAGACTACAGTGGTATCTGTTCCATCTCAGCTCTGAATCCTTATACTTTTTCTGGCACTCTTTTCCAAATGGGAGTCAGAGGAACAGGAAGCCCACGATTTGTCTGAGTAGTATGGACCATCTGTACCAAAACAGGAAATGAACTGGGTCTTCAGAGCTCCAGAACAAGGCTGTCATCATAGGGTCATCTATTTTCCCTGTGCCACTATGCTTCTTGTGAAATAAAATGCCTTTCTCTGCTCCCCTGGGAATCTGATTCTGTGTACTAAATAAATAAAACAGTGAAAGTGGGAACAGGAATAATTTTCTTTCCCTTTTAAGAGTTTGTAGGCTAATTTATTCTGTGTTCGTATTTCACTTTTCTCTATCGACCTTGCACATTTTCTGTATTTTCATCTGTGTTTAAAACTGTCTGTTTCACATGTCATTCTTTCTTAACAACATAATACTTGACATAATCTGCCCTCTGGATCCTTTCTGTGGTGTAATTATATTATCTTTGTTGTTATTGATTTCTGTTGCTAGGGGATGAGGTCGTGCCACTTCTGGACAGTTCTTTGCAGTTCAGCTGTATAGTTTTAACTCTTAAAGATTTTCCTCCTGAGAACACTGAGTGCTAAGTTTTTGAAGTCCTAAAAAATGCCAGCAATCCCAGAGGATGATTTTGTCTGAGGAAAGATTGCAAGATTTAATTATAAAATAGGAAAACAGATAGCAATTGGGAGAGATTCTGATCTTAGCCTTTTTTTCTGAGTGCAGAATTTGGCCAATGAACGTTGATTTATTTCTTCAGCCTTTCAATGTTATTTTTCAACAGTTTGAATGCTTCCAAGTTAAAGTACTATAAGTTTCTTTATCAGTTGCACACTTCCAATTGAATTTTTTTTTTTTTTTGAAGGGGCATGTCCTTTTGAAATACTTAAACTACTTTTGCTCTTCGCTGAGTTTCTGGTTTTCTGTTGAACCTACATTCCCCTTTCCTTGCAGAACAGAAATTTGGTTCCACAAGATTAAAGAACTGATGCTGAATTTTAAAGATTTGAATAATAGCTGAAACCAAAGGGAAGGGTGAAATAGCTGAAGGAGGCTTTTTAAAACAAAATTGCTAGTTTCAGTATAAACTGGGATTTATTTTTTATCTAGTTGGTTGGTTTCTTAATGCAACTTCAGACTGTGCTGTGCTCTGCTCCTGGGTGAGACTTTTATGTGGTCTTGGGATAAAATCTTAGGCTTCAGACTTCCCAGTTAATCTCTCACCACCTCACTGCAGCCTTTCCCAATGTACTTTGTCTTCTGCCTGCCTCTCTGAGAGCCTGCAGTACCACCCAAGGATTTTGGAAGTTGGCATCTCAGCTACTGCAGCCTACAAATGGTGGCTTGCTTATCTGTGATCTGCCAGCTGAATGAAGACAGGCTGTGCCAGACCTTTGTCCCTGGTCTACTTCAGCCTACTCTGGGCTTTGCACCTGGGTAAACTGCTGAGCCCCATCTGATGAGTTTTGTCTTTGGACAGACCTGCCATACCATCACGGCAGACTCTGCAGATACCTACAATTGTTTATCTGACGTCTTCAGAAAGTATTGACTTATAATAGCAGACTATTTTAGAGGGCTTTTAACACGCTGATTCACTGTATTTTGTCTATGTTTGCTTTCTTTGCGTGAGGCTGCCAGATTCCACCCAGTATGCAGTAATTTTATCACTTGAGATTCTGAAATCAAAAACAGCTCATTTGATACATAGCAGAATGTGGAAAATCCTATTTCTAACCTTTTTTTTCTATTTGCCCTTAAAATTTGGATTTTAAAGAGCTGTCTCTTGGAGAGGTTCTCAGAATTATGTTCTCTTCTACAAAAAAAATGTCCAACTTGTAATGAATCTGTTATCAGAATCTGCAGTTACATTGAGGTTTGTATCTGTGTTCCTGGCTTAAGCAGGGAATCATCCATCTCTTCCCTTTACCTAAGACTACCTTTCTTGTAAGAAATACCCTTGTGCTTTCATTATTAGTGTGCTTTTCAGCCTGCTCTTCTCACTTTGGTAATGAACATGTAGGTGAAAACAGCAAATGTATCTGCCATTGAATTGCATACTGCAAGGGGGAGTAGTCTCAGAAAGTGACTTTCGAACTTTTAAACTCTTAAGTGTTTACACCAGATGCTTTTTCTTATTCTAACCTAGCCTGAAATATGTCCTAAACTGAACGCAGTTGTGCTAAGGCAAAATGCACTACTTGCAGCTTGTGTGGTTTTTGAATGCGTCATGAGCATTATGTCCTTCAGTGTGGAGTCCCACTCCACATACACATACATACACATATGCACACACTGCTTTCCTGTAAAGAGACACTGGTTTCTGCAGCAAGTCACAGCATGGCCGAGGTTTGAAAGTTGGGTAGCAGTGACATGAAGGATAAGTGTACAAACACCATCACTTCATTGCTGGCAACCTGGAAACAACAAACCAAATGGATACAATTTTTTTTTTGCCCCTCTGAGTTTTGCTGTTCCCAAATCCTTTCTGTCTGTCTGCTATATGTGGTGTAGACCTCATACGTAGTCAGACAGGCAACAGGGGAGGTCATACATTCTGGATGCTTGTCCTCTTCCAGGTACATGTATAATGTGTATATGCTACATGAGGTAGAAGCAAACAATTACTGAGAAAATTATTTATGATGACATCTCCTAAAAGCATGGGACAAAGGAATTGGTGGGCAAATTTTATGTGAGCAAAAATATGTCAGATGCTTGTGAGAGGAACAGGAGAAAGCATTAATGTCTGCAGAGGGCTCTGTCTTTTACAAATGGAAAGAGTTGCATAGTAAATAGCACTTATTTTAAACCTCATAAAGCTGAAGTCTTACTTTCTCTTAGAAGATCCCTGTGGTAATGCCAGCCATCCTCTATAAGCACTGCAGGAACACCATCTTTCATTACAAATGTCAGAGACAGACTCTGCCTCCTCCTTCTCCTGCTGGCTGAGTTCCCAGGCTGGACTCCTCTCCTCTCAAGTTGTTCTCCTGCCTCAGCCAATGGTGTGCAAAGGCATCGCAGAGGACTTGATTCTCATCTTCCTCAAGGTGAGAATAGCTCGGTGATAAACACTCAGCACTCAGAGTCTCTCGGCACCAGGGGGTGCGAGCATGAGATTCCCCTTCACACTGTGCCGAGTCACACACGGCTCCTGACACAATGTGCAGTGAGGATGCCCTCCAGCTGCCTCCTTAGTGCTGGAGCCAGCCAAACCATCGAGTACTTACCTCAGCCATTTCTGTTCCTTGTGAGCTTAATCCTAAGCAACTGAACATATTTTCCCTACGTGTAATATAATAAATGCAAGTAAGTGATGTGCATGGGAAGAAATGGGGTGAAGCAGAACTGTATACATATTTGTACAATGCTTATTTAATCTGCTTAAGTTCTCTCCTATTTAGAATGATCTTGTTTGTTTCAGATTAACAGTATAAATATAAATCCTCCTCACTGATGCTGTGATCTGAGTCTTCAAGCAAGTCCTTTGAAGAGCTTTCACCCTGAGCACTCTTGGTTATATATTCATTACCTATTGCACCTTAATTTACAGCCATAGTTTATACAGCAATAAAATGTTTTATAATATGAAATCTACATCCTTGGATATTCCACTAAAAACACTTATTTACAGTGAGAGCAATACAGAATGGGATTACTAATAGCTTTCCTTTCCCTACTACTGCTTTAGGCAGCAAAACAATGGAATTAAATTTAGCTTTGTGTGCTGTCTAATGAGATGATTCCAGGATTACTGACTCGCTCTGGCTGCTATGGCTATGAATACATAAAACTGGTCAGTTCTGCAGTATTTCATTTGTACTCCTGCCATTGAATTAGCTCAAGGCAAGCTTTGTGAGGTAGGAAGAATAGGATTGCAAAGGGTTAGGAGTCAAGGGAAGGATGTTGGACAGCTGGGGTTGATTTGGATTGGTACAATTCCATTGGAGTCAATAAGACTGTCTGAATAATGACTCAATACAAAATTTGGCCATAACATTTAGATCCAAGAAAAACAGTGTACACAGATCTGTGGAGACCAAGCAGGGTCACATATTGGTTACTTTCTGGAACATTATCATTCTCTTTCTGGGAGAACTTTTGGCATGATATTATGTGTTAGTAGAACCAATCTGCTTTGTACAGGCCCTATACCTGTAGGTAAAAGCAGTCATCTGTTTTATTGTAATTGCATAGTGTACAATAGTTTCAATGAAAGCTTTGCAAACCCAGTCCTTGGACTTAATGAATCAGGCATTGAATTCACTGAGGTAGGTGATATAGGCATTTGGACATCCTTGGACAATTGCTTTGCAGAATGTTTCTCCAGTCTGATTTGGAATCCTGAGGTGTGCTCAGAGGAGATGTATGTGTACAGCCATGTGCTTCACAGTGATTTTGAAGAGAGGAATCTGTCAAAATTGTAAATGGCTCCATTTTAACTTTGCAGCTACTGGTTACAACTGCCCAGCCCCAGTGTTTTTCTAATTTCCATGAGGTTTTAACAGCTCTGTTGTAGAATCCCCATTCTATGAGCACCGATGTCCTCCTGCTTGAGCTGGCAATGGGAAGTGCTAAGGGGTAGTTTTCTTTTTTTTTCTCTGTGCTCTTTTGGTCACTTGGGATTACACGGAAGGCATTGACCTAATCATCAAAGACCCAGGCTTCAAGCCCTTCCTTAATTTCTGCTCATTACTTACTCAGGCAAGGATCCAGTTGACTTCCTTGAGTTCAGCATCAGCAAAAAAACAAATTAAGGACTTGGCCTCAGGTCTGATGTCATACTCCATTTCCTTTCACTTTAACTCTTCCTTTTACCAGGTAGGGAAACTGAACTAGAGAAGGCAGAGAGGGATTGTTTTGGTTAAGAATTCTTCAAGTTGCCAAGCACTCCTGTGGGGCTTTTTTTTCAAAATACAGGGTAGATTTCAGGTCTTGAGATACCTCTGAGAAAATGCCAGTGGTGTCACTGGCAAGAAACAAGTGGGGAAATCAGTACTAATTTCTCTGAATACACAGAATATAAGCAGTTGTTTGAACAACTGATTTCTCATAAAGGCTCTGATTACTCATAAAGACTCTGCAGCATTCTTTAGAGCTCTTTATCTTATCTGCTGCAGGTCATGATGGCATTTCCTGGCTCAAAGAGGACCCCAAAATGTCACAGGATAAGATAAGTGCTGTTTCCTGCCCTGGCACACCCAATGCTGCCTGCCATGCCCCCAAGGGCAAGCAGACTTTGTCTCTTCATTCCAGATATACATAAAGATATATATACATGTAAACACACACACACACACACATATACATATGTATATGTTTTTTGTAGTAGACAAGAGATCACTTCTTTACCACTCTTTGTTGATTCAGTTTATTCCCCACTTGAGAATTAAATTGTAATGCAAATAAATTAATAATGTGGAGTGCCAATTCCATTTCCCCCCCTCTTTGTTGTCAGGGAGACTTAGCTGACTCCAAGTTTTCCATTTTGAGGTCAGGGGCTTAGGCATGAGAAAAGCCTCCCTCAGGGCTGTGCTCTGTTCTTGAACATTTAGGCTCCAAAGAACAAGATAGAAAAAAAAACCTAAAGTCTTCTAGAGCTCCTACTCCCAACTGCTTCATGAGTGCTCTGAAAAGGCCTTGCCCTTTCCAATTCAAGTTAGCATTTCAGATTCAAAAGACCAGACAAATGCATGATTGTTCCATAGATATGTCTGCCTCAGTTCAATGTCATTACTGGAATGCTGTCAGAGTAGATATCCTGTAGTTTCTTTGAGACTTATGCATTCTGGCTGTGCCAAATATATTGGCAAACACACAAATACACCCAAGTACACCCTCCCACCAATACATTTGTGGAGGGTTCCCAAGAAGCATAGCTGCATGCAAATATGAAAGATAGCTGGGGATCAGGGCACTCAATAATCCTGACCAACCCCCACAGATGATGTTTTGTAGATCCTGACAAAGAGTGGACAGCAGTGAAATTCTCTGGGTCCCTCCACAGAAGTGGCACCGGCCTCTGTGAGAAAATAGCTTGCAGTTGTAGAGCTCAGCAAGTGAGGTTTGGAGCAATGTGAAACTTTTACCTTCCCTTCAGCTAACGGGTTTCAGAGTGTTTTCAAGCTGAGTAAAATATTCACAGTCGCAGACCTTTTAAGTTTCTTTTGTGCAAAAAAGCACTTTGGTAATTTCCAGTAGGAGTAAACCAAAATTTATGAACAACCATGTGCTCTTAAATGAGTTGCTGCAGCTCTATTTTTGCATGTGTTTGAATTTTGATAGGAAGTACTCTAAATGGCCTTGGTTACCTCATTGGTATTTGCCACATGTTTTCTGCATCCTGTTTCACATTTTTCAACTATTAATTAACTTTACTGAGGGACCAAACATCACAGTCTTCCTCCCATGCCAACTGCCCCATTCATTTCATTATTCCTCAATTTTTCACAGCTCTTTCTTCCTTCAGCACAATCATCCATTTGGCTATTGGCTTCTCTTCTCTTTTCACACTTTCCCCTGAGTACCTGCACATTCCCTGAGTACAAAGAAAAAGCAGCTCAAACATTCTGAGCCTGCTCTGTGGTATATGGGCTCTGCCTTTCCTTCCAGTTTACGAGAAGCAGTTCAGCAGAAGACCTTCAGCTGGTCTGAGCTGCTAAAACTCCATTGCCCTTTGGTGTAAGGAGTTGCAATGGTGTATACCAGCAGAAGGCCTGGTGGCCTTTAGCTTCTGCTTGTTTTTTCAGCTACTAAATGATCAGGAGACCTGTACTAGGACACAAATGAAACAAGGAGCACTATCTCTGTAGCAAAAAGTTCAGGATCTATTTTAATGAAACAGACTGGAGCATCACTGTGCTATTGTTATTAATCACACTGTCAATTTGGAGCTCAGTTCCACCCTTCCCCGGGTCAATCAGAGAAGTCTCCTGTAAACCAGGATCAGACCCTTCCTGAGAATGGGAATAAATACCAGTCTAATTCTTTAATCAGTCTCTAGCTCATGAATTCTAAGTAGTTTCAGTGATGTCAGTGGTAATGATTGTCCATCTGCAATGAACACAGCTCCCACTAAGTATGGGGAGGTTCACTGAAAAGCAATTAATCTTCCTCACCAGAATTTTGCCTTTAAGTAGATGACTCAGCTTTTTAACAGAACTTAAGAACCAATGCTGTGCAAAGAATAATTTCATTTGTATTCAAAGGAAAACTGAAGCCTACTTAATCCAGGGTTTTTTTATAACCTACCTTGCTCCTTAGCAAACCCTAACAAGGAAACAAATAGGCTACTTAAATCATTTTTATGCTACTCATGTCCCTAACTGGGGATAGGTCTATTTAAGTATCTCTCTATATATATATTTGTGTATATATATTTAGTTATATTTATCTATTTATGTTTATGGATTGTGCACATGCACTAGCCCACAGAGAAAGGAAATGGATGGATCACAGAAAAGGAAGGCGTCATTTCCATCAGCAACGTAATGTAGACGCAAAATCTGTGGACTTCAGAGTGTTTCAGGAAAAAAAGGACAGACCAAAACTTTTTGAAAGCATGTGTTTAGAGAAAGCTTAATATTGTTATTTATTGCAAATACTTTACAGCCATTGAGGAAATACTGTATATTCCTTCTTTAGCGCCAACAAAGGCAAGAATGGTATAACCTAACTCCAGAGAAAAGGAACAGTTTACTGAAACAAAGTTTACTGACACTTTTTCTAAAGTGTCAGACCTCTGGCCATAACTTACTTTGAATGGTACTTACAGACAGGATCTTTCTTGCTGTTACCTTTATGTAATACTTTGTTGATTCTGACAATGCTTGGACACAGATTAGGAGGACATGGTTGTGGATAAACTGGTTCTGTGCTGCATGCTGATCACCACTGCACCTGAACATCCACCTTTGCTCTTTAGCAAAGTGACTGACCAAAGTGGCTGCAGCACCAAGTTAGTCAAAAATCACAGGTTCTGTTGCCTTACTACAGGCAGTGACAGACAGGAACAAATGCATTCTAAAATAACCTCAGGAATGCACAGCTTTGTTATTTTGTTTTCTTTTCGGTGCAAAATAATATTTTTTTCTTAATTACTGGGCCACAATTAAATCTAAACTTCTCTGTTAAGCTTTTTGCAAAGTATACCTCATGAAAAGTGCAGCACAGAGGCAGGATCAAGTACTTTATCTATAGGAATAATTTTAGAAACAAAAAAAAAGCACAAAAGTTTTGTGGGTTCTTCAATTTGCAAGCAGCATCCTGTAGAGCTATATTGCTCTACCTTGTTTGCAGCAAACAATAGAACGTTAGAAACACTCTGAGAAGGAAAGAGTTTTTAGTTTCTCAAACATCAGCATTGCTTTGACTAGGCAGTGGCAGGGCTCCTTCCAGCAGTTCTGTGCTGGAGTTTATATTTTATGGATTTCCATTTAACATGAGCATTCTACCCATGTTACAAAGGGAATTTCATACCTCACATAGGTAGTTTAGTTTCTTTAAGTGCTTGCTTATCTAAAGAATACCGTGTTCAGTGCCTACCTTCCCCTCCACATTCCTGGCTTTTAGTCTTACAATCTTCATAGCTGAGCATCCTGCCTTATCTTCTAGAGGTCTTTTTCAGTAAAAAGAGTAACTAGAGAGGCTATGTTCTTATCTGAGGGAGAATACTCAGGTCCTTCTTCTTAGCTTTCAATTGTTCTCTGCCTAACAGTCAACACTTGGAAAAGTAAAAAAGTTTCAGAATGTTGTTTAACTTCAACATAATTGACAAAAAAATATTTTGATATCTGAGAGTTTGGAGATTGCAGAGACCAGTAGCTAAGAATTGCCAATATCCCAGGCCAGTTAGTATGTATGATTTAGACCAAAAAAAGGTGAAACTCCGATTAGGAAAACAAAGCTCAAATTTTTCAAGTTAGTCTAAATAACTGTAAGAACTAGAATGCTCAGCCTTAGTGAATATAGCAAATAAATTTCCACAAACTTCTGCTTTTACAGACAGTCCTGGTTACTACATCCAAACCCACAAGTTCTTTGTTATTTAAATCATAACTATCAAATTGTATTTCACTTTTTTTGATAAAACCACAATAAAATACATGATCCTAACAAAGAGAAAAGCAGGTGGAGAATGAAGATACAGCTAATTTTTACCAGCTGGAATCACAGAACTCTTTCCTTATGGGATTTTTATGTGAATCAGGACCACTGAAGAAATAACAGTCCATAAAATTGAATCAACACTCATTAAATCCAGAAGGTGAAGTTAGTTTACATGTAAAATAATCTACAAAATCAATGACCTACACAGTTTTTCTATGGCTGTTTATGTTAACTGCATTCATGGTTAGAGGAAAATTTATCTCTGGGTAGGTCAGTATAATTTCCTAGAAGCTAACTGAGCTATTCCCGCACTGAAATTGGTCCTTTATGCTTTGAATGTTAGTGGTTCAAACTACAGTTTGGAAAGTATTGGTAGCTACTACAAGGGTTTTCCATTTGCATGTTGCTGCTGTGTCTCCTGCCCTACACAACTGGTAAGAAAAGCGTCTGATAGGACCCATCTGTGGTTCTGAGGTCTGAGCTTGCTGAGGAGTTGTAGTGCAGGAAAAGCCCCGGGGAGAGTTCTGGCTGACTCAGCCAGGAAATCAGCAGTGTGTGTTGTGATGCTGGCTCTGCATCCAGCATGTACACTATGGACACCACATATCCCCCTTGGAGCCAGGAGCCTACATCCACTGTGCTGCAAGGTAGGGAAATCCCAAAGCTGTCCTCAGCTCATATCCTCACAAGCTGGCAGAGGCTATTCAGCAGTTCAGCCTTAAAGTTTTTACTGGGAAAGTATCTGTAAAATCAGTGGATGAAATTGACTGTTTTGTGATAGTATGACAGACCAATATTTTTTAGAGTATCATGCATCTATACTGGCATTTTTCAGATGTGGAGTGCAGAAGAAAAAAATATTAAACTGATATGAAAGCTTCTTCATTAGCACATCTCTATGTTTCCTTTGTCACCACTGTGTAATCTCGTGAGCTTCTAAATGCTTTCTGTGCCCTCTTTTCTTTTATCACTCCTTAGGTGATCCAAAAAGTGTCTGGGTAATAGTCTGTAGTGACCTGTGGCAATAGGGAAGTATGTATATCTGTAACTTCATGATCTCTTCCTAAAGCAGAAATTACTACAAACCACTCCACACCAATGGTTTAGATGTCAGTATGGAACAAAAAGACTTGGGTCAAATTTTTCTTCACTTGTCAGTATAAGGAATGTCTATAATGAAGAAAGCCCTTTGAAGGAAATGAGCAAAATCATCAGCACTGGTGAATATAGACCGCACAAGCACATTCTCTCATGAAAATTTATTTTTAAAGATGAAATACCCAACATTCGTCAAAGCTGATATCAATTAATCTAATCACAGCGTACAAAATATTTCAGTTGTTAACTGTATTGGCACATATGATTATGTGTGATTATTTTCTGCTGCCTCAGCACTGTGGCATAGTTTTTTATGCATCCTTCCCCAACTTGCTTTCCTTTTCCTTGCTACTTTCAATTTGTTTTAAACATCTTTCATCAGGTACCTCCCCTCCAAAGGAATTAATGTGCAGTTGGAGCAGCTGAGGCAATAGAACGAGAAGTAGGGCTCAACAAAGAGAATACATTGCAACCAGAAAGAAGCCTGTATTGACAGGTTGCTCAGGGCCTTGGCCTACCAGATATGCTCCTGCTCTACTGCTTAATTATCCTCATGGAAATTCACTTTTTTTTATACCCAAGAAAAAACACTTCATTCTCTTTTAAGGTTGCTGTCTCTTATTCTGCCACTATTCACCTCAGCAAAGAGCCTGACTCTCTGTAGGTCCTGGGGACTGCAGGTTCCTGAAACCATCCCACCTCCAGACTGAACCAGCCCCACTCCCACAGCCTCTCCTCAGAAGATGAGTGCTTTAGCCTTGACCACCTCAGGGACTCTCTGCTGAACTGCAGTTCATTGACAACCTTCATGTACTCAGTGGCCCAGAGATGAACCCAGTATTCCAGAGATAGCCAAACAAATGCCTAGCAAAAAGGAATAACTGCCTCCCTCATTTGCTGGCTGTGTTCCTGCTGACACATCCCAGGGCACTCAGCCTTCAACCCTGCCAGGATCCTACTGGCTCAGATTCAACCAGGTGTGTGTGCCCCAGGACCTCAGCCCCTGCTCCCAGAGCTGCTCCCCAGCCAGGCAATCCCAGCCTGTTTCCTGCTGGATGTTAGTCTGTTCCAGAGATGGCAGGGCAGGTGTCCTGAATGAATTTCATGAAGTTTACTGTCAGTTCATTTCTCCCATCTAGATCATTCTGAATGCAGCCCTGCCCTCGAGCATATCAGCTGCATCCTCCCGCATGCCTTTCTCCAACAGGTGGTTGCAAACCTGTTGAGGATAATTCCGTCTCCTTCTCCAGACCTAGGCCAGGGCCCCTGAGCAAGGCCTCTTGTAACCATTTACAAACCTTTGCATATAACTTTTTTTCCATCCATTCTTAATTACAAGCTAAAATTATTGCAAGTATTGCAAAAAAAAAAAAAAAAAAAAAAACCTTGGACAGTAAATCTGTCCAAACATGATGTTTCCAGCAAACTTGTTACAAGATGGTCTAAAGAAAATAAAATTAGCCTGCCAAGATATTTTGTAAGGCAACAGGAATTGATGGAGTAATTTTACACATTATTTTGGCATTTTCCTATCTGACAAATTTATGGGGCTGGTGAGAAGTGACTTAGACTTGACTTATGGCTTAGCTCTAAAGTACCTCCAGAATCAAATATGGAGAAGTGTTAGCATGCCCAAAACTTAATCAAAGACAAAAAGGATAACATGCAAGTAACAGAACATTGTTCAGGGAGAAAAAAATCACTTTGGTCTAATTGTATTTTTGTTTATCTTTGAGCCCAACTCTCTGATGCTCATGTGGCCTTGACTTCAGAGATTGTTAGCAGGGTATTTAATTGGAAAAAAGCTGAATAAGAGGTTCTTTAAATTAAGATATCTTTACACTACTAAAACACACACACACAAAGAGGCAAAATGCCTAAAATGTCGTATTTAAAGCACAAAAGCTTCAGAGCCAGAAATTCCCTGGCTTCGTTAGAGGTGTGAATATTGCTATGTAGTTTTACTCTGAGTTTTGGCTCGCTTCTCAGTTGTCATCTTTATTCGTAAGCTCAGAAATTCTGCTGAGTGCGTCAACTGACTCTTTGCTGCTGTGGCCAAATGTGTTTTCTTCTGGTTTAGAATATTTCTTGCAGATCCTCTCTCTGGCAATATGTTCTTGTTCATTTGTTGGCTTGATTTTGCTAAAAGTATGGGACAGTAGGTCTGAGAAAGTAAAGAATTCTTCCTCTTAACCCTTCCATAGGCATTTGCCATCTGGCATGCATGATTAACAAGTTAGCTGATATGAGTTTTTCTTTTTTTAATAGATCCAGTGAGAATTTTTTTATTTTGTCCAACTATTCCTACTTGAGTGTCTGTCATCTTCAATGCAGCTCTCTGGGTTTGTATTCCATGAGATAAAGTGCTGTGTAAGAGATACCTAGCTACCCTGAGTATCTTGCTTTGTACACATAAGACAGCTTAAATTCCAGCAGACACTAGCTTCAGAAATGGAAGCAGCAGAGCTGCATCAACCCAGCACTAAACCCAGGCTAGTTAACCTCCCTGCAAAGCTCACCACACTACCTAAATCTTTACAGCATCTTAGGTCACACCTTGTTTTTCCTCCTCTTGAATACATGGTGTGGCTACTTGATATCCGAGCAGCATTCTTGAGCATCGCTCCAGTGTGCCCCCACTAATTGTATGGAACAATTCATTACCATTGTAATAAAGTTTCCCAATCCTAAAGCCACTTTTCTTTTGGCTCGAATGAGCCAGTGTACTTAGGCAGCAGGATAGAGACATACTGAAGCTGTTTTCAAAAGCACAACAAGGTACAGTTCTGTTATCTGTAGACTTGAATGGGAAAAGTACAACAACTCTTAGAGAGAGAGGTACAACACAGCATGGCAAAACTGCCTCTGAAGATGCTATCAGCACAAGTTCTTCAGCTTGTACTCTGTCTACAGGCATAATAATGATGGTTGAGCCCAGAGAACTTTTAAAACCCACCTGAAATGCTGGCTCATACTGCTGTCTTTGTTCTGGTGTTTTGAAGACTGTCACTGAATTTTGATATCCACCAGGGCAGAGGTAGCTCCAGGTCACAGCACCCAGACAGGTCCAAGAGGCCTCCCTTGCTCTGAGCACAACTGATCCGTCTCTCAAACCAGCCATGTGAGCCCACAGTATCCAAGCTGCTGTCAGCGCTGTTCCGGTGGTTCTTCCATGTGGGAAAAAAACATATGTATTTTGCTGTCATAAAATATTAAGCGAATAGCCTTAGTCAATGTCAATAATTTCTGGTTAATGCATATTTTTCCAGTTGTAGAGCAAAATATAGCCACATACGACTAAGCCATTTTTATTGTTTACCTAAGGAGGCTCAGCTTTGAGACAAAATCTTGGTTCTGTGTTTATCCATCTTTCCATATAAAGCATGTGAGGTCCCAAGAAGTCTTGAGATTTTTTTTGAAGACAAAGACATGGCTGGTGTAGATTTATACTGTTCATTTAAATCAGTGGAACTCATATGGTGCTTACTAGCTCAGTGGAGCAGACTAGCTCAGACTAGCTCAGACACTGTGGAGGATTTTACTAAAATTAGAAACACCAGGTGTGTTACTGATTTATCTCCAAGTTGCTTCTAAATAGGTGGCAGAAGTTGAAACATTTATGATTTTCAGTGTCTGAACTTAAGGTCCAAATACCCACCATGATGTCAAGAGTAAGATAGGAGGAGGACAAAACTGGGGCGTGCAGCGTGCTTATTGAAAAAGAAAATATTACCAAGGAAAGGATTCAGGGAAAAGTGCAAAAGTGAAACATAGAAATGGCATAGGAATTTTGTGACCTTTGATGTGAGAGAGACTCATCTTTGAAACAAGGCATTTAGCTCACTTAGCAAGTACAATGCTGCAGTGACAGAAGCAGCCTCCAGATTTAACTCGTTGTCACCTCTTTAAAAATGTTTAGGGTGAGCAGACACAGTACTTCCTTAAATACTGCATAAGATACCATTTATCAAAAAGAAATAGGTGCCATTTGGCACCTGCTGTAATTGCTGTGATGGAAATAGTAATACATAAGTATCAGAAGAATGGGTGCCACATTTTTTAACAGCTCACAGCTATTTTATGTATTTCTAATGGCCAATGAATAAATGATGCAACATGCATTTTACATATCTGTGAAGTAATGAATCTGAGATTAAATCATGCATAATGATTTTTAGGTGCCAGATACATTTAATATACTGAAGGAAAAATTTATTTGATGTGAAGGATGAATATAATTACAAGTATATTGGAGAGTTTGTGGGAGTACTTTCTATACCAGTAGAAAATTATTTGGCTCTAGCAGTAGACCCACCATAATACAGGAAGAACAGACCCACAGTCCTCACCGCGGCTGCTTAGGTCCTCTTCTAAACTGCCACTTCTTCAAAATCAAGTGCTAAGTAGTCTTGTTATAACTGATCCTGCCCCTGCTTGCTACTCTAGTCTTCAACATGAGCCACTAAAAGACTAATGAACACAGCTGAGCATAAATGAGCGGTGAGGAATTTAAAAATTGATAATAATGAAAAAAAATACGTGACCTTCTTCCTGCAATAGAACCCCCCTCTGTTAATCAGTTAAAAGTGTTGTTCAAATAGTAAGAAAAAAAATTAATTTTTTCTTTCAAACAAAATGTCTGATTTTTTTTACTCACTGGAAGGAAATGAGATAATCTTTAAATAATGGAATTTTTTAGTCATTTTTTGACTCTTAAGGAGAAAGTACATTTTCTGCCAGGCAGACGAATCTTTCATCAAAGAATTTCAGATGTGATTTTTTTTTCTTAATGTAATAAGACACTATGTATTTTGTCCTCAGTTCTCTGGAAGAGATTTCAAAGAAGCAATTAATATCAAACTGAATGACTGACCAACCATCTGCCAATTCCAGCACATTCAATACAACTGATGCTTTATTCAAATACAGAGTACAGACTCTGCCACCAGAAGAATTGATTTAGGTCAGATGGGAAGGGAAGAATAATATGCAATTATACATACAGTGAGATCTGCTCCTATAAGACTTTGATGCAGTAAAAGTGTTTTTTCTGCTGCAGTAAAGGAGAAAAGATAATAGGAAACTTTCAGTATATTGCAACATGTGAGATTCAAGGCAAGTCATACTGAATCTTTACTTGTCATGAGGTTATCTGGTGAAGGAAAAGAGTTGCCTCATTACAGAAGGTTTTGCTGTTTAAAGCCACATATTTAGAAATGTTAAAAGGACTAAATGCTCAAATCTGATATATTTTGGTGGACTTGGGCAACATAATCCTCAGGCAACACTTAACTCTCATGTTTTGACATCACAGAAGGCAGCTGCAGGAACAGGAAGCATCCAACAAAGGGAGAGGAAATCCTGGGTTGTTTGGTTCAATAGAATATAAATGAAGAAGACATTCTGAATAAGGAATCAAAGCTTGCAGAAGACATTTTGTGTCAGCTTCTGACCACTGATTTGATGACAGCTTATAAATCAACTCCAAAGTCAGCTGCAAAGCCATGTGAGGTTTTCTACAACCTTGGGATCTGTGGGTCTGCACTATATTTTTCCTCAGTTGATTTTCTTATTTGTGGAGGGACGTGTTAGAATATTTTCTGGAAAAGTTTTTTCAAGGAGAAAAAACCCTCACGTGTGTTAACATTTCTGTATTTAGACAGAAAACATCCTCAAGTCACTCTGCAGGATGTGAGGGGAAGTTAGAGGAAATGTGATTTCTCAAAGTGGGATTTTCATGGCTGGTTGTACAGATCCTACATTTTTGTAGAGAAAAAAAATCATAACAGTGGTTCAAAATTAAAAAGAATAGTTCAGAGAATGCCTACTTTTTCCTTTCTTTTTAAAAAAATATTCTCTGTTGAAATAATGCTACTCTGCTACGTGACATGGACAGAAATCAGGAAGAATCATATAAACCAGGCTTATCTATATAGCATGGAATTCTGAAAACAGGCAAACTCAAACTTTCACAGAAGTGAAAGTGCTAGCTTATTTATTCTTGAGACTCTTAGAATCTCTGCTTTGATATTGCACAGTCAGTCATTCAGAAGAAGTGGTTTGTGAGTCACCAACAGCTCTTTGATATCAGTAAGTTGCAGCTCAGGATATTTATGAGTAAACTTTCAAAACAGAACTTGCTTCTTGACCCAAGCACTTGGGCCTTAGAATTAACAAGTACTTTCATTGTTCACCTATTGATTCCTATGTGAAGCACCTGTAGAAAACACATATCTGCACAGTTGAGACATCATAGATAGTCAGTGCTTTTTACTGAAAAATACTTCTGAACTCAGCTATTCACACAGTGCATCCTTTGCCTTTAATAACAATTGGAACTAATATGCAGCATGTGAAAATAATTGCTAACAATTAAACCCCTGTTCATATAGCCAGGCCCATTGTAAAGCTGGTATAGTAGGTTTCTTGTGGTTGCCTACAGAAAGCTTCTGATTTCATTTTTAATTACCTAGTGGTCCTTAAATCATACCTTTGCCTGTTATGCTTTGTATTTCAAAGGTCAGTGGGAATTTATTTGTTTGTTTAAATTAAGGAAAATTAATTTAATTTAATTTTCAGTCTCATTGAGTTAATTTGGTGTGAAGGAAGGAAACTTTCTGCTTCTAAGGAAACATTAACTGCTTTTATGTAATCTGACACTCTTGTCTATCTGCCATCTCTTAAAATATTGCTGCTGACATTTGTCATCCTAGTGAGTGCAAGGAAGTGAAATTTAGTGAACTTAAAATAATTCAGACTCTTCAGTAAAAGTTATGTCTGCTGCTTTTTTTCTGCCACTACTAGGGAAAAGGGTAGAAGACCTCTAGCCTAGAGTCAAGCTTGTCTGCAGCCAAGCTTTCTTCTTGTTAGAGGTTCTCCCTCTGTGCATTCCATTAAGCTGCGCCTCCAAACTGGTGTGCAGATAATGACACTGTGGGAAAGTTGATTGGAGTTCTCGGCATTAAACTTTGCTAAGCCTGGTGTGCAGCTGCTAGAGAGAAACTCTCCTCTGCCTTCCTCAGCAGCTTCCAGGAGCAGCTGTAGGCCCTGTGCTTAACGACCTTGCTGTGCTGGCAGAGTCATGGCTGCTTACATGTGGTGAGGTCATTCTGTTTCCCTGCATTTCTAGATATCGTTTCCGTTTGCCTGTTGTGCATTTTATCTCAACAACATCGAGCATCAAAAAGACCAGGTTTTAGCCTAGTGTGCTAAAGTTCTTTAGTCTGCCTTGCTCGGTTCTGCTCTGATACTGAGACCTATCTTGACTGAAGGACAGTCCCTGTCCAAGCCAATCCATAGCACTTCCATCCCAGAAGGATTTGCTGTCTTGGAGGGAAAGAAGGACACAGGCACGTTTTCTGGCTACTGTCATTTATATGAAGAAGTGAGCTGAAATGCAAACAGATTTCTCTGCACCAGTTTCTTTCCAGCAGCAGAGAGTTCTACGAAGCCTTACTGATTCAGCTGCCTGCTGAGAGGCATAATATATGCAACTATCTCCCAACAGATTTTTGCCCTAAAAAGTATCTTTTCCATTTCATTCTTTTCATTGTTATGCCATCTAACATGAAAGTAGAAAGGACAAAATTCTTTTTAGAGGCATTTCTTACTGCAGATGTGAAACTCTGAGTGGCCCTCGTAAGCTAATACGCATTAAAATACATGATCAGGCCATCAGACCCTGAGTATCCCAGGAACAGATGGTGCATTGCCTGCTAAGGGCTAATCTTCATTTAAGGTACTCTGATTGCAACTGAATCTAATGAAAAGGTATGATTCTCAAACCCCCTGCTGCTTAAAATGCTCTGTTTTATTCCTGCTACTATACTTCTTTTTTTCAAGATTGGGAAGATGAAAAGATGAATGAGGTCTCAAAATTGAAAGACACCATGTAGCCTCATGAAAATTAGATTTTTATTTCTTCCTGATAGAACTAAAGTTTAAAATTGTATTCCAATTCCCTTCTCTGGGTTTCCAAATGTGTGTTATGTGTTATGAATCTTTGTTTAATAAATGATGAAAATCCTGTAACTCCTTCATCTACAGTGATGCTTAGTATTTTCTAATAATTAAAAATAGAAACCATTTTTACAAGATGAATAACTAAATACCTCTGTATTAATGCAAACCAAAATGCATTATATATTTCTTAGAGCTGTGAGTTATAAGATAAATTTTTTTACTATAAAATATACAATTTATTTTTAAAAATATGATCATTAATAATAGTATTTATTTTATACTTAACAATTGTATTTAAGTAACGCTCTGACTACTACTTCCTTTTATGGACTTTTCCTCAGGATGCATTCTTATATTAGTATTTCCCATGTTTAGAGGTAGGTCTGTAAAAGTTTTTCATGTTTTTTAAATCCCTTTTTAGTCCTTCTATTTCACTTTGTTCTCTAGTTTTTAACTAAGTGTTTTAAATAGAACTTTAAAATATTTTTGCTACTTCTGCAAGGATCTGTTCAAACATTTTTGCCAAACTTTGTGACTAGTAGAATAGTTTTGGTAATGCCATTGCTATTTTTCTTTGATAAATTAATTATTCACAAGAAATAAAAGTTATGTCATTCTAGGGGCTGTCCTGTGCAGGGCCAGAAGCTGGACTTTGATGATTCATGTAGGTCCCTTGCAACTCAAGATATTCTATGATTCCTTGATGAAAAAGATGTTTCTCAGTTCTTTACAAAGACTCCTTTGTATTTAATACAACGGAAATGCAAAGAATGACTTGAGTGAACTTGGTGATCCTGAATGTTCACTAAGAAGAGAACATAAAAACCAGAATTGTTTCTATGGTTTATATGTAAAATGGATATCTAGGTTACAGTGAGACAATAATAGGAGTCTTATTTCACCACAAAAGGAAATACCACAGTAGGAAATGAGAAACCATGCAGACAAATGATAAAGTCAGTGCAGTTTTGCTGTAATGCAATTGTGAGGCTGAATACATTTTAAAATATTACCTCTTTTTATTTAATTGAATGTTGTGGTTGCTGTTTCATAGTCAATACCACAGAAAGGATTGTACAGGCTGTATCTATATATGATTTGAAAATGCAAACCTTTACCACTTTTCAGGCTTGAAAAAAAATCCTATGAAAAAAAATTCAGGTATCTTCTAAAGAAATATGTAAATGTAAAAAATGTCATACAACCTCTTTGCTGGTTCAGACTCACTGTAAATTAAAAAAAATATATGGATGCACTTTCCAGTGAAGTTGTGTGTTCAGTCTCTTCTGTATTTAGATCAATAGCATCTGAGAAATGGGGAGAGAAGAAAGGGTAAGCAATTGCCCTTCAGTCTTACCTCAGAACCCCTAGTCCACGTCTGAAACATAGTCTGCTGCTCTAGTAGCATTTTCAGGACTTCATGCAGTACTTGGCACTAAGTAGCTTAGTTTGGATTGCAATTTTCAGGGGTTTGTTGTAAGAGTTGTGAAAAGTAATGCTTGGACTCGTCTATCTTTAGAGGTCTTTTCCAACTGTAATGGTTCTATGGTTCTGTAAAAGATCCCAGTGGACAGCTCTGTACAGTGAACTCTTCTGTTAATTGCTCCACAGATAATGTGCAGCAGCTGGTACGAGGTCTCTGCACTTCAGAACCAGCAGAGCTGCCTGGGGGAGTAGGAGGAAGAATCTCATTTCTCTGCCTGTACCACCACTGGGATTAAAGGTATTGACAGTCACCCTTGTGTAAAAGCTTTCTGTGTGCATAAAAGGAGAGCAAAGTGCTGAAGCAAAGGTACTAGAAATGATATACACCGTGGCAGAGGTGCTTTTTAAGTGAAAGCAATTTGGCTTCAGTGTGAACACAGTGTAAATTACAGCACAACACTCTGCAAGAATGTTATAGTTAGCAGAAAGGTATTTATACATGGATTTTTTTTAAAGCCTAGGGAATTCAGAGTTGAGATTAAATTCACAAGCCATCAAACACCTGAAAGTTTGAAAATTCATAGTTAGGGTCCACAAATTTACTTGACTTGCTCCCATGGATAATAGCTGTCTTCCCAAATTCCCTTTTATCTCTCTTGTAGTAAATAGTATTTTTTTGATCAAGGGAATTTAAAATACTTTAAGTTGGCAAATTTGATAACATTGTACTTTACTTGCACGGAAAATTGAGGAAGGGATCACAGTGTTTATATGGTTTTGGTTTTGGCTGTCCCTTCTCTGTTCCTGAGTTGCTGATGAGCTAATATTGGAATATCAGGATGGATGACTAGGAAATCACTAATCAACTCTGGATGTGTGAGCTTAACTCTGACTAATATATCCATTGAATCATGATAGATCTTGCTTTTTTTGTCCTGTTTTTGCCATGAGAGGGCAAAAACTGAGGGAGTGTTGAGTTTTGGTTTTGTCTGATAAATGGTGAAAAACCTGCAAAAAATCTAAATCTAAAAAACCTTTGAAATCCTGGAAGGTTATGAACATTGTAATGAGTATTACATTCTGTTTTCTATTAAAAAAAAAGAAAAAAAACGAGCTGAGGAGAAATTATATCTTAGAAACTTGACTTGTGGATGTAAGGGAATTGTGGGGAGCAAATTTTAGAATTAGGATAAAATTACTGATAACTATGAAATCTGTAGATGAGGAATCACTAATGTATGGAGTTGAGGAGTATGTAGGAGCAAGGAATCCATTGCTCGTGTTGAAAATACAACTGTTATCCTTGCATAAATATTTCATGCAGTTTAGTGGTGAGCTTTTCAGTTCCAGTACCTGAGTGTTGTTTGAGAGTTACTAAGCCTGTATCTTTTGTACAAATCCCAAAGTAACAGAGGCACTGCAGAGTTCAGAGCAGAGCTTCCAGAAGCTTAACCAATGTCAGACTTCACTGGTGCCCTTTGCAGTCATGTGCATCCTGCTAACTTTGCTTCTGAATACAAGTCAAACATAGCGGTCTGTAGAAATAATGAAGAAATATATTACCAGTGTTTGTTTTTAATTCTCCTTGTGACCTGGACGGCTTATGAACAAATTTGGAAACCTAATTAAAAAAAAACTGTATTGAAAGCTGTCATTGGATTTGAACAGAGTGAAGAAGTAGTTACACCTTTTTTATTTAAAAACAAAGCAAGTTGGGAATCAGAGAGACAAATAAAACCCTCTTTGTTTGATGACTCTCAGGGATTAAAATGAGTAAACAGTGGAGATGTTTGGAGAAGTCTCAACTTTTCCATTCCTCCTCCTTGTGTATTGCAAATACTGCTACAACAAAACCACAGGTAATATTGGCTCTATGAAACAACTGGCTGGCAGTTTTTCAGGCTAGCAGCAGAGAATCCCTTGCACTGCTCTCGGTTGGTGAAGACCAAAGTGTTTTCAGTAGCTCACATAGATAGCACTGTTTTGATTTAGAATCAGCACAGAGTATACCATTCCCTGCTTATCTACAACAAGCATCTTTTTAAAGATTGCAGTACTTTCTATAGAGCTGCAAAAAATGTGTTGACATGTAAGTTAAAGGGAGAAGGATCTCACAGTATAATTACACAGGATGCTGCTCCCACTGGAGCAAAAAGCAAAGCTTGCTGTGACTTCATCCAGGTCAAAGATTTGGTCCAAGCTTCTGAAACAAATACAGTAAAAAGACAAGGCAGAGAATAGAAGGGCTGTGTAGTAGCTGAGTACTGAGTCAAGTACTTCAGAACAGTCAGGCAACCTCTGACCCTGGCCAGCTGGCAGTTCTTAAGTGGGTAAAGGCCAACAGGTTTCCACCACTTCTGAGGAAAAGGAAATATGGATGTCAGAGTTTGGCTCCATAGTCTCCATAGCGACATGACAGTAAGTACTGTATGATGCGGTTTATTTGGCTGTGAGAGGACCTCTACAAACGATGATGTCCCACATCCACCAGCCTCTTGTTATTCTCTCACAGATGTGTCTATGTATTCATACTACATTTTTTCTGAAACAGGGATTTCTTGTTTAATATCATCAAAATAATGTGCAGAAACATGTATAGACACAAGTATGCTGAGGAAGGAAGTGTTCAGTGTGTGTTCTGTAACATCCAAGGTTAACCATTGTCTTCTACTGGAGTTATAAACACCAATTGAAGTTTTCCATTGTCTGATACTAGGATCTCCCATACGTATATTTCTACAGACATATTGCAATGCAATTTGTGTTTCTCATGTGGTAATTCAACAGAATTAAGGCTTTGGACTGATAAAAAGTAATCTTGAGGAAAAATTTAATAGCCATTTTTTTTTCTTAAAGCACCACGTTAAATTTAATGCCAATTAATATCTTGGTGTTTCATATCTTTTATTCCTTTAGAAATATCCATTGTCTTATATTTCCCTATTTCATCAGCTTTATATTTTACATTTCTTTTTGGTTTTGTAACTTCGCTTACCAAGAAGATAACTGGGAATGCAGGGAAAAATTCTCAGTAAAACTGTGTTCACTTCTTTTGAAGGGTTGTAGGAACGTTGGACAGATTTAGTAGTGCCTTTCAATCAATGCAGACATAATCTTCTTAGTGTGATCCAATTTGATTATGCGCATTTGTATTCTTCTGTGCTTTGAGAATACCTGTAGAGGTGCTTCTGTAGGAGGTAAAAGTAAGCAGCAATGAGCCCTTTGTGAAGAGCCCACGTAATTTACATGGATTAGTTTAAATAGGGAGCTCCTACCATATAATACATGTCTGTTGTATTTTGTTGCATAAATATTCATAGGACAGAGATAATAGAAAGGAAATCTCCCATATTTTTCTTTCTTTAGTCTTTATGCCTAAAGACATCGAAAGTAAAATCTATAAAAAATTGCACTGTACCCTTTATCCAATTCACAACTGAATAAATTGTTCTCCTTCCAGCCAGGCCTAGACAAGCTCCCTAGTAATTTGTTATCTTTTGAATTGAATTCCATGTGAGCAGTAAGACTCTCTTGTCGTTTTCCTCTTGTGTCTGTGGGTCTGTGAAGGCTGATGCAACTTAAGGAGGAGAGCTGACAAAGTAATACCTGCTGGTAGCTTTGTAGGGTGCTGCTGAGCACCTCAAACATCAGTGTCCCACCCAGGAATTCCCTTCTCTTGTGATTCCCCTCTTGTTGGGGGAACATTGAAGTTAATGGCTGCTCCTCAGGGTTCAGTACCTCCAGCGTGGCACATTTGGCTTGCTGCTGTGAATGAGTGTGGAGAGAGCGAGCTATGGTTGATGGCAGTCACAGGTGAAGTGGTTTCACTGGTGATCAGGATCCCAGTCATGAGTTCTGAAAAACCTGACACAAATTAATTATCCTTGTTATTTTCCTCTACAGCAAACAAGATATTTTTCATCCATGCTTGATAGAGAGGAACATAATTGAGAGAGATTAGCATATTTATCGACTGAAGTAACAGAAATTTTTTTTGGGGGGGAGGAAATGTTGTGAATAGCAGTCAACTATTATTTTCTTGACTGAAAATTGATGTAAGAATATACCTTGACTTTCTTAAAGCTTGTAAAATAGCAGATGCTCTTACTGGGGCTGCCACAAAAGTTTTGTGGGACTTGTTTGTTCTGATCAAGCAGTACAGATGTGAGGAAAGCAGACCATGACCATCAGGAAGACAAAAGAAAAAGAAAGGGGGCCTTTCCACTATTAAGTTCACTGTACTTGGTTCCTTGAGGCTTGCTTCAGATCAGTTTGGGTTTCCACACCTAATGTGTCTGCCATAACTAATTACCTAATTTAAAATTTTAAGCCACTTAGGATATGGAATGGCAAAGCTCTTACAAAAGGATGACCAGCAATATATTAAACCCATTTTAATTACATTGTTTGAATCAAAACCACTTGCTTGTAAGCATTAGCTGGATAAGACAGCAAATTGCTGCTCTCTGTAAGTGTTAAACCAACCCTAGGAAATATTGCACTGTTATGAAATTTTGTGATTTATATCAGCTATTAAGAAATATTAAAAGTCTTCAACTATGCAGAAGTGCACTATCGCTCGAGGGGATCTGGAGATGCTTGTATTGTGAAGTGATCCCTTATGAGAAAAGCTCTTCTTTATTTGACAGCTGCATTGTTCACCCCATGATCTGCTTCCAAAATATTTCAAGTTGTGGATTAGCTGCACTGTTTTAATTACTAAATACAGGCTTTTTTAATCAACCATGTTTCTAATGCCTGAGGAATTTGCCCGATCCTCTGGTAAATGTTAAGTCTTTGTTAGCAGGAGGCATTTGAAGAATAGCTCAGTAGTCTGAAGGCTAAAGAAAATCCATATAAAACAAAGGTATATTTTAATTTTTCTAGTTCTGTATATGAAAAAAAAAATGCTGATATGCTATAAAGTATGTAGCCTTCTGCTATTTTTCTAACCCTTGGGGAATGCAGTGCAGAATGGACACTTGTTCACTTACTAAATTTTCTTTTCAGCCTCACAAAGACTTGGCTTTCCAGCTTGATGAAAACATTCTTAGGAGTTTATATATAGCACTGACTCTTTGAGCAGTATTGTTTAGTGACAATAATAACATTATTGTTTTAGTTTCTCAAAAGCTCCCTTCACAGCAGTAGTTGAATCGTAGCAGACTAAATGCCACAGTATGCTCCTATGTGTTATACCATTTTCTTCTGTACCCACAATCGTAGAAGATGCAGGTGTTTGCTTCTCTCACCAAATATTTTATACTGTTTGCAATGTCTATGGCCATAAAAGTATTACTGCAAGAACCACACCTTCACAAAATGTGAATACAGCTTCATGATTTGTAAAATAGAATGAAAACACTGATTTTTTTTTGGAACACATCCCAGCTGATATCAATTAAATCAGACTTGTGAAGTTTTTGGTTTTGTTTTTTTCAAATGCCCCTATATAGTTTAAGGGAAATATTTTGGCACAGTCATTTTATCCTGGCTTAGGATTTGTCTGCCTAGAGAATTTGATAGCCCTTCCAGTGATATGAAGTGATACAGAGGTTGAGCACTTTTTTGCCCACTCCATGAGGGTGCTTTCATTTAGAAGTAGACCTTTTTTTCACTGCAGTTTGCACAATAGAATATTTGAAGTGCTTTTAAGGATTTTTTTTTTCAACTTCAAACATTAAGCCTAAGCTTCCAGAGCACCTCTAGACAGATAAGAGAAAAGATTCCTTGACTTGCTCAAGCAGTTTAACTGCATATTTGCTTGGTACATATTTGTGGTAACATAACTCATTCGTGTAAAAGTAATTTATAAATCGGGGGATCTTTAGGTTTCTAATTTACTGTTCAGCACCCATTCTTGTAAAACTGCCATTTTGCTTAGCCAGAGCTGTGAGAAAACACCATTGTCCCAGCCCCAGTTTTACATTATGCTCACAGATGTAGCATAACCTCATGTAATTGAGACAATCCCTTGTGACATGCTATATTATATAATAGGCCAGCTGGTAAAAGTGGAATAATGAAGAAACATAAGTAACTGTTGATGTCAAGATAGGGCTGATGTGAATGTCGTGCTCTGGCCAAATCCCAAATTACAGCAGAAAACAGTCAGCTGAGATAGGTATGGTTTGAAGGAACATTCAAAATGTTAGAACACTGTAGCAATGTGCAAAAAGCCCACTAACTCACTCATTTTCAGAGGAACTGGGAATTATCAGCACCTCTGAAAGAGGCCCCTTCCTAAAGAATATTTCGTGGTGAAGCCAGAATGCATGAGGAAAAAGAACTTTACAGAAATCCCTCAACAAGAGCACTGGTGCAATCTGAATCAGTCATAGCCATACTTTTATTATATATTTGGTAAAACTCAGGCTTTTGAGGGTGCAGGCACATTCTTACAGCATTGCTCCAGAAACGTTCAAGAAATCATATCGATGAATGAGTTGTACTTGTTTGATTGTGCTCAAAGATACAGGATGTGCATTGGTGAAAAAAATCACTGTGAGATCCCTATCACACTTGACTTCTTGAGAACAGAGATATACTTGTATGTACAGACAGTCAAAATTTCTTTTTTTATAAATGTTGACTCGAGCACAAAAATATTGGAGTTTCTTGTCCAGAATATTCCTGAAAGAAGAAAGGGAGAGTTCAATATCTAGAAAAACAAATGTTTCAAGAAAACTTTAAAAGAAAGAACCATGCTCCACAAAATGCAGGTTTTTTTTTCCCGTTCCTCCACTCCAGCACATTTTTGCAAATATTTCTGATTAATTAGAAATTTACTTTTTGATTTTTCTTTTGCATTTTTTGATGTTCAGGCTTGGAACACACCAAGTCCCTTGCCTGTTGTACTGATAATATTACCAACACTGGAAGTTAGAGCAGCCCCCTGGAAACAGTAATTTCTGCTGTTTTACACTCAGTGTTTAGAAATAGTCCTGACACCCAAAATGTTTCAAGTTTTGCAGCTTCTTTGGACTTACTCCTGTGCTAGTCTTCAAAGGGAGTGGCTTGAGGTTTCGCATTTAAGTTTAGCATCAATCTTGCAATATGAAAAATTATCTAAAAGGCTAGTAAACTTCTCTCACATTGTTGAACAAGATCAATATCTGACCCATAATATTTGATGGTATTTCAAGTATGAATGAGGTCAGGAATGTTACTCAGGGTTTAGAATTGTTTCATTTTGAGTTCAACAAATACAAACTCTCTCTCTTCAACACTCATTTTGTTCAAATTACTGAAGGTTAGATGATTTCTAATTTGGTAGCAAATTGATCTAGTCAGTGGAAATAACCAAGTGCTTAACATGTTCAAATAGGCTCTAGCTGCAAGAGATAAGGCTTTGTAAGCATTGAAAAATTGAAACCCTTATTCAGCTATAACATATACAAAGCATAACTTACTGAGATAAATTTGCCACATGCCTCTGTTTCCAAGTGGAATGAGATGGCCAGCAAAGGACAGAAATAACTTTAAAAGGGGATGATGTTGGAACACATAAGTTTTTCAGATGGAAGAGACAAGTTAATGGTCAGACACCCAAAGTTGTGTTTTTGTGTTGGGAAGGGAGAATGCCGAGACACCTTAGAGGAAAAAGTAGTCTGCAATTATTATAAAGCTGAACATGAGTTCAGCCTCTGTTCATAACCAAGCAAGTTGTTCTTGGTCATGTCTGTGGAGCAGACAAGGAGAAAGTGGAAGGAGATGTTGTCAAAGTACAAAGGCATGGAGATGACTGTGTGTTCTTTTCCCTACCTGTCACATAAGATCAAAAATTTCTGGAAGTCCAGGAACAGACTGAGATGGGAAGGGGAAGAAAGAATGCAACAGCACATATATTTTAAAGCAAATGAGACATTGAAGACAAGGTGATTTGAGACAATTCAATTGCGATTGATGTCATAGTCTTGATTTGCATTTTTTCATGGCCATCAAGCAATTGCTTGTCTTCCTGATTTGAGAGCTATAAAAGCCACTCAAGTTTATGAGTTGAGAATGAAAAGAATCAAGAAAGAAAATAAAAAAAAAATTCTCCCTGAAATTTTCTTATTGTCCACATGTGACCTACTGTAAATCCTCAATGAATACTGGTTTGAAGTAAAATGTGGTAGAGAAATGAACAGATCTAAATACAAGAATTCTCTAGTTCCAAATACATGCCTGTAAGGGAAAATCACTTAACTTAAACAACTCATTACTTTTTCTGTGTAATTGAAGAAATATTTACCTACCTCAAAGGAATTTATGGATTGGATCCTGACTCTGGTTTTATAGTCACATAAATGGAAATTTTAGCAATGAACATTTTGACTGGTAAAAAGACCAATTTAAAAAGTCTTTCTTCAAAAGAGCCTTTTGCAGGTGCAAAGCAGTAAGCATTAGTATTTCCTTAATAGAATTTGACACCACATAAAATTGTAAATATTTGCCCATCTCTTCAGATTCCCAAGCCACTGTTAACAATGATGATACAAATAAAACCTGGTTTATTTTGTGTCATGTTGAGACTGTTAGTTTCCATTTTTAAAAAAGTATAACCTTAGTGTAGCTGTATTTTCACTACCTGGAAAATAGTGTCTGGATTTGAAAAGAAATGCAATGTAAAGAAAGTTTGCATTCAAATCAGAATTAATGTGATGAGGTTCTGAGTTCCTTCTCTTCTGAAATTTGTTGTCAGAAGTACTGCTGACTTGAAGGTGCTTCAAACATCTGTCCATACCTGTTAAATTATAAAAAAAATCATAATTTGCCACACTCTCAAGCTTTAGAATTCTAAACTATCACATCCTTGTCCATTTGCTGCTTCTTCTCTTTCCTGCAAACCTTTACCCTTCTGGTTCTTTGTCATAGGCCATGCTTGCTTTGCTGTACTTTTAGACATTTAGGACAGGATAAACAGAGACAGCTGCTCTGTGCTTGGGATAGGTAGTTGTGTGCCTTGAAATTGTTTGCTTCAGATATATGGAATCATAGAATCCAATTATAGTTTGGGTTGGAAAGGACTCTAAAGATCATCTAGCTCCAAGCTCCCTGCAATAGGCCAGAACACCTCCCACTAGATCAGGTTGCTCAAATCTCCATCCAGCCTGACCTTGAATACCTCCAGGAATGGAATAATAGTCACTGCTCTGCCTCAAAATTACTTTTTGCTGTTTTATGAATTGCTTTCTCCCTGATGTCTTGGTGTATTCCCATTTCATGAAAAGGTTAAAAATTGAAATTTAAAATGCTTCCTTGCCCCAGACTTTATGCTACTGGCAAAGGAGGGAAAACTGTGTCAGTAAACTTAAAGATGTTTTCAGTCAGACTTTTGAGCAAATCCCAACAAAATCACATAGGTCTCAACATAAAAAAGCTTTACAATATTGCCAATTCCCTCACAGGCCTGGTGCTAAAGTAAATTATTTGATTGCTTTGCACATTATAAATTATTGGGAAGGATATTTGCAAAAGTTCCTAACTTCTGGTGTATTTAGTTGTATCAATCATGACCATAGCTCCCTTCCCTACATTTATCCCCTAAAATATAATCTAGTGCTACCAGACTGTTCTGTGCCAGCAGTTCTGTTGCCATAGTGGTACAAGCAGCTGTGTTGTAACTTAAAGGAGGCCCAGAATCTGCTCTAAAAATTTTCTTCATTAAGAAGCCCAAAATGCAGATGAAAATAGAAGAATCCCTTGCTCATATAAGCAGTGCAAATCCAGCTGATGGTTGCTTCACTTTCTGAGTTCTTAATCTTTTGCACCGGTGCACTTAATTGGAGATGTGAGAGCTTCAGCACCTTTGAAACAGCTGCAGTTTATCCTTACATCAGAAGATAAAAATATTCCGCTCTAAATGTCTAATTCTGTTCAGTTACAGTAAAACTGGTGCCACATGTAGGGATTCTGGCTTTCAGGTAACTTAAAATAATTTTTTTTTAAATCTGATAAAGTTACATCAACTATGACTTTTCTAGTGTCAAAATAAACATACTTGAATGGCAGAAAGTGACACATTTTCCTTTAAAAGGTTTTTCTGGAATTCACCTTCTGTTCACACAGTCTGCCACACAGCATATACATGTCTTCCTGTTCATGACTTCTGTGGTTTATATGTGCGCTGGTTAAAGGAGTGTCTTAAATAGCTTTTTATTTGTGTACTGAACTCCATGTGGGACCATATGTAGCAAATCGTAAATGAAGTAATGGCAAAGTTTGTATACACTTTCCTCCTGCCTTTCTGTCTCTGTTATAAAACAGCTCATTTTTGCTCAGATTTACATGGCTACCATTAAAATCATCACGTAAAAATCAATTTTCTAAGAATTTACAAAATACTAACCATATGTAAAAGCAGACACTAAGGATTCACTAATTATACCTCTAATTAGAAAGAAATCTCTCTCATGGAGCTGTAAATAATTCATTTTATGTAATACACTTGGGAAGAGTAGACTCTCCTTTTTAGGGAAAAGGAGTCAGAGTTTTCTCTAAATGTTACCAAGTCAAGGATAGAAAATACAATTAAAAATGACATTTTGATCATAATCCTCCTTTCTGATATGGTATATTTATATACCAGAAAAGATATATTTAGTAATGGATCATTTCACAGAAAGGCTTAAAATGTCAATGCTGCTCATATTTTCTACCTTTACTCTCTGTGTGTTGATAAGCACTTGTTCCATTTGCCACCTACACACTGATAAAGCTTTAAGCCCCCTTCTCCGGGTAAAAGGATAATCCAGTGGTAAGACCGAAATTTGAATTTGATGAGCAGATTTGCTGTGAACCTATATCTGGTCACCTGCCACAAATCTCTTATGGCTATATGCAAACAAAAGGCAGTAAATTTTGCAAGTTTAGCTATTTTCTGGTGCTGTCTGGCAGACTTACCAGGCACAGTTGGGTTGGTGAGACACCTTGCCTGGAGAGAGGTGGGAATACTCAGTCTAGGGAACCAGGCTAACTCAAGTGTGAAGTAAAACACATAAAATAACTTGCATAGGATCCTTTGCAGCACCTGATTGATCTTCTGTCATTTCACTGTGCCTATTAGTGGGACTGACTCCTGAATGTTTCAGCATCTCATCTTCTTGACTGCATGGTACTGTCTGCTTGCTAGACCAATCCTGAGATTTTAGCTGGAATGGGGTAACTAGGCCTCTGTCTGGATCAAGTTAGCAGCTACGTAGGGTTTGAACAAAGATCTTTCCACTGGGCAGGAGGGTCTTCTGGTACTGGTCCTCCAACCAGTCTGGTCAGTCATCCACTGTTATTCCAGAAAGCAACAGATGGGAACATGCAGAGACTTATGCTTAGAGAAGCTTTAAAATGTATTTAAGATGCCTCAGCCCAAAAGAGGGACCGCAGGGGACCTGGAGGAAAGATGGGATATTTATACCAATATTCCTAAAGCTATGTCCCACAAGTCAGGAGAGTTCACAACTATGATATTGGTCACTTACAGGGATGTGGAGTGGCTTCATGTGGAGGGGTTTAAAACCAGCATTGAAACTGTGATCTATACTGAGGTTCAAGGCAGGAAACTGATGTACTGAGCACAGGACAGGCAAATACTTTGCACGCAATGAGCCATGGGCTAGAAATGCCTTTGACAGAGGAAAAATGGAGGGGTGTGGGACAGCTGTGGAGCCAGGATTTGCAGTATGGGGCATGTATTGTGGAATTGACTGGGTGATGCTGGGTGTGGATAGGCAAAGCAGTGATAGCTACTCTGGACACTTTGGCTAAGGCAAAGCACCTACCCATGGATGGAAATGGCAAAACGAGAAACTTACACACTTCAGTGTCCCAGTGTCAGAATGAATATTTCAGAGACACTCAGACATTATTAATAAGACTTGTGTAAGCAAGAGCTAGATATGCAGTGGATAGCTATTAGCCCTTGAGTTAACAATACATTGTGCTAAACCAGGAAGGATTTAAACAACAGCACAAGGTCAGAGTCCCTGTTTTGTTACTTTTTTTTCTCTTGGATTTAGACCTAACAGCATCTGCTGCACTGCATCATCCTGCTAAACACATCAAAATAGTCAAGAAACACTTCTGAAAAAGCTGGTTGTCATTTAATACTAATTTCCTGACAGGAATGAAGTTAAATTGGTTAGAACATTTTTGTTTTTAAGGAGCATCAGCGTTTGGCAAATAAGGATGCATAAAACTAATTGAATACACTATACATTTCAGTAGAACAGGCTTGAATAGTTCCTGCACTAAATTACATATGTGGATCCCACTGTTTCATCTGAGATCATCTCAGCAGGGATGACTATGGAAATGCAAATTTACACTGCTGCTGAGTCCTTGCAGATTTTACACTGTGTGTCAATGATTCGCTTAAGGATCTTGGCATGGTTTGTATTCTTTCTTAACATTCAGCAACTCAAACATTCTGCTCTCCAAATTAGATAAAATTATTTCAATAATAATAGTATTTTCAATATATGATCTGGGCCTCTTTTTGCTTGAAACAAAAAGTTCCACATTTCCCTACCTCTCTTTTGTGCAAGGTATGAATATGTCCGTCACTTCATCTAAAATATGAACGGGACTTAATGACAATGATCTTTCATAAAATGACAAAGTGTTAATTTTTCTTAAAATTTTTTAGTTTCCCAAACCAGAGTCAACATGAGAGAGTTGACAATTTTGCTGTTTGCACAAAATCCTACAGTTATTCTGCCATCTATTGTTTTTACAAAGTTTCCTTCAAATTCACTGGAAGCTATGCCAAGGTAATGACTGATGAAGCATTCCTTGTGTGGAGGTGTCAGATATCTTATTAGACTGGCTGATAGAATTGTTAAGAGATAGCCAAGTTCTTGCCTGCACAAGCTGTTTCCACATATTTTCACACAGATTATCACAGCCAGTCTGACTCCAAGTCTGTAACTATCCAAAACTGGCAAACTCCTAATTGCATCAACCCTTGTACTAAAGAAGAAGCAGTAAATGACCAAGACTGGCTTGCTGAAGTTAGGAAAGAAACTACATCTCCTAATAACATTATCTTGCTTTCCTCCATTAGAAAAAAACTGTCTATACTGTAAGCATCAAAAGGAAGAAAACTTACTTTACTATGAATTTCTTTGGTTCTTGACTTCACAGCCTAAGTTGGGAGGTTTTGCTTAAGCCTTACCAACAGTGGAGTTGGTAAGGGTTTTTTCATTAAGAGGGGTTTTTGATATTGCAGGCTTTCTGGTATCCTCTAAACACTGCACTTTTTTTTCCCCTCATGGGAGGCACTGATAGCCTGACTCTGCCCAGCCTTCATGGAACTGGTAGGACCTTCATGCCTCTGAAACTGCCGTCGCTCTGCCACGCTCGCTCGAGCATATTATTGGGGACTGAATGGACAGGTAGGCACAACACTTAACAAGCCACAGGAGGGTAGGTACCTTACTAACAAGTGTACAAAACTGTGTGGAGAACTTGTAGCTAGGCTAGTCAAACTCATATTTTGGGATGTACCTGATTGTCAGGGGATTGTTAACTTTCTTCCAGTTTACAGTAAGACTCTGATATGTGCTTCTCCATCTCCTAAAATTCACTTGTGGGACAAATTTAGGGATGTTTAAAACAAAGAAAACCCCAGTCATTCTGAAAAGTAAACTGCATTTGGAAGAATTCTCAGTATAAACTGGTCTTTCTGTTACCTGTGCTCTTTAGTGCTGTTTCTGAGAGCAAAGATTTTTGGCAGACACAGTGAAAGGGATAGCACACTTGTGTGGCAGTGCTGAAGGTGCTTTTAGCTTGAAAGTACAGGTATTCCTTGACATGAGAGATTCATGGGAAATGTGCTTGGAGGCCTGACTGACTGCAGCATGCTGCTCTGGTCTCTTTAGCTCAAGGGCTGTGTTTTCCTGTAGGTCAAAGAACAGGAGGAAGTCTAGTACAAGAGAATTTCTAGCCATCCCAAGAATAGAATGGGTTGGATATTCTCCAGTCAAACCATCTTTTTTTTCCCTTTTTCCCTTTTTTTTTTTTTTTTTTTTTTTGGTCAGAAATTGGTGACTCATCCCACCTGGAATGATTTCTGGAACTCCGTCAGTTTAGCAGACTGACAGAGAACTGTAAGGAGGTTGTCATTGTTGCACACTGTTTCCTGGCAGGAGGTTGTAGAGCCCAGCAACAGTCACTTCTTCAGCCCCACAGGGCTTCTCTGGATTTTTATGGCTGTCAGGATCTCTCACAGGCATTTGGAGGCCGGAAGCCCAAGGAACCTATGGTCCCACTTGGAGTTGGCCCACTGTTGTGCAGCCTGAGAGATCATGCTGAGAGATCATGCTGAGAACCCTTCTCAGGGCTTTCATGCAGACACTGTTGAAATTTTCTAGAAATAAACTGCCTTTTTTTTTTCTTAATGAAAAAAAAATAGCTGCTTATATCTATGCAAGAAACTCATAGATAATTTGGGTGAAAAAGAGAGTCAGATTTTTTTTCTTAAAATTACCTAAAAAATTTTGAAAACACCAAAACCCACCACAAATCCTTAAGCTACAGCGTTTCATTCTGCCCAGAACAATCTTGCTTTCCTGTTTGGAAGAAAGAGAGGCTGAGATACTGTTTTCTAGTTTTTGATGGTGGTTCATGTAGAAAGCAGGACTTGAATAAGCCAACTTCAAATCCTGCTCTGTGTGAGGACCATGCTCTGGACACCTTAGCGAATAAGCTGGAATGCTGATTCCCATATTCCTCATCTGCTGCCTCGCTTATGGAGTTTTGGGGCCTTGACTCCCTGTTGCTACACAAGGAGCTGGGCATTAAGCAAAAGTCTGTCACAGTCTCCAGTTTCAGTGTCATTTTAGCTATTTTGAAACAAAATATTTGGGAATTTTTCACTTCCATAGGAAACTCTTGAAATGTCTGTACTTTTGTTCCAAAGAGGGAAAATAGAAGTCTAGAATTTCCTACAGAGAAGAAATTCCAGCTCTTAATGTGTTCTCTTCAGGAATATCCTTGCTAGAGGCCACAGTATTGCAGCTTTAGGAGCAATAGAAGCTGGGTAAACTAGCTGGAGGCAATCTGAAGTGTCCATTTTGTGTGATGTCATTTTATATATATCCAGGAACAGCAGAGTGCTAATGCTTTGACAGCCACAATCACAATAAGCTCTAGTTCTAGTGAGTGTAGGGATGCAGGCTTGCCTGCAAATCATAAGAGGTGTGAATTTGGATGCAGTCATCTGTACTGCCAAACCTGACCCACGTGTTGTTCTGTTCTCTCATTGGAATTTTTCTACTATTACTTCTATTAAGAAATAGCATTGCTCTCAAAAATTGCAGAAAGTGGTGCCTGCAACCCCCTCCCCAACATCCCATTGACACTTTTTCCTTCCATAAATGTCTTGGAATAATTAGAGCTTTTTAACAAATCTGTTTATGAGTGAGTGACACTAGAGCCCTTCAACAGCAATTATTAGTAGGGGGACATTGACTAGCCAATCACGCACAGATTCTTTCCTCTCTCAAGCTTGGAAAATGTTCATGGTGAGATTAAAATTACATTGAGTATGCTGTTTGCTAAAGAACAGCCTTTTGGCTCCATGGCATAAGAGATGCCTCTTTGACTGTGCTGTCAAAGCTTGTCCTCTACACTCCCAAATTAGTATGAGTCATTTCTGAGAGCATTGAATATTTGTCTGCTAGTGAGGCTGCAGGTGTTGGGTGTTATTCCCAAAGTCCTCTTCACATTCCATGCTTGCTGCTGTGTTCCCCAGCACTGCCCTTCACTCTTTGCTTGTTTAACTGAAACATCCTTGTTTCCAATTTGTTGCTTGGCCTTTGTTGCAGGGAAGTATTGATCCAGGCCTTTTACAGTAACTTCTGACACCAGAGGTGTCTGCGTGTTCTTTTTGAAAGCAACCACAAACTGGAAGGGAGGGGCTATTGTGTGCATAAGACCAGCTGAAACACTTGGAGAACAGAGACAAGTTTTCACACATGCAAATATTTCCTCTAGCCTGAATAAAATCATCAGGCAGACTCAAAATAAATAGTATTGCTCATGACTACAAAAGCACCACTATTATCATATTGTAATGTTGTTTGTGAAGATGCCAGAGAAACAGAAATTTGAAAGCTGCGGAGGGGTACTTTAAATTTTTAGTGCTCTTCATGAGAAACAGTTCCCTGAACTGAAATAATTTTGTTTGGCATTTTTCCTAGATTTGTACTTACACAGATCTGACTCTTGAGTGAATATAATCATTTAACAGAATCACAAAAATATTATTGGCTGGTATCTTTAGGATTGTCTTCCTCTCTTTTGACTTCTTTCAGTCATCAGGACACTCGCTCAGCCCTGCAGTGCTTCATTTTCCTTGCAGCCTGAAGGATAGTTCTCAGGTGTTCACAAGCATAATAATGTCTTATATCTCAAAATATCAGGATCAAGCATGAGACATTTCAGTTTGTAAATAAGAGCAAAATCTGTTAGGTATGCAAAGAAGCAATAATTCATCATTTAAACAATGGATTGGAAACAGTGGGTACAAAAAATGCTTGAAACTACCCTTCATTAAAAGAAAAAATAGACCCTTTACTCACCAGAATTTGCTCTTCTTTTTTCCTCTCATGCAAGCAGTGGGCTTCAGCACAAGGATCATACTAATTATATCTTAAACTCATCTTACAACCCTTTAATCTAAGTGAATTATCCTAGTTCTCTCTGGAGACGAAGGAACAGAGACAGGCAACTCCTGAGACTCATTCAACCCAACTCTCTTAAGAGAGAATTAGTAGACCTGTGACTGGCTTGGATTGCTTGTCTTCAAGGTAGCTAAAGCTAACTGCGATGAGCCCTATTTCCCAAAATGGAACCCTAGATTTTTCCCCATCTCCTCATCCTAGTAATTGATATGTTTTTCTCAGAGCCACTAAAGGAAAAAAAGTACATATCGAGTCAGCTGGCAGGATCCCCACAGGATGATGCTTCTCTTCTAATCATATATGTATTTTTTTAAAAAAAAGCTCCAGTTAATATTGTACAATCTATAAAGAGTTCTCTACATTTGGCAGAAATAAAATGTAAAACATTCATCCTTATATTGAAAAGGCCCCTGGAGCTGCAGCAATCAACACTTTGAACAGCTAAAGTAGTGTTGTAGGAGGTGTGCTGTAAAGCAGAGCCAGACTCTGTGGCTATGCAATCCCATGTCTGTGGTGACTTCAGTAAAGAAGGAAAAGTGGAGATCATTGTTCCACAAGGAGGTTTGGATAGCTTAATCCTGGGAATCCTAGTGGTAAATGCAATATGGTTGGAGAAATTAATATTTGTATTAAAGCCTAGAGAGCACTCTCCATACTGATGGAACTAGTGGGACACAGGGAAGCTTGTATTTTGCAGAATCAATCACTAATTTATTGTTCTACTTTGTAAAGAAAATGTTATGAGAGAAAATTCGTTTTCAGTACCAGTGAAAGTGAGCAGAAGAGTCCACTTTGAGGGGTGTCTAAGTTCCCAAAAGCCATTACCACAGCGTGGCCTGGCTGCAAACTGAGCTGGGGAGCAGTGGCCCTTCAAAATGTGTGGAGATCCCCCATGCAGGGTTCCTGTGTGATCTCTCCCAAGTGGATCTCATTGCCATCTAACCATGGCACTGTGCAAAATGTTTCCAGTCAAAACACAGTAACAACATTTATTGGAGAGAGGTGCAGTTTCCTAAATTCCATCGTAAGACTCTTTCCTTCAGCCTTTATCAGAACTGGGGACTGACTCATTTCAGTACTTAGAGTGGAGCCTACTCTGCCATCTCACAGGTATTTAACCACTTTCCAGGAGCCTCAAAATGCACAAAAGTGATTTCTGGGTAAACCTTAATCTAGATGTTTTGAAGCAGCTGAGCTTTTTCTGGAGGGAAAAAAAAAATTTAAAAAATTAAAAATTGGTTATTCTACTCTACCTTTGCATTTCTATTTTCCTTAGAAAAGTCTGTAGCTTCAACAATTACACTGAGGCTTTTAGGAATAAATTTACCTAAAGCCACTTCTACAAATAGTAAGTAATTAGACTGTGGCCTTTGCTTCAGACTTTGCCAGGAAGCCACTTCTTACAGTCATATCCATGGAGGCAAACCCAAAACTGTCATATAGACATGTTGCGCAGCTGGATGGAGTGCTTGAACCATTTATGAGTTTTGGGCCATGGTGGTTACCCCATGTCCCTCTATTCACTCTAATGCATTTGATGTGGAAAGAAATGGAATTGATAGAAGCTTAACATGTGCTTTCAAGCCAAGATTGCAGGCAACAAATCCAAAGCACATTGATTTAATGTATACTGATAAAGCAAATGTCTTGGTCCCAAAAATGAGTGTGCTTAAATGAGCAAAGCTAAAGTCTGCATGGTTCATTACAAACAATTGCACCTTATACTGGCAAAACATGACTTGTAGGAATAAGAAATTCAAATTCTGGTAAGTAGACACCAATTTTATACTCTGTGATTATATAGCAACAGAAAAGGAAGAAAAATGCTGTCCCCTGAGATGTTCAGCACTATTCCTGCTAAATTTCAAGCACTCTGGTCCCACAAAATAGACAAATAAAATTAGTTGCAAGTCTGTGGGTAGTCACATGGAATTAATTACCTCCATTACATTTCTTTCAAATGGATAATCAAACCTAAAGTTGCAGCTTCTTTTCTGGCTGAGACATTGCACCTACTTAAGGGTCTGTCTGTGGAGGTGCTTAAGGTCTTCCAGAAGGCCAGTCACCTAAAACAGGTAGTGAATATGCTTCTAATTCTGATCTTCACTTAAATGCCTGGATTTGTGTGGAAATGCCTGGATCTGGCTTTAGCCAGCTATAGCCTTTTAAGGAGGATATCAAAAGCCAACTGCATATATATATATATATATATATATATATATATATATATATATATTTCTTTTTTTTTTTTTTTTCAAGAGGTAAATCTCATGGTGTCCAAAGTAGGTGTAGAAAGCACAGTGACAGTTCATGAGTGTATGTGACATGCCCTTGAAATTTCTCATCCAGAAACATGATCTGTTTCTGAAGAGAGGAATGGTGCTGGGCAGCAAGGCTGCAAAACTACATGGCTGAAAGAAGCAGTTAAGCTGTCGTGTTGACTGAAAGGTATTTGGGAAAGAATGAAATGGGGATGCCTGAGTGTTAAGTGTGAAGTTTTACAATTGTAAGAGGAATGAAAATAGACTCTGTAAATCTCTCCACTATGATGGAAACACATGTAAGAGGAGGTCAGTTTTTTGGAAGATGGTCATTTGAAACTCATTCTCTTCTCATTTGAACTTTACTTCCCCTTTGCTTCCTGAAATGAGTGAAGATAGTTTCCAAAATTGAAGATGGGGAAAAAAGGCTCTGAAAATCTCATATCACTTGAGTCTTTTCACTGGTAGATCTATTATTATATAATCAGTAGAGGAACAGAGAAAAAAATCAAATGCGGAAGAGACCCTTGGAAGCATTCTGATTGAACTATTGCTCATAAAAGGCTAGCAAAATATTTCAGAATTTCCAACTTCAGAATCTTTGTTGGCAGTAGCATAAACTGTGTTCTTTGATTTCAGTCATTGTGGTTAGTGTAGAAAGTGAAGAAAGAGAGATATTTAAAAAAAACTCTTTGATTTTCCTGTATTTTTGTGCTCTTAGGTCTGACTGGCTCCCACTGTAAATTGAGACCTCTCTAAAGTGTGTTTTGTTAATGGGCCATGAGAAAGAAAATACAGATTTAGCACTCCCTCCTCTGCCTGTGTCTTTTGTTCCCATTTTAGAGGACTGACATTTCCCATTTTAGAGGGAGCTGAGAAAAGAGCTGAAATAGGGTCATCCCCATAACCTGTGCTGATGGGAGAGGCTCCTTCGCCTGGTCCCGCAGTACCTTTCATGCTGAAAGATAAAATGTAAACCTTTTTCACGTCTTTTGCTCTACTCCATGAGACAGTACAAAGCACCCATATGTTTAGGTTTCAAATAACTGTGTTTGCTAATACACAGGGCCCAGCTGCATACAAACCTCTGATCTTTGGGGAGAGTTGGAATACACGCACTTCTGCCGAATTTCAAATTGGCACTTCATGTATCTCTCAGAAAAGCAATAAGAGGAACATAGAAATGAGATATATGTTCCACATCAGAATTTTTCTGTAATTAGGAATATTTCAAGTCCTCTTTTTCTATATCAGTTATATAGAGTGAAAAAACTCATCATAAGCAAAAGGCAAGAGATTTTCTATCTGCATGCAAGACATCATTTATCATTAGGAGATATGAGAGCATGACCGTTAATTTTTTTCTCAAAGTCTTTCATATCTTGTGATTTCTAACTCACTTTTGTATTACGTTTTTGAATTATAGTGTTTAATTCACTACTTAGGGATTGTTCTCAAACTCTTTAATATAATCAACATCCATACAATATTGAAGGATCTGACTTATATTAAATCTGCAGAAGAAGGGATATTCAAAGTTCTCTATTTTTTGAGTGTATCATTCATCTGTCGCATCAATGTTGCTCAGTACTCTAAGACTGTGCACTTGTCTTCTCCATTCTGAATTACTTACATGTTGTTGAAAAGCCAGAAAAAAAGATCAGAAGCAGTGAGCATTTTGTCATCAACTTCACAGAACCCAGAATTCAGCTTTTAAGAAAAGGAGTCCTACTTTTAGGGAAATCGTCGCTCAGTCACCACAGAAGATTACGTATCACTTGAGAGAGGCTATGGAAATGATGCTTTCATTAGTTACATAAATGTTGATCAAAACTATTTTGATTTAATGGATGACTTAACTCCCTGGATTTAAATAGAGGTGCAGCAAGGACAACCAGCTGCCAGACAAGAACCAAGTTCATTAAGTCTTAAGGGAGTCACTTCCACCAAATTTCCAGACATTGCATTCTCCCATATCATTGCAGGGTGAATGAAAATCTATAGGCAGCAGTAAATAATAGAAGAGAATATGATAAAGTAGAGGGAAAGTTAAGGGTAACCTTCCTGTGAGTTGTTTTCCTGCCGTGCATTGCTTTACCCGGCAATTGGTTTGCAAGTCCACAGAATGTCAAGCTGTTGCCAGGCTGTTTCAGGCACATCTGTCTGTTCTCCAACCAGTGTTTGCTTGATGCGCAGTGTATGTGCAACTTGTTTCCCACGTACTGACTAAGAAGGCACAATTGCATATGAACCTGAAATGTTGTTCATAGAGACCCCCTAGTGTTCTGGCACCTTTGGGAACACAGTAAATCATCTGATATCCATGCACCACTTGTGTAGGAATTTGCTTCTGAGAACACTTTTGGTACTGGAGTTTCAGTTTTAAAATTTATCCCTGATCAGAAGTAGGTTGTGCAGCATCTGCTACTTAGAGCAGTTGTGTACTGTATATGCTCCAGAACACACTTGCATGCTTTTGGTGCAGTTTAAAAACAGATTTGCAGAACAAAATACAATCCAGTATAACTCAGCAGTGGCAACCTGGTTAATTTTTAGAGCTTATTCCATTTCTTAAAGTGAAAATACTTATTCCATTTCTTAAAGTGAAAAGCCTTGACTTGCTTCACTACATATTCTCTCATGGAGAAATGCTATCATCCATAGGTGATGATGTCTCTTAAGAGCTCTTTTAAATTTATTTATTACTATTTTTGTAGGCACTGTAATTATTAGAGTATTTTATTATGCATTTTTGACTTTTTACTAATTTAAATAAGAAGACAGAATTTTCTTCTTGTTTGTGCTGCTGTCTTCCTGTTTGACTTGTTTAGCTCCATTGTTTTTAGTGTTTCAGGAGCCAGTACAATTTAGAGGATAATTGGACTATATATATATATATATGTAAGTTAATAGTGAAGTTAATATAAAATTTCATTTCCATTTCCCTTTTTCCCAAATAAGCTGTCATAAGAAAATGCACTTCAGAGGAATACCATTTGGTCATGGCACATCTTAGTAAGTCAAAATCTTGGATTTAAAGTGAAAAGTAGTAACTGGAGGTGAGGGTTTTTTACTATTCCCCAGTATGTTGCTGTTCTGCAGTGGACATGTGGTTTTTTAGCATTCTAGTCTGGACACCTGCAACTATTTTCTCTGTTAACAACTTTGAAGGCTTCAAACCCTCAGCAAGCAGAAATGCCTGACTGCAGAGCTGTGTCCTTGCTGCCCAGCTGGGAAAAGCTCAGCTTGACTTTACCATCTGCCTCCCTCCAGCACTTCTAAGAACACTGTGCAGTGGGGTGGAGCACTCTTCTGGGAAGAGTTAGCCCAAAATACAAGGCACCTGAAAAGAATGAACTCACTGTGTGGTTGGGGGGAGTGTGTGCATGAAATTCAAACCAAATGTCTTACAGAATTAAGACTGGTTTGCAGAGAGAACTCCTGTGTTAAGATTGCAAGCTGAGCATGTTCTGCCAATAGAAAGAGATGAAAAATGAATGTCACGGACCCTGCAGACTTGCATCACCTGGGAACTTGGGCATGTGTGAAGCTTCTGACACATAAGTAGCCACACTGAAGTCAGTGCGCACGATTAAACTTCTTCCTGAACTGGGACATGGTTATGAATTATTGGGTTAGCTCTAATTTTCGCCACACTGGACTGCTTTTAATTCTGAATTCATTCATTAATGTTTATAAGGTGCACTGAGCTCTTCCAACGTGCATGGCACTATTGAAATGTTAAGCGTTGTTACAACTCATGCTTGCAAAAGCAGCTGAAGATGAATTTACTTTATGTGGCAGTCAGTAATGGCTCACTTGGAACAGTTACACATTCTATGGGGTAAATAACAGGATTGTTATAAATTGTAGCAGTGCCATGTTTACATAATAGACAGTAACCACTCCAGAGGTACCATAACAGTGAGCTTGATAATAAGCATTTTGAAAATTATGTAAATACATCTATATGTGAGGAAGCAAAATGGCTGTAGGAGATAGAAAGCTGACAGTTACTAGTAAATACTGCATGCTTGCAATGTTTTCAGCATTTTAATCTTTTTATGCAAACACGTCCATCCATTAACCTAACATGATGGCAGAGCAGAAAAGGGGTTGAGTTCCACAGGCTGCCACTAATGTATACACCAGTGCTATTAGATGCACTATCGATGGACTAAAGAGTGTGCTGCTGAGTTTGCAAGTCAGGCAGTGCTGCTAAAAGTTTTCAGGCACATTTGTTCCCCAGGACAACTTCCTCCATCTTCTCATCCCCCTTTTGGCAGTGTACCTTCTCGTAAGTTTCCTCCCACGCTTTAAAAAATGCAGCCGCTTCATTTCTGCAAAGCACGTTGCCTGTCCTCCAACATCTCTGTGCATCAGGGCGAAAAAGCCTCCCAGCTTTGTTCTCTGTCTCTACAGCAGTTACCTGGTTGCTTCTCCTTTATCTTGCCTTAATCTCTAATATTCTGGGTAGTTAAGTTCTGGTAAGGAATGCTGCTTTATGAAGCAGTGTGAAACCGTGTCTGCCATATTCCATAACCACGCTGTTAATGGTTGTACTCAATATGTGTGAGGGGAAATAACACCGTAGTACCAACTGTAAAAATGAAACCCTGTTCTTGATGGAACTGTTCCATGGGTGTTTGCAAAACCCTTTTTCAACAGAAGCATTGGAAAAGCATATTTTGATAAAAATCCTTCATTTTGGAAAAGAGGGACCATATGAAAAAGACATCATTTTAATTATTAAAAATTATTAGGAAAATTATTATACAACTTTTTTATTCCCCAAAATATCCTGTCCAAAATGGTCATATCTATCTGTGTTATTCCATAGCCTTGATGATACACATACCATTACATATTTCATATCAGATATTTCCCCATAATTCTTCCACCATTTTAAGAAAAATCACTCTTTATCACTCTCTTTGGTTTCCCTGTCTGTTAAAAAAAAATATCTCTAGTAAATTTTTATGGACTGAATATTAAGGATATGCTAAAAACACCTAAGACCTTTTTTTTTTTTTATTAAACAATTTTTAGCACCCAAAAATAGCTAGCCTAAAAGCAGGAAAATTTGTCAGCAAGGAGTTCTGTTAATCCTGTGGTGCAATGGCTGTATGACAATCCAGGATAACTGTATTCGTAGTAAGAATCATTCTAGTCTTTCCATATTTATCTAGCTTCTGTTTCTTCATAAGTCTGTGCAATTTGGACCATCATGACAGGTTTCCAGTGGGGCAAGCCATATGAGGTGCAGAAATCAAGCTGCCTTTTCTAATCTAAGTAGCACTCTGCAGGGACACAGCCTGCTTTTGTGGCTGCTGGGCTGCACAGGTCTCTTGGTGTGTGCCAACCCTTCAGCCCAGCTCATGCTCTGGGGGCACAGCGGAAAACCCTGTCACCAGAAGAGGTGTCCTCTGGTCCTCCTTGCCCTGGCTGACACAGAGAATGTGATTCCTCCCATTGGGTCATCTGAGGTGACACTTGAGGAGAAAGAAGTCTGGTGGAGCTGGAGTAAGGCACTTTGGAGGTGTAGCCCATTGACACACTGGAATAAGTTTGTAATTTTTTTTTTTTTAGCAGTAAAAAATGGAAATATTTTCTTGGGGAGATTGGGCTGGGGAAATGCTTCACTCCACCAGAGTTCTTATACATCCAGTTTATTCATTAGGCATCTCCCTTAATTTGAGGTTGAATCCTAGACTGCAATTTTAATACACTCTTGCAACTCAGTCTCGGGGTATGCTCCTTGCTCCCTCCTCTCTGCTGTGAAGCTCTCAAGACTCTTCCACTGCATCTAGAAGCCAGAAAAGTTCTGGAACAAAAAGGTCTTGGCGTGACAACAGTGTCAGAGCTGACAGCTTTGAAGATGATGTGGCTTTCCATGTTCCTAATAAGGATTATTCAGATTTAGACTAAAACTTACTGTAGGGATTTAATTTGTCTATTGCCTTACTGTCCTTCAATAGTGTCTATGAGCTAAAAAATATTCTACTATTACCTAACTCAGCTGACTGTTTTAAAATCTGAGATAATACTTTGATCCAGATTTATCCATGATTTTATAAATATTTTACATCCTTGAGAATTCTGTTACCAATTTACAAGTAATATCTCAGCATTAGAGTACATGGCAGATCTAGAGGTTTACAGTCAATAAGATGAAGCCCAGGGGAGGTGGGGAGTCTGGTTTTCATTCTTATCTGTGTGTACAGAAACTGGGTTAAGATGAGGACATGCTCATAAGATTGATTTTCTTTTCCTGTAAATACAATGGAGGGATGAGTCTTTACAACTACAGAGAAACACACCCTGCCATAACAGGATCCCCACCCTATCTCTGCTCAATCCTTTTGATAAAAGCCCCATACTGTGGGCAATCCAGATTAGTTTTAGATGAAGCAAATTGGAAAGGCTAAGGGGGGTGGGGATGTGTGTGTCCTCTGACTTACAAAGCTGTCCATTCTGATTTTCTAGGAAAATGCCTGGGACCCACATCTCATCTCATCCCAGCAATTGCTAAAATCTCTGTGTCTCATCAATACCCAGTCCAGCTGTGAGACTGGGACAGTTTCACTTTTCATTTGGAATGGTCCATCTCTTCTCAGAAACATGATTTTAACTGAAATGTGGTGTTTACGGCATATCCTTTTCTCATTTATTTTGCAACATCAACTGTCATTAAAAAAAATACATTTACAGGAAATTTTAGGGGAAGAAGCAAAAGTGCAAGAATTTCCATCAGCAAGACACTTGCTGGGAAAGTGAGAGACACACAGGCCAAAAAGGAAAAGAGATATTACCAAGCAAACCTAGATAACAGGGGCTGGCATTATTCTTTCTAAAGTCAAAATGTCATGGGAGTAGAAAGGAATGATACATATAGCATGGTATTTTAACTGGGCTGATTAACAGTTGACTCACAAGAGTTGCACAGAAGCAACCCCAGTAACAGATGAATTTTAATCAAGATATAAGTCTTTCTCTTTACCTCTTAATCCTTAAGACGCATCATTAGCCTAAAGAGTGACTTTTGCTTTCTTTTTCTTCTTCAAGCAGTAAAAGAAGCTGGATAGGAGAAAAAAAAAATCTAATCTACAGAGCAGGCAAAGTTCTTAAAATTTAGATTTTGGACAACATATTTGGAAGTGCTAACTGGGGGACAAAATGTTAGAGTTTTTTCTTGTAAGTCCTGTAAGATCCAGTCCAGCAGCTCCAATCAGATTGTTCTGAAGAACAGTTTCTCATAACCAGAGAGTCTCAGTATCCAGTGAGGGGTGGAATTGGCTCATGCACATTGCTTAAATGCTTCATCTGAATAAAATAAAATATTTCTCTTTGCTCTCTTCCTAATATCCTTTGTGTGATGATGACCTGATTTTAGCCCAAATTTTGCTTGTAGCATTTTTAGTTGGGAATTTCAAATGGCCTAGGCAAGCCTGATATTTCTTGCTACTGCAGTGCAGGGTTAACTGGGAATCATAACTATTTTTATCTTCAAAAATATGGTCTTTTATTTTTCCATCTGTTATTAATTTTTTAAGACATTTAATTTTTTGAGGTGTGAAAAAAGCCAATAGATTTTATTGGCTTTTTTTGGCCCTGTAAAACCTGATTAAAAAATATCTTTCTGCACAGAATACACTCAGCCTTTGACACTGTGGGTGTGGAACTCTTCTGAATCATGATGTGACAGGAGATAGATTTAGTACATAATTCACATTTTAGTAGGGAATATATTTTTTTTTCCAAACTGTAGCTTCTTCTCATAATTTTGGTGACAGCATTTGTCATACAAGAAGCGTGTATGCATATATGTATGTAATTCTACTCTGCTAGAGAACATGGTGCTTTATATTATCTAAAGGTACTGATGTCTGCATTGTAAAATCTAAAAAGAAAGTAAGTTAGCCATTGTGACACGGAGGGGGCAGTTGAGTAACTAAATACTTTCTTGCCTGCAAACCTGTACAAGGGCAGGAGGGCTGGTGTGCTGTGAGACTGGGTAGGACCCTGTGGTGGTGCTGCTTAGTTCCTCAGGTGTCCCCATCTCCCATTCCCTTTACTTCTTTCTGTGTTGAATACATCAGTTTCAAGTTTGGATATTTTGTCATCTTCCATTCAAGTTTTAGAGGCATTTAAATAAGTGCCTTTTGAAGAAGCTCTTTGGACTGGCTGCAGGAATTGTTCCTTAGAGGAAGACAGCCAGTAAAATACACTAGAAACAAAAGCAGAAAATGAGAAAACCAGCCCTGATGGGAATGATTTACAGGCAATCTCGATGAGATTAGCAAAAGGAATAAAAGCCAAGTCCACAAAAGGAGAAATGAGATACTGATCTCTCTGCAAGAGACACTGTCCCAGAATTTAGGTCAGTTCAACTGAGCAGCAATAAACAAACAAACAAAAGCCAAGAGAGCTTACAATATTTGGGATCACGAAAAGCTTAAAACCATTCTGAAAGTCATATTAATACTAATCCAACAGGAGAAGCAGCAAAAATCTTGAGTAGGCAGTAAAATCTTTCTACAGCACACCTCTTAAAAAAAATTGCCTTGCATCCCCCTGAAGATCCAATATGAATATACATTATAGAATTTCCTTAGCACTAGCTGACCATATCTTGGTATTTTGCAAAGTACTTTACATGCTGCACCTTGTTTCTCTTGGACTATTTCTAGTAGTCAATGCCTGTATCTGCTTACCATCCTCATCCCTTCCTGAGAAATTTGTCCTCCAAATCCACACATTCAGTTCTGTTCTTGCAAGGTTGTTTGGAATCTTCCAAACAATTTTTTTTTTCTTTTTGGTAAAATTAAAATTTCTAAGGATAATTTGTCATTTATGACAAAATATGAATTGGAGAATGTTTTTCAGTTCCAGGAACTTGTGGTCCAAGTGTGAGAATAACATTGTTTCAGACTAGGTTTCAGTATCTCCCACTAGAAAGAGATCCCTGGTTTTTCACATTTGAGGCATGGCATCAGTTTTTTTGTCCTGATCTGTTAAAAGAATCTGACAATGGCATGGGAATAACAGGGAACATACTTTAGGCCTCTTTGTGTAAACCTTGAACATGAATGAATTATATATTAACAAAATGCAGTCAAGTCATCTTAAAGCGGTATTTGGTGCAGTACCATGATGGGTATTTCTGAACTGCCTTGTTCTGTTCCAGATCTGGGCCCTCTTCTCTGCCCTTCACTCTGTTATGCAGCAGACATATGACAAGTTCAGGCTTTGTAGATTTTGCCGAGGTCCACGTCTCTTATGATCCAGATCAGATTTCTGCCCACACTAATAGTCACTGCCCACTGATTACTGCTGCAGCCAAGAGCTGCAGAATTCCAGCAGTTTGCCCAGACCCTATTTGCATGTAGGCAAATGCTCCTTAGTTATGTACAAATAAAACAGATTCCCACTTTACAATCAGCACATCCATTTTATGTTTTAAGAACAGATTGTTCAGTGCAGCAAAGTGCTATTCATCATGGAGGCATTTCCCACACTACAAGCCAGGATCTTTTAATTAGACTCCAGGGATTGTTGCTCCCTGGCCTGCATTTCTAGCTCGAGGGTATGGTGGAGAGAAATTCAGCCTGAGAAACCTTTGTGGCACCTCACGTTCACTGGCAGATCTGAAAACCTCACCTTCAGGGCCAAAACCTGCACTGTCTTTCAGTCAGTTCTTACTCCTCAGTTGTCTGCATGCTTGAGTTAGTTCAAAGAGAGTTACGACATAAGGCACAAATGGACTCAAAATCCAGCTTTTTCTAGTTAAGTTGGAAAGGACTTTAGAGAACATCTGGTTCCAACCCGCCTTTCATGGGTAGGGAAAGCTCTTCCATGTAGTGGGGAGTAAAAAACAGAAATGCATAAAGGTTAATTAAAAATTATTTGCTGTATGAAGCAGTTATATAATGTCCTAAAATATAACATAGATAAAAAATCAAAACATGGAGTTCTTTTTTGTTCAGGATGAAACACTTACTGCTCTCCAGTAGCTGGAATTGCTGTGAATCCATGTTGGAAGTGGGTTGAGATTATTTAAAAACAATGGGAAAAGGATAAAAATCAATCAAATACAACAGTTTGGAAAGACTTTTCCTGAAGGGGAGAGATACCTTTGTGGCAGTTTCAGTTGCAAAACCAACACAACTTTTTAGGGTATTCATGACCCTGTGTTAATTCTATTGCTCTGATAAATGACCTTTTTTTTTGCTGCTTCAGAGTCAAAGAGAGAGCCGCTTTCTGGAGTGAATGGAGCTGGGTGAATCACATGGTCTATGGCAAGCTCTGGAGTGCTTAGCTAATGAAGTCATCCAGACAGGATTAAACACAGTTATGTCTCCGTAGCAGAGCCTTGTTTATGGAAAATGAGTTTGGGTGATTGGCTTAGCCTAAGCACATACTGTTCTTTTTTACCTAGGCACATAGGATTTTCTTCTGTCCCAGGCAGAAAATGTTCCTGAGTTTAATTCATAGAGATGGAGCTTGGAAGAAGGAGGCTGGCCTATCTGTTCCTCTGATTCCCCATAGGCTTGGCAAGCTCCTCATTATATACAGCAGCCTGTGCTGCTTTTTTTTTTTTTTTTTCCTAATGAAATCCTACACTTTTGAGGTTTCTGTGTCTTTTCCAAAGGAAGCCGCCAAGAAACACACGAAGCATATATCAGCTGCAATTAGAAAATGGTGGTTTAAAATTATGTTGGTATTTTAAAGCATAAATATTCCTATTCCTATGCATCTAAAATGCAAAAATGCACCAGCTGTGAGGTTTTTCCTTTACTTCAGCTTATGAAAAACTCCAGGGGATCAGGAAATTTAGAGCACAAGAATGGTTTATTTTTATACCTATTTCCCTTGTCATTTCCTTTTCCCATTCCAGTCCCTCTGAGAGGAACCAAATTAACTTGAGACATTTTCCACATTCATTAGTATCTTAATTTAAAAAAAGGGCAGAATTGTTTCAAGACTTGTATCTTGTAAACTGTGCCCAGTAAACTGTGATAACATTGCCTGTCAGAGTGTAGTGAATAGCAAAACTGTTAGAGATGTAAAATCTGTGAACTAATAAAATTGTTGCAATTTGCATCTGTACTTGTATCAAAATGGAACAGAGACCACTACAAAACAGCAGGTTAATAAATAAAATGAACTTTAAGAAAGCAGGGTAGTGGCCATAAATTAAAAGGTGAGTGTCAATGCTGTTGGAGTTAGTTGCTGGAAAATAACCTGATTAGCACTTTTCAATAGAAGAACAAGGTGTTGTGACTCCAGCAAAAGGCTTTAACACTATCAGGCAAATATAGAGTCACCAAAATGTCACCTGGGCTACATGCCACAATCAGAGAGATGGGGCTGCCCCATCTGGATGCGTCCTGGGGAGTCCTGGAGTCACAGAGCCCCTGCTGTTGGTCCTGGTGCCTCCCTGCCTCTCCTCTCTTTTCTCCTGCCATTTAGTGACACCCCAGCTGCCCTGCCATGATCACAACCACAAGTACAGGCAGTTGATGGAGAGAAGCACAGTACATGGAGGGGCAGGGAGAGCTGATCTCTTAATATGTGTGGTCTTCTCACCTGATCTGTCTGGTTGGGGATATTGCTCTTGTCCCAGAAGGCTTCTTACATGTCTGCTTTGATTTGGGCCTGGTGCTGCTCCCTTGCTTCTTGGCCTCAACAGAAAAGCAAGAGGTTAGTAATAGTGTAGAAGCAAATTACTTTTGCTGGTACATATTATTCCCTGCTGTTTATCACTGTATTTCTATGGCCATACCATTCCTTTTTGCATACCACCACATCATTGCATACCACTTTTTTATTATTGTTATTTCTACGGAATACACTAGCAGGTTCTTTTCCGCTGCTCTTTTTTTATTTTTTACTACTGAGGGAGCTGGAATTGGCTCAAGCTGTCCAGCCAAAATTGCATATAATATTCAGAAGTCCTCAGATTTCATAAGACCAAGGTAGATGGTTCTTATAACCACTTTACTTCTTTGTTGTGGAGACATGAAATCCAGTGCAGGTTTTTCCCCATCCTTCAAAAATCAAATGTTGTAGGGTCAACATTAAGCACTGAACAATAGCATACCTTGGAGCAACTCCAACAAATTTCCATTTTAGGATTAGAAATTCCTGTGTATCAGCAACACTTCATGCTACTCTCCATACTCTTTGCTTTTTGCCATGCTAAGCAAGTTGTCATGAAGTTATCAGTTCTCACTAGCAACCCTTCTCTGACCCATTTACCACAAAGAACTCTACAGTCTCTTGCAGCGACAGTTGCCCAGCACACACACATCTGACACTATTTTTTGTGAAGTTCCAGCAACTTGCTCTGTAATTCCTAGCTGAATCTTTTTTCCTATTATTAGGATTTTAAAGTTGCCTAGCACAGCCAGCATTTAAGACCTAGGTTTTGTGGCTAAAGTCAAATACAGTCAATTCTGAAAGCAGCTAGGGTCTACATGCTGCTTGGATTAAATGACTGAGTCTTTGTAGCTCCATCTCAACTATTAAAATTAGAGAGAGAAAGAAGACAGAAGGAAAATGAAAGCATTTCTCATGAAGCAAAACTCTCAACCCCAAAATAAAATGAAGGAAGTTTTCATAGTTCTTAATCTGATCTCCCCAAACCTGTGGTAAGATTAGAGAGGCTTTTTGGTTAGAAGTCCTTAGTCCTCAAGCTCCTGTGTCTTCAAGACTTCACTCCAAAATGTGAAGGATTGAAGTTTTCCTGACAAAATTGTCAAGATTACAGCTGCATTCAGTGACTGTATGCAAATTATTGTTTCTCTGGGGAAAAAAAAAGACCCTCAGTTTTAGGCAAAGGCCTTGCATATGCATGGCAATCTGTAGGTTCAGACATAGAAAAGAGATTTCTAAATGAAAATTCAATATGGGAAATATAATAACTAAGTTCTTGATAAACACAATAGGACATCACAAACAGCCCTGTATATAACCTCCACCTCTCACTGATATCTGTTGCTGTAATTTAGTACCTGTTATCATGTTGCTTTATAGACTTCATTACACATAGAAGATAAACCTGAGCCAAGTATCTCAAGCATCTTTCAGAGTATGCAGGCAAAATACCTTATAATAGAAAGTATTTCAGTTTCAGAGTGCTGAAAAATTCTCATGTTTAAGAATGCTATATATGCAACAGTTCACCTCAGAAATTATGTTTAACTTTTTAAAATAACATTTTTTCTGATTTTAATCAGCTTAATTCTTCAGTCTCCTGTATTTAAAATACAGGAAACAAGAATTAGACAATGGATAAAAGAGCTCATAATAACTAAAACAAAGTTTCCTCCCATGAAGTCAGAGATCTGAACCTTGCAGGAATTTCAAAGTGCTGCATTTATTTTCTGTGGACTCAACATTTTTAAATACCATAAGGCTTTTAAAAATAAATACCTTAGAGCACTATTCCTCCTAAAATTATTTTTAACAGATACAATTTTGGTTTGGTTTCTATATTGTTGAAAAGAAGAAAATTAATTCTGATGTAGTGGAAACCAGAAAACAAAGCAAATGCTGTACCTTTCCTGTAGAAAAGTAAACAAACAAACAAAAAACACTGTAGTCAAAGATGTACTGAGCTATCAGACTGTAATGGCAGTGAAGGGAATCAAGCACACTAGAAAAGGGAAAATACATATAAAGCCAAGTCACTCTCACTATAGAAAATAAAGGAGATAACTAAGGCATGTGCATTGGCTTTGCTTGTCCCTACCATCTATGGATTTCAGTTGTTGATTAAGGATATGGGAGGTTTTTACATTTTCATGTGTCTGCTACTGGCTTGAGGATATAAACTCTCTCCTTGACAGCATACTGCACATGAGAGATGGAAGCTTGCAAAAACAAACGCTAAGTGTCCTCAAGCCAAGCTTAGAGCTGTGCATTTTAGTGTTTTCCGTGGAGCTGGTTTTGCAGTACTCAGCCTGCTCTAGTCATAAGGGATACCTCTGGCTTTTCCACAGGTTAAGATGGAGTGATAGAGCCAGAGCACTTTACATGGTGAAAAGTTGGATAATAATATTTGTGAATGTTTTCTAAACTGTTGAATAACAGCTGGGACTATTCTGATGGCACAGGTGCCTTTGCAGTGGAAAGGTCAGCAAAAAATTGTATGTACTGATTAGTGACAGAGTAGCTGCAGCTAATTTTGTGAGCCTTTTGTCTAATGAATTATGATTTCAGTGATATGATCATTGATCCAGCTCCTACTGAAGTCAACAAGAATCTTTCCATTGATATCCAAGAGAAGCTGGATGTAAATAGTCCTACAAAGTCAGTAGTCTTTGGGAAATACTTCTTTGGCTTCAGATCGAGAAAAATGCAGTGCAAAAAGGCTGTAAATATTTCAGGATAGAGTTATATACTTCTGCTGGCACAGCAGACAGTTTATTTTTATCTGGACATAAAGAGCACTTCAGACAGCTTCTTGATTTTAGCTTGTTAGAACAGTTTTAAAGTTCACAAAATACTGCATTACAAGTGGCAGATGTATTCCTCATTGCTGTGGGTCAACAGTGGGAAATTTTTGAGACAGCTTGAAAGAACTCACTGTTTGCCATGTTGATGGACATTCATTGATTTGCTGCATATTCTTGGGGGTTAATTGCAACTTTAGATGTAAGACTTTTGACACATCCATGGATCAGCAAAACCTCTGATGCAGCCTTTCTTGGAGTTATTGCAGAACTGAACTTGCATAGTGTGGATAATTGAGTCAGAGAGGCTGAGCTTCCTCCTTGTGCCTAACATGATCCTTTGGAGAACCATTTTCCATGTTTGCTGAAGTTCCCTGAAGAGATTAAATTTATGAACTAAGGCTATTACTAGAAGTAGTGAAAGGGGGGTGGAAGAACCTCACAGACCTTCACATACAGAAAGCTGCTATGGGATTCAAGTTCTCCATCACAAGAATGCGTTAGGACTGGGCCAAGAACAAAGACATGAACAGATCTCTGAAATCCTCAAAGGGACCAGAGGGAATTTAACTAAATGGACACTGAGCTACCTACATCTGAAAATAAACACACTGTATGGGGAAATAGAAGTATGTGCATAGTGGGGATGGAAGGAAATTCAGTTTCCCTCATTAGATCTGTCAATATGTCTTGCACTGACCAATATTAATGGAGCAGACTCTATTTTTATCACTACCTGATAACTCTGGCCCTGCCAGTGTGTTTGTCTGCATGCTAAGTCTGTGTGTGTGTGAAAAAGGACATTTTTTTCTGTCTGTCTGCACCTCCTCTTCCCTTCAGTGGACAAATCTGGCAAGAGGCTACTCTCTTTACCTCTGATTCTGCATGACCTCCCCTGAGAACAAACACTGTGCACTAAAGCTTGAAAAATTTTATAGCTCCTCTAAAAATATTGTACACACACTTAAAAAGACATCTTATCAGAAAACAATTACGTGGAAGCCCTTTTAGAGTAAATTACTGTAAGAAAAACATATCCTTCCTCTCCTCACACAGCATCAACACATACCATTATTACGTATGTGTTCCTGTCAGGAGTCCAACCATGTATGCTGCTGCATATTGAAATGTCTGTACATTAGACAGTTACATACTTTGAGCAGTTTCAGGAACTGCAAGCAGATTTTAAGCACATTCTGTGCTTCATCCTTATGGCCCAGTTCCTGTTATCCATCAAGCCTGTTTTAAAATAGGACGCGTTTTTGGTACTGCAAAGTCAACAGTGCTGGAAAGTTGGCAGGTAGGCTTGTTTAAACAACATTCCCAAGTAGTCTCCTGGCAGGTGTTTCCAGAGTACTTTGAGCACAATTCTTTGGATGGGAGATCTGCCAAAGTACATAGCAACAGGGAAAGAAGTGTTTTCCTTTTACCACAGTTGGGACAGTGCAGTGTTTTAGATGCTGCGCTGTGCATCCATTCAGGAGCTTATTTTGGCATCAAGTCAGAACCTATACAATGGCAAAATACACAGTATCTTCCTGCCTGTTCAATGCAAGTGACTTCCAGAATATAGACTGGTGGGTTATCTTCCTGATAATGGGCCAGCCTCTGACATGCCTCTTGCACCAATCTAGTCTGTCCAGCTATGTAGAAACCTTTCACCTTGGAATTGCTTTCCATAGACTGGCATGCTGCAAGGGTTTTGCAAGTTCAGAGCAAATGTTCATCTCATAGCTGGCCAGAAGTACAAAATGGGAAGGGTGGATGGGGCAGGAGAGGGATCAGAGAAGCCTTTTCTATCTGGCACTGATTTTTGTTACAGCCAAACCTAGCTTTGCTTAATTGAAACCTGTCCTTTGGATCTGAGAAACACACGACTGGTTTTATAATCCTTCTGGCAGCTTGTCCACTTCTCAGTATGTGTCCTGGACCTAAAATTACCCTCTATAATATCCCTGCAGAAATAGTCTCTTAGATATGTGTACTCTTAGCTACATACAAATGCCCTCTGACTGAAAATAGAAACAGGTATGGGGAAGAGTAAACAGACATCAAAGGCTAAAGGAAACATTAACTGAGGGATATGCTGGTTTGAAATTTAACCTTTAATGCTATACTGAAATAATCCCTGTTCAAAGACATGGTCACAGCATGTTTGGTTGTTAAGCAAGTTCTCAGTAGTCTGCAGCTACAGGTGACCTGCACTCATGCAGGCTTGATACAGGCTATGGAGTATGCTCTATAGCACAAAACTGTTTTCCAAAGTAAGGGCTTTAATCTAAAATCCAATTCTAGCTCTTACCTGTAAAGAAAAAAAAAAAAAAACAAAAAAAAAAACAAACAAACAAAAAAAAACTGGGTCAATCCAAAACACCTGTATTTTCCTGGATATGTAGACAGCCTAATGAAAAATTTCAGATGTGACCTATTCCAATCACTTGAGAACCTTCCACCATTGAGGCAACTGTGTCAGCATCCACACTGCCAGTTATTTCACTTGAGCTGTTGCAGGGCATGTGACACCACTCCATACTGCCTCTGCACCCATGCCCTTACTCATCCCCACACTCACCCACCCCACTGGCTGTACAGTGAGCTAACAACACCTTCACCTCTCACATTGCTAATTCTGCAAGCTGGCACAAGGACAGAAACCTGCAGTACTCTATAAGCTGCAAATGACAATACTGTGTGCTAAATTCTGCAGGAAGACAGGCAGAGTGGGTGGTAATGTTTTTCTGTTTCATTTTATAAAAATCTTCATTTCCCTATTGAAATTGTCTGGTGCAGAATTTTCAGGTGGTTGGAGTGGTCTGCCATCAAATCCAGCTGGCCTGGCTACAAAATATGTGGACTGGCAAGGACCCTCCTTTGTCCTCTGTAACTGTCAACCTTCCTGTTTCACTGAGCCTGTCCTGTTTCCCACCCAAAATTCACCTTGGCCTGAGCTAGCAGCAGACTCTTCTCTAGGGGCTTGGTTTCACCAGTGAGTTGTGACTCCTCCTCTCTTCAAAACTAACTTCAAAGCTCTCCTCTTATTAATATTTTACATGTGACTACTTCCATTACTTTTCTTTGTCTTTTATGTGTAAGTAGAAGAGGATTTTTTTTTTTTTTATATTGTCTCTTATAAAAGTTAGAGAGCTTAGGTATATGCTTACAGACAGGGACTCTGTGGGATCAGGCCCTGTGCAAACACAACACAAACACAGGCAGCCTGGCATCAGACACCTCTTTATCCAGACACAGAGGGTGGATGAGCAGGAGAGCATGAGGACACAACTAAACACTAAGCATGGTGACATGGTAGATCTGAGCAGCCCTGCTCTTATTGCACTGTGACATGACGAGCATTGCAGCAAATGGAAGTTTTCAGCAAAATTTATGATAAAAACTGTCCAAAACAAAGCACAAGGGATTACTTCAAGGAAGCCCAGCCCAGTAAGATAGTTAAATACTATATTGTAGGGGACAGCCTGCAGTATCTTCTTTCTAATAAGTTCTTAATAAATTGTTTTCCATTACTTTGTGTAATAACAAAGAAACATGAAACAAAGAAAATGTGCAATGGATCCGGCGGAATCAGCTATTCTATTCGTAGTTTTGGTGTCTGACTTACAAAACTAATTCTCAGTGGTACACATTGATACTAGAGTAATACTGAAGCATTACAGGGAGAGTAGCTAAGTGCCCTTTTCTCTTGTTTTTTAGAATAACCTAGTTATCAATCATTTATATTCTCATGGGGTGACATTTGCTCTAATATTGGCTCTGTCCCCAGGGAAGAGAGTAATCCAAGAAAATAAATACCAATGCTTTAAGTCCGGGTGAAGCAAAATTTGAGTGACTGTTTCCAGAAATGTTTATAGTACTTGCCAATCTACATTGCTCAGATACAAAATGGAGTGAATAATACTAGTACGGTTTGTAAAAAAAAAAAAGTATATTTTTTTACATAAAAAATGTAAACAAAAAGCTATATTTTGAAAAAATATATTTACTATATATTTATATTTATTATGTATTTAAATATATTTTAAAATATATTTTTAAATGTATATTTTTACATTTTAAAATGTATTTTTTTACATAAAAAAATATAAAAAAACCCTGTATTTTGAGATGTTATTGGAATCCTAAGCATTTCCAGGTGTTGTGCATGACTTACAATAGTAAGGATAGAAATTTTGCCAGCCTCTTTTTCTTTTTGTTTTGACTTTTTCTCATGTTGTGAAGGATACTAGACTTACAAACCTAGAGAATATTCATTGGTCCTTACACAGATTGTGTATGCTCGTGATGATTGGGCTTTTCCATTCTGATCTGTGATCATATTTCTTTTTTGACTTAATTCTTTTATGTTGGAGCTGTCGACCTTCTCCAGATAATGAAGCTATCACCATTTTCTAACAATAAAAAAAAGCAACTTAGTCCATCCAAGTTGCATAAACCACCACAGACATGAACGTGAACACAATCACTTGCAGTGATGATAACACTTTTTAGTCATTACCAAAGTAGGCCAGATGTAGTCTAGTGACCTAAAAACCTCAGATTTACTTTATAAATCCTATAAATATCTGGATTCCTCAACCAGATGTTGGATATGCTGCATCTAACGGATTGTCAGGCTGACAGACATGCCTCTTCAAGGAAATAAGGAAATTTTAGCTCCCTAACAATTGTGACTGGGCATATATTTTCAAACAGCTTGCCTTTAATTTTTGGGTTTGCTGCTAATTATTACTCTTAGCTAGGAAATGCTCCTGTTGGAGAAGGTGCAATATGGCTGTCACTTTTTAAAGGAAAGTATTTAAACCTATGTGATCTCAGAGATCTGCATCAGTCAAACAGGCTCTTGGAAATGGAGCTTTGGAAACAAACAGAAATTTTCAGAGCTTTTATAAAACTCGGGGACATTGCCCATCATTCTCACCAGTAGCTTTTGAAAGAGGAATATTCTGGGATGTTTTACTTCCCTTACAGTTCTGGATGTAATTTTACTCCAATGCTGGCATAACTTTCTCTAGTGTGGGCAAAGGTCTTGCAACCAAATGGAACTTCTGTAAGTGTGGCTGCAAAATGCTTCTTCTAGAGAACCTGACAAAGAAAACACAGAAGAATGTGCTGAGTTATCAGTGTGGGTTTTTTTTTTCCAAAGCATACTAATGCCTGTCATCCTCTTTGAACAGTCACTTCTCAAATTTTTGGGAGTTTATCCATACCAATGCCAAATTACCAACTAGGATTTTGTATTAAATCAACTTTTCAGAATGCAAAGAAATCACATATTTTCCTCAGCTGGGTGAAAGGTGCATAACAGTAATTCAGTGGAGACTTTCCTGCAGAAAATAGAAAGCACTTAAAGCCTTGGAACAAAATGTTTTCTAAGACTAGCTGAATGGTTACCAGGCTGTTGATTTGGAGCCAGCTTTCAGATCCTTGTTTGTTTGGACCTGTATCCAGGCACAGCTGCTAAATCAGCTTACCAGCACACCTCTGTGGAACAGATCCTCCATCTAGTAACTCTCAGCAGTGTGTGCTGCTATAGCATTTAGCTGCCAGAGAGCAGAGCATCAGTTCTGACACATCCCATTTCCTTTACTCACCTCAATAATTGAAATATGTCCAATGCTCTACTCTTTGGATTTTGTGACCAATTAATAAAGGGGATAGAGAATGTTAGCTGGCTGATTAGTTTGTTCCATTGCACGGAAGACAGTTTAAGAAATCCCAGACCATGCAGGAGAGGAATATGGAATAACAAAATTTAAATATAGAAGAACAAAAAAAAAAAAAAAGTAGCACATTAGAATTGCCTGTTGGAAGGCAGCTCACTTTCTAGCAAGACATGAGGACAAGGCTAGGAAGGCAAAAGACTTTCCAGATTCTTTGGAAGGGTGCTGTTTCCAGGACTCTTCAGGAAGAATTCTCAGTGGAGACACTCAGAGAAGAAAGACCATGGATGTAACATAGGCTCTTACAGGGTATTGGCTCCTGAGCTTTGTCAATATGACATCTTATTTTAACAGCTACTGTGCATGTGTTCTGTTCTGTGACACCACCCAGTTCTAACTATTCCAGGCCTTTTCAAAAATAACTGGCAGAACTCAAGGATTTGTTTCCCAAATAAAAATCTGAGATTATCTTCAGATTTCAATATGCAAGTGAGAATGGCTATACTTGAAATGACCATTCCCTCATTAACATTTTTATATCAGAGACAACCAAACAATTTTCAACATTTCGTTTGAGAAGAAATACAATGGGAATAGCAATTCAGCCTTTCCTTTTTATTTTTCTAATCTGTTGTCTGTTCTGCGCTAATGCTCAGCTTCTAACTTGCTGAACAAAAGTAAGGACTGTATTTCCAATACAAACTTCTGCTCTACATAAATTTTTTCAGGAATATTGCAGCAAATAAATTCACTAACAGTATTCTTAGAAACTATGAATTTTAAATGCTTATTAGCGTTCATCTGCAGAAAATATATTTTCAACTCATAAAGCTTAATTTTTAGACAAGATAATCTCCATCATATTTCAGCATCTTAAATAATTCCATTTCAGCTCAAAATTAATGCCATGCAACTGAGTCATTGTAACAGACCACTGTCATGCCTTTAAACCAGTACCAAGCAGAGTCAAATTAGTTATTGCAAATAACCTCTAGTTGTATTCTACCACAGAACAGGAAAAATACTCTGTGGTGAATGAATCCAAACCAGACTAAGACTCAGCTTTAGAATTTTAATTATTGAATATTCTTACCCAACTGTCTATAAAAGATGCAGTCACCGAATTTTGAAAAGCATATGCTTTGAAAGAAAACTGGGAGATGTTCACTATTTATTTCCAAAATTTTCATTTCATGGAAGTACATGATGTGTTGCAAAATATTTACCTGTTCCATTAATGAGAGAAAGAGAGAGAAAAGAAAGGAAAGTCATACAACAGCTTCAAAACAAAAAATGGAGGTGGTGGTGACTGTCTTAGACTGAAGGATAAAGAAGACATTTCTCCTTCAGAGCAGGCTTCAACTGGTGCAGGAAACCATGTACAATGGAATTCATGTAATAACACTTCAGTCATGTGGAAAGTAGATGTTTAATTTAGTAGCTGCCTCAGTATGCTCTGTAGCCAGCGGCAAGTAGGCACCTCCTGAAAATCCTCATCCACCTCAGTTGGGTTGAATACTCCTCCCCACTGATTACAGAGGAAGCATCAGTAACCAGCCCAATAGCTCAGACAGCTGCCTTTCAGTAGGTCAATGTCAAGTGGGATGAATCCTCCTTAGGGAAAGGCTAAAATTACAGGTCAAAGTTTATTGCGTGCACGTTTGTACTTTGTCACAAGGGCCTCTGGCTGGTGAGGGACAAATGTATCCATGACATTGTTGTCCTGCTCCTGGAGTGGTTCTCGCTTTGTGAAACACAACAGCCCTGGGGCTGGCAGCACTGGGAAAGAGCAGCTCAAGGAACAATGGGCTCGCAGCTGAGCTGTGCACAGATGAGGAAAGGAAGCCATTTGTCATCTGTAGGCCTTAATGGAGAGCCACTTCCTATTAATTAGAGAAACACAGAAACTGAAAAAAAAAAGAAAACAAGAAACTTACGTAATATGATCTCGGAGCTGGCTGATTTGCTAATGTAAAACACAGGGTGGAAAAAAAAGGCTGATAATGTGGAACAGTAGGGCATGACTGCTGATCTCATAGAAAAAGCATGCGGAAAATACTATTCAAAACACTGGCAAAATGACTTCATGTGAAAGGCAGATTTCTTCTCTTCCAGTGGGTAGAATGTTCCAAAGGAACCTGCATGCGTCTGCATGTGTGCTTTTTCCATTAGCAGCTGTGCAGGAGGCTTGGGTATGGCAGAGTCAAATGGGCAGCATTTGGTTCACACGCTGTGTGTGTTTTTGTCCTAGATTAGGGTGCTGTTAGATTGTATCTGAGACTTTTCCTGCTTCAGCTCCACATGTAAGGCTAGGAGAATTTTCTAAGGTTTCAACAGGTTGGAGAGCAAAAGAAAGTTCCTTACGAGATGCAGTCATTCACCTCTAGCTCTCCAGACTAAAATGGTTAGGAAAGCAGAATTAGCAGCAGGACGTGCCCAGTCTTTTTAAAACTTTTTAAAACTGGAGTCTGGAACATGGGCAAACGACCCAAAGCAGTCCCTACTACTCTAATTTAAACATGTAAGTTGCACAATTTTTTATTATTTTGTCAGTTGTGAATGACTGAAGAAACAGGCATTTGTCCACACAGAACATAGACATTCCCCCCCTCACCACCGCTTCATGATACTATAAAAAAACTAAAATTTACCAGGCAAAACTTCCCTTCTCTTTCACATACTGCAAAAAGTATTTAATAGTGACTGCTTTAAGAAGAGATAGTTTGCTGTGCTAAAAATAGAAGACATCCAGTATTTTGCATGAAATGCAGTATTCAAAATCGTTATTATTTACTAAAATTTTAGGAGGGATTTCTTTAAGTGCTCATGAATTCCGACTCCCACTATTACACACTCAAGCACTACACTCTTTTGCTTTTATTGGCAGGAAGAAAGAAAGAAAGAAGAAAGAAAGAAAGAAGAAAGAAAGAAAGAAAGAAAGAAAGAAAGAAAGAAAGAAAGAAAGAAAGAAAGAAAGAAAGAAAGAAAGAAAGAAAGAAAGAAGAAAGAAAGAAAGAAAGAAAGAAAGAAAGAAAGAAAGAAAGAAAGAAAGAAAGAAAGAAAGAAAGAAAGAAAGAAAGAAAGAAAGAAAGAAAGAAGAAAGAAAGAAAGAAAGAAAGAAAGAAAGAAAGAAAGAAAGAAAGAAAAAAGAAAGAAAGAAAAGAAAGAAAGAAAGAAAGAAAGAAAGAAAGAAAGAAAGAAAGAAAGAAAGAAAGAAAGAAAGAAAGAAAAGAAAGAAAGAAAAGAAAAGAAAGAAAGAAAAGAAAGAAAGAAAAGAAAGAAAGAAAAGAAAGAAAGAAAAGAAAGAAAGAAAAGAAAGAAAGAAAAGAAAGAAAAGAAAGAAAAGAAAGAAAGAAAGAGATATCAAGTCCTTTACCCTGGGTACTAAGTGCTTGTTTGTACATTGATGTATTATTTTGTCTTCTCTGACACTTGGTGTTATGATACTGTGTAATTCTTTGACAAGCGCAGTGGTAAAATTCATTATTTTATTGGTCATAATTGTTGTATGCACTCATGCATTTTCTTGCCTTAGTAGTGTTATTGTCTGGATTAAACTAGTCTGCTTCAGGTAAAATCTACTAGGAGTGCTCATTTTTAGGCAACAATATTTTTGTTAGGTCAGGAACTGAGCTGACTCAGATGTAGCTCACACTGGCTTTGGGTTCTTTTTAAAGAGCTCTGCAGATGCCATGGCAACTGACCCAGGCTAAGAGAGGCAGGCAGGGCATTACTAAATGGGGCTTTGAGATTTTCAATGCAGTTCACTGGAGAACAACCTGATATATATATATATATATATATATATATGGCACTAAACTGGGATTTTGAAGTATTATTTGTGTTAAGAAAATGTTTTTGCATAATTTCTGACCTTAGGCAAAACAGCCTTGGCATTTGCAAAGGCTCTGAAGATTGTTAATATTTGACTAGTCCCTATAACTTCAGCAAATCAAGCATCAAGTGCCATAAGAGAGTGTAACAGGAGTTTCTCTTTTTGTTATTCATGTAGGAAACATACATTACTCCGAGTCATTGCACTTACCAAGAATAGATTTAAGAGCAGAGATCAGCAAGAAGGGTAGGAAAACCAAAGATTGCACACAGGTATTCTGTCATGCTGTGTGGTCTAGAGGTAGGAGCAACACCATAGAAGAGAGATCTGTAAAAGGCAACACCTCCCTGCTTCTGTTTAAATTTAAACTGCCCTGGAAACCACTGTCTCATAAAGAATTGAAATAACCATCAGTAAAACATTCTGTCTTGGAGGTGCAACACATCCTGGATTTCTGGTGATCTTTTACTAGGTAGGTTTTAATCTCTATTTTGGGGGAAGAAAATTACGTCCTGATGCAACCCTTTCAGATAGGCTGCTGCCACTGGGCAAAAGACTATATTACCTAGATAAGGGGAGTTTTATAATGTAAATTGTGCCCCATATTTTCTTCTAAAAAAGTTTCCTTCACTCTCTCTTTCATTTTTAAAACAGCTGAAAATTTGTCCTGTGCCTTAACGTAGGGCTGAAATCTTAATCCCAGTTTTATGAGGTCTATTAAACCAATACATATTGTGCTATGTGGGAATTAATCCCAGGTGGCCTCCAGGAAAGCCTGGTGTCTCCAGTTCTCAAGTGATTGTCTCCTGTGTGTGTGATCTGTGTGTTTTCCAGTGTGTACAGGGCATTGTGTATTACAATTTAATGAGATAAAGACAAGTGCACACTTAATCAGTTCAAATGATAGTATTTCCTAACCCATATCACCAAGAAAGGCTCACAGCTGTTCAGGCTCATTCCAGTGAGTAATAGCTTTCAAAAAAAAAAAATGAACCATAAAAAATAGTAGAAATCAAAATGTAATTAGAGTTAACTAGTAATCTTTCTGTCTTAATTACAGCATTGCAATTGTCCTTACTTCAGACAGAGAACTCCTGAGAGGATTTGCCTACTGGATTGTTTAGAGGAAAAAATCAAAACCCTGTAATTTTCTTCTCTCTTGTGTGGTTTCTTCCTTTATCCTATAAACTTTCAGGTTCATGTATTTTTAATTTCATTGTCTGGGAACATGTTAGCTGTGGTATGGAAGTGACAAAAAGAAACTGAGTGTTTCTGAAAGCTTATGGAAAAACTGGGCAAAGTTTAAAGAGATCATCCTCCACATTGCTGCAGAAATCTATGATTTATCTTTTTCAAGGAAAACTGCTGAAAAAGTACTGGAAACTACTTTCAGGAAGCAGAGTGTATTACTTCATGTATTTTGAACTTGGTGGTTTGTACATGTTCCTCCAAATTAGAGCTACCTCCCTCTTTGCTCCTCACCCTTCATATCCCATTTCCAGGACATGTTTCTCTAGTGCCTGTTTTTTGCCCCTTGTTAGACTGTCCATATTCTGAACAAAGTTCTTCTTTCTTTTTCCCCTTTCATCTTCTCCCCGCTTATCTTGTCTTTCCTATAATGAGCTGTTTCATCCCATAGGTTTTCTAGAAGAAAATGTTGTGGGTATACTCTGGCTGTCTTCTCGAGGCCTTGTCCTTCCCTCTCAGATGTCTTTGCTCACCAGAACCCTTCTGCTTCATTTGATTATTAGGGCAGGATTCACTTACATCAACATTGGTGTCCAGAGACCTTCCAATGCTTAGGGTATTCCCTAAGGCTTTCAGTTGTCTGCCTTGAAATCTATTATAGGGCCTGTGTCATTTGAGGCTGTCATGACTATGTTTAGGTAACTGAATTGTTCTCTCTTAAACCCCCTTGCTCTTCTCTGGCATAGAAACTTGTTCTCTGTGACAAATACACAGTCTGTAGGCACAAGACAGCTTGTCAAATGTCTCCTCTCTGGCATATCTATTTCCTGGGAAGCTCCAGCTGTTGCTCCCCTTGAAACTTTTTTTCACAATATCAACTTCCCATGCTGAGAGAGTTCTAGAAAATGAGGAAGTCACTCAGTCACGTCAAGGTTTATCTCTTGATAAACCACATTTGCCAGCAGGATATTGAGGAAAGACAGACAAATTATCACCCATACTTGAATTTATATCCTGATTTATATCACTATATATTATCATAGGAGGTTTGACAGAAGGAATTGCATTCAGGATTTTAGCCCACTTGTAGCACTAAATCCTTCTTTCTCAGATCATGGTTTTCCCTTGCTAGTCTCTGATAACCCTTCTTTTTATGTTTCCCACATGAGCTCCTGTGAAAATGTAGCTCAGTCAGGTGTTTGGGGTGCAAATCTGAAAGACTGAACAAGTGCAACATGGGCTCAGAGTCTGATACCCTTTTATTGTCCCCAACTATACAGAGCCCGAAGAGTAATAGTGAAGCTCAGAAGTACTTCAGACAAATAGGGCCTTGAAAATGGTGGCAATAGCTTCATTTTCCACCCACTAATATCTTCCAAAACCTCACTTAACATAATTCTTCCGTGAATTTGGCTAAATATTTGACCTTATGTGTCAGATTATGAAACAAATTACAGAAAATGCAATGTTTTTCTAAGAAATTAATCCAATGTAACCATAGAATGTGTCTTATCAGTCTAGAGTCTTGTCATCCTGGGATTTTATTACATGTGCAAGTATTACTGGAAGGAGTCTAAAGAACTGACCCTTGGGAACCCTTTTTTATGGGAAAAAAAGGCCAGAAAACATGAGTTTGCTGATAGGGTTGAATGATTTTTCTTAAAGACATTCTTCAGTGAGGTGGGAAAACATCTATCTGAAAATCAGTTTTTTGCCAAATTTTGAATCTCCTCCTCAACATCTTTGTAATGATGAGCTGGGAAATCTGTGGGCAGTTGTTACCAGCAGTAGTTTTGCCTTATTTCCTCTCAAAAAAAAAACCAACAAAAACAAAAGAAACAAAAAAAAAAAAAAAATCACCCCACTGTCCATTTTAGCCTTTCCTGCTTTCAGACAGAGTCAACAATTTGATGTAAGTTAAGATAATGAACACTGACAGGTATTTAATGTTCTTAGCCAGCTATGTGCACTAAGCTGGGTATGTAACATTGTTCTTGTACTTGCATGTGTGACAAGATTCCCTCTTGAGCTCTTCTGAAGACTGACTGAAGTAACATCTAGAGGTCACAGTCTGATCTCAAGGGGCAGTATCACAAGATGGTAGAAAACACTTGGCTGTGGACAGCCCCTGGTATCAACAGAGGCTGGGGATGAACAGATCCAGAGCAGCCCTGTGGAGAAGGATTTGGGGGTGTTGGTGAGTGAGAGGACATGACCCAGCCATGGGCACTCACAGCCCAGAAAGCCAAACATCTCCTGCGCTGCATCCAAAGCAGTGTGGGCAGCAGGGCAAGGGAGGGGATTCTGCCCCTCTGCTTCCCTCTAATGAGACTCCACCTGGAGTGCCACATCCAGCTCTGGGGTCCCCAGCACAGGAAAAACATGGACCTGTTGGAGCAAGTCCAGAGGAGGCCACCAAGATGATCAGAGCGATGGAGCTCCTCTCCTGTGAGGAGAGGCTGAAAGAATTGGGTTTATTCAGCGTGGAGAAGAGAGAGTTTCAGGGGAACCTGAGATCTTTTAGTACCTGAAGGGAGCTCACAAGAAAGGCTGGAGAAAGAGTATCTACAAAGGCTTATATTAGATATTAGAGAGAAATTCTTTACTGTGAGGTTGGTGAGCCTCCCTCTATCCCTCACCCTCCTGCAGATCACTGGCTTTACTTGGCAGCTGAGTGATACTTACTATTGTGGATCATCTCTCCAGTATGTCAGGTGGCCAGCAGTCAGTCAGCCCTGTCTGAGAAGGGGCAGAACTGTGTCTCTGCGGGGTTTGATAACTGAGACATTTTGCAAAAGTACCCAGAACCATCAGGGGAAGTATTTATAAAGCAATTGGAGTAACTTTTCTGTAGTGCTTTCCCAGATTTTTCCAGCCTCACAGCTCTCTTAGATAACTTTTCCCCCTTATCCATTTTCATTTTCTTGGGTACTTGGGTAGCCTCTTCTAAAGTCTATTGCACAAAAAAATTCTTTCTGATTTGCAGGGTGTTTATCCCTGCACATAGTTCAGAGTCAGAAATCAGTCTCCAGTGACGGATGAAGTCTCCCCCTTAATTGCCTTTTAACCCTTTCCTTAACTGGACTTAAGTGTATAGAGGAGATAGGAAGAACTAAGTTGTAAACTCTTGAAAGAATAAGGAATGCAACTTTTCTGGAAAAATACATAATAAACACATCAGCTCTAAATACAATAATTAAGAACCAACAATATTTTTTTTATCCACTCTGACACCGAGTTAGCTAATACCATTTACTAGGAACTTCTATGTTATTGATTGTTGAGTCAAAATATTTTCTGTGACAGGTCACAAAATGGTTTTGCAGCATTTCCACACAGCTGGAGAAATAATCATACAAGCAAAAGGGCAGCAGCTGTGACATTTCAAAGTCTTACCAGGAATGGAATTCTGGAAATGTAACAGATGTTTAAAAGTCCCCATCATCTGTCCAGTCCCCCCACCTCTTTCTCTTTCTTGCCTATATATGTATTAAATAACAAGTAAAAGAAAACCATGACAATCAGTAATTTAGTATAGTTCTGGTTTCCAATTTATATTATCTGATATTTAAAAGAAAATATAACCATATTAAAAAAAAGTAGAGGTATTTATCTTAGGGGTTGGATGTCTCAGCTTTAAGTATTAAATTGTGCTTTAAGAATGAATAAATTGTAGACATCCATTTGAATCCAGTAATTCAAGGCTCTGCTATGAAAAAATGGCTGAAAGGAAACCTCCAAAACTGTAAGTTCACAGCAGCCATTGACTAACTTTCAGCCCACCAGACAACTGAATGGACAGCTTGCTTTTTTCAGCATTTACCTGAGTCTAACAGATCATACTGCTTGTACCCACTGTGAAAATTATTATCCTGAGATTGCAAGTTTGAAGACTATAGATGAATTGCAGGAAGATAAAATGACATAGTAGGCAAGTGCAAACAGCATAGTGATTTTTAGAGCAAATTTTTTAGTGACTTGCTCTCTGCCTTTTGGAATAGTTTGTGTTTGCACAAATTTTCTTGAAAAACTCTATTTTAGAGCATGTTTCCTCATGCAAAAGGGACATTATTTTCAGTTTAAAATTCTTCAGCTACAACAAAAGATCAATTTATTTAGCACTCTTAAATGTTGGCATATGTATTTCACATACTAGCATTTGCATTTTACCTGCATTTCTTCCTTTCAGTATAATGCAGAGGAATACTGACCAGCATATGTTTTGCTGTTTTTAAAGCTTGATTTTCTTTTTTGATTCATTATGAAGCATCTTTGCACTATGGGTATTCACTGTACCAATTTCTGCAGGTAGTTTCTCCATGGTCACCTTTAACAATAAACTCTTCTTGACTTCAATGTCATCTGTGTTGGGCAGAACCCAAAAAGAGCACACAAGCATTCAGAAAGCAGGAACACTGAGCAGAGCAGCAGTTTCAGATTTGCAATCTGAGAATCATTAATATAATCTAAAAATTGCTAAAGGCTTCTATTGGTGGCTTTTCTGTACCAAAGTATGAGGCTGCAACAATGAAGGATGTATTCTGAAGGACGTAACAGCCCTGTGCAGAGCTCCTGGTCTTGGAGCTCAGTTCCTTTGGGCCATCTCAGTCACAGACTGTCCAATGCTCTCATTGGCATCAGAGTGGGTTTTGGTTTATTCAGTTTGGAAAACTTCTTTCTGGTTCCCACGTGAGTGCTGGGGCTTTTGAAAATCTGGTCATTTATTTGAGACGTTCAGACCTTCTGAATGGCAAGTGCATGGCACTGCCTGCAGTGATTTGCATGCATGTTTATAAGGGGACAGAAATGTGTGGAGGGAATCTCTCTTGGCCAGCACAGCCTGTTTATAAACCTACTGACAGCACAGTAAAGAAAGAACGAGGAAAGAAAGAAAGAAAGAAAGAAAGAAAGAAAGAAAGAAAGAAAGAAAGAAGAAAGAAAGAA